>NC_085993.1:12401168-13118614 GCF_030014385.1 Trichomycterus rosablanca
TCTGCAGGTAATTCATCAGGTCCCTCCGTGTAGTTCTGGGATTTTTGCTCACCGTTCTCATGATCATTTTGACCCCACGGGATGAGATCTTGACCCCAAGGGAGATTATCAATGGTCTTGTATGTCTTCCATTTTCTTACAATTGTTCCCACAGTTGATTTATTCACACCAACCTGCTTGCCTATTGTAGATTTACTCTTCCCAGCCTGGTGCAGGTCTACAATTTTCTTCATGGTGTCCTTCGACAGCTCTTTGGTCTTGGCCATTGTTGAGTTTGGAGTCTGACTCTTTGAGGCTGTGGACAGGTGTCTTTTATACAGATAACGAGGTCAAACAGGTGCCATTAATACAGGTAACGAGTGGAGGACAGAAGAACTTAAAAAAGAAGTTACAGGTCTGTGAGAGCCAGAAATCTTGCTTGTTTGTTATTGACCAAATACTTATTTTCCACCATAATTTACAAATAAATTCTTTAAAAATCCTACAATGTGATTTCTTGGATTTTTTCTCATTTCTCATTTTGTCTCTCATAGTTGAAGTGTACCTATGATGAAAATTACAGACCTCTCTCATCTTTCTAAGTAGGAGAACCTGCACAATCAGTGGCTGACTAAATACTTTTTGACTCCACTGTATACAGTGTATCACAAAAGTGAGTACACCCCTCACATTTCTGCAGATATTTAAGTATATCTTTTCATGGGACAACACTGACAAAATGACACTTTGACACAATGAAAAGTAGTCTGTGTGCAGCTTATATAACAGTGTAAATTTATTCTTCCCTCAAAATAACTCAATATACAGCCATTAATGTCTTAACCACCGGCAACAAAAGTGAGTACACCCCTAAGAGACTACACCCCTAAATGTCCAAATTGAGCACTGCTTGTCATTTTCCCTCCAAAATGTCATGTGACTCGTTAGTGTTACTAGGTCTCAGGTGTGCATAGGGAGCAGGTGTGTTCAATTTAGTAGTACAGCTCTCACACTCTCTCATACTGGTCACTGAAAGTTCCAACATGGCACCTCATGGCAAAGAACTCTCTGAGAAATTTAAAAGACGAATTGTTGCGCTACATGAACTCACATCCAACTGCTGTCTTTGAAAGATAGGCGCAGGAGTGCTGTCAGCATTGCTGCAGAGATTGAAAAGGTGGGGGGTCAGCCTGTCAGTGCTCAGACCATACGCCGCACACTACATCAAATTGGTCTGCATGGCTGTCACCCCAGAAGGAAGCCTCTTCTGAAGTCTCTACACAAGAAAGCCCGCAAACAGTTTGCTGAAGACATGTCAACAAAGGACATGGATTACTGGAACCATGTCCTATGGTCTGATGAGACCAAGATTAATTTGTTTGGTTCAGATGGTCTCAAGCATGTGTGGCGGCAATCAGGTGAGGAGTACAAAGATAAGTGTGTCATGCCTACAGTCAAGCATGGTGGTGGGAATGCCATGGTCTGGGGCTGCATGGGTGCAGCAGGTGTTGGGGAGTTACATTTCATTGAGGGACACATGAACTCCAATATGTACTGTGAAATACTGAAGCAGAGCATGATCCCCTCCCTCCGGAAACTGGGTCGCAGGGCAGTGTTCCAGCATGATAATGACCCCAAACTCTAAGACGACCACTGCTTTATTGAAGAGGCTGAGGGTAAAGGTGATGGACTGGCCAAGCATGTCTCCAGACCTAAACCCAATAGAACATCTTTGGGGCATCCTCAAGCGGAAGGTAGAGGAACGCAAAGTCTCAAATATCCGCCAGCTCCGTGATGTCGTCATGGAGGAGTGGAAAAGCATTCCAGTGGCAACCTGTGAAGCTCTGGTAAACTCCATGCCCAGGAGAGTTAAGGCAGTTCTGGGAAATAATGGTGGCCACACAAAATATTGACACTTCAGGAACTTTCACTAAGGGGTGTACTCACTTTTGTTGCCGGTGGTTTAGACATTAATGGCTGTATATTGAGTTATTTTGAGGGAAGAATGAATTTACACTGTTATATAAGCTGCACACAGACTACTTTTCATTGTGTCAAAGTGTCATTTTGTCAGTGTTGTCCCATGAAAAGATATACTTAAATATCTGCAGAAATGTGAGGGGTGTACTCACTTTTGTGATACACTGTATATATACAGTATATATACAGTATATATATATATATATATATATATATATATATATATATATATATATATATATATATATATATATATATATAGTACATAGTAATTGTATCATAATAATACAATTAATCGATCACAATCACAATTTAATAATGTCATTAAATTAAGAACTTTTAACAGTTATGACTAATAAAATACACTTTGTTACTATTGGACACAACATGTAGTTCTGACCATACCGCCCGCTAGACACAGCCAGTCATGTCTGTACATGGATGCCTGAACAGCAGATAGCACCACAGAGGATTCAGACCCTAGATCTCAGCAGTGATAAGCCAGCGTAATTCATTGCCTCACCACCAGAGTGGCCCATTGGACATGTTATCCATAAACGTGATGTTGGTTTTTACTTATATTTTTCCTATTTATTAGATTCTTCTGATTTATCAGCTCAGTAACACAACATTAATTAAAAAAATAAGAAAAATAAACAGATGAATCACAGATGAATAGTACACAAATCAGATAAAACTGAAGCGCTAAGGTGGTTTTAGGTCTGTCTAAAATAAAGTCAATCAATGGCGCCCAGGTGGCGCAGCGGGAGATTCCGCTAGCACACCAGTGCTAAGATTCTGAATTCCTCGGTGCAAAACTCGGCGTTGCCAACGGTCGGCTGGGCGCCATCTAGCGGGCATAACTGGCAGTGCCGGCAGCAGACACGGTTCTGCTTGGGCGGGTTGACCGGACTGTGTGGGTGGGTTCTTCAGCGCTGTGTAGGGACCCTGATTAGCAGATAGGGAGGCACCTGTGCAGAGTGCATGAGTGAAAAAGGGTTCCGCCAAAGGCTGCACACGGGTCGGTGGAGGCCTGAGCAACAATATACCCACCTCGACTGCAATCAGGGATCTCCCAGCAGCGGAAGACAAATTGACTATGCTAAATTGGGAGAAAATGGGAGAAAATGTATAAATAAAATAGAAAAAAAAAAGTCAATCAATAATTCCTGGAGCTTGATTATTCTGTAAAACCAAAAGCTTAGACTAAAAGTTAAGGACTTTGATGTAACAAATTATGGTTTTGTTTGGATTTCTATTTCAGTTACATTTATAATACATTTAAAACACTACAATGTTTAAAAACTAAAGTAAGACCTATGTTATTGAAATATGATCCTGAGGAACTAGGTGCAATATTTTTCTAGATGCCTGTCCTGCAGATTCTTTACATAAGCTTTATCTAGTTCAGCCTTTTTATAAAGTAAATGAAGTGATGTCAGTTCTGCACATGACAAATGTTAGGAAATAAATAATAATAAAATGTTAGACCTTTATTTATTATAGTTTCATATTTTTAACTCTTTAACCTCTGTCCTTAATATCCACATTAAAATGTAATTGATGTTTCATCTGCCACAACACTGTCTTGAAATGAGCACATTATGGCCTTAATTGACTGTCTCAGGATTATATAAAGCAGAATGATGATGAATGGACTTTGAGGCAGCAGTCCAGAAGCAGGTAGCTGGTGTGAAGAATCTGTTGTCACTGCAGTGTCAGGCGGCGTTCTTTGTTATGCAAAATTAGCTTGGCGACACAAACAATGCAGCTGCTGGATAGCAAAGTGGCTATTGACTGTTTTGCCGCATGGACAAACTCAACAAATCAGGTCTCGGCCTATTGTAAAGTGCACCTTTAGGATTCTCTTCCACAACATGTAAATAAAAAACTTTTCTATAAAAGCTCTGTTGATGGTTGTAAAATATAAATCATCTCACATATTTGCAGTGGAGAAAAATGCAAAACTTCACACTGGTGGTTCAGTGTTGCTTTTTAAGTGCCTCTAACATCTGAAGGTACTAGGGATAGTGGGGATAATCAAGGACAGATGGAATGTCTTATACACTGATCAGCCATAACATTAAAACCACCTCCTTGTTTCTACACTTACTGACCATATAGACTACCATACATAGTCAATTTGTTTCTCTGCATGCTTTGTTAGCCCCCTTTCATGCTGTTCTTCAATGGTCAGGACCCCCACAGGACCACTACTGCAGTGACACTGACGTGGTGGTGTGTTAGTGTGTGTTGTGCTGGTATGAGTGGATAAGACACAGCAGCGCTGCTGGAGTTTTAAAACACCTCACTGTCACTGCTGGATAGTCCACCAACCAAAAACATCCAGCCAACAGCGCCCCATGGGCAGCATCCTGTGATTACTGATGGAGGTCTAGAAGATGACCAACTCAAACAGCAGCAATAGATGAGCGATCGTCTCTTCTGACTTTACATCTACAAGGTGGACCAGCTAGGTAGGTGTGTCTAATAGAGTGGACAGTGTGTGGACAGACCTGAAATGCAGGAACGGAGGTTTATTAATAAATGAAATGAAGTTGAGCAGATAAAATATCTTGGGTTTAAACTGTCTGCAATCAAATAAAAGTCAAAGTAAATGTAAGGAACGCTGCGTTTTTATTTTATTTGCATTTTCCATACTGTCCCAACTTTTTCGGATTTGGGGTTGTATATACAGTTGTGTAAAAGTTATTGTAGATATTAAATTAAAGTTATCCAACACCAACTGACTGTGAAAAAGCAACTGCTCCCTAAACTACTTAATGTAACATTTAACTAAATTAAATTCATAATCTGATTCAATTGGACTAGACGTGCAGCCTCATTGAGATCTTTTTTTTAAACCTTGCAGACGGTCAGACAGACGGCCAGGCAAAGACAAATGGAGACAAACAGACTTCCTCCAGACTGTGGTGCATAATGCTGCCTCCTGTGGTCTCAAGGGTGAAAGTAAAATTCTGCAAGTAATGAATTCAATATACACTCTGAGCAAATTAGAACGCTCAGTCAACACAGATTAGATTTATGAGCTTTAATATCCTGTCCTTGTGGGAATTGTTTTGATGCGATGGAAGTTGAATGGCAATGAACACAAGAATTGACTTAACGGACTTTGAATTGCCCTTCGGATGTGTGATGAGGGACTTGATATCCAGCACAGAGCTTAAGTTAAAGGATTTTAAATACATGACAGTGACTTCAGGACTGGAAACTGCCTGTTTTGGACTATGGAAAATAAAAGTAGAATATATTAGCTTTTAAAATAGTCTTTTATTACCCTGGTGGAAGATGTTAAGACTGAAAGTTCTCAATAAGAAATAAACCGCATTACAGTCTGATTCAATAAAAAAGCAAATCAGTGGAGTGAAAAGTAAAAGAAATAAAGTGTGCTGATGTGCTAGTGAAATTTTAATAAAAGGAATGTAGACTTTCTTTCCAGGTGAATTTTGAAATCAATATTGGGCACACATAGTGGCACAGTGAGTACTCCTGATAATGCACAGTTCCAATGTTCTGGGTTAGATCCTCATGTAGTTTTCAATATCCTTTCTGTATCTGCTATATACAGTAGTATAGAACAGAGTTTTCAAACTTTTTAAGGGACCCAGGCAACCTAAATAATGCATCAAAACAAAACACAAACTGAAATATACTTAATTAATGAAAATGATGGCAATCTGGTCCCACTGTGATTTACAAGGTGTAACGTAAAGCCTCCACAAGGGGGAGTTCGTGTACAAGTTTATATCATGCCAGTTAAACTCATTTATTTAGGCCACTCAGGTGGGGCAGAGGTAAAAACACACACTAGCGCACCAGAGCTGGGATAGCTGCAAGACTGAAGCTCAGCTTCCCCTAAAATGTCCAAAATTAAATGGTCAAATATGTACAGTTGTGTTAACATTTCATTGACTACAAATGCGTTAGAACACGTATATCTCAAAGACGAGTTCGTTCAGAATCAGCTAATTATCACAAATCGACTCGATTTTCTTAACTTAACTCATACATTCCCGTAGCGTCAATGCATTTGCCCGCAGAAGCTGAGCGTCTCTTCACTTCTATGGGACTGCGTTGAGTTTTTTTTTTTAATGCTCCGAAACTCGCCGGTCATTGGATAAATGCCTCGATTTTGTCCCGCCCCCGGACGCTGAGCGTCTCTGGGGGTGAATGGGGCTGTGGGCGGGTCTGGACGCTGAGCTTCTGCAAGATGATTGGAGGATCAGTGGAAAGGCTGAATCGTTTGAGCGCTACACTGTCACTTCTCAAACTCAAAAGAAGCTTTATTGGCATGACAAATAGGGACATTCGTATTGCCAAAGCAATACACTTCATTAGTCACTTAATCACTAGGAGCTTCAGTCCCATCGCGGATTTTGCGAGTGAAGTCGAAAGACAAACTGCAACCCATTTCAGGCCATTTTCTTGTAAAAGGAACAGAGGGCAGAATTTATGTGTAAATAAATTGACAAATTTTATGATGTAAGCCGACAATGAGCTTCCCCTCTTTGAAAGACCAGCAGCCGCCACTGATATATACAGTATATACAGTGTATCACAAAAGTGAGTACACCCCTCACATTTCTGCAGATATTTAAGTATATCTTTTCATGGGACAACACTGACAAAATGACACTTTGACACAATGAAAAGTAGTCTGTGTGCAGCTTATATAACAGTGTAAATTTATTCTTCCCTCAAAATAACTCAATATACAGCCATTAATGTCTAAACCACCGGCAACAAAAGTGAGTACACCCCTAAGAGACTACACGCCTAAATGTCCAAATTGAGCACTGCTTGTCATTTTCCCTCCAAAATGTCAAGTGATTTGTTAGTGTTACTAGGTCTCAGGTGTGCATAGGGAGCAGGTGTGTTCAATTTAGTAGTACAGCTCTCACACTCTCTCATACTGGTCACTGAAAGTTCCAACATGGCACCTCATGGCAAAGAACTCTCTGAGGATCTTAAAAGACGAATTGTTGCGCTACATGAAGATGGCCAAGGCTACAAGAAGATTGCCAACACCCTGAAACTGAGCTGCAGCACAGTGGCCAAGATCATCCAGCGTTTTAAAAGAGCAGGGTCCACTCAGAACAGACCTCGCGTTGGTCGTCCAAAGAAGCTGAGTGCACGTGCTCAGCGTCACATCCAACTGCTGTCTTTGAAAGATAGGCGCAGGAGTGCTGTCAGCATTGCTGCAGAGATTGAAAAGGTGGGGGGTCAGCCTGTCAGTGCTCAGACCATACGCCGCACACTACATCAAATTGGTCTGCATGGCTGTCACCCCAGAAGGAAGCCTCTTCTGAAGTCTCTACACAAGAAAGCCCGCAAACAGTTTGCTGAAGACATGTCAACAAAGGACATGGATTACTGGAACCATGTCCTATGGTCTGATGAGACCAAGATTAATTTGTTTGGTTCAGATGGTCTCAAGCATGTGTGGCGGCAATCAGGTGAGGAGTACAAAGATAAGTGTGTCATGCCTACAGTCAAGCATGGTGGTGGGAATGCCATGGTCTGGGGCTGCATGAGTGCAGCAGGTGTTGGGGAGTTACATTTCATTGACGGACACATGAACTCCAATATGTACTGTGAAATACTGAAGCAGAGCATGATCCCCTCACTCCGGAAACTGGGTCGCAGGGCAGTGTTCCAGCATGATAATGACCCCAAACACACCTCTAAGACGACCACTGCTTTATTGAAGAGGCTGAGGGTAAAGGTGATGGACTGGCCAAGCATGTCTCCAGACCTAAACCCAATAGAACATCTTTGGGGCATCCTCAAGCGGAAGGTGGAGGAGCGCAAAGTCTCGAATATCCGCCAGCTCCGTGATGTCATCATGGAGGAGTGGAAAAGCATTCCAGTGGCAACCTGTGAAGCTCTGGTAAACTTCATGCCCAGGAGAGTTAAGGCAGTTCTGGGAAATAATGGTGGCCACACAAAATATTGACACTTCAGGAACTTTCACTAAGGGGTGTACTCACTTTTGTTGCCGGTGGTTTAGACATTAATGGCTGTATATTGAGTTATTTTGAGGGAAGAATAAATTTACACTGTTATATAAGCTGCACACAGACTACTTTTCATTGTGTCAAAGTGTCATTTAGTCAGTGTTGTCCCATGAAAAGATATACTTCAATATCTGCAGAAATGTGAGGGGTGTACTCACTTTTGTGATACACTGCAGTGTATCACAAAAGTGAGTACACCCCTCACATTTCTGCAGATATTTAAGTATATTTTTTCATGGGACAACACTGACAAAATGACACTTTGACACAATGAAAAGTAGTCTGTGTGCAGCTTATATAACAGTGTAAATTTATTCTTCCCTCAAAATAACTCAATATACAGCCATTAATGTCTAAACCACCGGCAACAAAAGTGAGTACACCCCTTAGTGAAAGTTCCTGAAGTGTCAATATTTTGCGTGGCCACCATTATTTCCCAGAACTGCCTTAACTCTCCTGGGCATGGAGTTTACCAGAGCTTCACAGGTTGCCACTGGAATGCTCTTCCACTCCTCCATGACAACATCACGGAGCTGGCGGATATTCGAGACTTTGCGCTCCTCCACCTTCCGCTTGAGGATGCCCCAAAGATGTTCTATTGGGTTTAGGTCTGGAGACATGCTTGGCCAGTCCATCACCTTTACCCTCAGCCTCTTCAATAAAGCAGTGGTCGTCTTAGAGGTGTGTTTGGGGTCATTATCATGCTGGAACACTGCCCTGCGACCCAGTTTCCGGAGGGAGGGGATCATGCTCTGCTCAGTATTTCACAGTACATATTGGAGTTCATGTGTCCCTCAATGAAATGTAACTCCCCAACACCTGCTGCACTCATGCAGCCCCAGACCATGGCATTCCCACCACCATGCTTGACTGTAGGCATGACACACTTATCTTTGTACTCCTCACCTGATTGCCGCCACACATGCTTGAGACCATCTGAACCAAACAAATTAATCTTGGTCTCATCAGACCATAGGACATGGTTCCAGTAATCCATGTCCTTTGTTGACATGTCTTCAGCAAACTGTTTGCGGGCTTTCTTGTGTAGAGACTTCAGAAGAGGCTTCCTTCTGGGGTGACAGCCATGCAGACCAATTTGATGTAGTGTGCGGCGTATGGTCTGAGCACTGACAGGCTGACCCCCCACCTTTTCAATCTCTGCAGCAATGCTGACAGCACTCCTGCGCCTATCTTTCAAAGACAGCAGTTGGATGTGACGCTGAGCACGTGCACTCAGCTTCTTTGGACGACCAACGCGAGGTCTGTTCTGAGTGGACCCTGCTCTTTTAAAACGCTGGATGATCTTGGCCACTGTGCTGCAGCTCAGTTTCAGGGTGTTGGCAATCTTCTTGTAGCCTTGGCCATCTTCATGTAGCGCAACAATTCGTCTTTTAAGATCCTCAGAGAGTTCTTTGCCATGAGGTGCCATGTTGGAACTTTCAGTGACCAGTATGAGAGAGTGTGAGAGCTGTACTACTAAATTGAACACACCTGCTCCCTATGCACACCTGAGACCTAGTAACACTAACGAGTCACATGACATTTTTGGAGGGAAAATGACAAGCAGTGCTCAATTTGGACATTTAGGGGTGTAGTCTCTTAGGGGTGTACTCACTTTTGTGATACACTGTATATATACAGTATATATATATATATATATATATATATATATATATATATATATATACATACTCATTTATTTAATTATTTGTATGTATATTGATAAATTTTTTTAGCTCGAGACCCACCCAAGGGTCGCAACCCAAGGTGTAGAGTACTAAAATTTCTTCCCACCTACCAAAAACATCAGCTGGTTAATTGGCTACATTAATTTCCTGTATGAAAGTATGAATGAGTGACCATGTGATGCCCTGCAATGGACTGATTTGTGTTCCTGCCACATGTCCAGCGTTTCCAGAACAGGCCTCATATCCACCGAATACTAACCAGGATACAGTGGTTATTAAAAAATAAGATCACCACTGATATATATTCTGCAATTTCCTTCGGGATCAATAAAGTCTTATCTTATCTTATCTTATCTTATATTTGACATCTTATATTAAGACCCTACCCCCTTAAGACTACATTTACATTTTTGGTATTTAGCAGACGCTTTTATCCATAGCGACTTACATTACACAGTCTAAGCAATCGAGGGTTGCTCAAGGGCCCAACAGTGCCAACCTGGCAGTGGTGGGGTTTAACCCAGTGACTATAGCTAAATGACTATGACTCTAACTCTTCTGGTACACCTTCCACCAGATTTTAAAGTGTGTCTTTAGGAATTTGGACTCGTTAAATCAAAAGAACATTGTGAGGCCAGGCACTAATGTGTGATGAAGTCTGGCTTGTCCATGATGTTTCGAATTATCCTAAACTTGTTAAATGGAACTGAGGTCAGTGCAAGCTTTGCAGTTTGCAGTGCAGTTTTTACACAATAGAACATTACAACAAGAAAGTGCATTCCTTGAACATGAAGCAGATGCTCTTATCCAGAGCGACTTACAGAAGTGCTTGCATAGTGAACATATCCCTACTCTAGTTTAAGTAGACAACAGTCCAAGAACACAAATCTGCTAAAGCCCTGTTAGAATCAAAAATATATATTTTTTAGGAAATAAGAAATGAATAAGAGCGGTAGTAAGTACATGTTAGTTTTCAGCTTAAGTTTCTTTTAAAGACAGTATTTGAAGCATAAAATTGTGATGTATGCTGGTGTATTAATCTTCTTTACAGAAACTAAGGAGCCTAGCCCAAACGGTAAGAAACAGCACTAGACCATCATCCCTTCTCCACCATAGTTTACTGTTGGAACTATGAATTCCATTAAGTAGCGTTCTCCTGGCAAGTATCCTGGCAAGTCTAATGACTACTCTTGGCATTGTGCATATGGATCGTGGCTTGTGTGCAGTGGCTTAGCCATGAAAAGCCATTCCATAAAGATATCGGCAAAGTTCTTGTGATGTTGCTTATATGGACACTCTGGAACTCTTTTGTGAGTGATGCAGTGATGCAGCTGAGGATAAGTGCTACACTTCTCAGTTTCTTGCTTCCTGCCCAGCTGCTGTTGCTCCTAGACACTTTCATTTCTCAATAATAGGACCTATGGTTGACCAGGGCAGATTTAGCAGGACAATTGTATGAACTGATTGGTGGCATTCTATTGCAATGCCATGCTTCTAAGCTTTTCTTTACAATTAATCCTACAGAGGACGGCAGAGTGGCTTAGTGGGCAGCACTGTCACATCACAGCAAAAAGGTCCTGGGTTCAATTTCCAGGTGGAGCGGTCCGGGTCCTTTTTTGTGTGGAGTTTTCATGTTCTTCCCATGTTTGCGTGGGTTTCCTTTGGAAGCTCTGGTTTCCTCCCATGGTCCAAAGACTTGCAAGTCTTGAACTGACTAGTAAACTTGAATTGATGAATCATGTGTAACCTGTAACTACCTGTCCTGGCATGAATGTATCCAACTTGACATTATAATCGTAATAAACAAACAAACAAACAAACTTTGGATGGCATGGCCATGTGCTTAATGTTTAATACCTGTTAGTAATAGACGTGGATAAAACACTCATTATATTGAAATTATATCTACATACTTTAAGCTGTATAGTGTTTTTATAAACAGTACCTTTTGGTTCACAACATCTAAGATTGCAAGACATCTTTGAGTAGTTCTGGATGTTTTTAATCTTACTCCATCATGCAGGTCTGTCCTCTACAGCATCAAAAGGATTCAGCCATTTCCTTCCCTACAGAAGCCACTTAAATGCTTGTTCAGTCGCATGTCATCATAAAATTGGACTGCTGCAACTCTCTCCTGGCAGATCATAAGACCTGCCATCAGTAATCTCTGTCATGGCTGTCTTTAGTTAAAATGCTACACTGCACAAGAGAGGTAGAAGTAGAGTCCAATATGGAACTTTTTATCAATAGAAAATCTGTTTCCAAGGTTTAATTTCCTAGCCTGAAGAATTACTGGATAATTTGATCTTTAGAAAATACAAATATAATAAAACATGAAAGGAACAACATGGAAGAGACAAAAAGTCAAAATATGACTCATGCTACAGGGTGGCATAAAGAAAAAAATGATTAAACCCTGGAGGAAACTTGTTCTGTGAATCTGTGAAGCACATCTGCATCTGCATTTGTGTTTTTGTATGTATACGTACATTACGCTTTTCCAGATCAATACCCCCTGCAGTGTTGGTGTACCACACTAATCCTCTTCAGTTACTGTTCAATATTATGGGTAGTTACTGGTCTGTAAAAGCACTAATGTTCTTCCGAATTGTAAATAACCTGTTTTATAAATCATATTAACCCTTCACCCTGACCAGGGTTTTTTAATATTATATATGTATATATATACACTTATCAGCCATAACATTAAAACCACTGAGAATGATCCACCACCCAAATAATACCTTCTCTGTGGTTGTCCTGACCAATGAAGAACAGTGTGAAAGGGGGCTAACAAAGCATGCAGAGAAACAGATGGACTACAGTCAGTAATTGTAGAACTACAAAGTGCTTCTATATGGTAAGTGGAGCTGATAAATGATAAATGAATTGACATATGATCAAGAAACTTGATGTCAATTGGTTCTGGGAGTTATGCGTCAAGTTTGAAAGTCGTTACAAGTTTTCCCATAAGCATGTATGGGAAACCTGTTAATGCATTTCATGGTCCCGAGGAACTGCATATATTTTAGGCTAATGTAAAATAATGGGGTTGTTTTTGACATTTATACACTAAAAACAACACAAATATAATATCAAAAACACTGAAATACAATTGAAAAACAGTTAAATACAATAAAACCTGCTTTTTACCTTTACTTCTTTATTGTTTCATTATGCTTCTTAATCGTAAAGATGCTTAATCTTGGAATACCGTATTCCGTTCAGTAAAGACACAATCACATGAGAAGCAGCAATTCACGTCCTGTCTGGAGTGTGTTACTGTATTACCAGATCTGTGCATTACTGATCCAGACACTGCATTACCATGACTCTGACCAGGTTAAAACAGTGATAAAACATAATATATATATATAAACATTTGTCCCTTTTGTGCCTGTTTTTATCTCTTGATTGATGAACTGCATGTAGGTAGATTACTTTAAGCACTGTCAAAATGTGCCCCTTTTGTCTAAAACAAATACCATATATTATAAGGACAAACGTTTCTGAACCCTGAACAACATTACACCCAAAACCATGAGCATATTTATAAGGCATCGGTAGGCTTTCCTGCTATAACAGCCTCTTCTGGGAAGGATGTTGAATGAGAGATTTTGAAAGGATTTCACTACATACAGCAAGGCTGCACTATGGTGGCCAATTAAAGTGGCCTCAGAATACAGACTAATATGTCAGATTCTAAATGGTAAAGCATTGTTCATCACTTTAAATAAGGTGTTTCTAATTCCCCAGAGTAGTGTGCTTTACACCAGTTCAGTCCGTGCTTGACATTGCACATGGTAACTTTGAATTGTTTGTGGCTTCTTGGCTTTTCCAGCTTCCAATAAAATTTCTTCATTGATTTTATATGATTTATTGCACCTAGTTAGTAATGAGTGTGGCTGGCAAAAACAAATTCAATAGTTATAACAGATGTATGAAGGGTGCTCCTCTCCTTGTTGCAGGATAAATCAAGGCGGTAAATATTATCACATGTATTGGGGTCCTTGATATTCTCAAAGCCACTGGGGGATTAGAGGACAAAATTAAGAACCACTGAATTAGACATACAGTGTATCACAAAAGTGAGTACACCCCTCACATTTCTGCAGATATTTAAGTATATCTTTTCATGGGACAACACTGACAAAATGACACTTTGACACAATGAAAAGTAGTCTGTGTGCAGCTTATATAACAGTGTAAATTTATTCTTCCCTCAAAATAACTCGATATACAGCCATTAATGTCTAAACCACCGGCAACAAAAGTGAGTACACCCCTAAGAGACTACACCCCTAAATGTCCAAATTGAGCACTGCTTGTCATTTTCCCTCCAAAATGTCATGTGATTTGTTAGTGTTACTAGGTCTCAGGTGTGCATAGGGAGCAGGTGTGTTCAATTTAGTAGTACAGCTCTCACACTCTCATACTGGTCACTGAAAGTTCCAACATGGCACCTCATGGCAAAGAACTCTCTGAGGATCTTAAAAGACGAATTGTTGCGCTACATGAAGATGGCCAAGGCTACAAGAAGATTGCCAACACCCTGAAACTGAGCTGCAGCACAGTGGCCAAGATCATCCAGCGTTTTAAAAGAGCAGGGTCCACTCAGAACAGACCTCGCGTCGGTCGTCCAAAGAAGCTGAGTGCACGTGCTCAGCGTCACATCCAACTGCTGTCTTTGAAAGATAGGCGCAGGAGTGCTGTCAGCATTGCTGCAGAGATTGAAAAGGTGGGGGGTCAGCCTGTCAGTGCTCAGACCATACGCCGCACACTACATCAAATTGGTCTGCATGGCTGTCACCCCAGAAGGAAGCCTCCTCTGAAGTCTCTACACAAGAAAGCCCGCAAACAGTTTGCTGAAGACATGTCAACAAAGGACATGGATTACTGGAACCATGTCCTATGGTCTGATGAGACCAAGATTAATTTGTTTGGTTCAGATGGTCTCAAGCATGTGTGGCGGCAATCAGGTGAGGAGTACAAAGATAAGTGTGTCATGCCTACAGTCAAGCATGGTGGTGGGAATGCCATGGTCTGGGGCTGCATGAGTGCAGCAGGTGTTGGGGAGTTACATTTCATTGAGGGACACATGAACTCCAATATGTACTGTGAAATACTGAAGCAGAGCATGATCCCCTCCCTCCGGAAACTGGGTCGCAGGGCAGTGTTCCAGCATGATAATGACCCCAAACACACCTCTAAGACGACCACTGCTTTATTGAAGAGGCTGAGGGTAAAGGTGATGGACTGGCCAAGCATGTCTCCAGACCTAAACCCAATAGAACATCTTTGGGGCATCCTCAAGCGGAAGGTGGAGGAGCGCAAAGTCTTGAATATCCGCCAGCTCCGTGATGTCGTCATGGAGGAGTGGAAAAGCATTCCAGTGGCAACCTGTGACGCTCTGGTAAACTCCATGCCCAGGAGAGTTAAGGCAGTTCTGGGAAATAATGGTGGCCACACAAAATATTGACACTTCAGGAACTTTCACTAAGGGGTGTACTCACTTTTGTTGCCAGTGGTTTAGACATTAATGGCTGTATATTGAGTTATTTTGAGGGAAGAATAAATTTACACTGTTATATAAGCTGCACACAGACTACTTTTCATTATGTCAAAGTGTCATTTTGTCAGTGTTGTCCCATGAAAAGATATACTTAAATATCTGCAGAAATATGAGGGGTGTACTCACTTTTGTGATACACTGTAAGTCTGATGTACTGCAGTTCCACACTCACACAAGTAGGAATACTGTACATTTGTACTGCAATTCAGTGACCTACATTTTTACTTGCATTCAAGTTATTTCCTCTCAAGAGGATCTGTTGCTAAAGAACAAGAATCTCTTGAGGGAAAAAGACACTAGCTTTTATTTATTTCTGGAAGTCTGTAATGGGCTCAGTGCAATGTCCACAATAGGACCCTGAGAAATGTAAGTAATGGAAAGACATCATTAAAGGCCTGGAGCGTCCTGACTAAGTGAGCCAGTCTGATGCAATATAGTGAACTTTCAGAGGACTTGCTCAGTGTTTGTGCTAAAATTAATGTTAGCTTTTTCTTTCAGCATGCAAATTGTACATGAACCTTTCAGTGTGTGTCTCGATCTGATTTGGCACAGATCATTGAAAAATAAAATTTTGCAATAGATTTTTCTGTCAGCTGTGCAGCAGTATCACTACAGGATGCTTCTAATGGAAACTGTGCCACATTTGGAAAGGTTAGTTCCTTTTTTTATCTCAATTACATATTAAACCTAGCATGCACAGAACATGGTGTTCACATTGTATAAATGAAAATAAAAGGAAAGAAGGAAAGAAGGAAGGAAGAAAAGAAGGAAGGAGGAATGAAAGAAGGAGGAAGGAAGGAGAAGGAATGTAGGGAAGAAAGGGAGGAAAGAGGAAGGAACAAGGAAGGAAGGAAGGAAGGAAGGAAGGAAGGAAGAAAGGAAGGAAAGATGGAGGAAGAAAGAAAGAAAGGAACAAGGAAGGAAGGAAGAAAGAAAGGAACAAGGAAGGAAGGAAGGAAGAAAGGAAGGAGGACGAAAGAAAGGAAGGAAAGAGGGAGGAAGAAAGAAAGGAACAAGAAAGGAAGGAAGGAGGAAGAAAGAAGGGAGGAAGGAATGAAGGAAGGAAGAAAGGAAGGAAAGATGGAGAAAAAAAGAAAAGAAGGAACAAGGAAGGAAAAAAAAGAAGGGAGAGAGGAAAGAAGGAAGTAGGAAGAAAGTAAGAAGAAAGAAATGAATGTAGGAAGAAAGAAATGGGAAAGGAAGGAAGAAAAGAAGGAAGGAAGGAAAGAAGGAAAGAAGGATGGAAGAAGAAAGGAATGAAAGAAAGAAGAAAGAAAGGAAGAAGGGAGGGAGGGTGAAGGAAAGAGGAAGAAAGGGAGAAAGGAAGGAGGAAGGGAGGAAGAAGGAAGAAATGAAAGAAGGGAAGGAGGAAGAAAGAAAGGAAGAAGAAAGAAAGGAAGGAAGAAATGAAGGAAGGAAGAAAGGAAAGAAGAAAGAGATGAAGGAGGAAGGAAGGAAGGAATGGAGGAATGAAGAAGGAGGAGAAAGGAAAAAAGGAGGAAAGAAGGAAGGAAGAAGGAAGCAAGGAAGGAGGAAAACAGAGTGAAGGAAAAAAAGGAAGGAGGAAGGAATGAAGTATGAAAGAAGGAATGAAGGGAGGAAGGAAGGAAGGAGGAATAAAGAAATGAAGGATGAAGGATGAAGGAGGGAAGAAGAAATAAAGGAGGAAGAAAGGACAGTGGAAAGAAGTAAGAAAGAAAGGAAGAAAGAGAGAAGGAAAGAGAAAGGAAGAAAGAAAAGAAAGAAAAAAAAGAAGGAAGGAAGAAGGAATCAATTGATCAATCAGTTTTGCACTTACTGTATTTCAGCACATGCAAGTCTGCAAATCATTTTACCCTGGTCAGGGTCGCGGCAGGTATGGTTTTACTGGAAACAACTGGACACAAGACATTAGGAAACACTGGGCATGATGGACAGTGCACCAATACCAATTTGTCACAGGGTTTTGACCATCCCATTTCTCAGACATAGCCACAATGAATCATGTCTGTGTAGATGCCTAGCTGTCTGATAACATCGCTAAGATTGGAAGTTTGATCACAGCTGTGGTGGGCAAGTCCACTATAGACCACTGTGTCACCAGAGCAAAATAACATATGTTTTTGATACATTAATTAAATAGTGTTTTTATACAGAATACAGTGTCATAACCAAACCAACCCAAAACCAATGGCAGATGCCATCAGGGAAAATATATGTGAACATGGACTGACAGTTGTGGTGCACTTGAAGCTGATGTCTTCATGATGGTGAGCAAAACTTCAAAAGAAAGAAGTAGTCTAAGCTAATTATCCCAATGTTAAGAGGTGATGCTCTAGTGGAACCAACCGTTAGATTAGTTTTTCCTCAAACAGCGTGTATCAAAGATATTTGTAGGTCTATATTAAAATACTGACATTTATTTCATATACTGTATACTGACATGAGATCTAGACTGTGGGCATCAGAAATTACATATGTACATATGCATACTGTATATTTTTTTAAGAAAATGGATCAACGTGGCCGCTCAGGTGGTGCAGTGGTAAAAACACACACTGAAACCAGAGCTGGGATCTCGAATACATCGAATCCCAGCTCTGCCTACAGACTAAGGCTGAGTGACCACATAAACAACGATTGGCCTGTTGTTCAGATACGGCTGATTGATGGTATCTGCACAGAGATGAGAAAAGTGTGCTCTCAGGGTGTGTCTCTCCGTACACAACGCTGAGCTGCACTGCACTCGTCAAAGTGTAGGTGATAAGATGCATACGGCATGCTGCCCACGTGTCGGAGGGGGGCGTGGGTTAGCCTGGTTCTCCTTAATCAGAGCAGGGATCGGCATTGGTGGAGAGGAAGCATGACGCAGTCAGGCAATTGGATGCGCTAAAAGGGAGAAAAAGGGGAGAAAATGCATAAACAAAATATTAAAAAAAAGAAAATGGATCAACTAAATGTAGTTCAGTTTTTTTACTTTAATTGTTCTTGTTGCTGTAATAGTAAATGAAATTAAAATCTAAATGACTGTGGTGTCCCATCCCATTAGTGATTCACCCAATAAAATGCTGTTAATAACAGCTTTAATTTGCCACTTAGTTTCTGGAAAACACTTCACACAAATATTAATTGGTGCCACTGAGTTGTGCAATTTCCTGATAGTTTATCAAATAGATGTGAGTCATCATTCCTGAACCAGGTTCCTTTCCCATTTATCCATATAATAAACTGTTGGTATGACACCTAAGCAGCAACAGTTGTCAGTTGTCCTTTTTTTTTTTTACCAGCCAGACAGATTGCATGCATGTGTTTGTGCATACACACCGGACTCCAACATTGCTAGTCCAGTTGACCAGAACTTCTGTTGTATGGTGATAAGCACTAATAATAATGAACAGGATTTTGCATTAATAGATTATAAAATGTTGGTGTCAGTACTTGGCAAACTCATTAAGGTTTTTTTTTTTGGTTTGTTTCTATTTGCAAATCGTTGGTCAAACTGGTAGTCACAGGCAATATTGTTTATAAGAATATTTGTATGTTTTGTGATAGCTATGTAGAGTAGAATGATAGTATGTGTTTGTTTATTAGGATTTTAATGTCATGTTTTACACTTTGGTTACATTTATGACAGGAACGGTAGTTATTCATTACACAAGATTCATCAGTTCACAAGGTTACATCAAATACAGTCATGGACAATTTTGTATCTCCAGTTCACCTCACTTGCATGTCTTTGGACTGTGGGAGGAAACCGGAGCTCCCGGAGGAAACACAGAAAGGACCTGGACCACCCCACCTGGGGATCAAACCCAGGACCTTCTTGCTGTGAGGCGACAGTGCTACCCACTTAGCTCCCGTGCTGCCCCTGATAGTATGTATAAAATGCAACATCAACCACTTGGTTAGTCAGGGTTGCGGCTGGCCCGGTTTAACCAGGAAACCAGCGCTGCTCATTCTAATTCATGACAGTCATTTTTAATAACCATTCTGACTATCTTTTAAAAGAAGAAGAATAAGAAGTAAGCCTTTATTCATATATACATATAAACATGTGCAGTGCGATTAAATAATTTATTTGCATATCCCGGTTTGTTTGGAAGCTGGGGTCAGAACGCAGGGTCAGCTATTGTATGGCCCCCCTGGAGCATAGGCTGGATTTGAACTGAAAATCTTCCGCTTGATAGCACAAAGGCTTCCACTGTCCTTTACCAAAGCTACCAAGGCTTCTTATGGTTCTTATGGTTTTACTTCTTATAAAATTATTGATCATTACCCAAACCTTGGCTACATAATTACGGTAATTTAATACATTTAGGGCAGTTTTAGCCTAGCAGCTAATGTACTGGACTAAAAATCGAAAGGTTGCTGGTTCAAGCCTCACCACTGCCGGTTACCCTTGAGCAAGGCTCTTAACCCTAATTGCTTAGACTGCCACAGTACTGTACGTTGCTTTGGATAAAAGCATCTGCTAAAATGCCGAACATAGTAACCACTACACGGCAGGAACTAATTGTGGTGTGTGGAAGAACAACAACTATTTAAATCTGCCTTTGATTCCTCCACCTGGTCTGACTGTTGATATGATTATTGACCCTTGCTATTGACTACGTCTATGACATTGCCTTTTGGGTTTATTTGTGCTATTTATCAGGTTTGTTATGAGTGTATGTCCACCCAGGACTCCAACAATGCTAGTCTAATTGACCAGACTTTAATGATTTCTGCTGATTTAGGACAAAATCTATATGAAGTGTGAAGCTAGAGTATTACGTAGATTCTAACAGACAGTGATATTTCTACAGAACGTTTTCCAGCAAGCAGTAGTCCTATTAAAATAAAACCTTGATGGTTATTAAAGCAAGAAAGTTATTTTTGGCATTAAAACTTAATTTTAGCTTCTCTTTTTTGAATGTGTCAAATCATGCTATTGCTATGAATTACAATATGAAACTTTTTCTTACTGTGTTATTAAATGAAGTATACAGATTTTTTATAAAGGCTTTTGCAAGTTCTATAACACTAAACTATGAGTATAAAACAGTTAAGTATGTTCTATGTGCTGGTAATAAGTTCTATAAAATCTATATAAACATCTGAGTTGAAAGAACAGTGCATGATACCGTCATGCCAGAGGGGTGGCTTTGTATTATTACTTAGTCTCTGCAGTAATACGTGCCCTGACTGGTTTAAAGCTTTGTTTAATTCGAATTTTCATCAGATATCAAGTGCAAAGTCTTTGTAGGGCCACATAATACATAACAATTATACATTTATTTAAATCATAATGATACATAATAATACACTGATCAGCCATAACATTAAAAACACCTCCTTGTTTCAGCTCCACTTACCATATAGAAGCACTTTGTAGTTCTACAATTACTGACTGTAGTCCATCTGTTATATTTGTGACCAAATACAATCCAAGCAACTGAAGGTTGAGGGCCCTGCCCAACCATCAAGCAATGACAACATGTTTCTGATTAATAGTCCAGTACCATAACCGCTTAGCTAAATTAGATATTCAAGACTTTCCCTCAAGATTGAACAGTGCCCAGTGATGGATTAGTGCCTTGAGCGGAGTGTATTCCTGACTTGCAATTTGAGTTTTATGTTGGCAAAGAACCAACCCCAACTCTGATCAAGATAAAGTTGTTATTTGGGATCAATGATTTATGATGTAAGTCTGTCTTGGCCAAACATTTGCTCACTCTATATACAGTGGTACCTTATAACTCAACGTCCCCTAAACTCAAAATCTTTGAAACTCAACGCCCTTCATCGATAAATTTGTACCCTTAAACTCAACGTTTTCCTTAAACTCAGTGTGTGTGTGCGGCTGCTGTTTTGAGCGGTGTGGTAAACCATCATGCGAACATCAGACGAATTTGCACTTGTGTGGAATAACCGTCAAATTCACTCTAAAAGCTGCACATGTATCTGTGTTCAGCTGTGTTTCTCCTATTTCACTTTTAAACTTGTGTTATAGCTTGGGGTTCTACAAAATTGTAAGAATCAACTTTTCCAAGAGAGTCTAAAACGCTTATCTTAAAAAAAGATAATGTAACTTAATGTATTAAAAGAACGACATAGAAACACTAAACCTCTCTTAATTATTACTGCTTATAAGTTCTCTCCACTAATAAAGAAGCATAAGAAAACAATAAAGAAGTAAAGGTACAGTTTTATTGTATTTTTGATTGATTTTTAACTGTTTTCAATTGTATTTCAGTGTTATTATATTATATTTGTGTTAAAAAACAACCTTTTTTTTACATTAGCCTAAAATATATGCAGTTCCACAGGACCATGGAATGTGCCACTCCCAGAACCAACTGACGTTGAGTTTCAAGTTACCAGAGTCACAATGTTCTGACAGATTTAAATTATACTTAAAACCTAGCAAATAAGCTGCTCAGGTGGCGCAGAGGTAAAAACACACGCTGGAACCAGAGCTGGGATCTTGAATACATCGAATCGGGCAAGTCATAGCCTAGTGGTTAAGGTACTGGACTAGTAATCAGAAGGTCGTTGGTTCAAGCCCCACCACTGCCAGGCTGCCACTGTTGGGCCCTTGAGCAAGGCCCTTAACCCTCAATTGCCCAGACTGTATGCTGTAACTGTAATGTAAGTCGCTTTGGATAAAGGCATCTGCTAAATGCTGAAAATGTAAATGAATCTCAGCTCTGCCTGCACGCTAAGGCTGAGCGGCCTGTTGTTCAGCTTTGAGCGGGACTAAGCTGGATGGGGTCTCTCTCTTATGACTTGCAATTACGACCTCTGCTGGCTGATTGATGGCGCCTTCACAGAGATGAAAAAAGAGTGCTGTCAGGGTGTGTCTCTTCGTACACAACGCTGAGCTGCCCTCACTCAAGTCAAAGTGTAGGTGATAAGATGCATACGGCATGCTGCCCACGTGTCGGAGGGGGCGTGGATTAGCTTTGTTCTCCTCAATCAGAGCAGGGATCGGCATTGGTGATTGGTGGAGAGAAAGCATGACGCAATCGGGCAAACTGGACGCGCAAAATGGGAGAAAATGCATAAAGAAAAAAACTAGCAAATAAGAATAATATTTGAGTTCTATTTGAATAAAAAATGAGGACTGGGAAACTGGAAAAAGACAGCACCAGTTTCTCTCTAGTAAATTTGCTCTGGGTTACCAGGAACATTAAGCACCTCTATCTTGACATTCTAATAACTTTCATGTCAGAATGAAAACTGCTCACTGTGATAAATCTCAGGCTATTTATGTATGTATGTATCATATTTATTAATAACGCATTGTTTGAGAGAAACACATCCTCCAAAGCAGTTACAATTCTGCCTCATTTGGGTTGTCCATAACTGATTCATCAGTAAATAATCAATGTTATTGATCAACCTGTCAACTGTGGCCAGTTGGCACATATATTTTTGTGGCATCCTCATTATGTGAGACATCCATACCTAACAAGGAGAAGCCAATATAACAACGCACCATTAATAAACAGCAGGTGGTCTCCTACACAATTGAATTAATAAACATGTCTGGAATGATTATTTACATAAAAACCACCTCCTTGTTTCTACACTCACTTACCATATAAAAGCACTTTGTAGTTCTACAATTACTGTAGTCTATCTGTTTCTCTGCATGCTTTTTTAGCCTCCTTTTATGCTGTTCTTCAATGGTCAGGACCCCCACAGGACCACCACAGAGCAGGTATTATTTGGGTGGTGGGTCATTCTCAGCACTGCAGTGAAACTGACATGGTGGTGGTGTGTTAGTGTGTGTTGTGCTGGTATGAGTGGATAAGACACAGCAGTGCTGTTGAAGGGTTTAAACACCTCACTGTCACTGCTGGACTGAGAATAGTCCACCAACCAAAAATATATTCAGCCAACAGCGCCCCGTGGGCAGTGTCTTATGTCCACTGATGAAGGTCTCAAAGATGACCAACTCAAACAGCAGCAATAGATGAGCGATCGTCTCTGACTTTATATCTACAAGGTGGACCAACTAGGTAGGAGTGTCTATTAGAGTGGACAGTGAGTGGACACAGCATTTTAAAACTCCAGCAGCACTGCTGTGTCTGATACCTGCACAACACACACTAACACACCACCACCATGTCATTGTCACTGCAGTGCTGAGAATGATCCACCACCTAAATAATACTTGTTCTGTGGTGGTCCTGACCATTGAAGAACAGGGTGAAAGCAGACTAAAAAGGTATGTAGAGAAATAGATGGACTACAGTCAGTAATTGTAGAACTAGAAAGTGCTTTTATATGGTAAGTGGAGCTGATAAAATGGACAGTGAATATTGTTTTAATATACAGTATATATATATAAATAAATAAAAAGCTATTTTTATAATTAAATTAGCTTGACAAAGAAAACATTTTGTCTTATATTTATGCAATTTTGGAGTGCAAATGTATTTACTAATAAGTGGGCACGATGAATATTTTCTTCCTCTAAACAAACAAAAAAATCTCTGTTCTATACATACAACAAATAAATAAATTTAATAAAATAATAAAATTATTAAAGGCAAAAATATATCCAGTTAATTAATCCAATTTACCAAATGTAATTGATAATTTATTAGTTTAATTAGCTACATCCAGGCTTGATTACTACTATTAAATTGAAGCATCACTTTATTAGAAGTCTCATTAAGCAGCACACTATGCTAAGATCAAAAATAATTCCAAATAAGATGGAAGTTATAAAATAAAATAAGTTACAAAGTGTTCAGCAAACCTTTTTTTTTCTCCGACCCCCCCCCAATTTTCTCCCCTAATCTAGTTGTATCCAATTACCCTGATTGTGTTACGCTTCACCTCTACCGATACAACCCTCCACTACTGACTGAGAAGCTTCGCAACTGACACACGCCCCCGCCGACACGCGATCAGTACCGACTGCCTCTTTTCACCTGCATGAGGCGAGTTCATATGCGGATCGGCCATGTGCATGGAGAGCCACAACCTGATCAACATTACTCCCCAACATTGCACCAGTTATGAGGAACCCTGGTCCGGCTTACCCACCCTGTGAACATCAGTCAATCGTTGTTCATCTGGCAGCTGTATTTGAAATCCCAGCTCTGGTGTGCTAGCGTATTTTACCGCTGCGCCACCTGAGCGGCCTAAAGCCCATTTTTTTATAAAAACAAAAAATACATTGGAGAAAAGTTGCAACAGTAGTTCATTTTCCCAGAACTTTTTGGCCTGGCAAAATTCCTTCAAGTAGGGATGAACTGCTTATCCAAAAGGAACCCAGCAGAACATGTAAGGCAGTGGTTCCTAAACTATTTGTCTTACGACCACCTCAAAAAACTGGTCAAGTTTTGCGACCCCGCTATTTCCCAACACACTGATCTGACAGCATACTGACAGGACTAACCTCCTTTAAGCGTTAACCATGTCATAGACCGGAAAAAACAGAAACTAATATGCAACAATTATAACGCTTTATTTTTAACAACAAGAAGTGTAGGGATTAAATGGGAAAGGGGAAGAGAGGAAGAAAACACACACACACACACACACACACACACACACACTTGCATCCTTTTTGCATTTAAGAAGTTTAGTTTCCTTTTACTGAAAGAACTGCACAGGTTTATGAACTTGATCGGGGTGTCTCGTTTTAAGATGCCTCTTCATTTTGACAGATTTTAAACTGTCACTTTTCTGATAGTGCTGACACTCAGGGGAAGGTTTTTTTCCTTATTCTTATTGGTTTTTTTTCTGGGGCTCACTGATGGATGCTCATGTAGAAACAGATTCACTTGTAGATGTCTCCTCTGAACTTTTTACTGGCTTTTTCTGAAGCCACAGTTTTATCTTTTCACCTAAGCCTGGAAATGTCTGAGTATGTGTAGATAGAGCATCTGGTAAATTTTTTGAACCTTTTGAAAACATTGTGCATCTTTAGCCTTTAAGTAGTTTTATTAGCGATGAATTTAAATGTTAAAAACATTATTTTAAAAAAACCCAACAACATTATTTTAACCCTCCTAGTTCTCTAGTTTTTGGCAACACACCGAAGGGTCATGGCCCTCAGTTTAAGACCCTCTGATCAAGGTAACTGCAGGCCTTGTATAATTGTATCCATAAAAGACTAGCATGGTTGACTTGCCATAACATAACAAAATGCTTTTTTCTCTTAACTAAAAAATCCTGAGAGATTATTAACCCCACTGAGATGCTGTGACGATACCTCAACTGGTCAGTTAATGCTGAATAGTCTTTAATTGTAGCTAAAGTAAAGCAATTTTGCAAAGTGAGCCTCAAGTCATCCACAGTGATATGTAGCAGTTATTGCAAGTGTTTGGTTTTAGTTGCTGCATAAGGTGGCATGAACAGTTATTAAGTTTAGGGGTGAGTACATTTTACATGGATGTTATAGGTGTTCCAGGTGCCCAGGTGGCACAGCAGGATATTCCGCTAGCACACCAGCACTGAGATTCTGAACTCCTCGGTTTGAAACTCGGCGTTACCACCGGTCGGCTGGGCGTCATCTAGCGGGAATAATTGGCAGTGCCTGCAGCAGACACGTTTCTGCTAGGGCAGGATAACCGGACTATGTGGGTGGGGTCTTTAAACACTGTGTAAGGACCCTGATTGGCAGATAGAGAGGCGCCTGTGCAGAGTGCATAGGTGAAAAAGGGTTCCGCTAAGGGCTGCGTGCGGGTCGGAGGAGGCGTGAGCAGCAATATACCTACCTCGACTGCAATCAGGGATCCCCAGCAGTGGAAGACAAACTGACTACACTAAATTGGGAGAAAATGAAAGAAAATGCATAAATAAAATAGATATAGGTGTTTCAAAACCTTTTTTAGTAAATGAAAGGATCATAAGAATCATTTTTGTGTTTTTTCTCATGTTCTCCTTGACTCATATGAAATTTTGGGTGAGGTTCTGAAACCATTTAATATATCAACCATGCAAAATAAAGAAAATCAGTTATGGGAAATACTTTTGGCTCTAACTGCTCTCACTGTAGTTTGATGAAGTTCTAGAGACTTGGATATGTCTTTTTAACTTATTTTACAATCATACATTTTAACGCCTCTTTTTCTTGGCTTCTGTGGAACTTTCTTATATCATGGCATACCATTATATCATTTTTATCCTTGCTTCTACTTCTACAGTCACCAGAAATTTAGTTTGTCTTTTTGTAAGGCTTTCCACTTTTTTGGTTCCCTACATCTCACACACTACGACCATGGATACACAACATGTGACCAGTGGTTCCTCTCAGTCTTTACCATCAGCACCACAGCAACAGCAGGACAGAAAGCTTTAACTTGGTACAGTAGTAAACTCGTAACTTAATGCAAGCTAAATGTGATCTTGTATCAGTTACATTAATTCAGATGGTCCTGTGACACTGGTGTTGGACTTAATATGTTCCAGCCAGGGGTGAAATAATTTATTTTAAATGCAGTCTTCATTTTAATCTGTCAACAATATTGTCAATCAGTGCTGAGATTTAAACCCAGTATGTTTTTCTTGTAAATGTCCTTCTCATAACATTGCATTCTGCAATCAGAAATGCACAGACACAAGTTTGTCAAGATGTCATGATGGCTAAATAAATTATATTGTTTTTAAAAACTGAACTGAGATATCAAGATCAAAGCACTGACTGACCAAACATTATTGGAATGCACTGAAAGGGCACCGCAACCGTAGAGTAGGATGCTAGAAAGGTTATCATTTTTTAAACACCACCCAATTTTAACTAATAATAACATCCATAACCTATGTAAATAGCAACCCTTTTATTCTTCTGCTTCGTAAAAATGACAGAATGACACACTCAGTGGTCTGGTGCCTTGGACGTTTGCCTGTTTTGCCCTGCCCAGCATCTGGCCCAAGCTGTGAACGTGGCAGGGGAAAAAACATTTTGGATCAAATTCTTACAGTGTGACCTGATTGCAATTAGGCTCATCTAAAATCCTCCAATGTGAGGATATCACAGGGTGGTGCACAACTACTGTATGGATCCAAGTAGCTGGATTCCACTCCACAGGGTCACTACACAGTGCAATTGTATTCCCTACACACTGATCACATGGTATCGGCAATGGCATCACGGAAACATCAGAGCATCACGATGACAGCAATCCTGTTGAACTGTTCCTTTACTTTCTAAACTATCAAGCAAATGAATGAACCGCAGCCATGTATCATACTGTGTATGTAATATGTGAATAAACGTAATTTTATGGACACACAACAGGTTAGTATTGTCATTACATTGCATTGTATTGCTTCTGAAGGTTAACTAGCTAAATCTATTTTTGTTGGATTTTTTGTTGGGTTTCTGACTTTCCCTCTTCACATTTGTTCGTGTTATGTTCTTTTGTGATTTATGACAGTTCATTTTTAAGAATGTCACAAAAAAATCTTTATTTTACATTCTCTAATCTGTCACAAAGTACACACTATACTGTTTTATATAAGTCAGACAAGAAATGTTTGAATAATATATAGTGTAACAAGTAGAAATTATCTTATAAGACCACTGAAATCAAACAGTGTAAACCTGGCTTAAGTTACAACAGGATCAGAAAATGTTGTAAATGCATTAATTTTGTGCAGAGCTTCAAAAAGAACACGAAACAACATTGCAAGTAGCTTTAAAACTCATTTGAAATTGTACCACCTTTGCTGTCTGTAACAGAGGGCTAAGCACAGTTATTAATCTGACCAGCAGGTGTCAGTGTAGCGTTAAACTGCATCACAATGATATCTGAATGCCTACTATCCAATGTAGTGCAACGTTTATCACTACTGGAAAATACTGTTCATACCTTCTGTAGGGGCAGATATTCACTCAAGTTTATTGTCCACACTAATAAACTGGTATTTTAAACGGTCAAAAGTATGTGAATGCCTGATCATGAGCTTGCTGGACATCCAATGTCAAAGTGCATTAATATGCCTCCTCTTGCAGATTTAAGAGCATCCAATTTTCTCTTCATGCTGTCAAGTTATGTTGATAAAAAAGTATTTATAGCCATCTGTCTGCCCATTCCTACATCCATCTATCCACTAATTTATTGTCAACATACCTGTTTATCTAACCTATTCACTAATTTATTAATCCATAAATACATTTTTAACCCGTTAATCTTATTTAATTCATTTCCAAACATATATACCCTTAAGATTTACACTCATGATCTCATCTGACATTGTATTTATGAATATAAACAAAAAAGTAAGGTTTTTGAGCATGAAAAAAATTTAAGAGGAAATTTAAGAGGAAAAAAGGGGAAAACACAGACACCACAAATAAACGTCATTAATGAAATAGATAGATAGACAGACAGACAGACAGACAGACAGACAGATACTTTATGGATCCTTTGCAGGACATTTCTTTGTTCCAGCAGCTTACATCAGACAACAAACAACTTCTTACATACATACAACATTCACTAACAGTATAAAAACAAGCAAAAAAAATTCACAGTAAGATTCTATATACATGTAAATGTATGTCTTATGACAGTAATAACACTGTTGTTATTATTGTTATTATTACCATTAACATTGGCAATAAAAATAACGTTTTGTTATTAGCCATTGTTGGGAATAACAACTTTGAGACATTTAGGAATATTTAGTTATTGCAGCAAGGTTCTTTTTTAATTTCCCAATTTTATGAGGTTCCCACTGATAGAGCTGCAATATCAAAATCCTTAATAATATTTTAATCTTTACAAATTAGAATATTGGTTAAGTCATACAAGCTTCTTTTTTTCTACTTATTTTGTTATTCAGTTTTCATGTTTGAGGATGTTACCTTGTTCAACCTGCCAGATTTAGTTTATTGACTAATAAAATTAAATTATTTTTCAATATCTTTTTTATTCCAGCATGTTCATGTTTTAACTGATGCCATGTAATGCCCCATTTGCAGTAATGAAGCTCCATCATAATGCCTCATCCATCATGTACTTTGCATGTATTGTTCTTAAGATTCTTACAACCCATCTTTTTGTGAAAATGATGAGATATTTTGGTTTTATCTGAAGTGTCTAAATCACTGTGTTTACATATAAAATACACTATATGTACAAAAGTATTGAGACACCTTTTCCAATTTTTAAATTAATGTTGTTCAGAAACAACAATTTGTACAGATGTTATTGAATCAATTATATAAAACAAATTATATGCTTCCAACTCAAAAGATGTTTTCCTGCTCTAACACGCCTGTGCCCATGTACACAAAGCAAGCTCTAGAGAGACATAAAGAAAAGCTTGGTTTAAAGAAACTCTAGTGGCCTGCACAGAGCCCTGATCTCAGCACCACTGAATAGCTTTGGAATAAACTGGAACATCAATTGAGGCTTTCTTACCCAACATGGTGCCCAGCCATACAAATGCTATTTTCACTGAATGGACTTAAATTACCACAAACATACTTCAAAGTTTTGTCAGAAGCCTTCTCAAAAGAGTGGTTGTTGGTATAGCTGAAAAGATCACATAGTGTATCAGTACAGTGCGAACCTTACTGACATTAGTACATTGCATGGGGTGTAGAAATTGAGATAATTGTTTTTCCTATTGTTTTAGGTCGTCCTGACATTCAGAGGCTCAGAAACTCTCCTAAAATTGCTTGCTTATCGCTTATTTGTCTTGTTGTTAGTCTCATTGAGAGCACATTGTGAACTCTTGCGTGGTGCATCATTTGGGGAACAATTTTGGGCTCATTGAATTTTCCACTTGAAGCAGTTGCACAGACAGGGACGTCTGAGATGTTTCCTATAGCTTTTTGGCAGTAGCTTTTTCAATACAAGTGCTGTTTACTTTTACAATGATTGCCACTCATTGCATGAAATCTCCCCAACCAACTGCTGATCTTTTATACTAAAATCAGATGGAATCTGATGTATGTGTCTATCCAAATAAATTGAATGCAACATTTATCATTTCTGATTGATTCTGCCAGAGGGAGGCTTGAAATACATTACATTATAGGAGCTGTAAATTAAAGACACTGAAACATGGACTCATATCGAGCATTTTTTTAGATAATCGTGTATATTTAAATAGGCTGCACGGTTACATAACAGCTCATGAGCGTAAGGTGTCAGTAGGTAATATCTGATCGTGTGTACTATCCCCTGAAGTCGGAACACATTGCTGAGCTCTGTGCAGCCTGTGATAACCAAACGGAGCCCGTGGGCGTTAAGAGCGCACCGCGTCTATCCGGTAGCCCCGCCCCTCCAGCAGCGCGCTTTCCACTGGCGCATCGCTCACGACTCGTGCGTGGTTCAGTCAACGCGTGGATCAGTCTGTGAATGGCTTAGTGCGAGGACCACTCAGTGCGTGGACCACAGAGTGAATCAGTGAGTGAGTGACACATTCCATCCGAAGCTTCAAACCGATCCGACGTTATTGCGCGCTGAAGGAGAATGGAAAGCGCTCCCGGGTCGCGGCCAATTCAGCACCACTTTTGCTGGACAGCGCAACAGCTTCTTCTCTCCGACTTCATCTCTTCTTTCTGAACCGGATTCTAAGGTGGGAGGCAGATTTGATTTTTGATTTTTTTTTTTTTGCTTTTTAAACCAAACGATCTGGAATGATGGTGTGATGGAGTTCGTCGAGCTGGAATAAAGCGCATCCTCATCCGATTAGCGAGATCCCCAACATTGCGCTCTGGTCCGGACTAACAGGCGATGCGGGAGGTCTGAACCGCTACGCACTAAAGCAGAATCAGTAAGTGCAGAACAAGTCAGTTCTCTTATTTATATTCTGACTTATACACAAAGTTTCTTTGTCGTGCTAACAGTCGAAGCTAAATGGAATTTTTGGTAAAATAAGATCTGGACAGAAATCAGGAATCAGTGGTAATAAAAGTATTATCCATTTCATTTATATATATATATATATATATATATGAATGAAGATTTATATTATCTTTTTGTGATTAGTTTCTCTCTAATTTTATTCAGTCAACAGGACTGTCTGTGTGCCAACACAGCTGCATTTATGTCATGATTTTGTGTTTGTATGTACTATATGTGTGAGTGTAACCTTTTGTGATTACATCCTTAAATCAGGAAATTACTTTGCAAAATAACCTACTAAAGCCAAATCATATTATTATTATTATTATTATTATTATTATTATTATTATTATTATTATACACTGTTGTTAATAATATAATTTTCAAAGGTGGTATTTTTATGTATGCATGTATATTCGTATATATTTATTTTGCTTGTTTTTTGGTAAAGATTGCTTATATTTTTATTATATTAAATTTTTTTCAGATGTTCAACAACAGGTCTGTTTATATAGCATCATAACTGCATTGATACACAATTTGTAAAAACAAGTATTAAACCATTTTGTCTTCATTGTTTAACTTATGTTTAGTCAATATTTCTATTTTAAGGAAACATATTTCAGAGGTGGCACGGTGGCTCAGTGGGTAGCACTGTCGCCTCACAGCAAGAGGGTCCTGGGTTCGATCCCCAGGTGGGGCGGTCCGGGTCCTTTCTGTGCGGAGTTTGCATGTTTTCCCCGTGTCCGCATGGGTTTCCTCCCACAGTCCAAAACATGCCACCAGGCTAACTGGAAACACTGAATTGTCCTATAAATACCTAGCCATTAGATGCACAAACCAGTGCATTGTAGTGGCAGTCCCAAGCCCAGATGAATAGGGAGGGTTGTGTCAGGAAGGGCATCCGACGTAAAAACTGTGCCAAATCCCGCCGGCAACCCCTAACGGGAAGAAGCCGGAAATGCTGACCCCGTAATCCAAAAACAGGATAAAGGCTGAGGAACAAGAAGAAGAAGAAAGAAACATATTTCAGAAAAATCACAATGTGAATGCTGCAATGTTCTCATGCATATTGCACCTGGGTTAATAATAAAAGATGTTACCTTTGGTTGAAAAGATTTCACACAACCACTTAGCAATCATGTTGAAGGTAAAAGAGCTTTTTTAATTTCTCAGGGACAAAATGAATTAAAAAAACTAGAGATCCAAACACATTAAACATCTCTTTATGTATCCATACACATTAAATATCTCTGGTTGGAGAACATACACATTGGAAGTTCATAGCACCACAAATTGTCCCCAGACAGGTGCACCATGCAAAATGATAGAGGACGTAACAGAGGAACCAGAAGTTATTATTCAGTTACAACCTACAGGTCAGATCTAGCCCCTGAGGACATTTTGTCTGGCCCTTTGATTGTTTTTTTTTACTCATTAATTAACCACAAAAATCAGTGGAACAGTTTTTGTGCATTAGGCAAATGAGTAATGATTTCTATTCATCCAATGCTGTCTGTGTTGACAGCCAATAATAACTGTCATTTATAACTGCATAATGTTACCCACGCTGATCCATATCCTGCTTTCTCACATCCAGAATATTCCACTAGCTATCTTAGCAACTCTTTAATAAAGTAGACACAGAGAACAAACACTCAACACACACTTGGTGATTAAAAAGTACTTATTTGATCTGCCAAGACATTTCACGGCAAGCTTTTATTACTGTTAGAAAATTCAGGGACTTGCCTTGATTTCCCATAACCTAGTATTTTTTGTAATCTGATCCTTACTCTAAACTAACTAAATATCCCTGGAGTATCAGCTAGCACAGACTTCAGACATCGGCTAGCACAGACATCAGACTGACATCAGAAAGATGCCTGCCACAATGATAACCAGTAAATGCAAAAAAAAATACATATATATTTATTTGTATTTTTTTTTCTTACATTCAGTGGTTAGAAGAGTTGGTCTAAAAGACTTTTGCTTGCCTGAGGTGCATGTGAGAGCATCCAGAAACACCTTAGGAATCCTTTTATTGTTAAACAGAACAGTGGGAGGTTCTAATATGTCTAATAAACAATGGGTGACTAGCTATCATTCAGTGCTTAAGGGTACTGAAGACCTTAATGTGCTTAATGTAAAAAAAAGCTTAGTGTGGTCAGTGTACCAAAACCAAAAAGCTTACCATAACAATTAAACTTTAGCTTTTATGTTTATAGTGATTTCATGATATAAGGTTATTATGTGCAGGTTTTTTTTTTATAGTAGTAGCAGTAAATCACTAAATCTAGTAATTTCCTCCCAAACTATCCAATTACCTGACCACATTTTGCTTTCTCTACTGCTGAAGACCACCACTCCTGCCTGTGGAGGGTCATGTCTATTAAACACACCCTCCGACACATGCACAGTAGCAGAGTGCTTCTTTTTCAACTGCACCAGGAGAGTCATGCACCGATCACCATTATCATAGATCACTCAGCAGAGTTAGTAATTGCAGCAGTTATGAGGAATCCCCTCCAGCATTCCCACACTCTAACCACTGGATGAGCCAATCATTGCTCATATGAATGCCTGGCTTGCTAATAGCAGAACTGAGATTCAAACTAGTGAGTTCAAGACGACAGCTCTGTTTTACCACTGCGCCACCTGATATTTTATAACAAAATATATAAAAAAAAGAGAAGATGTGGGTCGCCCCACATCTTCTCTTTTTTTATATATTTTGTTTATGCATTTTCTCCCCTTTTTCTTCCTTTTAGCACGTCCAAATTGCCCGATTGCGTCATGCTTCCTCTCCACCAATGCCGATCCCTGCTCTGATTGAGGAGAACGAAGCTAACCCACGCCCCCTCCGACACATGGGCAGCATGCCGTATGCATCTTATCACCTACACTTTGACGAGTGCAGTGCAGCTCAGCGTTGTGTACGGAGAGACACACCCTGACAGCACTCTTTTCTCATCTCTGTGCAGGCGCCATCAATCAGCCAGCAGAGGTCGTAATTGCACCAGTCATGGGAGAGAGACCCCATCCGGCTTAGTCCCGCCCATATCTGAACAACAGGCCAAACGTTGTTCATGTGGCCACTCAGCCTTAGCCGGCAGGCAGAGCTGAGATTCAATACGATGTATTTGAGATCCTAGCTCTGGTTCCAGCGTGTGTTTTTACCGCTGCGCCACCTGAGCGAACCATGTCTTCTCTTTTAAGTCACAGTTTTTCCAAAACAAGATTCTCACAGCCTATGATGACAAAGTTAATATGGCTTTAACCAACAATGTAGTCAGTTGTAGTGATTAACTTATTTTCCTGTGATTGCCATGGTTGCACTAGATCGCACATTACTGTATTTTTTAAATAGTAACAATGCTAGGCACTAATTTGGTATGCTGTTTACTTTCGTTGTACTAAGTGTGGACTGCCGTGTCTGCTTCCAACATGCTCATGCACAGACCAGCTTTACGGTTCTTCTAATTTGGAAATGACTCTTCTGTCCATCAATGCATTGGACATCAGCTCTAGTATGAACAGTAGCATAAGGCAAGCTTTTGGGTAACTTCTGCTATCGACAGCTTGTAGCTGTGCATTATTCCAGCACTGAGTTGATAGGACCAGCCTGCTTCGCTTTGTTCTTTACATTTATAGCAGATGTTTATGAAAAAGGTTTATAATTGAGGTTAATCACTCAGCACAGTGTTGGGGGCCAGCCAGAAAATACGGAACTGTTACCACTTAACACTGTAATGGTTGTTTTCATAGAGCATCTGTTTTTTCAAACGCTGTTTATTTTGTTCTGATTTGCTGCTCTTTTCCACAGAGCACATTGTCTGCAGTCTTTGAGAGGTGAAACAGATGGAGAAATCAAATTAGATTAGCAAGGTTTCACATGCTTTGTAGACTCGCCACATATAGAATATGTCTTTGCCCACATATAGATAGATTCTTTGTATCTATAATTTAGATCTTCTGAAAGCACCTCAGCTTCAAGGAACGCTGGCTTGCTCGGTATGCTTAATGCATACACCTTCCACACATTCGGCATTTATTATTGATTACCGAGTCAAGTTACTGTACTCCATCACGTCAACAGCAGCCAGATGCTAAAAGGCCTCTCTGTTTACCTTCCTGCATCGTGATGGATAGGCTGGGATATCATCTACTGTGGTTTGCCCTGATTTGATGGCGGGGTTGAGTTCTGCCGTACTGAGATTGAGACTATTATACGAATCGTGTTTGACATTCATGGTAGTGATGGTGTCGCACAGCTTCAACCCTTTAATGGTCTGCTCAACCATTTGGTTAAGCTAAATACTTGGAAAAAAATAAGCTCTATTTAAATAATCTTTTACTTGGTTGACGTGTTAATCTCCAAGATATTGGTAGATGGTTTTAAGAAAACCGCCTTTCTAACCTACACCGATCAGCCATAACATTGAAACCACCTCCTTGTTTCTACACTCACTGTCCATTTTATCAGCTCCACTTACCATATAGGAGCACTTTGTAGTTCTACAATTACTGACTGTAGTCCATCTGTTTCTCTGCATGCTTTGTTAGCCACCTTTCATGCTGTTCTTCAATGGTCAGGACTCTCCCAGGACCACTACAGAGTAGGTATTATTTAGGTGGTGGATGATTCTCAGCACTGCAGTGACACTGACATGGTGGTGGTGTGTTAGTGTGTGTTGTGCTGGTATGAGTGGATAAGACACAGCAGCGCTGATAAAGTTTACAAACACCTCACTGTCCTTGCTGGACTGAGAGTAGTCCACCAACCAAAAATATCCAGCGCCCTTATAGGCAGCGTCCTGTGACCACTGATGAAGGTCTAGAAGACGACCAACTCAAACAGCAGCAATAGATGAGCGATCGTCTCTGACTTTACATCTACAAGGTGGACTTGGTAGAAGTGTATAATAGAGTGGACAGTGAGTCGACACGGTACTTAAAAACTCCAGCAGTGCTGCTGTGTCTGATCTACTCATACCAGCACAACACACCACCACCATGTCAGTGTCACTGCAGTGCTGAGAATGATCCACCATCCAAATAATACCTGCTCTGTAGTGGTCCTGTGGGGGTCCTGACCATTAAAGCACAGCATGAAAGGGGGCTAATAAAGCATGCAGAGAAACAGATGAACTACAGTCAGTAATTGTAGAACTACAAAGTGCTTCTATACGGTAAGTGGAGCTGATAAAATGGACAGTGAGTGTAGAAACAAGGAGGTGGTTTTAATGTTATGGCTGATCAGTGTATGTACCCTATGTCACTGATTGTGTTCTCTTTGTCCATGTGGGTTTTATTGTCCATGTGGGTACATGGTAGACTGGGTGGCGGACAGCAACATAGGTTCTAGAGATTTTGGGTTTGATCATTGCCTTTGGTCACTATCTGTGAAGAGTCTTTAATTTTTTATCCAATAAGCATGCGTGTACCTCTGGGCACTCTGGTTTCCTTCCACCTTTTAAAACATGCAGATGTAATTTGGCTGCTCTAAATGTCCCCTAGGTGCAAGTAAGTGAATGAGTGTGTAATGACGTGCAATGGATTAGCCCCCTGTGCAGAGAGTATTCCTTGCTTTCATAGTTTCCATATGGTGCTGTACCCACTGTGCCACTGATCAGGATGTGTGATGAGAAAGTAGGTGGACTGGCATATTTAAATGCTTCCAGGTGAGAATTAGTGAGTTAAGTGGATGGGTGAGTGTTTAATGCCCTGTCATTAACTGGCATGTCGAAATCTTGCCTTATAGACAGAGTTGTAGGCTTCAGTGAAAAGCAGTTAATGAAGATAATTAAATGACAATCAATTTTGTGACAGGTGGCACCATGGTGGAACAGGTAGTGTTGGTGCTTTTACAGCTCCAGGGTTTTTAGGAACAGGGTCATGCCTCACCTCTAGGTTTCTGTCTTTGTGTTGTTTATTCTCTTAGTGTACCAGGTACTTTGCTGGAGGTTCTTTAATCCAAAGCCTTGTGTACAGGGTCACAGTCATGCTTGAATAGGAACTGCCTTTGCCCAAACTGTTGGAAAGTTGGAGGCTTATCATATCAATTCATTTTAAACACTGGGAACACTTAAACTTACTAATTAAAATAGTTTCCATATAAATTATAAATTCATTTATATATAGCAGCAACAGTTTGGGTAAGGTCTATTCCTAAACAAGCATGACTGTATCCCTTTAGATCAAATATGATTAAGATTACTGGCAATACCAAAAAATACCCCATATGGGCAATTTTATATATTCATATATTTACACCAGTCAGGCATAACATAAGAACCCTTTTGCTGCCAAAACAGCCCTGACCCATCGAGGCATGAACTCCACTAGACCCCTGAAGGTGTGCTGTGTTATCTGGCGCCAAGATGTTAGCAGCAGATCCTTTAACTCCTGTAAGTTGTGAGGTGCGGCCTCCATCAATTGGACGTGTTTGTCCAGCACATCCCACAGATGCTCAATTTGATTGTGATCTGGGGAATCTGAAGGCCAAGTCAACTCCTCAAACTCGTTGTTGTGCTCCTCAAATCATTCCTGTACCATTTTTGCTTTGTGGCGGTGCGCATTGTCTTGCTGAAAGAGGCCACAGCCATCAGGGAATACCGTTTCCATCAAAGGGTGTACATGGTCTGCAACAATACGTCGAGCCATCACAATTTGGCCCTTGTCAAACTCGCTCAAATCTTTATGCTTGCTCATTTTTCATTCTTCTAACACATTAACTTTGAGGATAAAATGTTTACTTGCTGCCTAATATATCCCACCCACTAACAGGTGCCGTGATAAAGAGATAATCAGTGTTATTCACATCATAATGTTATGCCTGGTTGGTGTATATTTGATCAAAATCCAAAGCTTTGTACACAGAGATACAGTCATGCTTGAATAGGAACGGCCCTTGCCCATACTGTTGCTGGAAGTTTATCATATTTGATATAATTGATTTTAATCACTGGGAACACTTACTAATACATTTGGCCATATGATGTATTTTCAGGGTTGCTGTGAGTCCAGGGTTGCTCTACCTGAAAACACTGGTCGCAAAGTAGGAATACACTGTGGAATACACAAAACACAAATCAATTGAAGGGCACCAGATGCAATAAAGAATAGCCAATCCACATAGTGGTATGTGGGAAATCCCACAGAAGCAAACAGCTCCTTATAGACACTGACCAGTGGTGAGGCTTGAACCAATGTCTCCCAGGAGCTATGCTGCACCAACGCTAGCTTCTGCACGACCATGCTGCCTACATTTACTTACAATACTGTGCAACTTGGTAATCCCACAAAGTGCTTTTCCACCAAAAGAACCATGGTTCTTGAGCCGGTTCTGTTCAGGTTTAAACCTTGGTGTTTTGTAGTGAACCGACCCACGTTTCCACCAGTTTTTGGGAACCAAGCATTACACAACAAAAGTAAAGAGTAGTAACATGATGGTGTATTGTGTAGATTATGTGCGAGCATTTGAGCTGTTGTTACAGATGTTCGTTCTTATACAAAAAGCATCGATCAACTATTGGTGATAAGAAGACATAGACTTGAGAAGCGTTTTGCGCTTCGCTCTCACCGCGACCCTCGGCACAAATAGCCGATTTGCTCGACTAACGGCGCTCGACTTGAGCGATAAAACATCACTAATGTTCCACAACACGAACATCCATTTCTGTCAAATAACCATCAAATCCACACTAAAAGCTCCACATGTATCTGTGCTTAGCTGGATTTACTTCACATGTGATGGTTCTGCAGCTCGGGGTTCTGAATCCGCTTCTTGGGGAGAGTCACTACATTTATCTCTATTACTGGTTATAAGTGCTCTGTACTGCCCAAATTCATCGATCATTGTTTTAGTACAACAAGCCACGTTAACCTTTATTTTTCACGTTTAGCGTGAAATATTATATTTTCCCTTAATCTTAAATTATAGAATAGACATTCCTGTAATAAACAATAATGAACAACAATACACAGTAGTACTGTACATAAAAAACACATCACATTTCAGTACAGTACGTGTGCAGTACCATACACCATAATACATTTCCTTCTTTTTTCATAAAATGTATCTAGCAGAAACAACAACTCTCATATTTTTCTATTATTTCCTTCTTTATTTCAATAACTTCCTTCTTCTCTCACTCACTGTCCCCTCTGGCTGATACACAGTGACAGCTACTGGCAGGAGTGATTATACAACACAACAAATAGTAATAGATTTTTTTCAAACACAGAAAACACTGAAAAAACACAGTCCGCCGTCTGAATGTTCACTCACTGTATATACAGTACAGGCCAAAAGTTTGGACACACCTTCTCATTCCTGTGGTTTCTCTTAATTTTTTTAAATTTTCTACATTGTAGATTAATACTAAAGACATCCAAACTATGAAGGAACACATATAGAATTATGAAGTAAACAAAAAAGTGTTAAACAAACCAGAATATGTTTTATATTTTAGATTCTTCAAAGTAGCCATCTTTTGCTTTAATGACAGATTTGCACACTCTTTGAAATTTTCTCAACCAGCTTTATTAGGTTTCCACCTGGAATGGTTTTCAATGAATGTTTGTGCCTTGTCTAGAGTGAATTTCTGGAATTTGTTGCTTTTTTAATGTGTTTGAGACCATCAGTTGGGTTGTGCAGAGGTAGAGTTGGTAAAATATAAAACATATTCTGGTTTGTTTAACACTTTTTGGTTCACTACATAATTCTTCATAGTTTGGATGTCTTCAGTATTAATCTACAATGTAGAAAATAAAAATAATCAAGAAAAAACATTGAAGAGAAGGTGTGTCCAAACTTTTGGCCTGTACTGTATATATGTATATACTGTATATATACTGTGTATATATATATATATATATATATATATATGTATATATATATATATATATATATATATATATATATATATATAGAGAGAGAGAGAGAGAGAGAGAGAGAGAGAGAGAGAGAGAGACGCTCAGAGTCAACTTGTTCGTGATGTCACGTGTTTCGCGAATTTCGGTTCTAAATCTGAAATTTGTTCGTACGTTAAGTTGAAAAAGATCGTTCGTAACCCAAAATGTTTGCGTGGTAAACCGTTCGTAACACAAGGGTCTACTGTATTCTGTAATGCCAGATTAGAACACAAGTTCACTGTCTGGAAGTTCATGAACCGGAACGAAGCCGGATCCACGTCGGTGGAAAAGGGGAAACAGTAACTTGTGATTCAAAGTAATCACAATTAGCTTCATTAATTGGTAATTACGCGATTCTATATTATATGAGTCATTACAGGGCAATCGGCCAGATATAGATATGGGATTTTTCAGTTGGCCAGGTTGAGATTTCTACTGCTTCAGCCCTTAAGCTCACTGGATGGTTTGTTGTCAGCAGATGAGAAGATTAAAAACTTTACTGCATAGAGAGGCTTCTCTTCCTATCACTTCTTAATTATCTGAACTGACTGACTAAGCATAAACCCAAATTTTAATTTAATTTAGTCTTGTATCTCAGGCTTCCAATTATAGATTTTCTGTCCACATTGTCAAATAGGTTCCTTTGGCATGTACCAAATATCGATACTGTAGTAATATATTCCTCACATCGGACCCCTATCAATGTTTCAGACAATGCCGGACATAGATTTATTAAGTCCATTTTCTTTACTGTGCACTACCTTTAGCACTCCCACATACTCACACATATACACACTCAATCCTCCACACATAAGTATGTGCTGACGTTGCAGCTTTTAGTACACCATCCTTCCTGTACCCCTCCCCCCTTTTACATTACATTTCTCTACATAACACTTTTACCAGGCTGTGTGTAATAGGATATTTTAAGTGTAACAGAGTGTCTGCGCACTAGCCCATCTTCTCATTTTCCTTCTAGCTAAGACCATCTGCTCAGCGGAGGGTCTGGCCAAACAGCTCAGGCACTGGCTAACAGAGCAGACCTACCGCTGTCCCTGCTTCCGTCAGCAATTCTCCACCCTTAATTCCTAGCCAACAATTCTATGAGCTGGCTTACTTCAGACTGCATGTTTTTTCTTTCCTCTCACCGCTCAGTAGACTTTCACACAAAGGAACCTGAATAGGTTGAAAGAAACATTGAACTTGGCAGCTTGGCTTACTCCTGCAGTCCTGGCTTATTTAACGGAGAAATAGTTGCAGGGTATTGTTTATTTTTTTTTTCAGCCCCAGCCAACTCATTAGGCCTGGATGTGCACATACACCAGAATGTAAAACAGGCTCTTTATTTGCAAAGCCGGCTCCTCTTCACTGATTTTTGTTTGTGAGGCTGCGGTGTATGTTTGATTCAGAAAGTGCTTGAGAGACAAAGGCATATTTGGGAATCCTCAGTGATGATAAATAGCCATTAGTCAGATGGTTTTGTGGAGACTTGGCGGGGTACTGATGAGGGTGTGAATAAGATGGAATGCATCATTCACTCGCTTCAAAAGGTTCTGATTGTCGACTTATCACGCCTTTTTAAAGAGAACAGCAGATGGAACGTTCACACTGAGTGTTAAAATGTTTTTGTTAATATAAACAAGTCTTACATCAGCGGGTTTTGTCAAGGTTCAATATAATTGATGCAGAGGCGTATACTGTGATTTTAGAAAGACATATGCTGTCATCAAGGTGATATCTTATCTTGGCCCATTGTTATTTCATTCATTTATTCATGCATTGTCTGTTTAACCACCTCATCATCCTATTCAGGACAGGTTGCCAGTCCATTACAGAACAAACACACATATACACAATAATACCTAGGGCAATGTTAATAGCTCAAGTTAACCTGACTGTATGTCTTTGGACTGTGGGAGGAAACTTGAGCTCCCAGAGGAAACCCACACAGAACAGACAAACTCCACACAGAAAGTAGGCAGAGGTAGCTCAGCGGTTAAGGTACAGGACTAATAATCAAAAGGTTGCTGGTTCAAGCCCAACATCTGCCAGGTTGCCACTGGTGGGCCCTTGAGCAAGGAGCTTAACACTCAATTGCTTGCAATGTATACAGACAATTTGTTGATGCATGCTCAATAATCCAGGTACACAAATCCACAAAGTTGAATCAGTTCATCTGGACATTATACAGACATAAGTTTGTTGTAGAGATACGTTTCGTCACTCAATCCGAATGACTTCTTCAGTCTGAAGAACCTCAGACTGAAGAAGTCATTCGGATTGAGTGACGAAACATATCTCTACAACAAACTTATGTCCAGATGAACTGATTCAACTTTGTGGATATACAGACAATTGTATGGTTTTTTTTGGATAAAAGCGTCTGCTAAATGCCAAAAAAAGTAAGCCACCCCCCCCCCCCCGCCCATTGTTATTTCAGCAAGAAGTCATTCTGCATGCGCTACAGCACCATGGCTTTGTAGGCACAGAGTGCATGTGGTCGACTGACCTGCATACAGTCCAGATCTATCTTTTATTGAGAAGTACCGCACAAGTAGTCAGAAGGATGCCATTTCAAACCTCACATCTACTAGGTTGCCACTGTTGGGCTCCTGAACAAAGCCATAACCCTGTTGTTTGAGTTATATTTAGTTGCAGCTTTGAGTCACTTTGGCTAAAAGCATCTGTTAGATGCTGTAACTGTAAAATGAATTTGATTAGGGGCACAAATTCCCAGACATTTCATAAAACTTTGACCCTTAAGAGCAAATAACTTTAACTCTTATTGAAAACCTTTTTTTGTGAATGTTGGATCATTTGGGGGATGAGTGGATGATCATTTAGGCCAACACAGAGGAACAGTGGTAGCCTAGTGGGTAGAGCTTTGGGCTATTAATCGAAAAGTTGAGAGTTTGACTTCCAGCTCTGCCATGCAGTCACTGTTAGGCCCTTGAGCAAGGCCCTTAACCCTGTCTGCTCCAGGAGTGCCATACAATGGCTGACCCTGCGCTCTGACCCCAGCTTCCAAAACGAGCTGAGACAGCGAATAAAGAGTTTCATTGTACTGTACTGTACATATGTGTGTATAAAGGACAAATAAAGGCTTTTTGTTTTATTCTATTTCTCAATAGAAAATTCTCCAGTTTTTGATGCATGAATTTCTCCAGAACTTCCCATGATGCTCCATAAAGTTTAAATGCGCTGATTGTGGTGAAGGCAATGAAAGAACCTCGACTGGATCCTGTTGTTCATCAGTTCACGTCAAAATACACTGAAGTGCTAGAAAAACTGGTACAGAGGAGCCTATACAAAATGCATAACGACGACACCTATGTGTTTGTTTAGCTGGCATTCCATGGGACCCTAACAGATGACCACTATGTGTGCCTCCTTTCACACCTATTCATGTCCTGCATTCATTCTAATGGGTTTGGCTTCTTTTAACAGGACAATGTGCTGCCCCACACGTCTAAAGTCACCAAACTATGGTTAGATGAACACTCATCTGAGTTTGGGGTTTTGCTATTCCCACCAGTCACTAGATCTCAACATTATTGAACACATCTGCGATGCTATGTAACATGTTGTTGAACACAGAAGTCCTTGAAATACAACAGTACATTTATACAATACAATTGTGGACCGTTCTGTAGAAAGTTTGGTGTTTCTTGCCTTCAGAATATTTCTGCAAGCTTGTGGATTCCATGCCCTGTCTTATTTCTGCAGTCCTATGCTCCTGTGGGAGACCTACCGAATATTAGACTGCTGAACCAGTTTTTCTGGCACATTGTAATTTTAGCAGTATGTATGAGGACATTATCCTGAAGTATGAAAACATCATCACGACAGATGTCCTCATATTTGGTGGGTGTTGACCATGACCATGGAAACCAGTCACTGGATCTAATGATTTCTGTTTATACCATTACAGATCTGCCACTGCGCTGACCAGTTTGCAGCAGACGTTGTGATTAAAAGTCATGTTTTGTCATTCTTTAAGCGTAAATCCCTCTATATTAATAAAATATCTTAAAGGTCAGACAATATTCTTCTTTTTTATTGCTAATGGGTGTAGGTTATCTCCAAAGCAAGTAATGCATATTTCCACATCAATCTTTAGTACGAAATATTTTGGAATTGCAGTTTTGACACAAATTTGATCTTTGTGAAGATTTTTGTAATAGAAGCTTTTTTTTTGCTCCTTTTTACTTTTCCTTCTTTGTACCCAATTGTAAAAGGCTCAATTTCCTCTGGTGACTTCTGCCAGGCGCACAATGCCCTCGCTGGCCAAGGAGGACATCAGGCCAGCATGCCTCCTATTAATAAAAAGAGAACCTTAACACATACAAAAGACCAGGCTCCTCTGTCTGTAATCTTCTGCTTAATGTGCCAGCACCTTGACCAGACAGTAGGAATGGCTGTGAGGAATGGCAGGGAGGTGATTTCCCATCTGTTCTACCCTCTCTCAGACACTTTATTTAGTTTGTTATGCGTCTGGCCAGAACAGTGGCACTGTGGCACTCAGACTCAAACTCGGTCTGGTGTATTGTAATTTTTTAAAATCTAGTCGTATCCAGTTACTCAATTGCATTACACTTCCTCTCTACTGATGTTGATCTCCACTCTTGACTGAGGAGAGCCGTGACTAACACACGCCCCCTCCGACATGTGTGCAGTAGCCGACTGCATCTTTTCACCTACACGAGGTGAGTTCATATGTGTATCAGCTTTGTGTATGGAGAGACACACCCTGATTAACACATTATTCCTCGTCTCTGTGCAGGCGCCATCAATCAGTCAGCAGAGGTCATAATTGTATCAGTTATGAGAAATTGCCTCAGACACCCCCCCTTCCTTGAATAACAAGCCAATTGTTGTTCGTGTAGGCGTCCAGCCTGCCAGTGGCAGAGCTGATAATTGAACCGAGGAGTTCCAGATGTCAGCTCTGGTGTGTTAGTGTGTTTTACTGCTGCACCACCTGAGCGCCCCATAATTTATATGATATGGTGTTATTAGAGATGTAATTATCCAAATCAAAATCACTCCATAGACAGTGGGGACATAGGGACAGTGGTAGCCTAGTGGGTAGAGCTTTGGGCTATTAATTGAAAGGTTGAGAGTTTGAATCTTAGCTCTGCTGTGCAGCCACTGTTGGGCCCTTAAGCAAGGTCTTTAACCCTATTTGCTCCAGGAGTGCCATATAATGGCTGAACATTGGGGCATGGTACAATGTCGTACCCTCTGACCCCAGCTTCCAAACAAGCTGGGATATGTGAAGAAACAATTCCGTTGTACTGTACACGTGTATATGTATATATGATAAATGAAGGCATTCTATTGTATTTTATTCTAGACTCTAGATTGTCGTAAGCCGGTTGATTATGTTCTTTTCCAGGCTCTGATCCATGCTGGGAGATTTTTTTATGTCACCATGACCAGTGCCAAACTCAAACATAACCACAAGTGCCTGCTGTATAATAGTGCGAAATGAGCACATTTATAGATCCCACTAGCATTATGGTCCTGACATTGACTGTTCTGTACTTACAGTCAGACTCACCCAGCCCTCGCACCCCCTTCAACACATCAGAGCCTGAGTAATCTTCTGCTGCAATGTATTATACATGTATATATATTTATCGCCATAAGAGCACTGCTACATTTACAATTCAAGTGTTAGTGATCTTATGCTGTCAGCTGTTTGCTGCTGTGTGTTGTCCTGTAAAGATTTAACTTTGCATAAGAATAAACACAACTGCTTTATTTCCATAAAGGCTGAATTGTAGTGTACCAAAGCACAATAAGACCCAGAAATAAGATTCATCAAGTTCTCCATTAGACATCCGCAAGAAAGGGTGTAAGCTGAGGCACTCACAGGCACAGTTAGAAACTGTCTGTCACATGACCAAAACAGCCCATTTTATCTATTTTGGGTGACACTGTTCACAGTCAAACAAGCTTCACATTCTGTGCAAAAAGAAGCCCCATATTTCCTAAAACAATTCACTTTATTTAAAAAAAAATATATATTATTTATTATTATTTATTTGAATTCTAACGTCATGTTTTAGACACTTTGGTTACATTCATGACAGAAACGATAGTTACTTGTTACACAAGATTCATCAGTTCACAAGTTTAATGTCAAACACAATTATGGACAATTTTTTATCTCCAATTCACCTCACTTGCATGTCTTTGGACTGTGGGAGGAAACCGGAGCTCCCGGAGGAAACCCACACAGACACTGGGAGAACATGCCAACTCCACACAGAAAGGACACAGATCACCCCACCTGGGAATCGAACTGCGTCACCCCCCCCACCCCCCCCCAAAAAAAGTAAAAAAATAAATAAATAAATAAAGTAAGAAATGACTAGTGAGACTCATTCAGCCAAAAAAACAGACCTTGTTACGCTAGTCTGCTTATCAGAGACAGACTATTTGACACAACAATACACACTCTAAACACAAGGGGGAGCTACACTATCATCTTGCATAACTAGGCAAAAGGCCTTAGCTAACAGCTATGCTAAATGCTAAATAATGCATGGAAACTTTCAGAATCAAACCCTAAACTAGACTAAACAAGGAATGCTAAATCCTGAGCTAAAGCTAAGCGTTAATGTGAACATGAGGGCAAGACACCATGAGGAATACAAAGGCAAGAACAATGACTAGAACGAGGACAGAACTAGGACCAAAATAAGGCTAAGACTAAGGTTAAACTTCAACAAGGATAACTAAGTCAGGTGATAACAAAGCACATAGACATACATATTAAGGTGATACAAGAACTAGGTTACAGCAAGGAACATGGATCTTTGTCGAAGGTCTGGCTTAAAAAAAGGCATATGGGTGCTAAGGTGGCGCAGTGGTAAAACACGCTAGCAGATTTCGAACTCGTCGTTTGAAACTCAGCTCTGCCATCTAGTTGAAGCCGGATAGAGACCTCATAACTGATGCAATTATGACATCTGCTGGCTGATTGATGGCGGCTGCACAGAGACGAGGAATAATGAGATCAGGGTGTGGCTCCCCGCATTCAAAGTTGATTCACGTATGAACTCCCCTCATGCAGGTAAAAAGATGCAGTCGGCTACTGCACACGTGTCGGAGGGGGCATGTGTCAGTCTCGCTCTCCTCAATCAGGGCGAGGATCGGCATCAGTAGATAGGAAGCATAATGCAATTGGGTAATCGGATACGCTAAAAAGTCAAGAGAAAACGGGAGAAAATGCATAAACAAAAATATAAAAGAAAGAACAAGGCATATGGACTAAGGCTAACGGTAACAAAAAACATAAATCTCAAGGTCAGGCCACAAACATAAACATAAACATGGACATGAAGATTAAATGAGAGAGTTACACCAAGGAGGTTTTAAGGCTAAGCTGCTTGCACCTAATGTTACTACGACAGTCCTTAAGATGAGCAGGGGAGCATGGGTAACTTTTACACAAGACAGTGATTACACGACAATAAACAGGTCATCATGATGAAGGTGAGGGCCAATCAAGGGAGGCATGGAACATTAACAATAAACAAATTTGAAGAAGATGGAATGCTTTTATTTGTCATAAACACCGATCAGCCATAACATTAAAACCACCTCCTTGTTTCTACACTTACTGTCCATTTTATCAGCTCCATTTACCATATAGAAGCACTTTATAGTTCTACAATTACTGACTGTAGTCCATCTGTTTCTCTGCATGCTTTGTTAGCCCCCTTTCATGCTGTTCGTCAATGGTCAGGACCCCCACAGGACCACCACTGAGAGCAGGTATTATTTAGGTGGTGGATCATTCTCAGCACTGCAGTGACACTGACATGGTGGTGGTGTGTTAGTGTGTGTTGTGCTGGTATGAGTGGATCAAACACAGCAATGCTGATGGAGTTTTTAAATACCGTGTTCACTTACTGTCCACTCTATTAGACATTCCTACCTAGTTGGTCCACCTTGTAGATGTAAAGTCAGAGTTGATCGCTCATCTATTGCTGCTGTTTGAGTTGGTCATCTTCTAGACTTTAATCAGTGGTCACAGGACGCTGCCCACGGGGCGCTGTTGGCTGGATATTTTGGGTTGGTGGACTATTCTCAGTCCAGCAGTGACAGTGAGGTGTTTTAAAACTCCATCAGCATTGCTGTGTCTTATCCACTCATACCAGCACAACACACACTAACACACCACCACCATGTCAGTGTCACTGCAGTGCTGAGAATGATCCACCACCTAAATAATACCTACTCTGTGGTGGTCCTGGGAGAGTCCTGACCATTGAAGAACAGCATGAAAGGTGGCTAACAAAGCATGCAGAGAAACAGATTGACTACAGTCAGTAATTGTAGAACTGCTTAGTAGAAGTGCTTCTATATGGTAAGTGGAGCTGATAAAATGGACAGTGAGTGTAGAAACAAGGAGGTGGTTTTAATGTTATGGTGAGAGGCTGTAACAGACAGGGTTAAGTGCCTTGCTTAACAGTGGCTGCATGGCAGAGCTGGGATTTGAACCCTCAACCTTTCAGTTGTGAACCCAAAGCTCTTCCCACTAGGCTACCACTGTCTCAATCCATTGGGACAATTTTCATGTGCTCTGGGCGACGGGCAAGGCTGAAGCTGTAACAGACTGACCACGATTAATCTACATTTTGTTGTTATGAATGCAGAATATCAGTGACACTGATGGGTTGCCTTGTTGTTGAGGCAGGTCTCAGAATTTCAAATTCGTCTTACAAACAGTACAAGTATTGTATTGAAGACTTACGCCCCCCCATCCCCCTTACTAATTTGGGCGTACTGGGTTGGTAATCCTATTTCAAACGGTTCTAACAATGTAAACTAGAATAGCATGAATGCTCATCATAAAGAAAACAGAGAACTGTTCTCGCAGGATTTGATAATGAGATGTAATTATTTACCATGAGGGAGTCAATTAATAATGCATGGCCTGCAACCTGGAGAGAGTGCGCACAAAACACTGCGGGCAGCGTGGCGAGGCATGTTAATTGTCACGGTTCTGTAAGACTGTCGGAATTAAAGAAAGTCTTGTTTCTTCTTTAGGCAACTTGCAGTATCTTAAACATCTCTGTCAAGTTTTCTTGACTTGCGCTAAACACTTTAGACATCAACAATTCAAAATAATAATAATAAATAGCTCAATAAATAAAGAAGTGGAGCTCAGGAGGCACAGCAGTCTATTACACTAGCCCACCAATGCTGGGATCCAGTTTCGAATCTCAGCGGTGCTATCAGCCAACCAGGCGTCTACTCAGGCATGACTGGCTATGTCTTGTGATAAATTATTAGGCAGTATTCCTGGTGCAAACAATCCTGCCGTGACCTTGACCAGAATAATTTGGTTGATAAAAATTAAATGAAATGAAGATTCAAAGTCAACAATTAGCTGTCACTTTGTGTGGTCTATCAGTATAGTAAATACTGTCAAGGACCTGATAATAGAAAAGCACAAATCAGAAGAAGAATACAAGACAATCATGCAGGCATTGAAAATATCAGTTTAGTCCATCATGAAGAATAAATATGAAATTACAGCCACCCTACTTGGGTCAGGCCAACTCTTTAAATGAGGTGAAATTAGTTTGAACAACTAATGTGACATCAACTGTCACTCTGATAGTAGTTGTAGAAAAATAAAGTGAAAATTCAAAGTGAACACTTAGCCTTTGTGTGGTTTATTAGTATAGTAAATACTGTCAGGGACCTGATAACAGAGAAGAACAAATCAGGAAAATAATACAAAATAATCACACAATTAAATAGTTTAGTTTCATTCATCATAAAGAAGTGAATAAAAATGAAATTACAGCCATCCTACTTGGGTCAGGCCAAAAATTCAAAGTAAGCACTTGACCATCACTTTGTGTGGTCTTTAAGTATAGTAAATACTATCAGGTAACCTGATAATAGAAAAGCACAAATCAGGAAAATAATACTAAGATTATAGGATAAGATAATCACACAGGCATTGAAAATATCTTAGTTTAGTCCATCATGAAGAAGTGAATAAATATGAAATTACAGCCACCCTTCTTGGGTCAGGCCGACTCTTTCAACTAACTAGAGGAGAAATCAGTTTGTTGTACGACTTCTGTGACATCAACTGTCATCCTGATAGAAGTTGTAGAAGTATGTGGATGCAAAAAGGTGGTGTTTATGGATTTACCATATTTAAGGTATCACATAAAAAGCCTTTAGAGAAGACAAAAACGGACCTGCAGTGACCCTGACTAGGATAATTTGGTTGATGAAAATGAAATAAAGTGAAAATTCAAAGTAAACACTTGACCATCACTTTGTGTGGTCTATAAGTATAGTAAATACTGTCAGGGACATGATAATAGAAAAGCAAAAATCAGAAGAAGAATACAAGATAATCACACAGGCATTGAAATAGTTTAGTTCATCAAGAAGTGGATAAATATGAAATTACAGCCACCCTACTTAGGTCAGGCCAACTTATTAAATAAAGTCAAAGTTTTAAATGAAGAACTAGAAGAGAAACGAGTTTGAACGACTACTATTCAAATTGTAAGTCTGTGGCTGCAAAAAAAGTGATGTTTATGGATTTACAATATTTAAGATCACACAAAAAGGGCCTTCAGAGAACATTTACCACATTTAGTGGACACTTTTGTTTAAAGAGACTTGCAATTGTGACTGTATACAATCCAAGAAATTAAGGGTTAAGGGTCTTGCTCAGGAGTCCAGTGGCAGTGGTAGCACTTGAATTGCTGATATTTATTTATTTATTTATTATTATTTTATCATTTACGTACAAAGAGAGTTGACGGCTGAATTTATTTCTAGGTACAGTGGTGTGAAATGTTCAGACATGTCCAGACATGTAGTGGCATTACAGCCATCCTACTTGGGTCAGGCCAACTCTTTCAACTAACTAGAAGAGAAATCAGATTGTACGGCTACTGTGACATCAACTGTCATCCTCACAGAAGTTGTAGAATTGTTGTATGGTTTTACAATATTTAAGGTATCACATAAAGGGCCTTTAGAGAAGGCAAAAACGGACCTGCAGAGACCCTGACTAGGATAATTTGGTTGATAAAAATGAAATAAAGTAAAAATTTAAAGTAAACACTTGACCATCACTTTGTGTGGTCTATAAGTATAGTGCATACTGTCAGGGACCTGATAATAGAAAAGCACAAATCAGGAAAATAATACTAAGATTATAAAATAAGATAATCCCACAGGCATTGAAAATATATTATTTTAGTCTATCATGAAGAAGTGAATAAATATGAAATTACAGCCACCCTTCTTGGGTCAGGCCGACTCTTTCAACTAACTAGAAAAGAAATCAGTTTGTACGACTTCTTTGACATCAACTATCATCCTGATAGAAGTTGTAGAAGTATGTGGATGCAAAAACGGTGGTGTTTATGGATTTACCATATTTAAGGTATCACATAAAGGGCCTTAAGAGAAGACAAAAACGGACCTGCAGAGACCCTGACTAGGATAATTTGGTTGATGAAAATGAAATAAAGTAAAAATTCAAAGTAAACACTTGACCATCACTTTATATAGTAAATACTGTCAGGGACCTGATAATAGAAAAGCAAAAATCAAATGTTAGAAAGTGCTCCACTCTTCCTTTGTGAGTGGGTGCAACTTTGGCTCTACCATGCAGACCCCAACACCTCACTCTGATGGCACATGTGGTGACACCGTTCTGGACCTAGATGCTTCGCTGCCCTCTCGGATGTCAGGTGTGGAAATGTTTTCTAATGGCATTTATTCTTAGTGGCACGGACAGAGATGCTTGCTGGGCACTGGCAGTGGTAAATTGCGCTAGCCGACTATCGCTGGGATCCAGGGTTTGAATCCCTGACGGTGCTATCGACTGGTTGGACATCTTCATACAGACATGACTGGCTATGTCCGACAGGAGGATCGCCAAGACCCCATGATGGATTGGCATCCTGTCTGATGTGTTATTGATCTGTGTCCAGTGATTTCGAAAACCTAACCATGATAAAGTAGTGGTAAAAAACATAAAAATAAAAAATACGAGTTTGTAGGTCAGTCAGAAATAATTATATACACAGTGGAGCCACAATTTATTTATGTACAAATTCTGATGGTGTGACATGTCCAGACATGTGCAGTTGCATGCTTGTGTGACTAAAAACACTACAAGATTTGATTTATGGTGTCATAATAAAATGCCAAGATTTTATGTCCCACTGTAGACCTGATTGAATTAAAGTGTCACCAGCTCCCACCCTCCCAGCGAAGAAGAAAGCCACTTCGCCCCTGCATCTACATACTGCCGTTTCAGAGCGGCGTACAGGGATTTGGTGCATCCTCACGGCATCCTGTCATTGTTTCACACTCCTTGGTTTTTTATCAGTGGCTGTGCAGGAACATGGCTCACGGGCCCGCTCTCTGATCTTTTCCAGAACCGTGTCAGCCATGCGCGGTGGGAGTGTCGGCTCTGGTAGTGAGCCCGGTCTGAAAACACAGCTGGTGGAACACCTGAGCACGCTCGGCAGGTGTTAGGATATGACAGAGCGTGAAGCGTGTTCTGATTCAGTGAATAAAGAAAACATGGTTACACATAATGGAGGATTTTCAAAGTGAAGTTAATGCTGCAATTACGCATCGACATTCAGACTGTGCAGATAGCTCTGAATTTAAAGCTGCGGTGCGTAACCTGTAGAGAATTTGCAGTCTTTAGCAGTTGGTAGAGTTTGTGCTGCACAGCTGGGAACAAACCTGATCAAATTTTACTTCTCACTGTATTTGTTGGTTTTCTTTTGGTACTCTGGTTGCTCCTCTTGTTACACTGGCACTGCCTTGCACCCAGTGTTTCTGGATAGGCTCCAGACCAAGGCTGTGATCACAAAATACAGTACGTTGGGGGGGCTTAAGATATGCTTAAGATGTTTCCCCAATATGCTGATGTAAAACATATTTCACTTACTAGCTTTCTGTAATGTTAGGAACTGCCAGTGTTCCCATCAGTTGTTAATACAACCAGAAGAAACCCAAAGGAATGTTTTAGGGCCACTCAGTTGGCGCAGTCGTAAAACACACTAGTGCCAGAACACCAGAGCTGAGATCTCGAATACATCGTATCGAGTCTCAGGTCTGCCTGCCGGCTGGGCTGAGCAGCCACAAGAACAACGATTGGCCTGTTGTTCATATAGGGGTGGGGTATTAAAAGCCGGATAGGGTCTCTCTCATGACTGATGCAATTACGACCTCTGCTGGCTGATTGATGACGCATGCACAGAGACGAAAAAAGAGTGCGCTGATCGGGGTGTGTTTCTCCGTACACAGTGCTGATCCACATTGCACTCGACAAGTGTGGGTGACAAGATGCATACGGCTGCTGCCCACGAGTTGGAAGGCGCGTGGGTTAGCTTCGTTCTCCTCAATCAGAGCAGGGATTGGCATTAGTGAGATTAATAAACAATAACAAACAACAATACACAGTAGTACTATACTGTACATAAAACCCACACTACATTTCAGTACAGTACCTGTGCTGTACCATACACCATAATACATTTCCTTCTTTTTTTTTATAAAATGTATTTACTTGAAACAACAATAACTCTCATATTTCTCTATTATTTCTTTCTTTCTTTTAACAGTGTTGTATTTTGTAGGTGTAATTGCACGAAAGAAACAATACTTTACTGAGCCGAATTCCTTCTTCTCGCTCACTGTCCCCTCTGTCTGATACACAGTGACAGCTACTGGCAGGAGTAATTATACAACAACAAAATAGTGATTTTTTCATTTTCTCACCACTGCGCTTCCTCTGCACATTCTTTGAGTCAACTTGTTCGTGACGTCACGTTTCGCGAATTTCTGTTCGTAATCCAAAATTTGTTAGTACTTTAAGTTGAAAAAGATCGTTCGTAACCCGAAATGTTCGTATGGTAAACCGTTCACAACTCAAGGGTCTACTGTACCGTGTGTATAAAATGATTCAGCATATTTTACTCTGAAAACACGTCAGACTTCTTTCATTCCCCTGTTTAAGTTCAGATCTTTTTCCACTTCAAAGGCTGATTTATGTTGCCAACAACGATTCAATGAGGCTTTACATTTTTTTTACTTCTTCTTTAGTGTTGACTAACAACCTGCTAATGTTTCTACTGCCCACACACACGTTTCAGGAAGGCTGTTAGAAAGCTGATAGAAATTGTGCACCCTACCATTGAGCTAATCTATTCCATTTCTAACGCATCTCTGTGATTAACTCGACTTCATTTTGTTTTCTGATTTTATGACTTTATTTATTTCAGAGTGCGGTCATGCATGCTTTGCAACATCAGGGATAATTTCCTAAGGATCTTAGACACGCACACACACAAGCACATGCGTACCCTCTTACCGATGCAAAGCATGTGGTGAGAAAAGAGGCTGTTTGAAGGCTCTTGCAGCTCTTGACTGTGCTATGTGGGTGTTCTCTCATTGTCTTTCCCGCAGGGGATGCTCTGCTTGTGATGCGGGGGAAGGTTGAGCTCTGAGATTAATGAAAAGAACCATCTTCTTCCATGAAAAATCACATTCTCCGAGTCTACACAACACCCTAAACTGGCAGTAGCTCACCAGTAGCTGGGGTTTGTGTGCTACCATGTGTGCAAAGCCAACAACCCAAAAAAATAAAAAGATCCCAAAATGGCCCAGAACATTTTGCTTTCTTGTAGTATGAGCACACGTTTTATCACCATGCACAATCAACAGTACTTGTTGTATTTAATAAAAAAGACAAGTCTGTAACAATATTTATTATGATCCAGACAACACCAATAAACCCAGATCATGGCAGTTATCAATCTGACTCTGTTTAGTATGCAGGATCTCATTTGGGATAAGGCTGGGCAATATGACTAAAAACTCATATGTCAATATGCTTTTGAGAAGTGGCGATATACGATATAATGTAAACTTTAAGTACAATGGCAGGCCACTGCCTGGATTGTAGCTTATTTTGTTTACAAGTTATATTAAAAACACAAAACATTGTAGTTCAGATAAATTCTGACAGAATTACATTGTTTTTTATTTTGTATTATTACAGGCTGTATTTGTATTAATACTGACAATCTTTATATCAAACAAACTAGCAGAATCTCACAATCACATTCATGCTGTCCATTTCACTTTAAATAAATGAGCATCAAAATAAAGATCAATATTTGATAATGCTTTGCTATCATTTTAAAATGAAAGCACATGATAAACATTAGCACCGTGACCTAGATCAACCACACAGCAGCATAATATCATAACCGCTGCTTACCTGAGCTTCTCTTCTTCAAATTAAGACAAAATCTATATCCGTGTGTTGTTCCATTATGGTTAGGGTAAGGGATATAATCCACTTGTTTATCATCATGGAGGACATCTTGTATGTTTCCAGAATATTTCCAGAATATGTAAACCCATATACAATTGTGTTTGTCCACCTAACTAATTAAAGAAAACCTCAGTTTTCCTGGTAAAAAGCTGAAACTGATCATTTGTTCACTAAACTGTCTCTTATTGCATCTATAACCAATAAAGAGAGAGATTGAAAAGCTCTGAGAAGCTCTGATTGTCAGTGTCACTGCAGTGCTGAGAATGACCCACCACCCAAATAATACACGCTCTGTGGTGGTCCTGATCATTGAAGAACAGGGTGAAAGCAGGCTAAAAAAGTATGCTGAGAAACAGATGGACTACAGTCAGTAATTGTAGAGCTACAAAGTGCTTCTATATGGTAAGTGGAGCTGATAAAATGGACAGTGAGTCTAGAAACAATGAGGTGGTTTTTATGTTATGGTTAATCTGTGTATATTGGTGCAAGCTACAGAAACTGTATAAAAATGCAGACAGTACAATGTACGATGGCCAAAAATATGTAGAAATCTTACCATGAGCTACATGGGGGTGAGAGCAGGGCTCTGTGCAGTTCCTCTGCACCAAACTCATCTAACCATGTCTTTTTACCCCTAAAATTATGTCTTATTATCAGCTCAAAATATTATTATGCATAAATTTCTGGGGAGGTTATTTAAAAGCTTAATTCCTTCATACATAATTACATTACTCCAAACAGAACCCTGAATACTTTAAACAGTATTTCTTTCCATAACCTGAAACACTGATGCAGTTGTACACAAAGGCTTGAGCTTGCGAGGATAGATCCATTGTAGGTTACAATGCTCTCACGTTATTTCCTCCCACTCTGCAAGGATCAAAGCTGCAATCAGAACAGCTCAAAACAAGTCTAAATAAGCCTGCTTGTCAGAACATATTTTTTCAGTATAACAGATCTCATGGGATATCTCCATATAATCACTGGCATTTTTAGACCAGTCAGCTTCTCAACACTTTATTTACACTATAGTATGATTTATAAGCTTAGGCTCGCACATGACTTCATCTTTGTCTATATATATATATATATATATATATATATATATATATATATATATATATATATATATCTATATCAAACATGTAGAAAACAACTCAGTATATAAATCAATCAGGCATAATATTATGACCACCTTCCTAATATTGTGTTGGTCCCCCTTTTGCTGCCAAAACAGCCCTGACCCGTCAAGGCATGGACTCCACTAGACCCCTGAAGGTGTGCTGTGGTATCTGGCACCAAGATGTTAGCAGCAGATCCTTTAACTCCTGTAAGTTGTGAGGTGCGGCCTCCATGGATCGGACTTGTTTGTCCAGCACATCCCACAGGTGCTCGATTGGATTGAGATCTGGGGAATTTGGAGGCCAAGTCAACACCTCAAACCTTGTTGTGCTCCTCAAACCATTCCTGAACCATTTTTGCTTTGTGGCAGAGCGCATTATCCTGCTGAAAGAGGCCACAGCCATCAGGGAATACCATTTCCATGAAAGGCTGTACAGGTTTTCCACAATGCTTCAGTAGGTGGTACATGTCAAAGTAACATCCACATGGGTGGCAGGACCCAAGGTTTCCCAGCAGAACATTGCCTAAAGCATCACACAGCTTACACATTTATTTATTCATTCATTGTCTGTTTACTATTTTACCACTTTATTTAATTAAAGGTCACTGTGTGACATTCCTTTTCACCACACTTAAAAGATGTTTTGGCACCGAGGATACCAAGTGATTTAGTGTTTCAGCTTTTATTTTGTCCCGTTCTTCTTGCAAACACGTCTTAAGATGTGCAACAGTACAGGGCCGTTGTTGTCGCATTTTTTGTTTCAAAATTCTCCACACATTCTCTATTGGGGCCAGGTCAGGACTGCAGGCAGGCCAGTCCAGTACCCGTACCCCCTTCTTCTGCAGCCATTCCTTTGTAATGTGTGCAGCATGTGGTTTTGCATTGTCTTGTTGAAAAATGCATGGACGTCCCTGGAAAAGATGACATCTTGAGGGGAACCCATGTTGTTTTAAGAGCTCAATGTACTTTTCTGCATTAATGCTGCCATCACAGAAGTGTAAACGACCTTTGCCAAGGGCACTAACACAGTCCCATACCATGACAGACCCTGGCTTTTGGACTTGTTACTGATAACAGTCTGGATGGTCCTTTTCATCTTTGGTCCGGAGCACACGGCGTCCATTTTTTCCAAAAATGAGCTGGAATGCTGATTCATCTGACCACAATACACACTTTCTTTGTGTGATGGTTCATCCTAGATGCCTCCGAGCCCAGAGAAGTCGACGGCGTTTCTGGACATGGTTAACATAAGGCTTCTTTTTTGCACAGTAAAGTTTTAAGTGGCATTTGTGCATGTAACTCTGTATTGTAATGCTTGACAAAGGTTTTTCCAAAGTAATCCCTCACCCATGTGGTTATATCAGCTATTGTTGAGTGGCGGTTCTTGATGCAGTGCCGGTTCTTGATGCAGTGCCGACTGAGGGATCGAAGATCACTGACGTGCCTTGGCCTTTACGCAGCCAATTAAATATATTTTACTTCACTAGTTGTGACGTATGCTTTAAACATTGAGCCTCTTGAAAATGAAAATAATGAACACATTACATGAAATGGAAAAAATAACAAATGAATGAAAAATTAATTAAATGTGCAGCACAGTCAGTCTTTACTTTGTTAGACAGAATTTAACTGTGCTTAAGCATTTTGGGTGCATCTTATAATGAAATTTATGACAGTTTGTGACAGGATTCGAGTACAAAGCTTAGATATTTGCATTCTACAGAGTTAAATGAACTACTACAGAAGTCATTTATGTCCACTCTGTGGAAAAGCAGTTCATCATTTATATCGACTGCCATTCAAGTTTCCCACTGAGAATAAAAGCTGGTTGTTCTTGGATACACTCCTGGCCATGGATGATGTATCACAGCACTGAGGCAAAAAATGAGCTCCCAGAGTTTGAATTCGAGTCTGTGTCACAAAAACATCATTTCTGGATGAACTGTATTATTTGTGAAATGGGTCGATGCTTCATCACATATTTCACTTTAAATCTCATCAGCGTTGATTTTTAATAACTCCTCCGCCACAGTAACGCGGAGAACACACTGCAGGCTTCGTGAGTCATTCCGAGGGGCCCGGGAAGCAAATAAGTTCAGGAATCTGACGATGTTGTTGGCCTGATGTGCCATTTGGCGGGATGCTGTGCATTTCTGTGACTTTTGGGCAGGTTGTGGTAGGTCCGGCAAGTAAGTGCTTTCTCCGAGACACTCTACAAGCTTCCAGGAATCACTGACTTGTCAGCGTGTCAGGTAGCATTACTGTAACGCGTTTCTTCAGTTTTTGCCTGGCTGGTGAAGTGGAGCGGAACTGAGGCTGTCACAGAGGCTGGGGAGAGAGCAGTCATCCTCTATGCCCTGACCTTCCATGGTTTTGGATGGTTCAAAGCACAGGCCTTATGTGCCCAGTCATGATGTAGGACAGGAAAAGCTCTGTCACGAATGATCTCCCTGGCATGACATTGATGTGAGGTGAGGATCTAGTCACATGGTGCCTTCAGTGCAAGCAAAGAGGAGGAGTGTTATGACTGAATGAGAAGGTGTTTATGAATCCCCAAAAATAGCAGAGAAAAAGAGTTTGTGATGGTAATGCTGTAGCTCCTGAGATAGTATTATATGAGTAGTATAATAGTTTCATACGACCTTTTCTAGCTTATTTATCATATTACCTTAGAAATTAAAAAAAAAATGTCAGCACAGCTTCCTTTCTGGATAAATGTCATTCAATTCCCATTGTCTCTTTTTTGAACATTCATTAACACTACTCAAATGTCACCTTGCCTCAGTACAATCCTGTAAAGCGATCCTAATCTTGACAGATCAGTTAGGTTCATTGCTCAGTCTAAACATTTTAAGACAACTCAGCACATCGGGGAGAAAAAAAAAGGTCCCCGAGTGCCATTTTTTCACACAAGGCAAATACGTCCGAGCTTACACCTTTGACTACACGGCTCTGTATTAAATTCCAAGTAGCTGCAGAGATTAAATCAGGGATCAGAATCCTGGAAAGCTTGGGTAGAGGAGTAGGAGGTTTTGACACACAGAGGCTTCCCAAGGGAGCTTTATCTTTTACCCTCTAGCTTTATTTAAATAGGGCTGGCCTCATTCAGTTCAACTGTGACTCGGAAGGAAGGGACCTATAATGACAAAAACTAAGTAGACTCACTCATATTGATGTGGTCCAGTAACCCAATGGATAAATCTAAGTGCTTAAATATTGATTCCCCATAGTTCCAATAATTAAACATTTGCCAATATTTTGGTTTTACATGTAAAAATACAATTTATTAGTAGTAAATAGATCTGAATTCAAAAAATTATTTTAATAATTAAAGCCTATTGAGTGGCTGTTTTCAATATAATGATTGCTGTTTGAGCCAGAAAATAATAATTAAGAAGGTGGGACATTCACCTTAAGGGTGACCTGATCACATACAAGAAGACATTATTTAATTGGCTGCTTTTTTCTCTCTCTCTCTCTTTTTCTCTGATCACCCCCCCCCCCCCCCCCCCCCCAATTTTCTCCCCTAATCTAGTCGTACACAATTACCCTGATTGCGTCTTGCTTCACCTCTACTGATACAACCCTCCACTGCTGACTGAGGAGCTTTGCAACTGACACACACCCCCTCCAACACATGCACAGTACCGACTGCCTCTTTTCACCTGCAACATGCGAGTTCATATGTGGATCAGCTTTGGGTATGGATAGCCACACACTGATCACACCATTAATGAGCCAGCAGAGGTCATAATTGCACCAGTTATGAGGAACCCTGGCCCGGCTTACCCACTCTGTGAACAACAGCCAATCGTTGTTCATGTGGCCATCCAGCCCAGATGGAGGGCAGAGCTGATATTCAATATGATGTATTCAAAATCCCAGCTCTGGTGTGCTAGCGTATTTTACTAACTTTTTTGACTGGAAACCAGCTCTTGAACAGCCAATTAAATATATTTTACTTTACTAGATGTGACATATATTTCAAACCTAAAGCCTCTTCCACTGTTGAAAATGAATGGGTGTGTGTATGTGTGTGTGTCTGCCCTGCGATGGACTGGCGCATGTACAGGGTGTTACTGTACACCCCCCCCCCGTGACCCCAATTGGATAAACGGTTAAGAAAATGAGTGGGTGAGTGAGTGATTACATAAAATTGAAAAAAAAAATGAATTAATGAAATATTTATAGATAAAATAAAAATTTACTGACATTGTGCAGCACAGTCAGTCTGGGGAAGCAGGTTATGTTGACCTTTGCAGCTGTAAAAATAAAGCTAGTTGGCTACAAGGTTTCCTGCTTGATTAAGATACTTCTTTTTAAATGTAAGTTATTTATGCTTCAGTAAATGTGAACACCAGTGTAAAATGTAGAAATTTAACATGAACAACCAATGTGACAATCCATGATGTTCAAGTTGGTCTGAATTGCAAATTTCCAAGATGACCCCAATTTTGAAAGCTCATTAATAGAGCCAACAAATTAAAAATATAGAACTTGTTTGCATCGAGTCAGAGGTGGGGAATGTTTAGGCTTTGTAGACAAGGATTGCTTGAATTTAGCTACCCTTAAGCATTTTGATTTGCCCCATGGCACTGCACTGAGTTTGCTTCATTAAAAAAAAAGTTAGATGCCTTCTTATGTCTAGTAGTAAGCTGTCAGTAAGCTGTCACTTTCCCGGCTGGTCTGCTGTCTTGTAATTGTGTGATGTAGATGATGTGTGTATATTGGGCAAAAAGACAAAATTAGAAGAAATAAACCAAAGATTCATAAATGATAGAAATATTATGTAACATATGTAACATGAACATTCATTTTGGTCCTGTTCTAAGCTAAATCCTTATAGTTATGACTTTTTCTTACAATTTTAACACAGCCAGTTAGTCTTCTGCTTTTGGGGACCCCGATGGCATCCGAGGAGGGTATATTCGTCTGACACATGCTCCCTTCGACACATGCCCAGTCCACCACACTTCGGTGGATTCACACATAAGGCCAGTCTCACGCATGGAGAGTCACACACTGATCTCCACATTCCTCGACTTCTGTACAGGCACCTCGGGGTACTAACCAGGGTCCGTATACAGCGCCGAAGACCCCACCCTCTTATTAGTCTGGACTTATCCCACATAGCAGACTATAGTGGCCATTTTTATCCACTGCAGGCACTGCCAGTTGTGCCTGCTAGGGGCGCCCAGCCAACTAGTAGCAAGTTATGACTTTCTGAGTGAAATACACAGGTCCATTATTCAGTAGTACAGCTAGTACCTACAAGCTGAGGTTTGTTTGCACCATCGAAAATTGGTGTCTGTGCAAACACACAGACTCCAAATATTCTCATGATAGCACCAAGTGTTTACATTCTGAAGTCTTAAGGGCAGATATTATGTGTCCACTACAGTCACACTCAGGAGACTTTTACTTAAAGTTTATATGAGTAAAATGCCTTTAAGCATATGATACATACACACAGTAAATGTACACATTTTTACAGCAAACACTAAAACTAAACACTGTTTTACAGTGATGTATCAGGTTGTGTTGGTGTCACAAAGCCCTTGTGTTTGGTCCTTGGCTCCAATCCCTGTTTAGGTTAAGGTTGGAGGTTTTTTCTTATGTCTGTTTAGGTTTCTTGAAGTATGGTTTAATTAGTCTTAAAACATGCCAGTACATGGAATGGTTTCTCTAAATTGCTTCTAGATGTGAGACATAACCAGGTCCCGGACATAGCCAACACTCTTCTAACCACCGTACTAATCGGAGAGAGGGGAGATGACATCATGACCATTATTCTTGTGAAAACAGTGGTTGCTATTATCATCATTGCTACTTTCAGGAACTCCCAATCCGAAAGGCTTTCTTATTCTTTATCGCTTGATTGTCTTATCCAGCCGACAGCGCCCCGTGAACAGCGTCTCATACCAGCACAACATACACTAACACACCAGCACCATGTCAGTGTCACTGCAGTGCTAAGAATGATTCACCATCTAAATATTACCTGCTCTGTAGTGGTCCTGTGGGGGTCCTGACTATTGAAGAACAGAGTAAACAGAGGTTAAAGAGTTAAAAAGTACGTATGAGAATTAGATGGACTACAGTCAGTAATTGTAGAACTACAAAGTGCTTCTATGTGGTAAGTGGAGCTGATAAAATGGACAGTGAGTGTAGAAACAAGGAGGTGGTTTTAATGTTAGGGCTGATCGGTGTACATACCTGTTTAGTTCTGTCTGTTTTTACTTCTTAAGTTTAATAAGAAGCATTACAGTAGTAGTGATTTAATTGTTTACTTTTTTAATTAATAGTGTTTTGTAACTTGTTCTGTAGGATGCAAACCCACAGCTTATTACAAAAACCAAAGATCCGAGGGAGAATCAGTTATGTAAATATGTAAATATGTGAATCAGTAAATTTTACTACACAATAATGAGCTCCTACATTTCCTAAAAGCTCTTTACCAGCAGTCGTGTTTTCCTGTGAAGCTTTCAGTGGGTGTTTTTTATTTGAAAACATAATTTTGGCTGTTCCTTTTACTGCCATGGAGAAAGGTTATTTCACATCGTGACATGGCATGGCATTCTTTTAATTGACTTATTCCATAATAAGGTTTTTAGCTGGAGACGTAATTAGGAAAACTGTGAATTGGTTTGCCAAGGGGGCAGTTTCTCTGCAGCCACCATGCCAGACATTAAAGTGAAGTAAATTGATCCAGTAATTGAGTGCACTGATCAGACCTTTATTAGACATAATACAGAAATCCATGTGGGCTTTTGCAAAAAAAAATTAATCCACAAGGAGCACCAGAGATGCTATTTAATTAGAAAACGATTTAGTAAAAACTGTGACATCCAACAGAGGAAAATAATGAGAGCACATGAGGCTAAGGTTAATGGGACACAATTTGATAAGAAGAAAAAAAAAAGTCTTACTACTTCTTGCTGAGAGTCGTATCTAAAGTTCAAATGTATTCAATGGTTATGAATTGGTTTTAAACCAGTTAACTGCAAAAATAAAGGTAAGGTTATTTAGATTTTTAGTTACCTTGATTGCTCTGTGTTTGGTGTCAAAATGCCAAATTTATACTGTATATTTACACCGATCAGGCATAACATTATAACCACCTTCCTAATATTGTATTGGTCCCCCTTTTGCTGCACCATACGCAACAAACTGTGATGCACCGTGTATTCTGAGACCTTTCTATCAGAACCAGCATTAACTTCTTCAGCAATTTGAGCTACAGTAGCTCGTCTGTTGGATCTGACTACATGGGCCAGACTACACGCTCCCCACGTGCATCAATGAGCCTTGGCCGCACATGACCCTGTCGCTGATTTACCACTGTTCCTTCCTTGGACCACTTTTGATAGATACTGACCACTCCAGACCGGGAACACCCCACAAGAGCTGCAGTTTTGGAGATGCTCTGACCCAGTCGTTTAGCCATCACAATTTGGCCCTTGTCGAACTTGCTCAAATCCTTACACTTGGCCATTTTTCCTGCTTCTAACACGTTAAGTTTGAGGATAAAACATTCACTTGCTGCCTAATACATCCAACCCACTAACAGGTGCTGTGATGAAGAGATAATCAGTTTTATTCACTTCACCTATCAGTGGTCATAATGTTATGCCTCGTCGGTGTATAATGTACACATATCGGTTTTTCTTTTCGAAGCATGAACTTATATTCACTTTCCTATCTTTTATTAAATTTACTCCTTCTGCTTCAGTTTTCTCTTCTTGTACATTTTGGGATTATTTGTAAATATTTCTCAACATCACTTGTTGGATAAACCGCCTCAGTAAACGCTGATGTGGAAACACTGCCATCTAGTGGCGGGATGCGGTCACTTTGCGGTTCACAAAATCGGCATGCATTGTAGGAGATGCAGTTTATGTACAATTTTAAAGTATATTTTAAGACAATCATACACCTTGTAAGCTCTCGCGAACCACATAAAATGATGAGCCGAATTTGGCCCACGGGCCATGAGTTTGACACGTGTGCCTTAATATGGTTATGCATTCGTGCAGCCTGGAAGACTGGCTTTAGCAGAGGCAAAGTTAATAAAAAGGTTTAGACCCACTTGTATATAAAGCCACTTGTCTGGTTGAATTGACATAATGTCCCATTCATGATGATTCCCAATCTTTTAGCTGGCCTATGCACTGGTTCAGCCAGTGTCCTCTTAAAACAATGATATGGTAGCTCTCATACAGCTTGTTTCCTCTCACTTATGTGGATGAGGGCAAAGACAGTACAGGCAAAGATCTTGAACAGTCCTCAATATTGAGAAGCTTAAAATAAAGCTTTTTTTCAGGATCTGCTCAAGCTGTATTGTGTGACTCAAAGCAGCCTGTGATGTCATAAGTTTTATAATTACCCCAACTTCATTTCATGGGGCTGCTTTTATAGCGCTGGTGAGCAATGCCCTTCGTCTAAGCCTTCCAGCTATAAATATCAGTTATAAACCCTGGCTTAAAACTCCTGAGAAGACATGTTCAGACAGTGTGATAACATGTTTATTTGGTCAGTTTTGGCTAAAACAAAATCTAAATGCCTATCAAATGGACATACGTACACAAAACACATGCCTTAGACTTATTAGCTGTGATAAGTGTTTTAGTCACTGCCCAAATGGATGTGTTGAACAGCTTGAACAATATCTGCCTTAAACGAGTTTTCATCCATTAAGCTATCCACTGGTGTAAAGTTAAGTTCTAGCTATAGCCTATTTTTCCATTTACATTCTGATTGGCCTTTGACAGAAAAGAAAATGGACCTTTTGTCATTTTAAAGGCACTTGAAGTAGGAAAAGAGTAAATAACAATTTCTACTGTTTTTAACTATGTTTTTAAACTATATTGTACAGGGTAGGTTACCCACAGCTTCCCATATAGCTCGACTTCTTAAAGGCATCTGATTATTTTAAGTTAAGTAAATTATTGGTCATCCAAAAAACTTTAGAGCAGAATCATTTAAGAAATACTACGTGCCTGCCTAATTTGTTTCATAGTACTGTTTGCAGTTAAGAAATAGCCTCTGTAGGTGACTTTGATCAACTTTTTTTTGATCAACAATATTAAAAGTGGTTTATATACACTGATCAGCCATAACATTAAAACCACCTCCTTGTTTCTACACTCACTGTCCATTTTATCAGCTCCACTTACCATATAGAAGCACTTTGTAGTTCTACAATTACTGACTGCAGCAGCAGCGCTGCTGGAGTTTTTAAACACCTCACTGTCACTGCTGGACTGAGAATAGCCCACCAACCAAGAATATCTAGCCAACAGCGCCCCGTGGGCAGCGTCCTGTGACCACTGATGAAGGTCTAGAAGATGACCAACTCAAACAGCAGCAATAGATGAGCGATCGTCTCTGGCTTTACATCTACAAGGTGGAACAACTAGGTAGGAGTGTCTAATAGAGTGGACAGTGAGTGGACACAATATTTAAAAACTCCAGCAGCGCTGCTCTGTCTGATTCACTCATACCAGCACAACACACACTAACACATCACCACCATGTCAGTGTCACTGCAGTGCTGAGAATGATCCACCACCCAAATAATACCTGCTCTGTGGTGGTCCTGCGAGGGTCCTGACCATTTAAGAACAGGGTGAAAGCAGGCTAAAATAGTATGTCGAGAAATAGATCGAGTACAGTAAGTAATTGTAGAACGACAAAGTGCTTCTATATGGTAAGTGGGGCTGATAATGGACAGTTAGTTTAGAAACAAGGTGGTCTTAATGTTATGGCTGATCGGTGTATTTAGAAAGACCACACAGGTTAACAATGGCTGAAACAAATCAAACAGAGATTAAGTTAAGGGCAGAGGAAAGACAGTTATGTGTAGCAATGTGGGTTTGTACCAATTTTCCCTGATAAATCCTTCACAGCTCATCCTGTAGAACGTCCCCAGCCTATAGGTGCAAAAATTGCACTAATATTTCGAAACTGCAGCATTTACAAGATAAATGACATCAGTTTAGTGACATTTAAGTCACTTAAGTTACAGACTTTTCCTGTAAATACATTTTGCCATCAAAACTTGGTTATGGTTATAAAATGTGGTTGTATTTGGCCTTGCATTGACCTCTGAAGGTTCTTCGCTATTCTTTAAGTTTAGCACTGTGTAGATGTTGGGCTATTATACACTTCTTCTCATGTGCCTACAAATTACATCTTCAAAGTATGGAACATGATTTGCTCCTGAATGAATGATGATTAGACTTTTAATGTTGTGCTTATTATGATTTACTGCCTCTAAAGTTAGCATCCGTGTAAGCCACTGTCCCTGAGAGGTTGGTAAAAGGGTTGCCAGGTGTACAGTCTTCAGCTTTCTTGTTTGACTTTTTTCTATTTTATTTATGCATTTTCTCCCCTTTTTCTCCCAGTTCTCCCATCTGAGGAGGGTGTATTCGCCTGACACCCGCTCCCTACGACATGTGCACAGTCCGTCGACCCCTTCTTATTCGCCCATACTTTGGTGGATTCACGCATAAGACTAGTTTTGCGCATGGAGAGTCACTCACCGATTTCCAGTGTTCCTCCGCCTCTGTACAGGTGCCTCAGGCTACTAGGAAGAGTCTATATACAGCATCAAAGCAGACTTTAGTGGCCAATTTTGTCTGCTGCAGGCACTTGCCAATTGTGCCCGCTAGGGGGCGCCCAGCCGACCGGTAGCAGGGCTGAGATTTGAATATGGGGAGTTCAGAATTTCTGGTGTGCTAGGGGAATAGCCTGCTTTGCCACCTTGTTTTAAGTATTAAACATCAGGTTACATTGTGGCTGGTACGTAAATGATGCAAAAGTAAATAAATAAATACATTTCTGTTACATCTGGTTTTGCAATGGCAACTCTGCCTAGCAAGATAGATATACAGTATATTTGTTAATGCCGATCCCCTCCCTGATTGAGCAAAGCGAGACTAACACATGCCCCCTCCCTCACGTGTGCTGTAGCCGACTGCATCTTTTCACCCGCACAAGGCAATTTCATATGCGGATCAGCTTTCTGTACGGAGAGCAACACCCTGATCAACTCATTATCATTTGACTCTGTGCAGGCACCATCAATCAGCCAGTAGAGGTCGGATGGCAGAGCTGAGTTTCGAACTGAAAAGTTCAAAATGTCAGCTCTGGTGTGCAAGCATGTTATACCGCTGCACCACCTAAGCCCCCCAGCAATGAATATTTTTAATGCATATGATGTGCATGTAAAGCAATTAATTTTTGCAAATTAATTTTTGCAAATAGTGGGTTTGATTTCTGTTGTTATTCCCAATGTGGTCAGGCCTACGTCACTAGAAGATCTGAACTGCAAGTATCTCATACAAACAGGGCTACTAGTATCTCAGTACCACATTGTATGATGTCTTTAATCAAGAGTCAGTTCAGTTTAATACTAAAGATTGCACAACTGAGACTTGCCTGTATTAAACTAAACCTCCTTGTCATCCAGACATTAACTCAGCTGGCAGGTAATCCTACACTCCCTATTGCAAACGTAATGAACCCAGTCCTGATTGTCCCAGGGCTTGCTCACATTTTTGTACTATTCCAGCCTGCACTGCTCCTAAGGTACACAATCAGCTCCTGTACATGCTGAATACTGAGCTCAGGTGTGTTGGGACCTAGAGCAGAACAAACAAAAATCTGAGCTGACTAAGAATCCTCTAGGCTGGCATTGTGTCTCTGTGTCCCACTAAAACAAACAAAAAAAGGTTTGAGCCCACAAAGATTAGCATCTGAATCACAGGATCTGGATCGGTTGGCTCTGAACTGGTATCAGATGGCTCATAAGGGCAGACGGTCCTAACAGAAGCAATCAAAACAAGCATGTGAGATAGAAGTGGGCATACAAATATGTGTTCTGAGAGATATCTGATTTGCAAGGGTTTGGTTTAGTTGTGTTGTCTGAGAAAGTGGGCATACCATGGATACATCTGTCCTAAATATTACCCAGCTATTTCAAGCATCTGGAATGTTAGTATTATGCCCAGTGTTTTTACAAGTTGGTACATTGGGTCTGTTGGAAAACTTAGTGAGCTCTCTACATAGACGCATTTGACGTCATCCTACACACTCCTGAGAAGAAGGCTGTTGGAATTCTTAGATGCCTTAAAATGCTGCCCACTAAGGTGCCTTATTTTGAAGCGATAATCTGACTGAATAACGAAGGAGCATGTGACAACTTTTCAAATGTAGTAATTGAGTTCTCCAAATGTAAATTAACTCTCATTGATTTTAAATTTGCATAAAGATGCACAAGTGTCATTTATTTGCAAATTCAAGCTTGTCATGGAGTTTAACCGTTTTCGGTAAACGGAGGGAGATGGTAGCTCGCATGCTAGCGGGTTGTGCCGCCTCAGCCCATTGGTTTGAATGGCCTGAGGCTAACCGTGTTAGCTTAGTAAGCAAAAACTGCAGTGTAGTGTGTCTGAATAACCTGCCTTATAAGTCAATGACTTATTAGAATCCTCTCTACTTAGGCAGCTACCTAGGTAGGTAGTAGACAGCAAGGCAGCTCACTTGTTTTTTAAACAGACCCATAATATACACTGATGAGCCCAACCATGAGGTCCTTAGGTCATCAGGTATATAAATAAATTATATCAATAAATAATATCCATGGGAATGCTTACTTCATAATAACAATGGTGCAGAGACAGACAACTAAGTTGAAGTATTTCGGAAACAACACAGGCAGCAGTGATGAGTACACTGAGAAAGATTATTGAAAGGACAAGACTCATTGATGTCAATTAAGACTATGTTGACTGGTATGGGCCATTAGATCCATTGATCCACCCTTGTTAGCGAGGTATGTTACTGAAACACCAAAACTCAATATTACGAAAAAGTGTCTATATACTTTTGGCCACATGGCTCAGTCTAAAATACATCCATGATTAATTCAACATTTTTGAAAGCCCTCTCACAGAGCAGTTTTAACAGCTATCACAGGAGAACAGGTGAAGGTCTCAGTGTGCTATCCTGTGCTGTGATAGTCACACACCTAACAAAATCACGGTAATTGCTGTCTAAGTCTAAGTAGTGCATCTGAATAACCTGTCTTATAAGGCTTATTAGAATCCTCTCTACTTAGGCAGCTGCCTAAGTAGGCAGTAGACAGCAAGGCAGCTCATTTGGTTTTTGAACAGACCCATAATATACACTGATGAGCCCAACCATGAGGTCCTTAGGTCGATAAATAAATAATATGCATGAGAATGCTTACTTCATAACAATTGTGCAGAAACATTCAACTAGGTTGAAGTATTTCGGAAACAACACACAGGTAGCAGTGATGAGTACACACTAAGAACAAACTGCCATAGGTTGTTGGGAGGTCAAGACATACTGATGTCAGTGAAAAATATGGTGCCTGGTATGAACCATTAGATCCATTGATCCACCCTTGTTAGCAAGGTATGTTCCTGAAACACCCAAAATCAATATTTCAAAGAGGTGTCTACATACTTTTGGCCACATGGCTCAGTCTAAAATACATCCATGATTAATTCAACATTTTTGAAAGCCCTCTCACAGAGCAGTTTTAACAGCTATCACAGGAGAACAGGTGAAGGTCTCAGTGTGCTATCCTGTGCCGTGATAGTCACACACCTAATATTGGGATCTATTCATAATTGAAAAGCGAAAACTGCAGTGACAAAATCACGGTAATCACTGTCTAAGTAGTGCGTCTGAATAACCTGTCTTATAAGTAGATGGCTTATTAGAATCCTCTCTACTTAGGCAGCTGCCTAGGTAGGCAGTAGACAGCAAGGCAGCTCATTTGGTTTTTGAACAGACACATATTATACACTGATGAGCTCAACCATATGGTCATTAGGTCCTTAGATCATTAGGTAAATAAATAAATAAAGAATATGCATGGGGGATGCCTAATTACTAGGTTGAAGTATTTCGGAAACAACACACAGGCAGCAGTAATGAGTACACATTGAGAAAGGTTGTTGAGAGGCCAAAACATATTGGTGTCAATGAAGACTATGGTGACTGGTATGGGCCATTAGATCCATTGATCCACACTTGTTAGCAAGGTATGTTCCTGAAACACCAAAACTCCATATTTCAAAGGGGTGTCTACATACTTTTGGCCCACATGGCTCAGTCTAAAATACATCTATGATTAATTCAACATTTTTGAAAGCCCTCTCACAGAGCAGTTTTAACAGCTATCACAGGAGAACAGGTGAAGGTCTCAGTGTGCTATCCTGTGCCGTGATAGTCACACACCTAATATTGGGATCTATTCATAATTGATGATAGTGTTCTTTTTCTGTCTGTGGAAGAGAATGGCTGTATTCTCTCACACTCTTGCTGATGGCAGTTAGTTCACAGCAGCCAGTCATCTATGTAATTGGTGATTCGGAGACGTGCTGCTTTGAAGGGACTCGATGCAGCTTCTGCTGTCTTAATGACATACGTATGGGGATTTGAAGCAAGACTGAGCCAAAACAAGAGACGTTCATGCGCACTTAGAGGAAAAACCTCAGGTGAACTAATGTCTTCAAGAGAAGCAGATAAACGCTTGTTCAGAACCGTCAGATCCTGTCCAAGAACTAATTAACCATGTAGAATAATTTAACAAATATTAACTGAATGCACAAAGACTAAATTAAAGTCTGCCTTATAGAGAAGCTTTTTTGTGTTGTGTTAGACTTTTTCTTGAACTTATTTTACTCTGTCAGTGATTGTTTTTTTTCCTGGTCAGAGTCCCGGTGGGTCCAATAAATTAGGTGAAAGGCAGGAATACCCAAAAAGGTTGCCAGTCCATCACAGGACACACACGCACACAGTCATACTTAGGGCAACTTTAAAAGCTCCAACTGGCCTAACTGCATGTCTTTGGACTGTGGGAGGAAACCAAAGCACCCAGGGAAAACCCAAGTGGACACAGGGAGAACATGCAAACTCCACACAGAAATGACCCAGGCCACACCGCTCAGCTGGCGCAGCCGTAAAACACGCCAGAGCTGACATTTCAAACTCGTTGGTTCGAAACTGCCATCCGGCTGGGCTGAGCGGCCACATGAACAACGATTGCCTTGTTGTTCATACAAAGTGGGAAGCCGGATAGGCTTCTCATAACTGATGCAATTGCGACCTCTGCTGGCTGGTTGATGGTGCAGCGGTAAAACACGCTAGCCAGTCACCATCTTGTTGGTTCATAATTCAGCTCTGCCATCCAGCTGGGCTGGGCGCCTATATGAACAGCGATTGACTGTTGTTTAAACAGACCTCATAATTGATGCAATTACGTCCTCTGCTGGCTGATTGGTGGCGCCTGCACAGAGGCGGGAAAAGAGTGCAGATCAGGGTGTGTCTCTCCGTACACAAAGCTGATCCGCATATGAACTCGCCTCGTGCAGGTGAATAGATGCAGTCGGCTACTGCACACGTGTCGGAGGGGGCGTGTGTCAGTCTCGCTCTCCTCAATCAGAAATGGAGATCAGCATCGGTAGAGAGGAAGCGTAATGCAATCGGGTAATTGGAAACGACTAGATTGGGAGGAAAATTGGGAAAAATGCAAAAGAAAAGAAATGACCCTGGCCACCAGGTTGGGGAATTGAACCCAGGCTCTTCATGCTGTGACAGCATTACCCACTTTTTATTTACTAACTTGTTGATCCTTTTCTAACAGCAATAATTTATGTGTATTTGCATGAACTGCTTTCACATTTGTACCCCAGTATTTAAGTTTTTATTTTTTTACATTAGACTTCAAGAATAAAGTTGTAATATTTCAAGAATAAATGATTGAGACAGCAAGGCAACCCCAGACCCTTGATGCTCCCTTCGGCATGCTTCACATCCTAGATGACATCAATTTCTGACAAATAGTTTTTCAGACTTTGCCGGCTCTATCCACAAACATTGTCAAAAACCCCAGTGGTCTATATTAGGCATTACTCTGACATATGTGGCATTTTTCATCCCCCATTAACATCATTTTTGTTAAACGTTTTTCTTACCATAATGAATAGAGTCTGTAGAGAGTTCTAGAAATGTCTCAAGGAGCTTGCTCATCCACTAAGGTTCTTTTTAAGCTTTTTAGTTTTATTTATTGGCCTCTTGGATTTTTTCTCTCAGATATCCAGTAGTAGAGAGTATAGAAGGTACTCGATTTGTTTCATTGGGAATGAACGAACAGCCAGGTCTGTAGAAAAAGCTTTAGTAGACTCAGAGTTTCTTCTGTGGTCCTTGTTTTGTTTCGACATGGTAGCATGGTTACCATTTCTTTATTAATTTTTTTAGGATTTTAACGTCATGTTTTACACACTTTGGTTACATTCATGACAGAACAGATAGTAACTTGTTTCACAGTCAGTTTTAATGTGAAACACACTCACTCACTCACTCACTCACTGTCTTAACCGCTTATCCAATTAGGGTCATGGGGGGGCGGGGGGGTGCTGGAGCCTATGCCAGCTTTTCAATGGGCGCAAGGCACACAGTAACACCCTGGACGGGGCGTCAGAGAGTCTCTACACAGTGTTTAAAGACCCCACCCACATAGTCCGGTCATCCCGCCCTAGCAGAACCGTGTCTGCTGCAGGCACTACCAATTATGCCCGCTAGATGGCGCCCAGAAGACCGGTGGCAACGCTGAGTTTCGAACCGAGGAGTTCAGAATCTCTGCGCTGGTGTGCTAGCTGAATATCCCGCTGCTTCACCCAGGCGCTAAAGCGCATCAATATTAAAATGTAGATTATTTTAATAGTATAAACCCATAGGAAGTACAATTATTCTGTCTATTCAGTTTGAGTGGAATACTTAAGGGTCAGGCATAACTGTACAACTACTTCATACATTTGTTTAACTGCATGTGGTTGAAATTATATCGTAATAACATTTACCATAATATAAAAGATTGGCCAGAGTAAATGTAAAGCAGAATATAATACACCTTTATTGTTATTTTATTCATTAGTGGGTGCATAAATGTCTGTTTTCAACAGAGGCCAGATTCAGCACACACTACAGAATTGAATACATGAAGGTAATACAAGTATTACTGATGGAAGTATTTACGCATTTGTTTCCTCCATCAGCACTAATAATATGCGAGTGATCACTGTGACTCAGCCGAACTCAGACATGCTGATCGTGACTAGATCATTCACTGTGTTCCACACCATTAACTGAGCTCGCCGTGAATATGCCATTAATGAGTATTCAGCAACGGATATGTGGTATTGTGCTCAGTCCTACCACCACTTATGGGGTCACGATAGAAACACTCAGAGAATAAAAACACTTCATTTGTAAATAGTGGCAAAGGAAGTCATAGAGAACATTTAGCATGGATATATTACACCAATCAGCCATAACATTAAAACCACCTCCTTGTTTCTACACTCACTGCAATAGATGAGCAAGTCTCTGACTTTACATCTACAAGGTGGACCAGCTAGGTAGGAGTGTCTAATAGAGTGGACAGTAGAAAAACTCCAGCAGCACTGCTGTGCCTGATCCACTCCACCAGCCACCACCATGTCATTGTCACTGCAGTGCTGAGAATCATCCACCACCTAAATAATACCTGCTCTGTGGTGGTCCTGTGGGGGTCCTGACAATTGAAGAACTTCTGCATTTACATCAAAATAGTGGCTCATGACAGTTTGATATAATTTTAGTCTACTTTAAATGTTGTAAAATGTTTATTATAAAACGGATAGTTCCGGTCCTAAAATCTGATTGGCTGAGCCGCGTTCGAAGCCGTTGTAAAATCCCCGATAAACTCACACCTAGGACCACCTCACATCATTCCATATTAATACGCCACTGAATAGAAAAGTTAATGTTATTTTCGCCCTCATGTTGCCTAGCAACACTGTTAATCGAACTATTTTGCGTCGCGGAAGAACGCTTTATTGTAAGTTTATACACAATAAATACATTTATGAATTAAACATTGTTGTATTTATTATATTTTATGTTGACCGCCGTTTTATAAAAGCAATAAGCCACTCGAGACCGTACGTTACTGTTACGATTTTAGCACGGGGAAAGAAGTTTTAGGCACTCCGCTTCGCGTCGTGCCAAAAACGTCATCCCTGTGCTAAAATCACAGTAACGTACGGCCTCTCGTGGCTTATTGCTTTATTAAACAGAACATTTTCCTTAAAAGACACTGTAAAATTGACTCAACTTAAATACCCTTTAAAAGTGTTATCATTATTAGCTTTATCTTGAACGTTTGCTCTGATGTACCTGACTTTGATTTGTAAAATTCTGTGCTTGTAGAAATGCATGAAAATCATTGGAAGACTCACAGCACTATAAAATTTTAATAGGCACGTGCTGATATTGATAAAAATGTGCAAAAATAAATCATATTGAATAGGGAGGGATGACAGAAGAGTGCTACCTTTCTAAACAGTCATATGAATGATGTGTAAACGTGTCCAGCTATAGACTGATCAGCCATAACATTAAAACCACCTCGTTGTTTCTACACACATTGTTCATTTTATCAGCTCCACTTACCATATATGAACACTTTGTAGTTCTACAATTAATGACTGTAGTTTAATTTAATTTAAAGTTTAATTTAATTAATGACTCATCTGTTTCTCTGCATGCTTTGTTAGCCCCCTTTCATGCTGTTCTTCAATGGTCAGGACTCTCCCAGGACCACTACAGAGCAGGTATTATTTAGGTGGTGGATCATTCTCAGCACTGCAGTGACACTGACATGGTGGTGGTGTGTTAGTGTGTGTTGTGCTGGAATGAGTGGATCAGACATAGCAGCGCTGCTGGAGTTTTTAAGCACCTCACTGTCACTGCTGGACTGAGAATAGTTCACCAAGCAAAAATATCCAGCCAACAGCGCCCCATGGACAGCGTCCTAAGACCACTGATGAAGGTCTAGAAGATGACCAACTCAAACAGCAGCAATAGATGAGCGATTATCTCTGACTTTACATCTACAAGGTGGACCAACAAGGTAGGAGTGTCTAATAAAGTGGACACTGAGTGGACACGGTATTGATCCACTCATACCAGCACAACACACACTAACACACCACCACCATGTCAGTGTCACCGCAGTGCTGAGAATGATCCACCACCTAAATAATACCTGCTCTGTAGTGGTCCTGTTGGGGTTCTGACCATTGAAGAACAGGGTGAAAGCAGGTTAAAAAAGCATGCAGAGAAACAGATGGAATACAGTCAGTAATTGTAGAACTACAAAGTGCTCCTATAAGGTAAGTGGAGCTGATAAAATGGACAGTGAGTGTAGAAACAAGGTGGTGGTTTTAATGTTATGGCTGATCAGTGTATGTACCTGTTGCAGACTGTCTTTGATGAGCGCTAGCACGAGCACTATCAGCTGTGTTCTCTTCTGAGCACAAGTACCCAGAGGCTAGTGACTTGTCTCTCGTTGTTCTGTGATATGTTTTGCCATTTCAGAACAGCTGTATTGAACAGGGCTGTGGGTAACAGTCGAAGATGCATATAATTGACTTTGGGCAGACGGATCGACTGATTTAACATTTTTAGCCAACAGGATCTCATTAAGTCCGGCAAAAGCAAATATAGCATTTGTAGTAAGATTGCTGTACCAGCATTCAAACATGGTGGTGGAAGTGTAATGGTGTGGGGTGTTTTGCTGCTTACCTGGAGGATTTACCTCTGTTAGGACATTAGAAGTTAAGACTTTTGGGTATTTTGTACTGCACAGCAAGCATTTACAGAACTCGTAAAATTCTAGGCACAAATGATGTAATAAAAAAAATACAGAGAACCATTTTGTTAGGACTCTGCAATTTTAATTTTATGACATTGAGGCAAAACTTAAATTAAATTTCAGATTTTCAATTTCAAACCCAGGCAAGAAACACAGAGGGTTTAATAGACTAGAAATAAAAAAGGAGTAACACAAAACATGTATTACCTGGAACTTGGAACAGGGGAGGATTAAGACCAAGAGACCTGTGAATTCTTTTTTTCTATTTTATTTATGCATTTTCTCCCAATTTTAGCATAGTCAATTTGTCTTATGCTGCTGGGGATCCCTGATTGCAGTTGAGGTAGGTATATTGCTGCTCACGCCTCCTCCGACTCTCCTCTCGACTGTCTATAGAGAAATCAAGTCCTTGCATATGTGGATTGCTGCTGCGTTCATAATGTCATTGTTTGCAACAGCCGTGACTCAACAAACCGTACAGTATCTAGTGTTTTAGTATGTTCTAAACTGCTGACACGGCTCATTTCTTTGGCAGGTTCTTCCAGTGCATATTTGGTCTTCCTCTCTTCATCCTCCATCTGTTTTTGTTTATTTTTTTCACCATACTGTGGAAACCTCAACCTTTTAGCAGTGAACAATATTATATATTATATGATTTGAAGGCTATGTTACGGTATGGCGGTATAGGAACAATACATATAATATGAATCAAAGACGGTATACCGAATGTACCGTCATACCACCCAGCCCTAAGTGAACAGTTTAAGAACAAAGTTTGTCCATACAGAACTGATTTTACCAAATACAATACATGACATTATTAAAAGGTAAAGATCAAAAACTGGTGTGCAATTTAAGAATACTCAAAGTATCAGATTTGCATTAGAACACATACTTTTGTAATAAGTATAACCACACAGTTTCAAATACTTTAAAAACTTTTGTCAGTGAACATGGTTTTTTAACGCATCTAAAAGTTTAAGTTTATGCTGCACTATACCAAATGGAAGTCATATATCAACAACATCTAAAAAACAGAGCTGACTTCTCTGGGTTCAATCTCATCCAAGATCAACTGATGCAAAGTGGAAATGTGACATGTGGTTTGACAAATCCAATTTTAGATGCTTTTGTACATGTTATAGTACAGTGTAGTATAGTACAGTATAGTATAGTAGAGTACAGTGTAGTGTAGTATAGTACAGTATAATATAGTACAGTAAAGTACAGTATAGTATAGTGGAGTACAGTATAGTATAGTATAGTATAGTACAGTATAGTGTAGTACAGTATAGTATGGTGCAGTAAAGTATAGTACAGTTTATTATAGTATAGTGCAGTACAATAAAGTATGGTATAGTACAGTTTAGTAGAGTACAGTATAGTGTAGCACAGTTTAGTATAGTACAGTATAGTAGAGTATAGTATAGTACAGTTTAGTATAGTAGAGTGCAGTATAGTATGGTATAGTGTAGTACAGTATAGTATAGTAAAGTACAGTATATTATAATATAGTATAGTAGAGTACAGTATAGTAGAGTATAACAGAGTACAGTATCATTGAGTACAGTATAGTATAGCACAGTACAGGACAGTAGAGTAAAGTATAGTAGAGCACAGTATAGTAGAGTACAGTGTAGTACAGTATGGTATAGTATAGTATAGTATAGTAGTACAGTATAGCAGAGTACAGTATGTGTAGTACAGTTTAGTATAGAACAGTATAGTATAGAACAGTATAGTAGAGTATAGTACAGTATAGTATAATAGAGTACAGTATAATATATTATAGTAGAGTACAGTATAGTAGAGTGTAGTATAATAAAAAGTGCATGTGCTGAGTGCATGAGTGGCCTGTCAACAGTCCAAAGCCAATAAAACATGTGGAGCATTATGACGTGCAGTATATGACAGTATATGACAGACTGCTGAGCAGTTGAATATGGGAACAATTCCCTTTTCACTACAACAACAACTGGTGTCATAATTTCCCAAGTAATTATAGAACATTCTGAAAAGGAAAGGTGGCGTATCACAGTGGTTTTCAGTCCCAAAACAAATGCAAATGATTACTGTCTGTTTTCTATACGTTTCCTACTCTCCCAACTTTTTTGGGGAATTGGGGTCATAAAAATACAACAACAACAAACATTTCTGAGAGTGAATGAACTAATCAATTCAGGGTAAAAAAACAACAACTTCCTCATAAATATTTATAACAGCAAATTATTCTTCCGTTTCTTGAAGCAGCAACAAAGTCTTGTTAAAAGAATCCAAACGTGGTTCTTTCAGGGCGTCGTCATGAAGATGCTTTGCGGACTCTTTTATTTCTAAGTGTGTATACATATTAATAGGAATTGAATAAAACTTCTTTTAGGGGACAGGAAACAAAAGCTGCTTTGAGTAGGAAAGCAGTGCAGTAGTTCAGCTTAAAGAGGCTTTTTACAAGTACATATTAAAACTAAAGGATGTTCCTCCAGGACCAGAGTGCAACACAGAACACAAGTGGAAAACATTACAATATATAAAGTGCAGATAAAAAAACAGTACAATAAATATGAAGACCTACAATAAATACAATAGACATTGTTTAAACTAAAATAAATTAAGGGGGACGGGACCAAAGTGCAGTGTTTGCCAGTACATTTTTTTTATATTCTCAGCATTTAGCAGACACTTTTATCCAAAGTGCCTTACAGTATACAGTCCAACCAACTGAGGTTTAAGGGCCTTGCCAACAGTGGCAACCTGGGAGTGGTGGGGTCGAACCAGCAGCCTTCTGCGTACTAGTCCAGTACCTTAATCACTAGGCTACAACTACCTACATGGTACTGAGCAAATAATAAAAAACATATTCTGAGGTGCTAAGGTGGCACAGTGGTAAAACCTGTTCATAGAGGGTGGGAGCCGGACAGGGAACTCCTCATAACTGATGCAATTACTAACTCTGTTGGCTGACTGATGGTGCCTGCACAGAGTCGAGGCATAATGCATTGATCAGGGTGTGGCTCTCCATACACAAAAAAGCTGATCCGTATATGAACTCGCCTCGTGCAGGTGAAAAGATGCAGTCGGCTACTGCACACATGTCGGAGGGGGCATGTGTCAGTCTTGTTCTTAATCAGGGCAGGGATCGGCATCAGTAGAGGGGAAGCATAATGTAATTGGGTAATTGGATGCACTAAAGTCGGGAAGAAAATGCATAAACAAATATACAGTACATTGATCAGCCATAACATTAAAACCACCTCTTTGTTTCTCCACTCAATGTCCATTTTATCAGCTCCACTTACCATATAGAAGCGCTTTGTAGTTCTACAATTACCGACTGTAGTCCATCTATTTCTCTACATACTTTTTTAGCCTGCTTTCACCCTGTTCTTCAATGGTCAGGACCCCCACAGGACCACCACAGAGCAGGTATTATTTAGGTGGTGGATGATTCTCAGCACTGCAGTGACACTGACATGGTGGTGGTGTGTTAGTGTGTGTTGTGCTGGTATGAGTGGATCAGACACAGCAGCACTGCTGGAGTTTTTAAATACCGTGTCCACTCACTGTTTGAGTCGGTCATCTTCTAGACCTTCATCAGTGGTCACAGGAAGCTGCCCACGGGGCGCTGTTGGCTGGATATTTTTGGTTGGTGGACTATTCTCAGTCCAGCAGTGACAGTGAGGTGTTCAAAAACTCCAGCAGCACTGCTGTGTCTTATGACCACCACCATGTCAGTGTCACTGCAGTGCTGAGAATGATCCACCACCTAAATAATACCTGCTCTGTAGTGGTCCTGGGAGAGTCCTGACCATTGAAGAACAGGGTGAAAGCAGGCTAAAAAAAGTATGTAGGGAAACAGATGGACTACTGTCAGTAATTGTAGAACTACAAAGTGCTTCTATATAAAATGGACAATGTGTGTAGAAACAAGGGGGTGGTTTTAATGTTATGGCTGATGGGTGTATTGGAGTTGTGTGTGAGTTTGTGGGAGCCTAGTATCATTCATGGCTGGAGCAGGGGCTGTTGCTGTGGCAATAAATGAAAATCGAAAGCAAGTGAGGAAAGGAAATACATCTGCTTTCAAAAGAAAATCATTTTCATGGTTTTGGACACAGACGCAGGCGAACTTCAACAACTGTAATTACACACGATCGGCTGTGGCATTTGCCCCGCTCAGCCAGTCACCCTTGCCTTAGGCGCATTAAATAATACTTCCATAAATGAACTGTGTCAAAAGTATCCTAAAGTGCAACCCCAGATTGCGGGATGAAGAGTCAGCTGTGGTGATGGATATTTATTCAGCCATGCGCTTATTCATTAATGAATAAAGAGAGACTCGGGGGAGCTTACACCTTTGTACCTGCCAGCTTATAAGTTCCCTAACATCCACGACCATCATCTCCCCCTGGCCTTAAGCTAGATTCTCATCTTCCCTCTGGAGAACAGTAAAATGGGTCAGGCTCTGCTCCTCTTCTCTGGTTTTCTGCTGTGCACACACTTACTCCTAATTGCTTCCTTCCATAACCAGGTTCAAGACTGAGAGAATGAGGTGGCCTTCCGGACAGCGAATGTTTTTAGAGAGGAACTAACTATCACAGGATGCCTGATTTCAGAAATTCGTCATTGCAATTCATCTTGAGAGCTTTCAAATAGGAACTGGAGCTTTGCTTTTGATGTAACCTGACTTCTTCTTCAGTGTAGTGCTCTTATTTTAAGTGTGCTGGATGCTTTATTTCGAGCTCCTGGACTGATTCAGATGCTGAGCTGTAAAGGGTCGATTACCATTGTCCACCTCATCTCGCGGCAGGAAGTGTATTCCCAAACGGTCTACAAATCCCAGGAGATGGAGAACTAATGAGCGCTTATGCCCAGCACCTGATTCTGAGAAGAGATTCTGAGAGACCTGTGCAGTGCTGAGTCTTTTTTCCTCCCAATCTAGTCGTATCCAATTACCTGATTGCATTTCGCTTCCTCTCTACTGATACTGACCTCCACTCCTGACCGAGGAGAGTCGTGACTAACACACGCCCCCTCCGACACATCAGAAGTAGCCGATTGCATCTTTTCACCTGCACGAGGCAGGTTCATATGGGGCTCAGATCTCTATTATCCCTCACATCTGTGCAGGTGCCATCAATCAGCCAGCAGAGGTTGTAAGTGCATCAGTTATGAGGAACCCCCTACGGCTTTGTTTGTGTAGGCACCAAGTCGGCCGGTAGCAGAGCTGAGATTCGAATTCACGAGTTCAAGATGTTAGCTCTGGTGTTCTAGCGTTTTTTACTGCTGAGTCATTGTTTTCACTCAGTCAGTAAGGTTTATCTCTTGGCACCACGATTGGCTTGTTGTTCATACAGGGTGGGATTGCAATTGCGACCTCTGCTGGCTGATTGATGGCGTCTACACAGAGACACACGTGTCGGAGGGGACTCATTCGGGACGGAGGTCAGCACCAGTGGAGAGGAAGCATAACGCAACTGGGTAAAAATTGGATGTGCTGGCCGCTCAGGTGGCACAGCGGTAAAAACACACGCTGGAACCAGAGCTGGGATCTCAAATACATTGTATCGAATCTCAGCACTGCCTGCCGGCTAGGCTGAGCGGCCACATGAACAACGATTGGCCTGTTGTTCAGATGGGTGGGACTAAGCCGGATATGGGTCTCTCTCTGTCAGACTGGTGCAATTACGACCTCTGCTGGCTGATTAGAGGCGCCTACACAGAGATGAGGAAAGAATGCTCTTAGGGTGTGTCTCTCCGTACACAACGCTAGGTGGCACAACACTCGTCAATGTGTGGGTGATAAGATGCATACGGCTTGCTGCCCACGTGTCGGAGGGGGCGTGGGTTAGCTTCGATCTCCTCGGTCAGAGCAGGGATCGGCATAGGCGGAGAGGAAGCATGATGCAATTGGAAAATGCATTAAAAAAAAAACTAAAACAAGTTAGCACACCAGAGCTGACATTTTGAACTCGTCAGTTCGTATCTCAGCTCTGCCATCTGGCTGGGCTGGGCGGCTACATGAACAACGATTGGCTTGTTATTTATACAGGGTGGAAAAAGCCGGATAGGGACCTCATAACTGATGCAATTACGACCTCTGCTGGCTGACTGATGGTGTCTGCACAGAGTCGAGGGATAATGTGATCAGGGTGTGGCTCTCCGTACACAAAGCTGGTCCACATACAGTATAAACTCGCCTAATGCAGGTGAAAAGGTGCAGTGGGCTACTGCACACGTGTCGGAGGGGGCGTGTTACAGTCTCGCTTTCCTCAATCAGAGTGGGGGTCAGCACCAGTGGAAAGGAAGCATAATGCAATTAGGTAAAAATTGGATGTGCTAAAAAATTGGAAGAAAATGCATTAAAAAAATAATAATGAATTAATATGCTAATATTAATAACACTGATGCACCCCCACACCAGGACAGATGTTGGCTTTTACATCTTTTGCTGATAACATTCTGTTTTTCATTATCTTCTTATTGCATTTTACAAAATGTCCCAACGTTCCTGGATATAGTGGAATTGGGTTTTAGCCAACAAACTGCTTCTTCTTTACCTCAGCATTCAAAACCTGGTGAAATCAAACAAGCTCACAGAGATATTTGATGCAAAATGTCATGATGCCACGTCTCTGTTTATCTGAACAACAAACCGAGATTGCATCTCTATTCTTATTGTTAAATGTTGAACACGCTAAGTCTTTCCGGTCGTACACTCTCAGCAATCATAGAATTTCTTCTTACTTCCAAAATGCCAAGTGTTCAACACGTACTGCTGGCTGGAATGAAATATCACAACTCACTTTGGTCTCATATTTATGTAAACAGCAGCAGTAAAAGGACAATTCTGAATACAAGCAATACAGCACAGCTGCAGAGCGCAACCAAATAGCGTAGTGTAGTATTTAAATGATGTCAGAGAATGTAGGGTACTTATTAAAAATGCCCCAAAAAAGGCTAATTAGCAATTTTATGCTGTGGAGACGCATAGTTCACACTGCATGACTTTCAAAGTTACACTGATCAGCCATAACATTAAAACCACCTCCTTGTTTCTACACTCACTGTCCATTTTATCAGCTCCACTTACCATATAGAAGCACTTTGAAGTTCTACAATTACTGACTGTAGTCCATCTGTTTCTCTGCATGCTTTGTTAACCTGCTTTCATGCTGTTCTTCAATGGTCAGGACTCTCCCAGGACCACTACAGAGCAGATATTATTTAGGTGGTGGATGATTCTCAGCACTGCAGTGACACTGACATGGTGGTGATGTGTTAGTGTGTGTTGTGCTGGTATGAGTGGATCAGGCACAGCACTTTGTCCACTCACTGTCCACTCTATTAGACACTCCTACCTAGTTGGTCCACCTTGTAGATGTAAAGTCAGAGACGGTCGCTCATCCATTGCTGCTGTTTGAGTTGGTCATCTTCTAGACCTTCATCAGTGGTGACAGGATGCTGCACACAAAGCGCTGTTGGCTGAATATTTTTGGTTTGTGGACTATTCTCAGTCCAGAAATGACAGTGAGGTGTTTAAAAACTCCATCAGCGCTGCTGTGTCTTATCCACTCATACCAGCACAACACACATTAACACACCACCACCATGTCATTGTCACTGCAGTGCTGAGAATGATCCACCACCCAAATAATACCTACTCTGTAGTGGTCCTGACCATTAAAGAACAGCATGAAAGGGGGCTAACAAAGCATGCAGAGAAACAGATGGACTACAGTCAGTAATTGTAGAACTACAAAGTGCTTCTATATGGTAAGTGGAGCTGATAAAATGGACAGTGAGTGTAGAAACAAGGAGGTGGTTTGAATGTTATGGCTGATCAGTGTATCTATCATCAAAGATTTAGAGTCCAAGTTGTTTAAAATCCTATATTGTACATGTTCTCATGATCACACTGTTGCAGTGATTAATTAAAAATAGTGTTTCCATTGTTTAATAAAGCTCATTAGCTTTGATGATGCCCTGTTAGTGTAATCAGGCTTTTCTGTTGAATTTTTCACCCTGCTCTGATCTTTTGGACTCATTAGGCACATCCTATTACTTTTAATAGTCACAAGCTTTGCCCTCTTTGTTAGAAGAAAATGCACTGATGTACTGATATGAAGTCACATTAAGCGCCGCTATAAAAATAACACACACTTACACCGATCAGCCATAACATTAAAACCACCTCCTTGTTTCTACACTCACTGTCCATTTTATCAGCTCCACTTACTATATAGAAGCACTTTGTAGTTCTACAATTACTGACTGTAGTCCATCTGTTTCTCTACATACTTTTTAGCCTGCTTTCACCCTGTTCTTCAATGGTCAGGACCCCCACAGGACCACCCCAGAGCAGGTATTATTTAGGTGGTGGATCATTCTCAGCACTGCAGTGACAATGACATGGTGGTGGTGTGTTAGTGTGTGTCGTGCTGCTATGAGTGGATCAGACACAGCAGTGCTGCTGGAGTTTTTAAATACCATGTCCACTCACTCCTACCTAGTTGGTCCACCTTGTAAATGTACAGTCAGAGACGATCGCTCATCTATTGCTGCTGTTTGAGTTGGTCATCTTCTAGACCTTCATCAGTGGTCACAGGACGCTGCCCACGGGGCACTGTTGGCTGGATGTTTTGGGTTGGTGGACTATTCTCAGTCCAGCAGTGACAGTATGTGTTGTGCTGGTGTGAGTGGATAAGACTCAGCAATGCTGATGGAGTTTTTAAACACCTCACTAACACACCACCACCATGTCATCGTCACTGCAGTGCTGAGAATGACCCACCACCCAAATAATACCTACTCTGTAGTGGTCCTGACCATTGAAGAACAGCATGAAAGGGGGCTAACAAAGCATGCAGAGAAACAGATGGACTACAGTCAATAATTGTAGAATTTCAAAGTGCTTCTTTATAGTAAGTGGCGCTGATAAAATGGCTGATCGATGTATTTAGAACAGCACATATTTAGAAAAGTAATTGGTTGGACTTTTTAAATAAATCATAGTCATAATGTGGCTTGGAGAGAACATCAGCATTTCGTTAACATTACCAAAAGTAGAGCTGTCAGTCTTGTGACTTTGACAGTGTATTCCCAAGAAGTAAACAAAATAATAACAACAACAAAAGAACTCAGCGTGAATCCTTCCAGGGTGCTACAGGATAGCTGAGTGAGAGCGTGAGCTGAGGCGGCAGCATGAGAACAGAGAACAACCTGATTTCTTTCTCACAAATATAACATCTTCAATTTCTCGCTACATCTCTCAGTTAAACAGAACGTTCACATCAGAGCTGGTCTGAAAATCTTATTGAAGACTAACTAAAGAAAAGTCAAGGGCCGACAGTCTTTTTATGCCTCATATACAGGTTATTATGTTTAGGATGCACATTTATCATTCTGTGCTTTAGCTGCATCTCGTGCTAAAATGAGCTTTAAATAAATCGTACAAAGGAACTGTATTATTTAAAATAGCGTGCAGGACATAAATAGTCTTTCATAAAATGCATTTGAGGAGCTAAAAATGTTCTCAAATAGTACTTATGATGAGGCTGGAGTACTCTTTTCTTCTCGTGGACTCAAGTCAGGACTCAAGACCTGCCTTAGACTTGTGTTAGATTTCTCTTTATTTTATTAGCGTCTATAGTTTTTGTTCTTTGTCTCATTCAAGGTGAGCTGTCAGTTATTAATTCATTAATTAATGTATGTATTTATCATGCACACAATACTCATCCATACATTCAGTTACTAAACACCAGAAGTTGGGACAGCATGGAAAATGCAAATAATAAAAAAACACAGAGTTGCTTACATTTACTTTGACTTTTATTTGATTGCAGACAGGATGAACCTGAGATATTTCATGTTTTATCTGCTCAACTTAATTTCATTTATTAATAAACATTCATTCCTGCATTTCAGGCCTGCAACACATTCCAAAAGAAGTTGGGACAGTAAAGCATTTATCACTTTGTAATTTTGCCATTTTTTTTTACCACACATTTTGGCACCGAGGATACCAAGTGATTTAGTGTTTTAGATTTTATTTTGTCCAATTCTTCCTGCAACCACGTCTTAAGATGTGCAGCAGTATGGGGTACATGGCATCCATTTTTTCCATCTGACCACAATACATGTTTCCACTGTGTGATGGTCCATACTAGATGCCTCTGAGCCCCGAGAAGTCGATGCCGCTTCTGGACATGGTTAATATAAGGCTTCTTTTTCGCACAGTGGCATTTGTGCATGTAACTCTGTATTGTAGTGCTTAACAAAGGTTTGCCAAAGTAATCCCTCACGCATGTGGTTATATCTTGATGCAGTGCCGTCTGAGGGATCGAAGATTACGGGCGTTCAGCTTAAGCTTGTGCCCTTGGCCTTTACGTACTGAAATTCCTCCTGATTCCTTGAATCGTTGAATGATATTATGCACTGTAGAGGGAGAAATATGCAAATCCCCCCAATCTTTTTTTGAGGTACATTGTTTTTAAATATTTCAATCATTTTCTCACACATTTGTTGATAAACTCTGATCATCTTTACTCAGCCTTTCCTAGATGCTGCTTTTGTACCAAACCATGATTACAATCACCTGTTGACATCACCTGTTTGGAATCACATCATTAATAAGTTTTTTCACCTCATTACAAACCCTAAATTGCCCTCGTCCCAATTTTTTTTGGAATGTGTTGCAGACCTGAAATGCAGGAATGGATGTTTATTAATAAATGAAATGCAGCTGAACAGACAAAACATGAAATATCTCAGGTTCATCCTGTCTGCAATCAAATAGAAGTCAAAGTAAATGTAAGGAACACTGCATTTTTCTATTTTATTTGCATTTTCCATGCTGTCCCAACTTTTTTCTGATTTGGGGTTTCAACGAGGAGTAAAGGAGGTCCTCTATGTCCAATGTCCAGGAAAGTGGTTATTGGGTAGGACTTTGGGATTGTCGGTTCATAACCAGGCTCAGCTATGCAGCCACTGGTGGGCTTTTGAACAAGGAATATAATGGCTGCCCCTGCGCTCTGACCCCAGCTTCCAAACAAGCTGGGATATGCTGAAAAATAATTTCATCATACTGTACATTTGTATATGTATATAATACAAATAAAAGCTTTCTTCTTTATAAGAACCACCATCTTTGAACAGAGGTGGTAGCTAACGACACCAATTGTCAGCAGTCTTGAGGTTCTTTCCTGGGCGATTTAACCTCCATTCAGACCTCAACCCATGTCACCCTAACGACTCACATGTTGGCAGGGTGGGTTAATGGCTCTCAGGACCACCTCCAAGGTGACAACCCCACTAGATGTTAAATACCTCGAACTCCCTATCAGCTTTTAGATGTTCAAGAACCTACAAAGAAGTCCAGCTGCCTTTGACTAAAGCACTTAAGACTACCATGACCTGGATGACTGAGAACTTACACAGACTGAGTCTATTTGGTTTTTGCACCTCACTGAAAGTGAATATTGGTTTATTTTATTTAAAACAAGCATTGGTATTGGGTGTTTAACTAAAAAAATAACAGTCAAACAGAAAAGGTCAGATATTACTTGAATGTTAATATTTCTACATCTAAATGCAGTGCAGCACCCTGTAATTAAAAGTAGAAAGCCTTGAACATTGTGTACTGAACAAATTTGCTGACTGCCTGTTCTGTTCAACACCTTGCTGCTGTGCTTAGGTCAGTGCAATTGAACTTTGATCCACTCTGGCCTTTCAAAGCTCTGCCTCTGAGACGAGCGTGTTTACGTGAGGTGAAGTAGTTCGAATTGGTAAGTGAGGCTTGGTAATTGAGACATAATAAATGGGTGAAGTCTTGCGATTTATTGGCATCCTGTCCAGGGTATTCCTGCCTTGCGTCCAGTGTTGAGACTGGTGATGATAATGAAATGAAACAAGAAGAAATACAAAAGTCAAAGTAATATGGATAAATACAGTACAGTGGTACCTTGAAACTCAACGGCAATTGTTTCTGAGACTGGCATCAAGTTGAGTTTTCAAGGTATTTTTTCCCCATAAGGATCTATGGGAAACCTGTTAATGCATTCCGTGGTCCTGTGGAACTGCATATATTTTAGGCTAATGTAAAATAATTGTTTTTTGACACGTATATACTAAAAATAACACAAATACTGTATGAAAAACACTAAAATACAATTGAAAAACAGTTAAAAATCAATAAAATACAATAAAACCTGCACTTTACCACAGCTTTACTTCTTTATTGTTTTCTTATGCCTCTTAATCGCAGAGATGCTTGATTTTGGAATACCGTATTCCTTAGCGAGCTCAGTAATTCACATGAGAAGGTCAAACTGCTCCTATGGAGTGCGCCAGTGCACAAACCTTAACGTGACTTACTGCATTAAAACAACAAGCAAGGAATTTTATTACTGGAGAGAACTTGTGAGCAATAATAATTAAGAGAGGTTTAGTGTTTCTATCCCGTTCTCTTAATACATTAAATCTAGGGCTGTCACTCGATTAAAAATTTTCTTAATCGAGATTAATCGCGATTAAAGAACCAAATTAATCGCAATTAATTGCTAAATAATAACTAAGCACAATTTGAACAGTTATGCACATTTTTATTGCAAGAACATGTTTACCAATAAAGCATGCATTAAATTATGATAAAATTATTCAATCTAAATTATTTTTAGAAAGCCAGCCAATGTCTATATAGAGTTGTTAACAGCTACCCATCTTTCAGCCAGTTATTTAAAATGACAAGTCTGTTCACATTATCTGACAAAAGTGAGGATCTTTTCCTGTTCATAACCCTGTTACTGAAAATAGGCGCTCATAATATGAACCATTTCTAGATGCAACACCAGTGGTGTATCTAGGAGCTCATGGGCCCCAGTGCAAAAAAAAAAAATTGGGCCCCAGTGCAAAAAATAAATAAATTGGGCCCCCTCAACAAATTGCATATGCTAATAGCTGATCAGAATGAATTGAAAGTACTCACTCAGAAGTTACACTTCAAGTCCAAATTCCTGGTTCTGGTATTATATGTACAGTTTTAGTTATTTTAATTTGACTTAACAAAAATATTGTAATATAATAATAATGACCTGGCGAGTGCAGCCAGGGAGGTGAGTGGTTGAGTTAATGTCGTGGAAGACCCCCCCCCCCCCCTTGTTGCAACACGTATAACGTCATGCCGACCCACATCGATAACTATGTTAAAGCGTTTATACAGTCCTTTGCGATCCATTTAACACCAGTGTTTGTAATGTTCTGTGTACAGTTCATGCTCTTTACATCCAAATTCCTCTGAAATTTAGTTGTCTGAGCTCATTTTGTCTGTAACGCGTCTCCGTTCGCGGAGATGCCTGACGAGACAAAGGCGGTAACTGTAATTTTGTCTAGTGATGATTTCTCATGCTTTTTGAAAACAAAAATGATTATTTTAAATACCCTATATTTCGCAATATGTAGCAGCAGCTCGAGTCATTTGTAACTCACGACGCAAACTGGAGACAGACCCGTGTTATCTCTACAGTATAAACACAATGTTGCTGTGTTAAAGCAGCGCAAATTACCACAGAGACACATATTTACGCGGCACATAAAACATATAGTAGTTCAAAATAGTTCAATTAAAATTTTTTATCTCCATTAATTTTTTTAATCGCGAATAAAACTTTAACACGTTAATCGCGGTAATTAATGCGATTAACGACAGCCCTAATTATATCACATCAAGCTTTTTTTTTTTTACAATAAGCGTTTTAGACTCGGAAAGCAGATTCTCTTAACTTCTTAGCACCTTGAGCTATAACACAAGTTTAAAAGTAAAACAGGAGAAAAATCCAGCTGAACACAGATACATGTGGACACTTTTAGAGTGAATTTGATGGTTATTCCAGACAAATGCAGATTAGTCTTCTATGCGCACTTTGATGACGTTTTACCGCACTGCTCAAGTCAAGCTCTGAACAAAAGCGGCTGTTCATTGTTAATTTTAAAAAAAAAAAGAAAAAAAAAAGCATAACACGAAACTTCTACAAACTTCTACACAAAGTGCGTCAAGTTTCAAAGATTTCGAGTTTAGGGGACGTCGAGTTACAAGGTACCACTGTATAGTTTTAAATAGATTCTAATACACTAAATACAAAAACTAGTGCATGTAACAGCCAGTAATGTATTAAATGTTAAGCTGATGGTAGTTCCTCATAGTTCCCCGAGTCTTTTTATTAGGAGCTGAATCATTGTGGCCAGATGACTGGACGACTGAAACAATATAAGCAGCCTTATTGTGCACGAACTGACCATAATTAGAGAATGGACAAACCAAGAACTGTTGACAGGTTGTCGGCAGCCAAGGATTAATGAAGGCTGTGATGTCTGGTATGGACCAATTGAGGAGCTTCTGTGGCTCAGATTGCAGATCATTTTAATACTGGTGATAAAGTGAATGTATATGTATCACAATATACAGTGCATTGAGTCCTTCAGAGTGTCTACAGTCACAAGGACCTACAACAGTCATCTAAAGGCATTGGAACTGGACAGTGGAAGAAAGTTGACTGGTCTGACAATGCATATTTACAAAGGTTTTCAGTACATTTTTTTCTAGATTCCTTGGATCTTTTCACAATATTATGCCTAGTAGATGGTGAAATACTTTAAAGATTGCAATCTTATATTGGGAAATGCTCCTTTTTAAAGGGATTGTCAGGTATTTTGGCACAAAGTAGTGAGCCATGAGCCATGTTTGCTTGCAGAGACTGTGACTTTGGTGGATTCCCTTTTTAAACCCAATCCTGATGCTCTTACCAGTTACCAATTCATCTGCTAATTGTAGAATGTTTCAGTATGGTGAAACTTGCATATGGGCAGCATGGTGGCTCGGTGGGTAGCACTGTCGCCTCACAGCAAGAAGGTCCTGGGTTCGTGCATGTTCTCCCAGTGTTTGCGTGGGTTTCCTCCGGGAGCTCCGGTTTCCTCCAACAGTCCAAAAACATGCAGTCAGGTTAATTGGAGATACTGAATTGCCCTATAGGTGAATGAGTGTGTGTATGTGTGTGTGTGTGTGCCCTGTGATGGACTGGCGCCCTGTCCACGGTGCTACTGTGTGCCTTGCGCCCATTGAAACCCCACCCCCCCCACACACACACACACACACACTTCCACAACCCTAATTGGATAAGCGGTTAAGAAGTATTCTTACATTTAATAAAAAAAAAAATAGGGTTTGTTTATTTCACTGTAGGATTTCAGTTTATATAAAATTTCTGATGCGAAAACCTCATGACTCTAACAGCCGCCAACATTTACATAAAAGAACTGACTTAGAGTCGACTTGTTTGTGAACAACACAACCATCAATGTGCGCCCAGCCATGCAGTCAGTAAAGTGCATTTAAAAGCATTTTTAGACCCGACCCCCTTTTTATTTTGGCTATTCCTTGTCTCTGAGTCAAAAATTGTGGTCTTGAACACAGCTCTAGCCTACTATTAAAAAATGCCATATCAAAGGAAGCCGAGATCAGCATAAAAATGGCCGTGTGAATGATGTGTGTGCGGCTGTTTTGATGCTGTTGACGGTAGCACTGCAGCGTACTTACAATAAAAAGGCAAAGAAAGATGGTGGTGGGATTTGCGGTTTACCCTTTCACCACTCACTTTACGCCAGCATGAATTACTGAACGTCTCCCTCAGATGCTGGGGTGAATGCGAGCTAACGCCACTGCAGCAGAAAAATAAGGACACAAAGAAAGTGTAGAATATGCCAGAAACAGAGGCTGAATGCTGCACCTGCTTTCAGCGAATCAAAGAGCCTCTTTTTGATGTTTAAATAGACTGTGGTTCCTTCTCAACGTACAGCTGGTACTGGGAGCTTTAGGATCTGTACCCACCATTAGAAGTGGGTAAAGAAGAAACAGGTTGCCAGATCTGATTAAAAAAAATGCAGTGCAGTTCTTATACACAAGCTGAGGAAACAATTTATATGAAGCATCTTTAAAAAAATATTAAAAATAGGTCACAAAGTGGTACAGTTGATAGTGTGGGTGTTTCATGGCACCAGCTTCCTGAGAACCTGGGTTCAATCTTTGCCTCCAGAGTCCCCGGGGTACTCTCCTCCAGGGGTCCTTTCACATTCCAAATACGTGCCCGAAGCTAAACAGTCTACATATACACAGATCAGCCATAACATTAAAACCACCTCCTTGTTTGTAAACTCACTGTTCATTTTACCACCTCCACTTACCATATAGAAGCACTTGGTCATGACTCTCCCAGGACCACTACAGAGCAGGTATTATTTAGGTGGTGGACATTCTCAGTACTGCAGTTACAATGACACAGTGGTGGCGTTTTAGTGTGTGTTGTGTTGGTATGAGTGGATCAGACACAGCAGCACTGCTGGAGTTTTTAAGTACCGTGTCCACTCACTGTCCACTCTATTAGCCACTCCTACCTAGTGGGTCCACCTTGTAGATGTAAAGTCAGAGACGATCGCTCATCTATTGCTGCTGTTTGAGTCGGTCATCTTCTAGACCTTCATCAGTGGTCACAGGCCGCTGCCCACGGGGCGCTGTTGGCTGGATATTTTTGGTTGGTGAACTATTCTCAGTCCAGCAATGACAGTGAGGTGTTTAAAAACTTCAGCAGCGCTGCTGTGTCTTATCCACTCATACCAGCACAACACACACTAACACACCACCACCATGTCAGTGTCACTGCACTGCTGAGAATGATCCACCACCAAAATAATACCTGCTCTGTGGTGGTCCTGTGGGGGTCCTGACCATTGAAGAACAGCATAAAAGGAAGCTAAAAAGCATGCAGAGAAACAGATGGACTACAGTCAGTAATTGTAGAACTACAAAGTGCTTCTATATGGTATATGATAAAATGGACAATGAGTGTAGAAACAAGGAGGTGGTTTTAATCTTATGGCCGATTGGTGAAAACTATATTGCCAAATCCCACTTCACAAACAAATAGTATTAAAATAGAGTAACCTCTATGGGATCTCTATGGGGTCTGGATATAACAACAGTCACTCTTTTGATAAGGCTTCTCACAAGACTGTGAAGTATGTCTGTGGGAATTTGTGCCCATTTAGTCAAAAGAACATTTGTATGGCTGGGCAAAAAGTTATAGACATCCTATATATCTGTGAACTAGTGTGCTGCTTCAGATGCAAAATGGTAATACATAGATAGATAGATAAATACACTGCTCACAAAAATTAGGGGATATTTCAAAATGAATATGAAGCGATAAAAAAAAAGAAGCATTTGATTTTTTTTTTATTAAACAAGAACATCAGAAAAGCAAACGACAAGTCAAAGAAAGTTGTTTGATTATGCAAACCAACTTTTATTTCATTGGTGAAAATGCACTATAAAAAAGGCGAGGATCCCACAAGAACTGCTAGACAATCTGATCCTGTCCATGCCCCATCGCTGTCAGTGTGTTTTGGCAGTCTTGGGTGACCATACACCCTACTGAACAGTCAATGTGTGGCACTCTCATCCAGTTTGACATGCTTCTGTTCACCCCCACCAATATGTCACTTGCTACTCAATCACGATAATTGAGTTTGCATCTCATTTGCATAATCGAACAACTTTCTTTGACTTGTCGTTTGCTTTTCTGATGTTCTTGTTTAATAAAAAAAAAATCAAATGCATCTTTTTTTATCGCTTCATATTCATTTTGAAATATCCCCCAATTTTTGTGAGCAGTATAGATAAATAGAGGCATACATAGGGACAGCCACTGGACGGTGCCCTTGAGCAGACAGGGTTAAGGGCTTTGCTCAAGGGCCCAACAGTGGCTGCAGAGCCTGGATTTAAAAAGAAAATTTTCTGATTGATAGCCAAAGCTCTACCCACAAGGGTACTATAATTTTCCCCATCCTTAAACCACCTACAGATTAAGATCTGGCCCCACAAGACTACGCATAAATTAGATTAACATCAGATGTATGGAATTTAGAAAAAAATATATATTTAAGCTCTGGGTACCCCTAAATAGAAACTTAGAAACTATAAATAAATGTAAATATTTGACATAATTATCATTTCAAAAGAAGTTGTCTATATAAAATAATTAAGTTACAAGTCAGGAATGATAATCACAGTAAAAAAATTCTAGAAGAAGTGGGCTAACATCAAAGGCGGCTCTGTTCTAGTCCACGTGGATGCAAAATAAAAGCACCAATTCTGCTAGTGAACCTCTCAAAGAGCTCTTTCATTATGTTGCAGTAAAAAAAAAGTCATTTAGGGGCCTCTGTTCTAATCAGATGTGCTCTGGTGAAGCCCGATAGTGCAACATCAGCATTTAAATTAAGACGGCAACTCTGACTCACTGTTTTAATATTTCTACCAGTAAAAAAGATTAAAGCCGACATCCAAGACCTGACAAGTCCAAGTGAAATGAGGATCAGCTCGGTGTAATTGCAACTGGAGTGTTCAGCGATTGATTTTCCCATTTATCTTGGCCCTAGTGACTGAAGAAAGTGAAGTTTTTAAGGTGGAGAGAGACAAAATTGCAGCAGCTAAATATATATCACATTCAGCTATCCTGCAATTAAATATCAATTATATCATTAGTACACAGTTTAAATTAGAGCACAGAGGTTGCTACTACTAGACTTCCTGCTGTGATGGCAATTATCAGTGTTGTTAATGATTATTAAAATGACCTAAAGCTTTCACACTACTGATATTAATTTGCGGTGGCTATTAATTTGTACTAGAATTAATAGTATTAATTAGGGCTGGCACTGATCCGATACTCGGTATTGGTATCGGTCCGATATTGGCCAAATGACTGGATCGGATATCAGAAGGTAAAAAACATGTAATTCGATCCGATACTGTTGCTTAATGTAAATGAGGCCATTGTTTGTGTGTAAAGCAAATAACACACGAAGATACGTTCCAACAGAGTGCCGTTTATTGCCACTCACATTTGATGACATCATTAACATGTGCCACTGATCTACAACTCATCTGCAACAGCCATTCAGAAATTAAAACACACTGATCTACTTAAACTTTTAGCATTTAAAAAAAAAAAACATCTCTTACTGTCACATCTAAAAACACACCAGCACAACAATAATTATTTTGGAAGCTGGGGTCAGCATCACGGCACCCCTGGAGCAGAAAGGGTTAAGGGCCTTGCTCAAAGGCCCAACAGAGGCTGCATAGCAGAGCTGGGATTCAAACTCTCAACCTTTCAGTTGATAGCCCAAAGCTCTACCCACTAGGCTATCACTGTCCCTAATAAATGAATGGTTTATTTATTGTAGCCCAATGGCCGGGTTCACTCCTGCTAAATAGATAAGCCAAATACAGTATATAGTCCAGTATTCTGTATATTATTCAAAATCTAGTTATTAATGACATTTACCTGAAGCAATTTAAACTGGCACTACAAATACGTATCTACTAATTCAGTCTTCCAAACAGTTCACTAGTTTATAGACTAGAATAGATAGAATGCCTTTATTTGTCATATATACATATACAGGTGTACAGTACAATGAAATTCTAGGGTCGCATCAAAATTAGAAGGGTCAGCCATCAAATGGATCCCCTGGAGCAGAGAGGGTTAGGGGCCTTAACAGTGGCTGCATAGCAGAGACCTATCAGTTGATAGCCCAAAGCTCTACCCACTAGGCTACCAATGTCAATAATAAATGAATGGTTTATTTAATGTTGCTCAGTGGTTGGTTTTACTCCTTACACAATGAGTCCTCCAGTTCTAAAAGAGCAGCTCATGCTTTTTTTCTAGTTTTATTTCATTTGGCATCATTACATCCTAACCCAGAAAAAGCAGTTACTAAAACTGAATGAATGGGGAGAAATAAAAAGCATCAGAGCAATAGAAGAAAAGGAGAAAAGAAAGCACTGAGTTATTTAACGTTAAAGTTCAATTGGTCTATAAGTGCATCTAGAGTGACACTTCAGTAAACCAGCCATCTGTTTGTTGTGCTGACATTTTCATGTTTGGGTCACAAACGTATTGTGTGATATTTGCTTCAACTGGCAAGGGAGCTTTATAGAGCACCGGCTTATAACAATACAGCCTGATACCCTCTCTCACTCCCAAAGCTAATTTCAATTGTATGTGGTGATCTGCAGTCTGTACGTTGTGAATAGCCTGGGTCATTTAATTGTAATAGAGGAACCATTTCTTTATCGTTTTAGAGTTCTGGTCCTTCTTAAACTAAACGTGTGCAATCATATGTGTTAATGGCCAGTTAAACTGTCTGATTTATCCTAGTGGTTTATATTCTATAGTCTTTAGTCTGTTATTATCTGTAGTTTCTGTAGTTATTGAAATAAAATAAAAAATGAAAACGTACTAACCTGGACGCTGGTGAAGCTAAAAGACAGACGCAGTAATAACATGCTAAGATTTACATAGACACCTGAAGTAAATTTAATCCTGGTCATTAATGCTAGTGACCTCCCTTTATTTTCACATCTACATTTAAGTTTCTTTATGTTTCTCTTCGGTAACTGCATAAATCTTCTAAAGCAGGTATGATGTCAGTCATTCTACATTCTCCACATGATGAAACCTAATTTGCTGTGAAAAAATGAGGCCAAATTACCTCACTATTTGAAGTACAGAGTAGATTCACAGGTGTATGTGAGCTCCATGTGCCGCTCTGTCACTTTATTTGCTTTTACTGTGCACCCTGCCTCTGCTTCCTGTTTGCTTAGAGATACAGGGGCTGCTTTAAGATCAATTATAGTTCAGAGTGACTGAATGGTGTCAGCCTGAGATGCTTAAAACCCTGAATTTCAAAGAGGTAACCTTATTAGTTGTGGGTACACTGTGAGAAGTGTTCTCAGACTGTTTATCTGTACGCTTCCACAAGAGCTTCTCCACGCACAAAGGTGTTCCACAAAGATGTTTTTGAGACGGTAGTTCACCCCTCAGAGGTAGGTCAGGTAAAAGTACTTTGGAAATACTTGATTGAATTACAATTTCATTGCAGACAGGATGAACCTGATATATTTCATATTTTGTCTGGTCAACTTTATTTCATTTATTAATAAACATCCATTCCTGCATTTCAGGCCTGCAACACATTCCAAAAAAGTGAACGATAAAGCATTTACCACTTTGTAATGTTGTCATTTCTTTCACAACACTTATAAGACGTTTTGGCACCGAGGAGACCAAGTGATTTAGAGTTTCAGGTGTTATTTTGTCCCGTTCTTCCTGCAAACGCATCTTAAGATGTGCAACAGTTTTTTGTCACATTTTTTGGTTTAAAATTCTCCACACATTCTTTATTGGGGTAGACAGGCAGGCCAGTCTAGTACCCGTACCCTCTTCTTCCACAGCCATGCCTTTGTATTGTGTGCAGCATGTGGTTTTGCATTGTCTTGTTGAAAAATCCCTGGAAAAGATGATGTCTTGAAGGCAGCACATGTTGCTCTAAGATCTCAATGTACTTTTCTGCATTAATGCTTCCATCACAGAAGTGTAAATGACCTTTGCCAAGGGCACTGACACAGCCCCATACCATGACAGACCCTGGCTTTTGGACTTGTTGCTGATAACAGTCTGGATGGTACTTTTCGTCTTTGCTCCGGCGCACACAGCGTCCATTTTTTTCCAAAAAAGACTGGAATGCTGATTCATCTGACCACAATACACATTTTCACTGTGTGATGGTCCATCCCAGATGCCTCTGAGCCCAAAGAACTTGACACCGCTTCTGGACATGGTTAACATAATGCTTCTTATTTGCACGGTAAAGTTTTAAGTGGCATTTGTGAATTTCACTCCGTATTGTAGTACTTGACAAAGGTTTGCCAAAGTAATCCCTCACCCATGTGGTTATATCAGCTATTGTCGAGTAGCGGTTCTTGATGCAGTGCCGTCTGAGGGATCAAAGATCACGGGCGTTTATCTTAAGCTTGCGCCCTTGGCCTTTATGCACTGAAATTTCTCCCAATTCCTTGAATTGTTGAATAATATTATGCACTGTAGAGGGAGAAATATGCAAATCCCTTCCAATCTTTCTTTGAGGTACAGTGTAAACATTTCAAAACAATATGATAATCTCTTAAAAATCTTTTCAATACATAGGCACTATATTAGTGTTCAGCTCAGTACACTACATGTCCAAGTGGGTGTGTTCTGAGTTTCAGGCACACAAAATTGAACCAGTGCCCTTATCTGTACTCAATGTACTCAACTCATCAGTTGAAACTGCTCCCAAAAGTACAATTCCCTCAAGAAGTTACTTTGGTAAACATACAGTGTATCACAAAAGTGAGTACACCCCTCACATTTCTGCAGATATTTAAGTATATCTTTTCATGGGACAACACTGACAAAATGACACTTTGACACAATGAAAAGTAGTCTGTGTGCAGCTTATATAACAGTGTAAATTTATTCTTCCCTCAAAATAACTCAATATACAGCCATTAATGTCTAAACCACCGGCAACAAAAGTGAGTACACCCCTAAGAGACTACACCCCTAAATGTCCAAATTGAGCACTGCTTGTCATTTTCCCTCCAAAATGTCATGTGATTTGTTAGTGTTACTAGGTCTCAGGTGTGCATAGGGAGCAGGTGTGTTCAATTTAGTAGTACAGCTCTCACACTCTCTCATACTGGTCACTGAAAGTTCCAACATGGCACCTCATGGCAAAGAACTCTCTGAGGATCTTAAAAGACGAATTGTTGCGCTACATGAAGATGGCCAAGGCTACAAGAAGATTGCCAACACCCTGAAACTAAGCTGCAGCACAGTGGCCAAGATCATCCAGCGTTTTAAAAGAGCAGGGTCCACTCAGAACAGACCTCGCGTTGGTCGTCCAAAGAAGCTGAGTGCACGTGCTCAGCGTCACATCCAACTGCTGTCTTTGAAAGATAGGCGCAGGAGTGCTGTCAGCATTGCTGCAGAGATTGAAAAGGTGGGGGGTCAGCCTGTCAGTGCTCAGACCATACGCCGCACACTACATCAAATTGGTCTGCATGGCTGTCACCCCAGAAGGAAGCCTCTTCTGAAGTCTCTACACAAGAAAGCCCGCAAACAGTTTGCTGAAGACATGTCAACAAAGGACATGGATTACTGGAACCATGTCCTATGGTCTGATGAGACCAAGATTAATTTGTTTGGTTCAGATGGTCTCAAGCATGTGTGGCGGCAATCAGGTGAGGAGTACAAAGATAAGTGTGTCATGCCTACAGTCAAGCATGGTGGTGGGAATGCCATGGTCTGGGGCTGCATGAGTGCAGCAGGTGTTGGGGAGTTACATTTCATTGAGGGACACATGAACTCCAATATGTACTGTGAAATACTGAAGCAGAGCATGATCACCTCCCTCCGGAAACTGGGTCGCAGGGCAGTATTCCAGCATGATAATGACCCCAAACACACCTCTAAGACGACCACTGCTTTATTGAAGAGGCTGAGGGTAAAGGTGATGGACTGGCCAAGCATGTCTCCAGACCTAAACCCAATAGAACATCTTTGGGGCATCCTCAAGCGGAAGGTGGAGGAGCGCAAAGTCTCGAATATCCGCCAGCTCCGTGATGTCGTCATGGAGGAGTGGAAAAGCATTCCAGTGGCAACCTGTGAAGCTCTGGTAAACTCCATGCCCAGGAGAGTTAAGGCAGTTCTGGGAAATAATGGTGGCCACACAAAATATTGACACTTCAGGAACTTTCACTAAGGGGTGTACTCACTTTTGTTGCCGGTGGTTTAGACATTAATGGCTGTATATTGAGTTATTTTGAGGGAAGAATAAATTTACACTGTTATATAAGCTGCACACAGACTACTTTTCATTGTGTCAAAGTGTCATTTTGTCAGTGTTGTCCCATGAAAAGATATACTTAAATATCTGCAGAAATGTGAGGGGTGTACTCACTTTTGTGATACACTGTATTACAGTAAATGTAGTGCTTTACTTTCCGTCCTCCCTCCATTGTTAAGTATTATTGATTCTGCTGATATAATTGCCAAAAGCTTTATCTCTAACTATTCAATGAATTGCATCGTGAGGAGTAAATAATGATCTTATTATCACTATTTATAATTGCTGTATGTACAAAGCCCTGAAGCTGTGGTGCACTCTTTAACACAGCCCACATGAGCTATATGAAAAGATATGAGGAACAATAATATTCACATTAGCAAAGATTCATGAGTCTGTTACAGAGTCGGGGTTCCCTTTAGCAACCCATAGAACCAACCAGAATATGCAATGCAATCTCTTCTCGTTAGTCCAAAATAGGAATGTGGAAATGCTGTAATTCAAAATGAATAATGATAGTATCCGTCTAAGCGTATTATTGTAGCCATTACCAGCTCAGAAGGCCAAGCCTCTAGGCTTTGATTATCTAACCCCTGAATACTAATGTCACAATTCGGCACTGCTTACTGAAGAACATTACAGACATTACGATCTCATATGGTCACTGTCCATCTCATTTCCAGACTTTTTGGCTCAGTTGTCACATTATAGCAGATGCACTTCCAGTACTGTCGTTTATTTCCTCTAAATGAGGTTTTACTTCCAGTCTTTTTAGCTATGTGTAGTCGTTTTTATCAGTCATTAGACACATTATGTGCTCCCATTAAAAAGCCTGTCCTCTTAGAACTGTGTTCAGACCTGAATCGTTGGGAGAAATCAGAGTACAGTGGCTGGTGTCTTACAATCAAAGTTGTTTGAGGTCGCTAATGGAGTCCTGCAGAGTTTCATATTGGGCCCAGGATTGTTCACCCTGCACATTAATGAAATTGGAACCCCGCTGCTGATTGCACTTTTATGCTAATGACACAGTCATTTGCACTTCCTCTGTTAACCAGGCCACACATGACCTGAAAAATGCTTTTAACACCAGTCAGAAATCTTTGTTGGACCTGAAATTACCCCTGAGTGAGGCTGAGGCAAAATATATATTTAATTCTCTGAAGCTTTTAACACTGACCATGACAAGTTCATTGTTTGAGCTGTGAATGGGAGTAAGAGTACAGCATGTTGATTTTCTTTTAAATAAATAATTGTGATTAATTAAACCTATATAACAATAATTTTCATTGGGATAAATATAGCATCTGTCAGTCTATCTGTCTATATATCTGTCTGTCTATCTATCTATCTATCTATCTATCTATCTATCTATCTATCTAACTATCTATCTATCTATCTATCTATCTATCTATCTATCTATCTGTCTTTATATCCGTCTGTCTGTCTGTCTGTCTGTCTGTCTGTGTTTATATCCGTCTATCTATCTATCTATCTATCTATCTATCTATCTATCTATCTATCTATCTATCTATCTATCTATCTATGTGTGTCTGTCTGTGTGTCTGTCTATCTACCTACTTACCTACCTACCTATGTAACAGTTGTATCTATCTATGCATCTGTGTATATATGTATTCATGTATCTATCTATCTATCTATCTTAATATTTAAAATTAGCAAAACATTCCAAAATATTGCAATAGCATTAACGTATTATGGTGTCCTGGTGGTATAGCAGGTAGTGTGGGTGCCTCACTACCTAAAACTCTTAATTCCCACCAGTTGTGAATAAGTGAGTTAAAGTGAAAGAGTTTTGTGACTTGTGACAGACTGGCTCCCAGTCCGGGATGTATTCCCACCTAGCACCCACTGTGCTAGTCCGCAGCTCTCTTTTGTCAGAGCAGGGATAACACAAGTGACAGAGTCAAACTAGAGAACATCCATGTGACTTCCATGTCATTTACAAATGTATGTATAGTTTTGACCTCAGCTGTGTGTGAATCAGACCACCGCTTCTCTTGAAGCTGCTCATTCCCAGTGGGTGGGACTCCCTTTGAAAGACTGTTATATGAAAGCACATTCATCTGAAATGAAACTGCATTTTAAAGGCACTTGTATTTCTTTGAAGCAGCTCTGTGTTAGTGTGCTGTTGATGCTATGTATTACACTGATAGAACATGGGGTGGAGAGAGCCGTGATGTGAAGTGGACGCAGGGTGAGTCAGAGTAAGCATATGCCAATTTCTATATCTTCAAGTATTGTTCTTTGTTCTTTGCCTCAATAGGGGGTGAAAATGAAGCAGTGGGGAAAGAAGTAAAAAGCACTATTTACTAAAATGATTGGGTCTTAGTCTTTAAACCACTGATCAGTTGAATCAGGTCCAGTTTTTGCCTAGCTGGTATGAAAGCCTGCACCCAGACTGGGCCATTTTTTTGGATGCAGTTGTTCCTGCTGTTTTCATGTCGTTCTGCATTGCTTTTTGAGTGAGTGTTGGCATCGTTCCTACATTTCCTATAAAGATTAAAAGAGCATGTTATTTATATGTGGTTAGTGGATCCATAAACTTTTAAACGGGGTGTTAGAGCAGCACGATGGCTCAGTGGGTAGCACTGTCGCCTCACAGCAAGAAGGTCCTGTGTTTGATCCCCAGGCAAAGCGGTCTGGGTCCTTTCTGTGCGGAGTTTGCATGTTCTCTCCGTGTCTGCGTGGATTTCCTCCGGGAGCTCCGGTTTCCTGACACTGAATTGCCCTATAGGTGAATGGGTGTTTGTGGGGGTGCCCTGCGATAGGCTCCAGCCCCCCTCCCGCGACCCTGATTGGATAAGCGGTTAAGAAAGTGAGTGTGTGAGTGAGATAAGTGACCAACAATGACATAGATCAGGATAAGGCAGACTTTAAGTATGCGTAAACAAAACACATATTCTATTATATATTTAATATACAGTAACATTTTATATGCATTACCAAACAAAATTACATGTAGATTGGAATTTACTCCATTTTTCAGATGGAATGAGAATGCAGTATTTATGTATTTGCATAGTTTCTTTTAGAATTAATAGTTTTCGTCCTGCAGACCTGAAAATGTGTGTAAAATCTGATTCATGTCAATGCAGGTACATCTGAAAATGCTCAGAGTTGTTGAAACTGCGAGCAATTTGGTGCTGATAGCCCAATTTTATCTCTTTTCCCAGCTGTTTTCTCATGTTCATATTTTCAGAACTGCTCCTACTTCTAAAGCTTCCAAGCTCAAGTATATAAAGATGGTGTGAAATTTTAGGCTTTTTGCCCACAATTTACTGCAGCTTGACTGAGAGTATTTTCCTCTCTTCAGACTTGCATTGTTTTCTCGTTCATGTTCAAGCAAAAGGAAAACAAACTAGGTGTTCTCTTGAAATGCAATGCATTAGATGTACTTGAGGTTTTGAGTCCTACAAATAATTTAACATAATTAAGTGTGGTATTGTTGAGCTTAGCTAAAGCAGAGACATTGATCTATTTGAATAGGAAGTGTATATATGACATAAAAGCAACATTTCACAAAAAATAAAAAATCCTTGTTTGGGTTGAATTCCAACTAGAAACCTGACCCAGCTGGGTGCCTACATAAACAACGATTGGCTGTTGTTCAAACAGGGTGGGAGCCAGACGGGACCTCATAACTAATGCAATTACGACCTCATCCATCCATCCATCCATCCATCCATCCAAATAAACCAAAATTAATCCACCCGTCTCTTTTTTTCTTCTGTCTATGTATACGTACATCCATTTATCTACCCACCCATCTATTTAGCTAGAACCCTGTTTACTTACATTTATTAATAATAAAACATACTATTTTATCCTTTTATTTACCTGTATCCTTTTCTTCATTTATGTATCCGTATATCCAAAAATACTTTCATCCTTCTATCAATTCACATTAAAATGTATACATCCACCAATTTTTTAATTATGAAATACATCCATCCATCCATCCAAATAAGCCAAACTTTATACACCCGTCTCCATTTTTCCATCTGACCATGTATTTATCCATTCATTTATCTACCCACCCACCTATTCAGCTAGAACCCTGTTTACACTCATTTTATTGTATGTAATTATAAAACATAATATTTTATCCATCTATTTACCTGTTTCCACTACTCCACTCACGTACCTTGAATCTATTAATATAAATTCCTTCTATCAATTCACATTAACATTTATCCATTGTTTCAATTATGAATCCATTCATCCATCCACCCATCCACCTATCCATCCATCCATCCATCCATCCATCCATCTACGTATCCACCCACCCATCCATCCATCCATCCACCCATCCACCCATCCATCCATCCCTAATCCCTCCCTCACTCCATCCATCCCTCCGTCCTTTCACCCCTCCCTCCATCCATCCATCCAAATAAACCAAAATTAATCCACCCATGATTTTTTTCTTCTGTTTATTTACCTATCCACCCATCTATTTAGCCAGACCCCTGTTTACATAAATGTATTTATTATAAAACATATTATTTTATCCATTTATTTACCTGTATCCACTATTCCACTTATCTATCCATTTAATCATTAATACTTTCATCCTTGTATCAGTTGACATAAAATGTATCCATTCATTTGTTTCAATTATCCATCCATCCATCTCTTAATTTGCTTATATGATTGGCATAAACCTGCTTTTAGGAAAAACTAAGCAAACATTAATTTCAGGCCAGTTAAGGTTTAAACTATTTTACATATTATAAAATAACAATAACAATAATAATAATAATAAGAAGAAAAAGCCACAAAATTTTGAATCAGTTTTGTCAAACAAAGCTTAAATTTGAAGAAAAAACTGAAGTCACTGTTTAATAAAACAACCAAATATTTACATAAATGCTTATCAGCAATGTTATTTTAAAATAATGACTAAGATTAAATATTTTCCTCTGACAGACTAGATTTTTCCACCTTGCCACGCAGTGATTCATCAGAATGCAGCTCCATTATTGAGAACGCTGAAAAGAGAAGCAGTATGTAGGAGCCAATGCTCATTTCTTACCGACCTTGGAACCCATAGCAACCTTTTAAATTTGAGATACACAGGAAGGGAGGGGTGTGTGAGAGAAAGAGAGAAAAGAGATCGTTTTTAGCAAGAAGCTGTGAATGAATGCTGAAGTGAGAAAGTGAGATGCTGCAGCATCTGTACTGATGCTGGCACATCTGACGTGTCTTCTCCTTTCAAGCTTTTTGTTACCTGGCTTTTTTCTGTTTTACAGGAATTAAATCATCGGATTGGAAGCTCGGTGGCCCCCAAGACAAACTCTGTTCTACGACCACAGGGAAAAAGATAAAAAAATCCAGTGGAGCCCAGGATCCATAATTTATGGTTATTTTTTCAGTTCACCTAGGGGCGTCTCCGTGTATGGGAAGAGGTCTCTGTTACACATCTGGCAATTCTATATACTGACTATTTCACTTGTTGATTAAGATAAACATGGACCACAATCAACACTTTTACTTTTACGTGCTCCAATAGTGATTATTACTATTACTAAATACAGAACTGTGTAACTCGAAATGTCTCCTTTCTTAATCACCATCGGTGGTAGGACCATCCACTTTGGGCTCTTTTTGCTGTTTTTTCTCAGTCTCTCCCTGCTCACGTTGGCAGCTCGGCCCAAAGGCCCAGGCCATACGCATCTAAACTCGATTCGCATTGATGGAGACATCTCCCTGGGGGGTCTGTTTCCAGTTCACGCACGAGGCCATAACGGCAAACCCTGTGGAGAGCTAAAAAAGGAGAAAGGGATCCATCGTCTTGAGGCCATGCTTTTTGCATTGGATCGCATTAACAACGACCACGAGCTTCTACCTAATATCACCCTGGGTGCTCGTATTCTGGACACCTGTTCGCGGGACACGCATGCTCTGGAACAGTCGCTCACTTTTGTCCAGGCGCTCATCGAGAAGGATGGGACAGATGTTAAATGCCAGGGTGGGGGCTCACCCATCATCACCAAGCCGGAGAGAGTCGTCGGGGTGATTGGTGCTTCGTCCAGCTCTGTGTCCATCATGGTGGCTAACATTCTCCGCCTCTTTAAGGTAGGTGCCATGCTGAGGTTTTACTCTTTGATGTTTTAATGATTGTGGTAAATTGACTGGAATATTAAATCCTAATTCATTACCATAATACACTAATCCCATATCAAGTGCATTTAAATAAATGTTTTATTCTTTTTCTGTGAGCTGGATGGGAAATTTATAATAATGCAACACAAATATATACCAAATACCCCGCGTCTGCTTTCAAGCCTTTAAAGATTATACTGAACGTGTTAGTTTTGTGTAAACGCTGTTACTGGCAACCGCCTATTTTTAAGCTGTCTTACCAACTAACTAAATCAGGAACATTTCTAAATTACTTAATGCCAATTTGTTTAGATCTTTATTTGTCAATTTTTATTTGTAAATTTTTGCTTGCACACTTTCCCCTTAGTATTTTTACTTGTTCATTTTCCAACCACGTCCTCACTTCTTTGCTTAAAGAAGGCACAGCTGGGGATTTTGGATCAAACCTTGCATCCTGTGATGCGCTTGGCATCTTCTTTCAATGGGTTTTGTTTCAGGTACTGCCAAAATCATGCAGAAGATGAATCAGCTGCTTTAACCCCCCCCTGGTATGAGTAAGTGAGTGAATGGGTGACTGTGTGTTGCCTTACAATGAACTGACCCCTCTATCTCGCTTTGTATATCTGGGTGGCACTTAGGGGTGGTTGGATCGATAAAAATTTCGATATTATCGATACCAAAGTTGGTATTGGAATCGGATCGATACTAGTGTGATGGGATCGATACTTTAGTTTGACGTTTTCTCCACTACATTCAGCACGTTTCTCCCTTTTCATCAGAAAGTAAAGATCATGTCTGTACAGACTCCGCTCCTCTCACATGATGTTACATGCACACCTCGCTCCTCCCCTCCTGCTCAGCTGTGTTTTGTTGTGGTATCGTCACGTCGTTATGTTGTTAAAATCCTATAACAGTCATCATTGGTAGACATTGGAAGATTGTACGTTTTTAAATACTTTGCTTTGCACATAAAGAAATAGGGGCAATTTTATGAAAATAATAGTGTAAACTGTACGTACGTGAAGTATGGACGCACTTTACGCACTTTGCGCACCCTACGCAAATGAAACGAAGCATGCGTAGTGAGGCTTTTATTCCGTGTGTTTGTGTTTTGGTGAATAAGAGCTCTTTTCTTTTGACTTTGTGCTTATAAATATAAACAGAATAGCATCGATTTTTACACTTCTCCCCTGGGTTTCCAAACCCCATATCTTGCGTTTTCATTGGTTGTATTTCGACGCCACACTCACTCCCAGTCGGCCGACTGATCCAGATATCTAGCATGCTAGATATTTTTCTTCAGTCGCTGAGCCGTTTGGATCGAGTTGTTGAGTAGTTCACACATGGCGATTGAGAGCCGAATTTCGATCCCCGAGCGAATCACCTGCAATTCCTCGTGATAGATCGTGTAGTGTGAAACCCCCATCACCGATCAGTCGTGTAGAGTGAAATACACAACGACTGAAAAGACTCCCGAGTGCAAGAGATCCAGTTGTGTAGTGTGAACTGTACAGTGACCTGAACAACTTAAGTCATGTAGTGTGAACTTGGCTTTAGTTGGTCGCAAATGCTAGACTACTAAGTCAGTTCATAACAATAGGTCTTCAACATTGGTAACAAAATGCTAAGTCCAGCACAGTACATTCACATTTTGACAGCTTGATGTATAAGAAAGCAGGAAGTGGAATTTTACTGTGCTGTATGTGAGAAGCTGGTCGATTATTAGAAAAGTGGACAGTGGAAGTGGACAATCATTTTTTGTTTATATTATATTAATGCTGGATGACCCATTCATATGATTTCAGATAAAGCGGTGATAAAACAGACAATAAATAAATTAAATGTTATATCCATCCACTTACATACATCCACTCCAGACATGAACCTAAACTCTTTTACCACATAGCTGTGGCCCTGTTTGACCTGTAGACTGGTACCAGAGGTAGTCAAGTTCTGCTCCATAAGACCTACTGAACCTAGTAATTACCTGGTGAGTTTATTCTGGTGTCCCAGAGAAAGGACATCAACAAGCTGTGATTTAGCCCCGAGAGACTGGAGTCAAACACGCCACGTCTGGATAAGGAATGTTAACAATACAGCCAGGCTTTTAATTCACATTTTTATCCTGAACCAGATAGGCCGCCAGCTCACACGAAAACAGTGAATGTGATTTCTGTGCAAGTTCAAACAGAATACGTGTAGCTCAATATTTATTTATGCTTTTCATTTCCGCCACATAATTTCCCTCACATCTGAACACGGTTTGGATATTTCATCACTCACACGAGCTTTTGAATTAGCAAGTGGCTTTTCCATTTTCAAACATCCAGCATTTTCTGACATATTTGCTTCATGTTATGAAGGGTGATTTTTCAGTCTGATGAATGGAAAGCCCACACACTGTTATGAACACTTGAGGGGGTAAATATGAATATGCAAATGAGCCACAGATTAAGCCAACATTTAACAACAGACACAAGTGGGCACAGAAAAGGTCATTTATTTATGCCCTGCATCTTCACATGATGCTTCTTATGGACATCGTTGCATATACATAACATACACTGATCAGCCATAACATTAAAACCACCTCCTTGTTTCTACACGTACTGTCCACTTACTATATAGAAGCACTTTGTAGTTCTACAATTACTGACTGTGGTCCATCTGTTTCTCTGCATGCTTTGTTAGCCCTCTTTCATGCTGTTCTTCAATGGTCAGGACTCTCCCAGGACCATCACAGAGCAGGTATTATTTGGGTGGTAAATATCATTGTCAGTGACACTGACATGGTGGTGGTGTGTTAGTGTGTGTTGTGTTTGTGTTTGTGACTGAAAAAGACACAGCAGAGCTGATGGAGTTTTTAAACACCTCACTGTCATTGCTGGACTGAGAATAGTCCACCAACTAAAAACATCCAGCCAACAGTGCCCTGTGGGCTGTGTCCTGTGACCACTGATGAAGGTCTAGAAGATGACCACAGCAGCAAAAGATAAGCAATCGTCTCTGACTTTACATCTACGAGGTGGACCAACTAGGTAGGAGTGTCTAAAAGAGTGGACAGTGTGTGGACACGGTATTTAAAAACTTCAGCAGCGCTGCTGTGTCTGATCCACTCATACCAGCACAACACACACTAACACACCACCACCATATCATTGTAACTGCAGTGCTGAGAATGAGCCACCACCTAAATAATACCTGCTCTGTGGTGGTCCTGTGGGGGTCCTGGGAGAGTCTTGACCATTGAAGAACAGGGTGAAAGCAGGCTAAAAATATATGTAGAGCAATATAAGGACTACGGTCAGTAATTGTAGAACTACAAAGTGCTCCTATATGGTAAGTGGAGCTGATAAAATGGACAATGTGTGTAGAAACAAGGAGGTGGTTTTAATGTTATGGCTGATCAGTGTATAAAATGGTGACATCCAACATTCGATTCGAGTTTGGCAGATCGTTGCTTCTGGTTTGTTTTGACAGTTGGGTGAACAGGTTTGTGAATCCCTTTGATTCCTTGACTAAAACAAGCTCAGTGTGCTTTATTATTTGATTGCTGTGGATTTATTTAGGCATGAAAAATATCCCCAAAATCTAGTAACTGCAATCTGTTCAGTGTTCTTTTATCACGTCTTATCCAACCACATGTACCAGGTATAAACACTTATGTTGGCAAGACCTGACTGTTAGTTATATTACTTACAAACAATAAGCAGACAAATCAACATTTTATTGTTTGAGTCTCACAATATGTTTTGCATTCTTCTCATTTGGCTGTATGCATTTTTTTAACACATTCTGCCAATCTCTGTTGGCTGTGCCACTCCTTCTCTCTTTTAATTATCTATCTGCTGCTTTGTACACTTTGTCACCACCTGTTCCCTAGTTATCAGATGTTATTTTGGTGGGGACCATTTTCAGCTCTGCAATGTCATGTAGTCCCATGGTAGCTCTTGTACAAGTGTAGCAGGTGCAGCAGTGTTGTTAGGATTTTGACATATGTTAATGCTGGGAAGAGAACAGTGCTCCAGCTACATACAGTGTATCACAAAAGTGAGTACACCCCTCACATTTCTGCAAATATTTCATTATATCTTTTCATGGGACAACACTATAGAAATAAAACTTGGATATAACTTAGAGTAGTCAGTGTACAACTTGTATAGCAGTGTTGATTTACTGTCTTTTGAAAATAACTCAACACACAGCCATTAATGTCTAAATGGCTGGCAACATAAGTGAGTACACCCCACAGTGAACATGTCCAAATTGTGCCCAAAGTGTCAATATTTTGTGTGACCACCATAATTATCCAGCACTGCCTTAACCCTCCTGGCCATGGAATTCACCAGAGCTGCACAGGTTGCTACTGGAATCCTCTTCCACTCCTCCATGATGACATCACGGAACTGGTGGATGTTAGACACCTTGAACTCCTCCACCTTCCACTTGAGGATGCGCCACAGGTGCTCAATTGGGTTTAGTCCATCACCTTTACCTTCAGCTTCCTCAGCAAGGCAGTTGTCATCTTGGAGGTTGTGTTTGGGGTCGTTATCCTGTTGGAAAACTGCCATGAGGCCCAGTTTTCGAAGGGAGGGGATCATGCTCTGTTTCAGAATGTCACAGTACATGTTGGAATTCATGTTTCCCTCAATGAACTGCAGCTCCCCAGTGCCGGCAACACTCATGCAGCCCAAGACCATGATGCTACCACCACCATGCTTGACTGTAAGCAAGATACAGTTGTCTTGGTACTTCTCACCAGGGCGCCGCCACACATGCTGGACACCATCTGAGCCAAACAAGTTTATCTTGGTCTCGTCAGACCACAGGGCATTCCAGTAATCCATGTTCTTGGACTGCTTGTTTTCAGCAAACTGTTTGCTGGCTTTCTTGTGCGTCAGCTTCCTTCTGGGATGACGACCATGCAGACTGAGTTGATGCAGTGTGCGGCGTATGGTCTGAGCACTGACAGGCTGACCTCCCACGTCTTCAACCTCTGCAGCAATGCTGGCAGCACTCATGTGTCTATTTTTTAAAGCCAACCTCTGGATATGACGCCGAACACGTGGACTCAACTTCTTTGGTCGACCCTGGCGAAGCCTGTTCCGAGTGGAACCTGTCCTGGAAAACCGCTGTATGACCTTGGCCACCATGCTGTAGCTCAGTTTCAGGGTGTTAGCAATCTTCTTATAGCCCAGGCCATCTTTGTGGAGAGCAACAATTCTATTTCTCACATCCTCAGAGAGTTCTTTGCCATGAGGTGCCATGTTGAATATCCAGTGGCCAGTATGAGAGAATTGTACCCAAAACACCAAATTTAACAGCCCTGCTCCCCATTTACACCTGGGACCTTGACACATGACACCAGGGAGGGACAACGACACATTTGGGCACAATTTGGACATGTTCACTGTGGGGTGTACTCACTTATGTTGCCAGCTATTTAGACATTAATGGCTGTGTGTTGAGTTATTTTCAGAAGACAGTAAATCTACACTGCTATACAAGCTGTACACTGACTACTCTAAGTTATATCCAAGTTTCATGTCTATAGTGTTGTCCCATGAAAAGATATAATGAAATATTTGCAGAAATGTGAGGGGTGTACTCACTTTTGTGATACACTGTACATACAGTATATACACTGATCAACCATAACATTAAAATCACCTCCTTCTCTGTCCATTTTATCAGCTCCACTTACCATATAGAATCACTTTGTAGTTCTACAATTACTGACTGCAGTCCATCTGTTTTTCTACATACTTTTTTAGTCTGCTTCATCATGTTATTTAATGGTCAGGACACCCACAGGACCACTACAGAGTAGGTATTATTTAGGTGGTGGATGATTCTCAGCACTGCAGTGACACTGACATGGTGGTGGTGTCTTAGTGTGTGTTGGGCTGGTATGAGTGGATCAGATACAGCAGCGCTGCTGGAGTTTTTAAATACCGTGTCCACTCACTGTCCACTCTATTAGACACTCCTACCTAGTCGGTCCACCTTGTAGATGTAAAGTCAGAGACGATCGCTCATCTATTGCTGCTGTTTGAATTGGTCATCTTCTAGACCTTCATCAGTGGTCACAGGACGCTGCCCATGGGGCGCTGTTGGCTGGATATTTTTGGTTGATGGACTATTCTCAGTCCAGCAGTGACAGTGAGGTGTTTAAAACCTCCATCAGCGTTGCTGTGTCTTATCCACTCCTACCAGCACAACACACACTAACACACCACCACCATGTCAGTGTCACTGCAGTGCTGAGAATGATCCACCACCTAAATAATACCTGCTCTGTGGTGGTCCTGGGAGATGGTAAGTGGAGCTGATTAAATGGACAGTGAGTGTAGAAACAAGGAGGTGGTTTTAATGTTATGGCTGATTAGTGTACATACATATATATATATGACAAATGAAAGGAAATCAGTAATTGTACTACAAAGTAACATACATATGACAGATCTGTGATAATGAATTGACAGTTAGGTAATTATTAGCTGTTGATTAAAAATGGACCAATCACATAAGGTGTTACCTCATTATTACTTCCTGCTACCCTCGATCAATGGCTTTGATCCATCCTCACTTTCTTAGTGTGATCTAGCAGTCCACACAGCTGTTAAGTGGATATACCAAGCGAATTGTGGGCTGTGCAGGGCTATTTATCAGAACGAGAGGTTTGATCAAAGAGAGATTGCAGATCATGAGGAATGTGAGAGTATTGCAACATGACAAGCCTTTAAGCACAAGTGCTGAACTTTACGCTGAAGTCCACTGCCAAAAATTTGACATTTCCTCGGGAAGATCAGGGAGACCGGTTTTGGAGGATTTGTGCTGTTTTTATTACTGAAAAAAACTCTGACAGATTATTTAACATTGGACGGACCACAGACCAGGCATAACATTATGACCACAGACAGGTGAAGTAAATAACTCTTCATCAGTGAATTATCTCTTCATCATGGCACCTGTTAGTAGGTGGGATACATTAGGCAGCAAGTGAACATTTTATCCTCAAAGTTGATGTGTTAGAAGTAGGAAAAATGGGCAAGCGTAAGAATTTGAGCGAGTTTGCTGAAGGTCAAATTGTGATGGCTAGACCACTGGGTAAGGGCATCTCCAAAACTGCAGCTCTTGTGGGGTGTTCCCAGTTTGCAGTAGTCAGTGTCTATCAAAAGTGGTCCAAGGAAGGAACAGTGGTAAACCGGTGAGAGGGTCATGGGCGGACAAGGCTCAGTGATGCACGTGGGGAGCGAAGGCTGGCCCGTGTGGTCCGATCCAACAGACGAGCTACTGTAGCTCAAATTGCTGAAGAAGTTAATGCTGGTTCTGATAGAAAGGTGTCAGAATGCACAGTGCATCACAGTTTGTTGCGTGTAAGGCTGCATAACCACGGACCAGTCAGGGTACCGATGCTGCCCCCAGTACACCGCCAAAAGCGCCAACAATGGACATGTGAGCATCGGAACTGGACCACGGAGCAATGAAAGAAGGTGGCCTGGTCTGATGAATCACATTTTCTTTTACATCACGTGGGTGGCCGGGTGCATGTGCCGCTTACCTGGGAAACACATGGCACCAGGATGCACTATGGGAAGAAGGCAAGCCGGCGGAGGCAGTGTGATGCTTTGGGCAATGTTCTGCTGGGAAACCTTGGGTCCTGCCATCCATGTGGATGCTACTTTGACACGTACCACCTACCTAAGCATTGTTGCAGACCATGTACACCCTTTCATGGAAACAGTATTCCCTGATGGCTGTGGTTTCTTTCAGCAGGATAATGCGCCCTGCCACTAAGCAAAAATGGTTTAGGAATGGTTTGAGGGGCACAACAATGAGTTTGAGGTGTTGACTTGGCCTCCAAATTCCCCAGATCTCAATCCAATCGAGCATCTGTGGGATGTGCTGGACAAACAAGTCCGATCCATGGAGGACCCACCTCGTAACTTACAGGAGTTAAAGGATCTGCTGCTAACATCTTGGTGCCAGATACAACAGCACACCTTCAGGGGTTTAGTGGAGTCCATGCCTCGACGAGTCAGTGCTGTTTTGGCAGCAAAAGGGGTACCAACACAATATTAGGAAGATGGTCAGAATGTCATGCCTGATCAATGTATATAATTTCATGTGGAGCAACATGTCACTGGTAGCCTAGTGGGTAAAGCTTTGTGCTATCAATCAGAAAGTTGTGTTTGAATCCAGGCTCTGCGACACAGTCAGTATTGGGCCCTTGAGCAAGGCCCCTCAGCTCCATGTATAACCCTCTGCACGATGATATGTAAAAAAAATTGTACTGCACACACGTGTGTATGCATATATGACAAATAGATGTTCCATCTGTCCTGGATTATTATTACATAGAATGAAATGTAATTCTGTTAATCTGATCCATCTTTAAAAGCTGTGCACCCTCTGCATTTACAGGAGGTTTTCTTTTATCACTTCAAAGCTAGATGAGTTTAGCTCAGATTTAGAGAATAAAATCCCCACTGCTTAACAAACTCCTACAGTGATGATTTGTTCCAACTCTGCTCCAACACGGCTTATGTAAGATTGTTTAACATTCTTACTGTGATTTTACTATATTTTGAAACCCAGCATTTTTGGAATCATGCAGTTAAGAAAAATAATGTTGAAAAATAAATACACATGAGTTGGCATCAGCACCTGTCTTTAAATTGATTTAGATATTCATGCTTTATACAAAGAATTATCTACACCAGTCAGCCATAACATTAAAACCACCTCCTTGTTTCTATACTCACTGTCCATTTTATCAGCTCCACTTACCATATAGATGCACTTTGTAGTTCTACAATTACTGACTGTAGTCCATCTGTTTCTCTGCATGCTTTGTTAGCCCCCTTTCATGCTGTTCTTCAATGGTCAGGACCCACACAGGACCACTACAGAGCATAAGGTATTATTTGGGTGGTGGATCATTCTCAGCACTGCAATGACACTGACTTGGTGGTGGTGTGTTAGTGTGTGTTGTGCTGGTATGAGTGAATCAGACACAGCAGCGCTGCTGGAGTTTTTAAACACCTCACTGTCACTGCTGGACTGAGAATAGTCCACCAACTAAAAATATCCAGCCAACAGCGCCCCGTGGGCAGCATCCTGTCACCACTGATGAAGGTCTAGAAGATGACTCAAACAGCAGCAATAGATGAGCGATCGTCTCTGACTTTACATCTACAAGGTGGACCAACTAGGTAGGAGTGTCTAATAGAGTGGACAGTGAGTGGACACGATATTTAAAAACTCCAGCAGTGCTGCTGTGTCTGATCCACTCATACCAGCACAACACACACTAACACACCACCACCATGTCAGTGTCACTGCAGTGCTAAGAATGATCCATCACCTAAATAATACCTGCTCTGTGGTGGTCCTGACCATTAAAGAACAGGGTGAAAGCAGGGTAAAAAGATATGTAGAGAAACAGATGGACTACAAAGTTCTTCTATATGGTAAGTGTAGCTGATAAAATGGACAGTGAGTGTAGAAACAAGGAGGTGATTTTAATGTTATGGCTGATCAGTGTATACCATTAGTAACATTTTTATATACTGTACATGTTAACAGTGTTACAAATCCTATAGTGTATTAGCTGTTTTTTTAAATTAAGAGTTATGAATGGCTTATTTTTAATACATGAATCTGGACACTCAAAATTAAATAGGTAAAAATATAGACAGTTTTGCTGTTCTTGGCTGCTGTATGAAAGGGTTAATCATCTTGACTTTTGTCAACAGTCAGACTCTGACCACAGAATTACTCTTAGCTGGATATTTATGGTTGTCAAACTATATTCAACAGTGGCAATGAGCTGCTATGCCTGAAACAATTATATCAACCCCACACAGCTCCTACAGTCACATTTAATCATTTAGGCTGACACTCTTGGCTGCAGCACATTTAAAATAATAATAATAAAACAGCTAAATGTTTAACAAGGCAGTTGTTAAACTGTGTCTGTTAAAACTGTATCTGTTAAGTACCCTAGACCGCCTTCACCTATTGAGCTCCCTTTACTAGTGGGTTACTGAACATAATGGTTAAAGTCAAGCACCTTTCATGGACCATGTAGACATTAGGCTTAAACGTTATAAATGGGAAGGCAGTTGTAGCCTAGTGGTTAAGGTGCTGGTCCAGTAATCAGAAGGTTGCTGATTAAAACCCCACCACTGCCAGGTTGGGCCCTTGAGCAAGGCCCTTAACCCTCAATTGCTTAGATTGTATGCTTAGATTGTACGCCTTCACCTACTGAGCTCCCTTTACTAGTGGGTTACTGAACATAATGGTTAAAGTCAAGCACCTTTTATGGACCATGTAGACATTAGGCTTAAACGTTATAGATGGGAAGGCAGTTGTAGCCTAGTGGTTAAGGTTCTGGTCCAGTAATCAAAAGGTTGCCGATTCAAGCCCCACCACTGTCAGGTTGGGCCCTTGAGCAAGGCCCTTAACCCTCAATTGTTTGAGGGTTGCTGTCACAACTGTAACTCGCTTTGGATAAAAGCTTCTCCTAATTGCCGAAAATGTAAAAGTTAACAAGTACTTAAAAGTGATGTATTTATAAGGTATGGGTTAAACTAACTAAGGTTAGTAATACAAGTCAATACAAGACATTTTAGTTCTAACTGGCAGTCTTAATAAGTGTATAAGCTATAGTAATGGAATACATCCTGGACCAGGGGCGGCTCGATCGGGCGACGCACCACCAAAGGGCGAAAGGGAAGAAATGTTTCTATCACAGCTGTGACTGTTCTGGACAGTCTCTTGCCTCTGAATATCGTAGTCCAATCAGCGTCGAGTTGTGTTCCGTACAGTACCGGCCCTTTTGGGGCGAATTCAGTCTAACTGAAAATTGCCCCGGATTGCTCTCATAGACTCTCATGTTAAGGCTCTTTTTTTCAAACTGCAGGCGTTGCAATACAATCTGAATGGGTTCCGGGGGGGCACGCACTTACGTGCTTACGTCACCATGACTACCATTACCTCAGTTTGGAGCAACTCCATCATGTCATTAAGGGAAATGCCATTCAGTCATAGTAGTAATCAGGATAAATTAGCAACTAAAGAATTAGGGCCACCCAGACCAAATTTAAACATCAATCTACAAAGGGGAGAAATCATATAAGTTACAAGTAAATTACAAGTAAGTAATGTCATTTTTAAATTGTGAATTGTGATTGCACTTATTGTATCTCCCCAATTGTTTAATTGTACTTCTTTATTCATTGCACATCAGCCCCGATGCCAATCTTTATTCTGGATCTGCACCTAAAATAAAATGCTATCTGATGAAGACTGAATTAAATTGTTAGTGTGAAGGCTTTACTTAATTTTATGATAAATGGTAAAGCTGGTCTCTCTCCATGTTCAAAGTATTTGTGAGGGCAAACTGACAGATGACTTAAGATGTGAATTATTTAAGCTTTAATTTACCCATTGAACGGGTCACCTTGGCCATCATCGCAACAATTGCTACCCCCTTCCCCTTCCTGAGAGATTTGGCAGGAGCCGCCACTGTCCTGGACTGCAATCCATTGTAGGGTAGTAAACCATAAATAGAACACAATGAATAGCTATTCTAGGTATTAAAGTGGTATGTATTCAGACATTTGTGAAATGAAGGGAAACATTGAATAGCTGCTAAATTGCCCCATAGGTCCACTTACACAAAACACGCACAGTGACTCAGTGATGATGTGACCCAGCCTCAGGATGAATTCCCAACCACACATTGTGAGCAACGCAAACTGTGCATGTAGGCAGCCTAGACTCATGAAATCAAATTGGCATGGGCTGATGATTAACATTTAGTTTTTAACGCTATGGCCGTTAGGTACGGTAAGAACTTTATAATTAAAGGAAGTTTTACAAAACTTTATGTATATACACTGATCAGCCATAAGATTAAAACCACCTCCTTGTTTCTACACTCACTGTCCATTTTTTCAGCTGAACTTACCATACAGAAGCACGTTGCAGTTCTACAATTACTGACTGTAGTCCATCTGTTTCTCTGCATGATTTGTTAGCCCCCTTTCACCCTGTTGTTCTTCAATGGTCAGGACTCTCCCAGGACCACTACAGAGTAGGTATTATTCAGGTGGTGGATCATTCTTAGCACTTCACTGACAATGACATGGTGGTGGTGTGTTAGTGTGTGTTGTGCTGGTATGATTTTTAAATACCGTGTCCACTCACTGTCCACTCTATTAGACTCTCCTACCTAGTTGGTCCACCTTGTAGATGTAAAGTCAGAGACGATCGCTCATCTATTGCTGCTGTTTGAGTTGGTCATCTTCTAGACCTTCATCAGTGGTCACAGGATGCTGCACACGGGGTGCTGTTGGCTGGATGTATTTTTGGTTGGTGGACTATTCTCAGTCCAGCAGTGACTGTGAGGTGTTTAAAAACTTCATCAGCATTGTTATCTTATCTACTCATACCAGCACAACACACACTAACACACCACCACCATGTCAGTGTCACTGCAGTGCTGAGAATGACCCACCACCCAAATAATACCTACTCTGTAGTGGTCCTGGGAGAGTCCTGACCATTGAAGAACAGCATGAAAGCAGGCTACCAAAGCATGTAGAGAAACAGATGGACTACAGTCAGTAATTGTAGAACTACAAAGTGCTTCTATATGGTAAGTGGAGCTGATAAAATGGACAGTGAGTGTAGAAACAAGGAGGTGGTTTTAATGTTATGGTTGATCGGTGTATATGGCAATTCCCTGTAAAATTCCCTATCTGGCATAATATGTTGACAGGCTAGCACATGCTTCCTCCGTAGTATGAAGTCACAGGTTGCTTTTATTTACACTGGTTGGGTGCAGATTACTACAGAGCCTTGGCAAGTATGGTGAATCAGATCAATAGACATTGTCTCAAAGCAACTTTACAGAATCCAGGACCGACAAACCAAAAACCCCTGTTGAGGAAGCCGAGGGCGACAGTGGCAGAAAGAAACCTTGAGAGGAACTAGACTGAGAAGGGACCCACCCTCTTTGGGTGGCCTGGAGAATAATTTGAATGAATAGAATTTACACAAATCATAAATACACAAAATTAAATTAAACTAGAAGTTATAACCAGCAAAAAGCAATTAAAGTTCTTCATTATTCAGTCCAGTCTGTGACAAAGTCTGTAGTGAGTTCTAGACCACACCCCTCTTTCTTCTACTGCTTGTGCAGTGGTTTTGGTCACGTCAGACAGTAGGAGTCACTGTTGCAGGCAAAGACACTATATCCCATTTGGTCTTCCCTCCCTCAGGCACGACCAACTGTGTCTGTTAAGCGCCCTAGACGGCCTTCGCCCAACTGAGCTCCCTTTACTATTGAGTTAATGAACATAATGGTTAAAGTCAAGCACCTTCCATGGACCATCTAGACCAGGGGTGCCCAAATAATTCTTTATAAGGGGCCAAAATTTAATCTCAGTGAGGGGCCACGGGCCAAAACTAAAAGTTATTTTAACTAGGGCTGGGCGATATTGAAAAAAAAAAAAAGATTCTGATTGTGTTTTTTGTTGTTGTTGTTGTTGTTTTTGTATAATGCGATTGAAAAAAAAAATACTTTTTTTGCATTTTAATTTAAAAGACTGCAGAAGTGAAAAAATAGTAACAGCACCACCTATAATTATCTTTTCAAGGGACTCAAACTTTATAACAATAACAGTATAACAATTAACAATAAACAGAAATCTTAATTAGCTATATGCTTTTTAGGAACAGCTCACAAACAACTCACTTTAAGTAATTTGCAGCAGAACCTCCTTACATTAAGAAAAGTGCAAAGCTACAAAAAGTTCTTTACAGATTTCTTAAAAGAAACACAAGCCTGTATACTGTTTTCACCAATGAAGTTAGTGTATCAGTATCTACACTGGGGGACCACAAGTAATCACTCAGCTTTCATTTTGTCCCCTTGTGATTGGGGGGTGGATGGAGGGGCACATTCCGCTTCTAACAATATTGACTACAACTCCCATGCTCTCACAGACTGTCACGTGACTACCACAAGTCCCCGGTCAGTCAATTCTGATCGGTCCTCCCACTCCGGAGTTTTGATTCAGTTCAGCTGTGTTCGATTCCATGAATCTTAATTAAACTCTTCTGTTTGTGAGTCTCGTTGTGAAGTTTTGCCGATCGTGTTTGCGCTCCTTATTTCTGAATCTAACTATTACCGTGTATGACCCTTGTTGTCTTCCGTTTACTGTTTTTACTCTTTTGATATTAAACTGACATGTTGGTATTTTAATTAAAATATAAAGTATGTAAACAATCGCGATTGTCACATTTCTAACATCGTGTGAAAACGTTCATTCGAATTAATCGTGAAAATCGCCCACCCTAATTTGAATATTGCATTAAATTTAAAAATATCACGTTTTTGTTGTTAAATAAAACACTACTGTTTATTCTAATTAACAGTGCTTTTATTTATTTCAACGGATGATAGATGTTTCTTTTTAGGAGCAGAAATATTTGAACAAATGTAAATTTGTAAAGAAAAACATGCAAAGCAAAATATATACTGTATATATACGTATATACCATCAATATTCAAATATTCAATATATTCACCTTTCCTCGCCACTGTACTTTGAGAACAGGTGTGCATGTTTTGTTTCGTAATGCTGACGGATGTTGTACTCCTTTAGTGCAGCTACTCTATCCGCAGATGAGGCAAACTGCGGTTTAATCTATTTCGGTGAAAAAATATTCAAACTGTTTTTAAATGTTCGTTTATCCAATGCCACTGCCTCATACGCTCCATGATTAACAGCCTCACTCGTGTCATCATGTCTGCTGACAGGAGCTCCACAGCGCCCCCCTCTCCTATCCACTGTCTCATGTAAAATTGTGGTCAGCCAATGAATTGCAGCTAGCGTTATAGGCAGTTCAACACTGTTAAAAGAAATTCCCAGCTACTGACAAAAGTAAGCGCTACTTTGATATAGTGAGGCGGGCCAGAAAAAAGAGACGGCGGGCCAAGTTTGGCCCGCGGGCCCCAAATTGGGCAGCCCTGATCTAGACATTAGGCTTAAACGTTATAGATGGGAAGATACAGAGTGAAGACTGTGTAGTAGATCTCATTAAATTCTTCATCGCTTAGGGGAATGAAAATGTTCTCCTTTGTAGGCGTCATTTGTGGGGATATTCTGCTTGCGCACCAGTGCTAGGAACTCCCTGTGTTCCCTAACAGGCACAATTGGCAGTTCCTGCAACAGACAAAATGGGTCACTAGTCTGCTGAGTGGGAAAAGATTAGACAAAAAAAGGGTGGGGTTTTTGATGCTGTGTAAGGACCCTGGTTAGTAGCCTGAAGCGCCTGTACAGAAGTGGAAGAATGTGATGATAAGAGCATGACTGTAATGAGGTGGGTTGGTACAACAGAAACAACCCACTGTGAAAATTGGGACCCAAGATGCAGAGCACAGACAAGAAAATGATGGAAATAAATAACAAAAATATAATTGGGTAATCCCTTAATTAATGAGATGGAAGAGCCTAGGTGGGACCTATGACCGCGGACAGCCAACCAGCTACTCAACCCTTTTTTTATATTTTGTTTATGCATTTTCCAATTGCCTGATTGCATCACACTTCCTCTCCACCAATGACAACCCCTGCTCCAATTTGAGAAGAAGGAAGCTAAACCACTCCCCCTCCGACACGTGGGCAGCAGCCGTTTCCTTTTTTTTATCCACACTAGGTGTGTGCATATATGCGAATCAGCCTTGTGCACGGAGAGACACATCCTGATCAACGCACTTTTTCCCTGCTTCTGTGCAGGTGCCATTACTCAGCCAGCAGAGGTTATAGTTGCATCAGTCATGAGGAGGTCCCATCCGGCTTAATACCCCACCCCTATATAAACAACATGTGGCCGCTCAGCCCAGCTGGATGGCAGAGCTGAGACTCGATACAATGTATTCAAGATCCCAGCTCTGGTGTGCTAGCATGTGTTTTTACCGCTGCGCCACCTGAGCGGCCGCTCCGGATTTTCTTAAATAGGAAACTCACAGGTGCTGCGAGTTGGCACTAATCAGCAGTGTGGCTTTTGGGAACTGTAGTTTGTTTTTTCGCTGTCATTGGAACGAGACGATCTACACTTTCTGCTGTGAGAAACAATGACTCCCCGTGTGCGAGATTTGCCTTGCGTGCAAATCCACCGAAGTACGGGCTGACAAGAAAGGATCGATGGACTGCGTGTCGGAAGGACCGTGTGTCTGGTGAATATATCGCGACCAGGGTCCCCAGCAGTGCAAGGTTAATTGGCTACGCTAAATTGGGAGAAAAAGGGAGAAAATGCTGTTCTCCTTTGAAAGATGCTTTAACATCCCACCTTTACCAAACCACCACCACAAGTCACTAAAAATAAACGACTCTCTTTCCTAATTATCTGCATGATGCCACACCTAGAACTCCATTACATTAACCATACTGGCACTGTAGGTGTAGAGCTGGAGTTAATGTACCACCATAACCATCCACTTAGAGAATAACTCGCCTTGACCCATCCATTACACATCAGCCTTTAAGAAGGGGGGTCATGATTGTTGTACTCCCCTGATTGAAAACATCCTACAGACCATTAGGCTAAAAGTTCTTGTTAAACGCTCAATCCTGGGTATGGATTAAACAGTAAAGCTGCTGCAGAAGTGCTAGTGTCTTTCTGCCTCTATATAAGGAACAACACTTGATTGGTTTAGACAGACGCTGGAATTGCAGATCAGCAGAATGCGCTTTACTTCCAGTTTATTAGCACTTAATCAGATCTGGCTATCGCTGCATAGAAATGTGGAAGCTGTGATATTTCTCAGAGAATAAAAAAAAAGCACGCCAGCAGAAGGTTTGGTCACACTCAATAAACATGCAGACACCCACCCACCCATGCTCACACATCCACATACAAACACACGGCTGAAGAAATGCTACCTGCATGTCGCCGACACTGTTAAAGAAAAGCTGTCTGCTCAGCAGCAGGCTGTGTGTGGATGGGCGTCCGGCACGTAGCCTTATTAATATTTCACATCAGTGTTACATAAGATAAGCTGAGGCCCTTTACACCGCAGCTTTTAGCTCAAATGCTGTGTTGGAATCATCAAAACTCATAACCACTAGAAGCTGCTGAGCAATGCCTAGAGCATTTTAAGGAAAAGGCACATCATGGCTGTATTATTTATCTCGCCTGGCAGAAGCCCTCTGTCCAATTTTAAGCACTAATAAACATTACAGCCATGCCCTTATCCAGCGTGCCTCTTTATGTGTGTCTGAAATACTTGCTTGCTTGCTAAATTCATATCAAAGTTCACAGAGGAGATCGGAATTTTGGGTCAGTGTGATATTTAACATGGCATGTGGGGCGATAATTAAAATGCTGCTTTTTTGTCTTATGTTGTGAAAAAAAACACTCCTGGTGATTAGAAATGATAAAAAAAACAGGCCGTGATATTTTTACGCTTTGGCGTGCCATCAATAGTGTTATAATGCATATGCCTCCCAGCGTTGACAGCCTGGGAATGGGTGATTAATAACAGAACTGGGCCGGGTGTGAAGTTTCATAAATAAAAAACGACAGAGCTCAATTTCAATATAGATTTTAAAGTATTGATTTAAAAAAAGTTTATTATAGGGGGTTTTGTTTGTTTTTGGGGGGATTTTTTTGTGCTGCTTGAATCTGTGCATGCTTCATTCACTTGGACCGTTTCGTACTGTATTTCTTTAAGCTGGCCTTGGACAGAATCAATTCCTGCCCAGAGAAATAGCACATTTTTGGGATTAGACCTTTATTAAGATGCAGATCCAGGCCTCATAGCGAGTCGATACTGTTTGGGATTTATGTTGTACGACCTCTGTAATCTCTGAATCTATACAAACAGTATTGTCCTGCAGCATTATTAACAGCTATTTCTCAGCTATTTACCAAGTCTCTGCCTAATAAGTGGTGTTGAGGTAGATTTTACCTCTGTTACTCATTGCATGTTTCAGAGTGCTTATTAAATGTACAGTGGATGCACAGCCACCTCTGTTAACCCCTCGAATGAGTCCGCTGGGACAACAGGCTTTGTACTGTACCCTATGGGCAAGTGCACAATGCAGCATTGTTCTTTCCCTGGTCTTAAAACCTTAAAAGTGCACAGGTGAAGCCTTTGGTATTCCTCAGATTTCTGCCTCTAAGTCAAAATAGCAGAAAAACACATTCTGCTTAAATCAATAACACACCAAACAGTCAAACCTTTTGTTTTTGAAGACTATGGGTGCGTTCGAAAACCTAGGGAGCTGCCTTGCTGTCTTACTGACTACATAGGCAGCTGCCTCAGTAGAGAGGATTCTAATTAGTCAATGACTTACAAGGCAGGTTATTCAAACGCACTACTTAGACAGCGATTCCATCGGGTTTCGCATTTAGCATTTTGTCATTCAAACCCATGGGATGGGGTGGCACAACACGCTAGCACGTCAACAAACTCTCTTCTCCCTATCTCCCTCCGTGTACCGAAAACGGTTAGATTCTCTGACGAGCACGAACTTGCAAATAAAAACACTTGTACAAGTTTATACAAGTTAAAAATCAGTAATAATTTATTTACGTTTGAAAATATCTCCGCCCCGTCAGCCATGTTTCTATTATTTTTCTGTGAGAGAAGAGCTGCCGCACTGGGATTACCTTAATCACTAAGGACGTGTCGGATGCTCACTCGTTCTTGGCTCAAAATAACATTGAAATGTTAAGATGCCTCAGTAGTGAGGATATTAAGGCATCTAGGATTTCGAACAGCCTCCTTCTTGGGAGCGCACATAGGATGACGCAAAATGCTGCCTATGTAGAGAGCTCCCTAGCTTTTCGAACACACCCTGTATGTCTATTCTTTTCACCAGCCAGTGGTGGACATGTATTTTCAGGTGGAATTTTGTCCCATTCTACACAAAAAACTAGTCTAAAAGCATAATAGCGCAAGCTTAATGTGATGCCTACTTGGCAGGAGATTTATTCTCTACTAAATGCATTTGCAAATGAGAGAGGATAATACAAAATGTAGTGTGTCTTTATACAAATAGAAGGCTTGAGATATCAGCAGCAGTTTCCTACCTAATTTATTTCTCCCTCCAAAACCTGGTGTAAATAGGCAGCTGCAAATGGTGAAACTCATATAAAATGTTATTTTATCAGCTCCACTTACCATATAGAAGCACGTTGCAGTTCTACAATTACTGACTGTAGTCCATCTGTTTCTCTGCCTGCTTTGTTAGCCCCCTTTCACCCTGTTCTTCAATGGTCAGGACTATCCCAGGACCACTACAGAGTAGGTATTATTTGGGTGGTGGGTCATTCTCAGCACTGCAGTGACACTGACATGGTGGTGGTGTGTTAGTGTGTGTTCTGCTGGTATGAGTGGATAAGACACAGCAGCGCTGCTGGAGTTTTTAAACACCTCACTGTTCCTGCTGGACTGAGAATAGTCCACCAACCAAAAATATCCGGCCAACAGCGCCCTGTGGGCAGCGTCCTGCGACCACTGATGAAGGTATGGAAGATGACCAACTCAAACAGCAGCAAAAGATGAGCGATTGTCTCTGACTTTACATCTACAAGGTGGAGCAACTAGGTAGGAGTGTCTAATAGAGTGGACAGTGAGTGGACACGGTATTTAAAAACTCCAGCAGCGCTTCTGTGTCTGATTCACTCATACCAGCACAACACACACTAACACACCACCACCATGTCAGTGTCACTGCAGTGCTGAGAATGATCCACCACCTAAATAATACCTGCTCTGTAGTGGTCCTGTGGAAGTCCTGACCATTGAAGAACAAGGTGAAAGCAGGTTTAAAAAAGTATGTAGAGAAATAGATAGACTACAGTCTGTAGAACTACAAAGTGCTTCTATATGGTAAGTGGAGCTGATAAAATGGACAGTGAGTGTAGAAACAAGGTGGTTTTATTGTTATGGCTGATCAGTTTATGTCTTTAGTAGATTAGATTAACTATGTATTAAAACAAGCAGTTGTTATGATATTTTTCACACTGTTATGAATTTTAATTATGTATTACAGTTTACGTTGTAATAGCGCAGTAATACTACTCATGAAAATTTAATGGGTTAAGTTGAACACACCTAGTAGGGTTACATTAACAGTCATGAGTCACTCAGCAGTCTAATTTTGCTTAGTTTTAGCAATGGTAGTAGCAGGACTACATGTAGTTTAGACCAAGTTGCGTTATTTATGAATTTATTTATTAGGATTTTAATGTCATGTTTTACACACTTTGATTACATTCATGACGGGACACGTAATTACTGGTTACACAAAATTGATCAGTTCACAAGTTTAATGTCAAATACAGTCATGGAAAATTTTGTATTTCCAAATTCACCTCACTTGCATGACTTTGGACTGTGGGAAGAAACCGGAGCACCTGGAGGAGACCTACTGTAAGCAGGCACGGGGAGAACATGCAAACTTAACACAGAAAGGACCAGGACCGCCAACCTGGGGATCAAACACAGGACCTTCTTGCTGTAAGGCAACAGTGCTACTCACTGAGCCACCGTGCCGCCCCCAAGTTGCTTTAAATGTAACTATTTTATCTATGAGAAGGGCACCTTTACAACCCACACCTCAACTATTCCAACTAATTTGAAATTATGTTGTTGGATCCAACTTTTTTCTTGTAGTCTGATGTGATTAATGAATGTGTAGTTGATTCATTCAAATATAATTAGTAATTAAAATGGAATATAAATAATTTCTGCAAAAGTGCTGGTAATTTTGAAAGTTTTACAAGCTTAGTCTACTTTATTCTTTATTTGTATATGCAGTTGTGTTTAATTAAAATGGGCTTCACTCACTCAAACAAATTAGAATATCAAATCACTTTATTCTTAGTGGATCTGTTTCTTTTCTTGCTGCCAACTGACTCATACCTGGGAATCTAAGCATTTTAAATTGTGTTGTTCAGTGGGTCTTTTTGAATGAATTTAAATGCCACTGATGCACCACTGCTTTCACATCATCATTACATGAAAATCTTCTTCCCCTTAAAACTTCTTTGAGAATCCAAAAAGGTGGAAATCAGATAACGCTAAATCCAGACTATAAGCGTCTCTCAGACATGACCAATTACTACTCCTCCCGCCCTCAGCATTTCACTTTTTAAGGATACTTGTATATATCTATATACATAATTATATATATACAGTGTATCACAAAAGTGAGTACACCCCTCACATTTCTGCAAATATTTCATTATATCTTTTCATGGGACAACACTATAGACATGAAACTTGGATATAACTTAGAGTAGTCAGTGTACAGCTTGTATAGCAGTGTAGATTTACTGTCTTCTGAAAATAACTCAACACACAGCCATTAATGTCTAAATAGCTGGCAACATAAGTGAGTACACCCCACAGTGAACATGTCCAAATTGTGCCCAAATGTGTCGTTGTCCCTCCCTGGTGTCATGTGTCAAGGTCCCAGGTGTAAATGGGGAGCAGGGCTGTTAAATTTGGTGTTTTGGGTACAATTCTCTCATACTGGCCACTGGATATTCAACATGGCACCTCATGGCAAAGAACTCTCTGAGGATGTGAGAAATAGAATTGTTGCTCTCCACAAAGATGGCCTGGGCTATAAGAAGATTGCTAACACCCTGAAACTGAGCTACAGCATGGTGGCCAAGGTCATACAGCGGTTTTCCAGGACAGGTTCCACTCGGAACAGGCTTCGCCAGGGTCGACCAAAGAAGTTGAGTCCACGTGTTCGGCGTCATATCCAGAGGTTGGCTTTAAAAAATAGACACGAGTGCTGCCAGCATTGCTGCAGAGGTTGAAGACGTGGGAGGTCAGCCTGTCAGTGCTCAGACCATACGCCGCACACTGCATCAACTCGGTCTGCATGGTTGTTATCCCAGAAGGAAGCTGATGCACAAGAAAGCCAGCAAACAGTTTGCTGAAGACAAGCAGTCCAAGAACATGGATTACTGGAATGCCCTGTGGTCTGACGAGACCAAGATAAACTTGTTTGGCTCAGATGGTGTCCAGCATGTGTGGCAGCGCCTCATGGGCTCATGGCAGTTTTCCAACAGGATAACGACCCCAAACACAACCTCCAAGATGACAACTGCCTTGCTGAGGAAGCTGAAGGTAAAGGTGATGGACTAAACCCAATTGAGCACCTGTGGCGCATCCTCAAGTGGAAGGTGGAGGAGTTCAAGGTGTCTAACATCCACCAGCTCCGTGATGTCATCATGGAGGAGTGGAAGAGGATTCCAGTAGCAACCTGTGCAGCTCTGGTGAATTCCATGCCCAGGAGGGTTAAGGCAGTGCTGGATAATAATGGTGGTCACACAAAATATTGACACTTTGGGCACAATTTGGACATGTTCACTGTGGGGTGTACTCACTTATGTTGCCAGCTATTTAGACATTAATGGCTGTGTGTTGAGTTATTTTCAGAAGACAGTAAGTCTACACTGCTATACAAGTTGTACACTGACTACTCTAAGTTATATCCAAGTTTCATGTCTATAGTGTTGTCCCATGAAAAGATATAATAAAATATTTGCAGAAATGTGAGGGGTGTACTCACTTTTGTGATACACTGTATATATATAGTGTATATATATGTGTGTGTGTGTGTGTGTGTGTGTGTGTGTGTGTGTGTGTGTTAGCACTAATATGAGCTGAAATATTATCTCACTAATATTCTTATGAGTATCACCATACCACCCCTATTGACATATATGACAAAAATCTTCCATCCATCCATCCACCCATCCATCCACACACCCACCCATCCATACATCCAAACTTCCATCTGCCCTACATTTTATTGGCCTGTATTCTTTATTATGGAGCTTATGTTATCTGAAACAAAAAAAATTACCTTTTATTACTTGAACATGAAAAATATGCCTGTGCGTTCGGTTAACAGCCATAATATCACTAATCATATCACTGTATATAAGTGATGGAAACCCAAGAAGGCTCAGATCAGCTGAGTACACAATTTCATCTTCCAGTAGCTGACTAATGACTCCTTCACTGTAATAATATGAAATGATATAAGACATTCTAAAAAAAAGTCAATAAAAAACTCAGTTATAACAGATTCATCACTACAGGTTTGTTACAAGAAGTGATATATTGTAGATTGAATTGATTTTTTTGTTGTCTATGGAATTGACATTTTAAATGGATCTTTGATATTGTCTGGAAGAACAGTAATTATATTCACCTGTGTTCCTTGAAATTGATAATGGATCAGAAATGCTTGCTGAGGCTCTGAACTGTTTCATTATATTACCAGTACAAATCTGTAGGTTAATTGATCCAAGAAACTCACATTTTTATAATAAAGAGACAAAGGAATAAGAGCTCCTGCTGTTTGAGGTTGTAAATAAATAAATAATGTGTTGCAGTTTTTGTAGTGATTCATTTTTCAAATGTTCATCCTGCATACACATATGTAATGGGGTGTGAAGTATGTAACTCATGAGTGAAGCACAAGGTGAAAGTCCGGCAATGATGAAAGTGAATCCAAGTGCAAGTGAGTATCATACAAAAGACTAGGGCTGCCACTAACAACTATTTTTCTATCGATTAATCAATAGACTATTTTACCAATTAGTCGATTAATCTGATATATATATATATATATATATATATATATATGGTGGTGTGTTAGTGTGTGTTGTGCTGGTATGAGTTTACAAACACCTCACTGTCACTGCTGGACTGAGAATAGTCCACCAACCAAAAATATATCCAGCCAACAGCGCCCCTGTAGGCAACGTCCTGTGACCGCTGATGAAGGTCTAGAAGATGACCAACTAAAACAGCAGCAATAGATGAGTGATCGTCTCTGACTTTACATCTACAAGGTGGACCAACTAGGTAGGAGTGTCTAATTGAGTGGACAGTGAGTGGACACGGTATTTAAAAACTCCAGAAGCACTGCTGTGTCTGATCCACTCATACCAGCACAACACACACTAACACACCACCACCATGTCAGTGTCACTGCAGTGCTGAGAATGACCCACCACCCAAATAATACCTACTCTGTAGTGGTCCTGTGGGGCTCCTGACCATTAAAGACCAGGGTGAAAGGGGGCTAACAAAGCATGCAGAGAAACAGATGGACTACAGTCAGTAATTGTAGAACTACAAAGTGCTTCAATATGGTAAGTGGAGCTGATAAAATGCACAGTGAGTGTAGAAACAAATTAATTCATACCTCCCTCCATTCAATATCATTAGCACGAATATGAGCTGAAATATTATCACTAATATTCTTATCACCCTACCACCTCTAATGCAAATTTCAGAAAATTAATGTAAACGATGATTTTAATACATTGCAGTTGTAAATCTATTGCTTAATGCAACACTACACTCTGATTAAAGAAAAAAAAATGGTTTGTACATTTGATCGTGGTACAGCTTCTCACATATTTTAGCCAACTGGCATCCAGCACTAACAGCTTTATATGATGGTGCACTGCCATGAACTTGGGAAAACAATCTCCAGTGTTTACACCTACAATGATTATATAAGTCCATCTGCAGCCAAATCAAACACTGTAAAGTCGAATTTACTCATACTAGCTCTGTTTGGCACGAGCCACACTGCTGCATTAGTGCTAGGGCTTGTATGTGTGGGTCACTCGCATATACAGCGATTATGCTGTGAAACAGAAGAGTGGGTCGAATAAATCAATCATAAACTTATAATCTGCACAAGCAGTGAAGACAATACAATCACAGTCTATTGTTACATTCTCATGGATGAATTTTGCGGGTGATCTATCTTAGCGTTTGTCCCCACCCTTAACAATTAACCTTGCGTTGTCATTTATTGCTCCAGAAGCCACTTCAGTGCACACCAAGTGATTACCCTTTATAATTTGTGGACTTTAATTATTTAAATCTTATAACTGATGTTGTGGAGGAAGTTAAAACATGAATCTGAGGCAACATTAGGCACAGACCCATTGTACCAAGACAGTTAAATATCGTAAAAACATTACATTGTATATTGTAATTGTAATAAATATTGATTTCTTCTGCAACATAAATCAGAATTTGACATAAAAAGAGCAAGAATTAATGGTCCCTTGTGCCTCACCTTAACTCACCTTGTGCCAATAGTAATGGTGGTGTAGTAGTATTGGGTTTCACAAGACAAGACATGAACAATACTGAACAAGACTGAACAAGACTTCAAAGCAGAAACAAACAAGAGCATGAACTAACTAACAAGGGCATGAACTAGACAAGAGCATGAGCTAACTAACAAGGGCATGAACTGGACAAGAGCATGAACTAACTAACAAGGGCATGAACTAGACAAGAGCATGAACTAACTAACAAGGGCATGAACTGGACAAGAGCATGAACTAACTAACAAGGGCATGAACTAGACAAGAGCATGAACTAACTAACAAGGGCATGAACTAGACAAGAGCATGAGCTAACTAACAAGGGCATGAACTAGACAAGAGCATGAACTAACTAACAAGGGCATGAACTAGACAAGAGCATGAGCTAACTAACAAGGGCATGAACTGGACAAGAGCATGAACTAACTAACAAGGGCATGAACTAGACAAGAGCATGAACTAACTAACAAGGGCATGAACTAGACAAGAGCATGAACTAACTAACAAGGGCATGAACTAACTAACAAGGGCATGAACTAGACAAGAGCATGAGCTAACTAACAAGGGCATGAACTGGACAAGAGCATGAACTAACTAACAAGGGCATGAACAAGACAAGAGCATGAACTAACTAACAAGGGCATGAACTAGACAAGTGCATGAACTAACTAACAAGGGCATGAACTAGACAAGAGCATGAACTAACTAACAAGGGCATGAACTAGACAAGAGCATGAGCTAACTAACAAGGGCATGAACTAGACAAGAGCATGAACTAACTAACAAGGGCATGAACTAGACAAGAGCATGAACTAACTAACAAGGGCATGAACTAACTAACAAGGGCATGAACTGGACAAGAGCATGAACTAACTAACAAGGGCATGAACTAACTAACAAGGGCATGAACTAGACAAGAGCATGAGCTAACTAACAAGGGCATGAACTGGACAAGAGCATGAACTAACTAACAAGGGCATGAACTAACTAACAAGGGCATGAACTAGACAAGAGCATGAACTAACTAACAAGGGCATGAACTAGACAAGAGCATGAACTAAACCAAGTGAGGCTGACCTCCCACGTCTTCAACCTCTGCAGCAATGCTGGCAGCACTCGTGTCTATTTTTTAAAGCCAACCTCTGGATATGACGCCGAACACGTGGACTCAACTTCTTTGGTCGACCCTGGCGAAGCCTGTTCCGAGTGGAACCTGTCCTGGAAAACCGCTGAATGACCTTGGCCACCATGCTGTAGCTCAGTTTCAGGGTGTTAGCAATCTTCTTATAGCCCAGGCCATCTTTGTAGAGAGCAACAATTCTATTTCTCACATCCTCAGAGAGTTCTTTGCCATGAGGTGCCATGTTGAATATCCAGTGGCCAGTATGAGAGAATTGTACCCAAAACACCAAATTTAACAGCCCTGCTCCCCATTTACACCTGGGACCTTGACACATGACACCAGGGAGGGACAACGACACATTTGGGCACAATTTGGACATGTTCACTGTGGGGTGTACTCACTTATGTTGCCAGCTATTTAGACATTAATGGCTGTGTGTTGAGTTATTTTCAGAAGACAGTAAATCTACACTGCTATACAAGCTGTACACTGACTACTCTAAGTTATATCCAAGTTTCATGTCTATAGTGTTGTCCCATGAAAAGATATAATGAAATATTTGCAGAAATGTGAGGGGTGTACTCACTTTTGTGATACACTGTATATATATATATATATATATATATATATATATATATTCTGTATATATATAATTCATAAAAAAACATGAGACATTTTTAATGTTGACTTTATTAAATGAAAGAACATTTACTCCAAACTAGGGTACAATGCACTACTTCGTGTGACCACGGGAGGCCACTACTTTGCAGCATTTTGAAAAGCTTTGCGCAATGAACCCTTTTCCAAACCAGTTTGCAGGAGAGCTTCATTGCTTCAGTACGCTTCATTTTGCCATCACTACCGTACCATACCAACATCAGCTAGGAACCAAACCAACGTGACAAAGGCAAAACAGTCTCCAATGAATGACTCACAGCTGCTTTCTTAAATCCTCTTAGCATTCAACCTAAAACAAGGTGCAGCTGTGGCACATCAACAGGAGACCAATAACAAAAGGGGCATTGGCTTAGGTCTGAGAGCAAACACTCCTCTAACATGCTCCCAGAGAGAGGGACGTGGCACATAGGAGCACTCCAGCCAGGAGCACAGACAGGCTGGATACATGACAAAATATAAAACTGTACAATTTTAAAATTGCTAAATCTAACTAATGCAGTACAGTTGTACTCTGCTCATTTTAATTCTGATAGGCAACAATTCTCTTCCTGCATTAGACTTACTTCAAACATACTCTTATATTCTAATAACGTGACTGATTGCATAGTTAAATGTATCAAACAAAATACGTTGACTCCTGACTGAAGGCTTGCAGCTTGACATTGTCGCTGTATAGTTACTGAAAGCAGAACTTAGTTAAAGCCACCGGAGAATTGGTTCCTGCTTTCTGCCTTGTTCTAATCTATTCGTTGGGTGCTGCAGTGACATTGCCCCTTTAGAGTAAGATTACTTCTGACTTACCCGGCACCTTGGTGTAGTAGTCAATTCTCCCCCAGCCAAAACACTGTTTTCTCCTCACAATCCTATTACAATTTCCTTTATTCTGTAGTATAGGCACGGGGAGGCACAGACACAGCATCACAACTGATAGCAGTAGTGTGACAGTGCATGTCCCAATATCAAGTGAAAAACGATATTATTATTCTTATTATTATTATACTCATAAGAAACTAATAATAATTATTATCATCATGCCCTGTGAGGGACTGGCAACCTGCTTAAGGTGTTTCCTGCCTTTTGCCCAGTGAATCGGACCCACCGTGACCCTGAATAGGTAAAGCAAATAAATTAAACAGACAGTAAATGAATTAATAATGAATAATCATGATCATTATTAGCTGCTTTATCTCCCGCATATTTGTGGGAGGTTGAAGAACAGAATACCCATTTAGAATTTCAAACTACTTACACATAGTAACCATGAATTAATAATTAAACCCTGTCCACAGAACCCCGAAGCTATGTAGCATTTTTATTACCTGCTATACAGCTGTGCCTGCATGAATAATAATCATCATCATCTTCAATGGATTGGCACCCTGTCAAGGGTATTCCTGATTAGAGCAGCTGACCAGTGTTTTTAGGTGGAACTGGACATGCTGCAGCCCTCATAATAATAATAATAATAATAATAATAATAATAATAATAATAATAATAATAATAATAATAAATTATAATAATAATAAATGATAATGATGATAATAATAATGATAATACTCATAATAATGATAATGATAATAGTGATAATAAAAATAATAATAATAATAATAATAATAATAATACACCAGAGCTGACATTTCGAACTTGTCGGTTTGAAACTCAGCTCTGCCATGCGGCTGGGCTGGGCACCTACATGAACAACGACTGGCTGTTGTTCATACAGGGTGGGAGCCTTATAGGGACTCCTCATAACTAAGTGAATTACGACTTCTGCTGGCTGATTGATGGCGCCTGCACAGGGTGTGGCTCTCCGTACACAAAGCTGATCAGCATATGAACTCACCTCGTGCAGGTGAAAAGATGCAGTTGGCTACTGCACACGTGTTGGGCGGGGATCAGCATCAGGGTGGGGATCAGCATCAGTAGAGAGGAAGTGTAATGCAATTGGGTAATTGGACAGAAAAGGGAAGAAAATGCATTAAAAAAAATTAAAAACTACTACTACTACTACTACTACTACTAATAATAATAATAACAATAATAATATTAATATTATTAATGACAATAATAGTAATAATTTTATTAGGAACAGTAGTAACATTATTATTATTGTTATAATTATTATTATTATTAATAATAATAATAAAAATAATAATAATAATAATAATAATAATAATAATAATAATAATAATAATACAAATAATAATAATAATATATAAAAAATAATAATAGCTTTGTGTTTATATTGCATTCTTATAAAATAAAAAAGAATATTAGTTAATTTCACATGGGGGAAAAATAAAGCTGTCTAGGTTTAGATTTAATTCTAATAATATCATGTTGCACTGATATGCATACCTTTTGTAACTGCCTGAAGTAATGATGTCATAACTTAACTCATTCAAAGAAGAAAATCAAAGTGTTATTTGCTGAAAATGTGATTCCTGCTTTGCTTTGATGTAGTTCACTGAACTCTATTCTACTGTCTCAACATCTATTATCTTTAAAAAAATCTCCTCTTCCTGTGTTTTGTTTGCTGCTGAAGTCGATGAGTCAGTCGTTTGAGTGAATATAAACACTTAACAACTTTAGTATAATAAAACATATTCATGTACACCAGCGGCAAAGCCAGATGTGGTTTCATTTCTAAAGAAGACCTTGGGCTTAGATGCTGGGAAGTCTAATATGCAGGAACAGGAGGTTTGGTGATTAAAAAAAGAGGTTAATTGCATTAAGTAGGGATATCTACATTTTATGGCACCTTTTTATTAACAGGAGCCCCTTATATTGGTTACATGCTGTTCTATAATGTCAGAAATTTGCACTCTATCAAAGTGCTCAGAAGCAATTTCTTTTTAATTTCCTTAAAACTAATGGTCCATGAATCTTTCATACAATGTGTTGTACAGAAAAGCTTTTCTAACATGAGTTATACAGTGTTATCCAATTTATAAAAATCTGTTTATACTGGTATGTAAACCGTGAAACCATCAGATTGGCTTTCAGCTATCAAGAGATACACTGATCAGCCATAACTATAAAACCACCTCCTTGTTTCTACACTCACTGTCCATTTTATCAGCTCCACTTACCATATAGAAGCACTTTGTAGTTCTACAATTACTGACTGTAGTCCATCTGTTTCTCTGCATGCTTTGTTAGCCCCCTTTCATGCTGTTCTTCAATGGTCAGGACCACCACAGAGTAGGTATTATTTGGGTGGTGGATCATTCTCAGCACTGCAGTGACACTGACATGGTGGTGATGTGTTAGTGTGTGTTGTGCTGGTATGAGTGGATCAGACACAGCAGCATTGCTGGAGTTTTTAAACACCTCACTGTCACTGCTGGACTGAGAATAGTCCACCAACCAAAAATATCCAGCCAACAGCGCCCCGTGGGCAGCATCCTGTGACCACTGATGAAGGTCTAGAAGATGACCAACTCAAACAGCAGCAACAGATGAGTGATCGTCTCTGATTTTACATCTACAAGGTGGACCAACTAGGTAGGAGTGTCTAATAGAGTGGACAGTGAGTGGACACGATATTTAAAAACTCCAGCAGTGCTGCTGTGTCTGATCCACTCATACCAGCACAACACACACCAACACACCACCACCATGTCAGTGTCACTGCAGTGCTAAGAATGATCCATCACCTAAATAATACCTGCTCTGTGGTGGTCCTGACCATTGAAGAACAGGGTGAAAGCAGGTAAAAAAAAGCATGCATAGAAACAGATGGACTACAGTCAGTGATTGTAGAACTACAAAGTGCTTCTATATGGTAAGTGGAGCTGATAAAATGGACAGTGAGTGTAGAAACAAGGAGGTGGTTTTAATGTTATGAGCTAGAATTCTAAGTTTAGTAGAAGATTACCAGCCAAATACTCATCATAATAACACTTGCTTTGCAAAATACAATTCAGGTGCCAAGGCTTTAGTTAATATTTATTTAATAAAATGTGCTTAGTAGGGACTGTACTAACAAGCAAGGGCATCATTAGACCCAATTTACTGGGGCAAGTGCTCCAGAAAAATGTTGCTGTGCACCACTAAAATCACCTCAGTAAAAAGTCAAAAAGAAACCATAAAAATTCAGTTTTTTTGTATTTATTTATGCATTTTCTCCCATTTTTCTTCCAATTTAGCATAGTCAATTTGTCTTCCACTGCTGGGGGATCCCTGATTGCATTCGAGAAGGGTATATTTTCTGCTCACGCCTCCTCCTTAGCAGACCCCTTCTTTTTGCCCATGCATTCTGCACAGGTGCCTATATCTGCTAATCAGGTTCCTTGCACAGTGAAAGTTATGATAGCTCATAGCTACAGTACATGTATTGGCTGTAGTCACGTATATGACCCCGACATTGTCATGTTAAGTTGGGAACTGCAGAAGGTAACTAATTAAACAATTATTTTAGAATTTTAGTGTACCCCATATATACAGTACACACATCAGCCATAACATTAAAACCACCTCCTTGTTTCTACACTCACTGTCCATTTTATTAGCTTCACTTCCCATATAGGAGCACTTTCTAGTTCTACAACTACTGACTGTAGTCCATCTGTTTCTCTGCATGCTTTGTTAGCCCTCTTTTTATGCTGTTCTTTAATGGTCAGGACCCCCACAGGACCACCACAGAGTAGGTATTATTCAGGTGGTGGATGATTCTCAGCACAGCAGTGACATCTATTGCTGCTGTTTGAGTTGGTCATATTCTAGACCTTCATCAGTGGTCACAGGACGCTGCCCATGGGGCTCTGTTGGCTGGATATTTTTGGTTGGTGGACTATTCTCAGTCCAGCAGTGACAGTGAGGTGTTTAAAAACTCCATCAGCACTGCTGTGTCTGATCCACTCATACCAGCACAACACACACTAACACACCACCACCATGTCAGTGTCACTGCAGTGCTGAGAATCATCCACCACATGATTCCTCTATAGACAGTTGAGAAAGAAGTATTCAGAGCAATAATTAAAACACTGGATTCCAGGAAAGTCATATTCAATTAAATACATACTCAGCTGATGTTATTTTTCCTTTTAAAGTAGAAATGTCCATTTTCAAATCTCTTTTTTTCACTAGCAGTAAATTGCAAGTGGTAAATTATGTTTCCACACAGGACTGTTTTGATTTACTTAATGCCCATCTCTTTACTAGTTAAGGATGGGGCATCATTAATTGCATGGACCGATGACAAGATTTGCCTCTGATGACTCCCCTGATTGTGCTTATTCAATGTAAAGCTTGATTCATTTGTCTTCACTCAAGGAGTCCCTGCAAATTGCTTACATAATCCTCATTAACGTCCTGACTGTCTCCTGTCTGAATCTGAGGAGTGAAGTGCAGGACTGGGATACTATATCTGTATTGATTTAACACCTCGTTGGGGAAATGACAGCTGAATCAAGATTAACACTCCTGCTCGATATCAGCTTGGTGTGCCTATTTCTCTTCAATCCCATTAGTTGAAAGGTGATACCCGAGCTGGTCGACAAATCTGTTTACACTGTCAAGTGTGTTCGATGGCAAACACGCCAGCAGCAATCTGCTGTCTTATGAAAGCTTTTTATTTGTCTCTACTTTGGCATTGATGAATAACGTTTGTGTCGTTCTTCCGTCCTTATGTGGCTCTGTAGTCTGTATCAAACATTGTAAATCTAATGGTGTGATTTACTTTAGCTTAAGCTGGTCGATTACTTTGCTCTGACACAGCAGTTTCTGAGACACCTGGGGGTGAAATAATGGGCTAGTGTTGGTCGACACTGCTCCAGGATCACACATGTAATCCCCACTTCATTGATCATGTGGATCTCTTCTGTGTACTCAGTTTCTTTGTAAACTTGTAATCCTTCATCGATCCTAGGTGTACAGGTTCAATCTAAATGATTCACACACACCCCCATCCAATAGAATCATTGTTTACAAGTTCAAAGTTAAAGGAACAGTGGCGAAACTACAGGGCAGAAAGAAGGAGCCGTCACCGGCTGCCACCAGACTCCTCAAGTAACTGCATCAAGACCTGCAACAAGATTTGTAGCAGCAGAAACTGGGGTTTCAGTTTGCATAGTAATGCCAAGTTCACACTACATGACTTTCCAAGTCGTCAGATCGCTGTACAGTTCACACTACACGACTGGATCTCTTGCAATCGAGAGTCTTTTAAGTCGTTGTGGTTTTTAAACTACACGACTGATTGGCAATAGGGGGTCACACACTACACAATCTATCACCATGAGTAATCGTAGGCGAGTCTATCTGGTCTCCAAAACTATGTTTTGCCACGAAAACACACGCGAGAAGTGATGAGGGGTTTAATGATGCCATGTTCAAAAATGCACATCAACAATAACGAGGGATCTAAGTTGTTTGTGTGCTGATGTGCAGCGTAAAAGCAAGCAGGAAAATTTGGCAACACGACCAGCAGGGATTGTCTGTTCTGTAGTGAGTTGGAGGTTAATAAATAATTTTTGCAATGCAGTGTTGGTATTATAGTTTGGCGTGGACGATAAGATCACAAAGTACTGTAAAGCTTCAGTGTGTGCTGATGTATTCTGAAACTATATTATAACTATATTATGCCCCGTCCTACGTTTTTACAACTCCTCCCCCGGGTTTCCCGTCATCTTTTATCCTATATTCTTATTGGCTGTAGTTCGACTTAGCATTTGCAACCTGCTCGCAACGCCTTTCACACTACACGATTTTGAGTCGGCGACAGATCTAGATATTTAACATGCTAGATATTTTTCTTGAGTTGCAGAGTGCTCGGTGAGCAGTTCACACATAGTGATCGAGAGCCAAGTTTCGATGCCGGAGCGAACATCAAGTTGCCTTCGAGCTGCCACATCTATCGGCAACCAGTCGCCGAGCGGAAATCAGGGCAAAAATCGTATAGTGTGAACTAGGCATAAGGTGCATACTAAACAACAAAGGTCTCCATGCAAGAACTTTAAAACACACACCTATACTTACTCAAAAGCCCAAGAAAAGTTGGCTCCAATATGCTCAAACCCTTATAAATAAGCCACAGAAACTTTGGGATTCTGTTCTATGGAGCAATAAAACAAAACATTTTTGTGCCTAGATCAATGGTACATCTGGAGGAAGAACAATGAAGCATACACTGAAAAGAACACCCTGCCTACAGTGAAGCATGGCAGTAGTTCAGTGATGCTCTGGGGCTGCTTTGCTTTTTCTGGCACTGAAAACCTGTAGCATGTGCAGGGCAAGATTGATTCAATCAAGTATTAGGAAATTCTAGAAGAAAAAGTCATGCCTTTTGTTAGGAAGCTGAAGCTTGCTGCAAGGTCTGCCTTTCTATGCACATTTTGAGGGGTTCCACCCAAAAAAGAGGTTATTTCCTTCCCCAAACATCTCATGAACCAGTCAAAGCACCCAACAAACACTGGCAAAATCATAAAACTAAGAAATGTAAAGACATTTCTACAGATGTCTACATTTAAGTAGACTGAGTACAAACAGTGCCTTTATACCACAAGCCTGAAACCAAGCTGATCCGCCCCTCAGGACTCAAGGAAGACAAGCATCAAAGCTTTCAGTGATAGCCAAGAAAAGTTCTACCACACAGCTGCCAATACACAGAAAAGCTTTGATGTTTGACTTCCTTGAGTTCTAAGGGGAAGGTCAATTTGGTTTCAGGTGTGTGGTTTTAGAAGATGTTTAGGAAACACCATGACTAGTACTAACTATAGTGAAACTATAGTAAAAATTCTCTACAACAGAGCAGTAAGTGCAGCCATGACAGACTCTTCTCTGACTCTGTCAATGACAAGTTGAAAGCAGTGCTTTATCAAATAATTAATTCATTTGAATCTTTTTGATAGGACAGTGGATAAAAGTATTTAGAAAAAAAATAATAAAACATTGTAAAGGGCAAACGTTTAGATGGTCATGCTTTACAGAATCTGGTTTGACTGAATGTTTGACCACCTTTGAGTTTTCTCATCGGGTTGTCAAAGTGGGAAAGCTCTTTTTGTTAGGAGCTGTCTTCCCTTTGTTTAGTTTAATTGGTGTTTTCAAGGCCTCTTCTGTCACCCTCAGACAATTTCTTTCCTAGATCTCTCCAGAGACACATGACCATGCCAAAGCTTTATCAAAATAAGAACTGAGCTACGTTTCACTGAAACTCGGATGAAGAAGATGTTGTCACGATGAACACTTCATGTTTCCCAAGAGTTCTCATTTGTGTTAAGAAGATGCCTCTTTCATACAACCGCGTGTCTATCCGCAGCGAAACTGTCTCATACGTGGCGATGAAGGACAAAGTCGAAAGTCTTTAGTGTGTGGAGTCAGACAGCACTACAGGAAAGGCCCCGTGTGCTGTTCTCACATTTTGAGTGGCTTTTAACGCCGCTTGCTCGGGTGGAAGTGATCATTAACTGAACAGATCTTGACAGGAGCGAGGCTCTTTTGTTTTCAAGTATTAGTGTTTATCGTTACAAACTAGTAATGGCTTTCTAGCTTTCAAAAATGATGGAGGCTCCCGCTCACTAAAATATTACTTTTCCTCTGTCTGTACACTCTTGTATTCAATAATCCCACCGGGAAAATGAAATGCACATAGACACAGCACACTGAACAAAAGTGTTACCAGTCATCATTATTTAAATATCTGTTTGTTCATTTATGAGCCTCTTTTCCCCCTCGTTTTTCCTCCTACAGTAACCACGACCAACCTTCTGCATGTTTTAGGAGGTGGGAGAAAACCAGACCACCCAGAGAAAAGTCACGGCCATTGACCAGAGGCAAGAATTGAGTGACAGGTCCACAGGACTCATGTTAGTACACCCACTCTACCAGCTGGGCCAATGTGCTACCTGAAATTTGGAAGAAGTAAATCAAATGTGTGCATTGAGTATATATAAAACATTAGAACATTAGAACCACCCCCAAAAATGTACATGGTAATGCCTTTTCTATTATAGGTATGCATCTTGAATGCAGCAGTTATGATCAGGCATAAAGATCTAAATGACTTTAATATGTATCAAATCATTATGGCCAGACTGGGTTAAGATATTTCAGAATCAGCATGAAATGCTTACATGTAGCCAGATGTGCACCCAACGATTAAGGTAGTTTAAAACAACAGGACAAACCACAAACTGCCAACAGGTTGTTGGGCAGCCAAAACTCGCTGATGCCAAAGGACATGCAATAGTTTGGTACACATCAAAAGAAGAGCTGCTGTCGCTCAGATTTCAGATCATTTAAATACTAGTGAGTGCAAAAAAATTAAATCTCGATTATTTTCAAATTTATTACAGATTCTCGATTCTGATTGCGATTTTTTTGTTTGTTCTTGTATAATGCCATTGAAAAAAAGACTCAAATTTCAAATTATTTTGCATTTTAATTTAAAAGACTGCAGAAGTGCAAAAATAGTAACAGCACCACCTATAATTATCCTTTCAAGGGACTCAAACTTTATAACAATAACGATATAACAATAGTTAACCATAATTAAAACAAAATAGAAATCTTAATTAGCTATATCCTTTTTAAGAATAGCTCACAAACAACTCACTTTAAATAATGTGCAAGCATAACCTCCTTACATTAAGAAAAGTGCAAAACCACAAAAAGTTCTTTACAGCGTTCTCGAAAGGAACACAAGTCTATGTAATGTTTCCACCAATGATGTGAGTCTGTATCAGTATCTACACTAGGGGACATCAAGTAAGCAGTCCGTTAATCTTTCATTTTGTCCTCTTGTGACTGGGGGGTGGATGGGGTGGCACATTCTGCTTCTAACAATATGGACTACAATTCCCATGCTCCGTGCTTCCATGCGGTCAGCTAATCCTGATCGGTCCTCACGCTCCAAAGTTTTGATTTAGTTCAGCTGTATTCAATTTAACAAATCTTATTTAAACTCTTCTGTTTGTGTGTCTCGTTGCGAAGTATTGCCGTCTGTGTTTGCGTGCATACCGAGCGGTCCTTATTTCTGAATCTAGCCGTGTTTGACCCTTGTTGTCTTCCGTTTACTGTTTTTGCCTGCGCCCTTTGGTTTTCTCTGCCTGTCTGTTTATCTTCTGGTTTTGGACTCTATCTGATTTTGTACACTGTTTTTGCCCTTTTGATATTACATTTTCCTTGATATATATTCCGTAAGCGTCTGGTCAGATTCTGCCTTGTGACATGTTGGTATTTTAATTAAAATATAAAGTATGTAAACTTGTACAATCGCGATTGTCACATTTCTAACATCGTGTTGAAACGTTAATTTGAATTAACCAAATTAATTGTGAAAATCGCCCAGCACTATGTTAAATGCAGCAGGTATGATCAGGCATGAAGATCTAAGTGACTTTAATAAGGGTCAAATCATTATGGCCAGGCTGAAGTGCTTACAGGTGGCCGTGGTGTGCACACAATGATTGTGGTTTAATAAAAGGACAAACCACGAACTGCCGACAGGTTGTTGGGCAGCCAAGACTCATTAATGCCAAAGGACATGCCATAGTCTGGTACAGACCAACAGTAGCTATTGTCACTGAAATTCCAGATAATTTTAATACTAGTGATGAAGTAAATGTATCACAACATTTCAGTGCATCTGTGTCCATGCTAACTCGTGTGATCATGCAAGCAATGGAACTGAACACTGGAGCAATAGAAGAACATTGACTGGTCTGATGAATACTGTTTTCTAAAATATTATGTGGACAGTCAGGCATGTTTTCCAAGATCCGCCTCTAAATGTACAGAAGTTAAAGGACCTGCTGGTAATGTCCAGGTACCAAATGCTACAGAAAACAAGATCCATCAAATCAAAGCTGCCAAGGCTCATTAATGCATGTGGGGAGCAAAGGCTGGCCTGTGTGGTCCGATCCAACAGACGAGCTACTGTAGCTCAAACTGCTGAAGAAGTTAATGCTGGTTCTGATAGAAAGGTGTCAGAATACACAGAGCATCACAGCTGCCAACATTCCTACCAACTCAATAGTAGGAAGGTGGTCATAATGTTATGCCTGATCGATGTATACAACTTTCATAAGAATGGGAAAATAAAAGCCATGAATCATTTTAGTTCTTAAAAGACATGACCATAAAAATTAGTTGTCTTAGGTGATCACTGTATGTACTAATTATACATCATGTCCGGCCAATGAATATTCTCCACAGCAGATATTGATTCCACATGGACCAATGAACTGTATAATAACACCAGTGCAGCTGTTCAACATTTCCATTGCAACAAAAGGTAGAAAATCGCATGTGTAATAGTTGCTCAGGGATAAAAAATAATGCTGGGTAGCAAGCTGGCACAACAGACATTGTTAGTCCCATGTCATCTTTAATAATTCTCCCTTCCCCTGTCTTTGTGGGATTCCTGCATGTATGAATACATGCATAATCCCTCATTGTTCATTAATTACTTTTTAGTACCTGCTTTAGAGTGACTGGGCACAAGGATGGACAACAATCCGTGGCAAGGCAACATTCAATTAGACCAGAGACAATTTACAGCGGCCGGTACGTCCTCTGCATGTTTTAAGGAGACTGGGGTAAGACTAGAGTACCTGGAAAAAGCTACTTGAACACAGGAGGATCGATTGTGACCGGATTCAAGGATCAAATTTAATTTTCTTGGATCAGTGTTGCTGTGTGGCACCCACATTAACAGATGTGCCACCATGCTGCCAACCTTTTGGCACGTAGTGATTTCAAGTCAGTCAAAGCAGTCAAAGAGTATTGACCGTTAGTAACTGGCCGACACAATCTGAGTTTCATGACCCTTGAATGGTATAACGGATAGACATACAGTGCTGTAAAAAGTATCTGCCCATGCACCCAGGTGGCGCAGTGGAATATTCCGCTAGCACACCAGCGCCAAGATTCTGAACTCCTCAGTTGCCACCGGTCGGCTGGGCGTCGGCTGGGCAGGCATAATTGGCAGTGCCTGCAGCAAACTCTAATTGGCTACAATGTCTGCTAGGGAGGGATGAACGGACTATGTGGGTGCGGTCTTCTAACGCTGTGCATAGACCCTGATTATCAGATAGAGGCCCCTGTGCAGAATGCATGAGTGAAAAAGAAGGGGTCCACTAAGGACTGCGCCCGGGACGGAGGAGGCATGAACAGGAAATATACCTTCCTCGAATGCAATAAAGGATTCCCAGCAGTGGAAGACAAACTGACTACGCTAAATGCAAAAAAAAATAAATAGAAAACATTCGCCCCCTTTCTGATTGCCTCTCATTGCATGGTCTTTAAACATATTTTTAATATAGTCAATATGTTTGTACTTCATCGTGACTAGATCAGGGTAAGAATGTCCTGGGTTCGATCCCCAGGTAGGGCGGTCCAGGTCCTTTCTGTGTAGAGTTTGCATGTTCTTCCCGTGTCTGCGTGGGGTTTCCTCCGGGTGCTCCGGTTTCCTCCCACAGTCCAAAGACATGCAAGTGAGGTGAATTGGAGATCTAACCTTGTGAACTGATTAATCTTGTGTAATGAGTAACCACCATTTCCTGTCATGAATGTAACCAAAAGTGTAAAACATGACCATAAAAAACCTAAAGAACAAACATAAACAAACATGATACCATTCCACACCACTTTCCTCGCTCCCAATCCACCTCTAAACAATCATGTCTGTATGTAGACGTTCGACCTGCCGACAGCACAGCTGGGTATTCAAGCCCTGGATCCCAGCAATAGTGAGCTATCATAATTCTCCACTGTACAAGCTGAGAACCTATTTGTACTTCATAATTACATTATAATTAAAGAAAAAGATCCAGCACTAATTTAAAATGTATTGTTAAAGCAATTGTCCCATGGCTTACCAAATTAGACAGCTAATTTAGCTAATTGAAGAAAACCAGGCAGTTAGCAGTTAACACAGTGTCTCTACATTTCTATATGGACTTGATGACTTTATCTAAAAACACCCTAGAGGAGTTAAGAAAACAGAATATTGTTAATAATAATAAGAATAATATGTTTATTTATGTAGCGCCAATTACAATCTCAAAGTCGCTGTATTATTGGACAGTAGGAGGGCAGAATTACTGCTTGGAATTTCTTCAGTAGAGACTTATTGAAGGATATCAGTCTCATAATGGTTACAAAGCCATTTTTTTCTTTACAATGGAAGCCATTATCTTCAAGTTAAGAAAACTTTTGATTTTTTTAAGCGGTGAATCTAATCAGTAGAATTGTTCCTCAGCAACAACCATCATCTTGTAAGAAAATGTGTCTGAATGACGCGGTGCAACCTAGAAGCCCCCGAAACAGGTCTGTCATTAATGCAAAGTTGCTGAAACCCAGGCTACATGGTCTAAAGCTTCATACTGGCATGATAATGAAGGCTGTCATGCAAGATGGAAGCCCCTGTTTCAAACTAACACCTGTAAACTTGACTAAAGTTTGTTGCTGATCATTTGCACATCGACCCCGTGTCTGCGTGGGTTTCCTCCGGGAGCTCCGGTTTCCTCCCACAGTCCAAAGACATGCAAGTGAGGTGAATTGGAGACACTAAATTGTCCATGACTGTGTTTGACATTAAACTTGTGAACTGATGAATCTTGTGTAACGAGTAGCTACCGTTTCTGTCATGAATGTAACCAAAGTGTAAAACATGACGTTATAATCCTAGTAAATAGCCGCTCAGGTGGCACAGCCGTGAAATACGGTAGCACACCAGAGCTGGGATTTTGAATACATCATATCGAATCTCAGCTCTGCCATCCAGCTGGCTATATGAACAATGTTTGGCTATATGAACAATGTAGGGCAGTGGTAGCTGAGCAGTTAAAATAATGGACTAGTAACTGAAAGGTCGCTGGTTCAAGACCCACATCTAAAGGTTGCCACTGTTGGGCCTTTGAGCAAGGCCCTTAACCCTCAATTGCTTGCAATGTATACAATGTGTGTCTCAATTGTAAGTCGCTTTGGATAAAGGCGTCTGCTAAATGCTGAAAATGTAAATGTAAAATGTTGTTCATCTAGGGAGGGAGCCGGATAGGGACCTCATAACTGATGCAATTACGACCTCTGCTGGCTGATTGATGGCGACTGCACAGAGTAGAGGAATAATGCGATCAGGGTGTGGCTCTCCGTGCACAAGGCTGATCCGTATATGAACTCGCCGCGTGCAGGTGAAAAGATGCAGTCGGCTACTGCACACGTGTCTGATGGGGCGTGTGTCGGTTCGCTCTTCTCAATCAGGGCAGGGGTCAGCAGCAGTAGAGAGGAAGCATAATGCAATTGGGAAAAAAATTGGACATGCTAAAAAATTGGGACAAAAAAAGGGGGGGATCCTAATAAATAAATAAATAACATTTGCACATTAAAAAAGCAGGACTAAAAGTTTCATTCTTTAACTGCAGCTACTAAGCTCATGGTGATGTTAAGCTGTAGACTGAGTCACATGTTCCAGCAGATTCTAAATGATAGACAGCCTGTTTTTATTGGTGTTTGGATTTAATCTAACCATCTGGACAAACTTTCTCAAAGCACACTTTGACGGACTGGGTTTTTTGGGGGTAAAACAATTCCAGTAATTTCATCATAAAAAATACAAAGAAAATATTCAAGGCTTTTATGTTTGTTTGAGTCTAGCAGTAAAAAAGGTGAGCAGAGCTTAAGCATTTAATAGTAATGCATTAATACATAGTAAGTAAGTAATTGTTTTACTGTGCTTTAAAGAACTGATGAGACCATGTAATAGCACTCATTCACTTGCCGGACTTCATTCACCTTAAACTATCAGATTCTATGTTTTAATTATTCATGAACACTGAGATACCTGCATGTTTACATAAGATTATTAGTAGTTGTTACAGCTGAACAAACTTGTACACAGGGCTTTTCCAAATCCAACAGAACATTTATAGGACATACTTTAATTATTACAAAAGAAGTCAGTATACACTACATGGCTAAAATATCTGAACCATCACATTTATATGTGTACCTTAAGTACCTTGGTCCGAAACCATAAATAATATCGACTTCTTCCCATCCTTCCGACTTTAATAGCTTTAATAGATTTTGAAACAAAACAGTAGAGATTCAATTTCAAACCTTTAAAGGTCTGTTTGCAGTTCTAATTGGATCGGGTTGAGTTTAAAGCTTTGTGTTGGAAGTTTTTTCGCACCAAACTTGGCAACCTTTTTCTTTAGACACCACAGCATTTAACTAAGAGACCCAAATAATTAGAAGTGTTCCCTTCTCCTACCATACACTAATTTATTATCATTTCATTCACATCATATGGAGTCTCTTACCCACAGATTTGTAAAACTGTACCCACGGATTTGTAAACTGTACCCACTGTGTCACCCATTCTAAGGTTCCCATGGTGGTTATAGCGACTATAGGTTATATAGGGACTAATGTTAATAAATATAAAAGCAATTATAAATAGAGATACACGTATCATCAAATATTGGGATATTATACGTACATATGTTGCCATGGATGCACAGCTGTTTATGAAGGTCACAGATTATACATATATATATATATATATATATATATATATATATATATCCAATTTAGCGTAGTCCATTTGTCTTCCGCTGCTGGGGATCCCTGATTTTTTGCAGTTGAGGTGGGTATATTGCTGCTCATGCCTCCTCCGACCCACGCTCAGCCCTTAACAGAACCCTTTTCCACCCATGCACTCTGCACAGGCGCCTCTATCCGCCCATCAGGGTCCTTACACAGCATTTGAAGACCCCGCCCACATATTCTAGTCATCCCTCCCTGCAGGCACTGCCAATTATGCCCACTAGATGGCAACCAGCCGACCAGTGGCAACACCGAGGTTGCGCCACCTGGACACCAAGGTCACAGATTTTAAATCCGAGAGTACGATTTACAAAACCACGAGCACTGTTTTGCTTGTTGAGGGAACAGTTCACAAATCCATGAGTACAGTTTTGCTGAATTGTGGGTACAATTTACAAATGCATGGGTAATATTTATAAACAGAGTACTGATTACTAAACCAAGGGTACAAATTTCGTTTGCATCCACTCTAATAAATGCAGTCAAACTAGACCTGTTTATTATAAAGTGAAGTGGGGCCATGCCATGAAGTCAAATGACCCTCTATACCTAATGAATAATCAAAGTAACTGTATGTATTTTTTTTTTGACTCAGCATGTTCAGAAACTAAAAAATTAAGACTCTACACTAACAAAAAGACAATTTGCAGGAAGCAAGAAATCCATATCGCTACCTGGTGTAAACATGTTTGACATTCTGTGGCTTATTAAAGAGGGCGGCACGGTGGATAAGTGGATAGCACTGTCGCCTCACAGCAATAAGGTCCTGGGTTCGATCCACAGGTGGAGCGGTCCAGGTCCTTTCTGTGTGGAGTTTGCATGTTCTCTCCGTGTCTGCGTGAGTTTCCTCTGGGAGCTCCAGTTCCCTCCCACAGTCCAAAAACATGCAAGTGAGGTGAATTGGAGATACAAATTGTCCATGACTGTGTTCGATATTAAACTTGAACTGATGAATGTTGTGTAACCAGTAATTACCTGTCCTGTCACGAATGTAACCAAAGTGTGTAAAACATGACGTTAAAATCCTAATAAATAAATAACTTACTAAGAACCAGCCCCCTGACCCCATGGTTTTTGGGGTTCATTTTGTTTTTTTTTAATGTTTTGTTTTCATAAACCAATAATCTAAAATCAATAGAGCTGCGAGACATTAAGCAGGATGCTAGAAGTGCATTTAAAGGGAACAAGATATTAAATGGATCGATCGTCTACAGCCACACATACCAGGCTGCTCTCCGTCCAGCCAAATGGGTGAGGAGAGGGCTGGAAGGACCTCGGCTTATATTACACTGCATTATTCGGTGATTGGATGTATCGGAAAATAGACCCTCTTTCTCCTGCACAAAGACGTGCTCTTGAAAGGGTAGAAGCATTGGTCTGCTTGTATGTCTTTTCTTCTTTAATAATTTGGTGATAGTGCCTAATGCAAAATTAAAAACACAATTCAATTTATAGATCCAGGTGCACATTGGAACATTGACCACTGATGTTATCAGTCTGTGCAACACTTCTATTTACTAAAGGAATAACAAAGGCAGCACTGATCAACTGAACCTTGTTAAGGAACCAGTGCACAGGTTCCCTGGGAAATATACACTGATCAGCCATAACATTAAAACCACCTCCATGTTTCTACACTCACTGCTCATTTTATCAGCTCCATTTACCATATAGGAGCACTTTGTAGTTCTACAATTACTGACTGTAGTCCATCTGTTTCTCTGCATGCCCCCTTTCATGCTGTTCTTTAATGGTCAGGACCCCCACAGGACCACGACAGAGCAGGTATTATTTAGGTGGTGGTGTGTTAGTGTGTGTTGTGCTGGTATGAGTGGATCAGACACAGCAGTCACACATGGACTGACACCTCACTGTCACTGCTGGACTGAGAATAGTCCACCAACCAAAAATATATCAAGCCAACAGCGCCCCTTGGGCAGCATCCTGTGACCACTGATGAAGGTCTAGAAGATGACCAACTCAAACAGCAGCAATAGATGAGCGATCATCTCTGACTTTACATCTACAAGGTGGACCGACTAGGTAGGGGTGTTTAATAGAGTGGACAGTGAGTGGACACGGTATTTAAAAACTCCAGCAGCGCTGCTGTGTCTGATCCACTCATACCAGCACAACACACACTAACACACCACCACCATGTCAGTGTCACTGCAGTGCTGATAATGATTCACCACCTAAATAATACCTGCTCTGTGGGGGTCCTGACCATTGATGAACAGCATGAAAGGGGGATAACTAAGCATGCAGAGAAACAGATGGACTACAGTCAGTAATTGTAGAACTAAAGTGCTTCTATATGATAAGTGGAGCTGATGAAATGGACAGTGAGTGTAGAAACAAGGAGGTGGTTTTAATGTTATGGCTGATCGGTGTACAGCAAATGTACAGCAAATCTAGTAAAGAAGTCATCCAGCATGTCCGGACTCGTATTCATATCTAGCTTGTTTTTTACTCTTAAGTTTTGTCTAATTATGTGTGGGTAAATGTTGGAAATGTGTGGTTAATGGAGTGGGACAGGTAACACAAGCATGCAGGAGCTGGAATTATACAAGGCTCTCAATTAATCCCCCGATCGTCATTCTTTTAACCCCCTGCTCCACTAACACACACTTTACACTGGCTACATCAAGCCTGGCCAATGCTTATACTGTATTGGTATTGGCAGATGATGATGTGATGATATAATTCTAGTGCATTAGTGCCAGAAGACAGCACACTTTGGTCATTTTCCATCTCAAATACATTAAATTATAAATAAATAATAAGTTTAATCAAGTTATATGCTGAATCAGGATTTTACAAACTTACAAACTGACCAAACAGGGGTGCATTAGGTCCAGAGACTTTCCTAGGAACATTGTGTAGGAAAGGAATACACTCATATCCATATCCATTGTACCTAGGGGTGTTACAGAGCAGCCAATTCTTATCCTAATTCACCTCACTTGCATGTCTCTGGACTGTGGGAGGAAACCAAAGCTCCCAGATGAAACCCACACAGACATGGGGAGAACATGCAAACTCCACACAAAATGGACCCAGACTGCTCCACCAGGGGATCGAACCCAGGACCTTCCTGCTGTGAGGCAACAGTGCTACCCACTGAGCCAAAACAATATAGTTCTGATAAATTCTGACTAATTACAGTGTTTTATATTTTGTACTATTATCAGGCTGTATTTGTATTAACATTGACAATATTTATATCAAACAAACCAGCAGAATCTCACAATCACATGTATGTTGTCCGTTTAACGTCAAATAAATGAGCATCAAAATAAATCACTAAAAGCTTAACATTTAATAATACTTTGCTGCTCACTGCAAAATGAAAGAGCATGGCAAACAGCAGCACTGCAACCCAAATCAACCACACAGCAGCATAAAAATCATAACAGCTCCTTACCTGAGCTTCTGTTCTTCAAATTGAGACCAAATCCATATTCGTATGTTGTTCTATTGAAGATATAATCCACTTGTTTTTCTTCTTGGTGGCCATCTTGTATGTTTCCAGATTATTTCCAGAATCCATATACAACTGTGTTTGTCCGCAAACTAAAAAAAAACGTCTTCGTTGGATGATTTATTCTCTCTGCATTGGCAGTTAAAAGCTGAAACTGGTAATTTGTTACCCAAGCTGTCCTTTATACTTCTACAACCAATAAAGAGAGAGTTTTTCATTACCAGCTCACCTAAATGACACACATTGGAGAAATCCATACAACTAGCATATCTTGCTTTGACTGAAATTCCGCCCAAAATCTGAATTACAGCTGTTTATCAAAGCTTAAATCACGACTAAATCTTTGGGACAAACGCGCAATGACACCACAATGTAATAGAGTCAGCAAAATGAATGAATCTTTACCATAGATAAAAGCACAGCTCCCTGATTCGATTCCAGCAAATGATTCATTTGAAAAGAGTCGACTTGTTTTTACTCAGTAGCTGCGTCCGGAATCGCATACTTAGAGAGTATGTACTAGATTGGAGGAAGTATGCACTACTCTGCCGGTAAAAAAGTACATACTTCCAGTACAGAAGTATGCAGTATGCACACAACACTGCTACGCACTACATCCGCCATCTTTCCAACTTCAAGTGATGACGTGGGACGTGATGACGTAATATCACCATGGTTACAGACTCATTACAAACCCCACTCGCCAAACTTTTGGATATTTATCGTAATTTTGTTATTAATTCGTCTTTAAAATGTTTTATTTTATTTATCTTACTTACACTTGTAAACAGAGGACCGCTATCTTTCTTGTTTCTTATTACGCTTCGAACGCCTAGGCAGCTCCAGTTGCATTATGGGATACATTAACGGACCGCAAGTGTGCATCACTTGCATACTCAAACATGGCTGCCCAATAAGAAGGTCATCCGGGTACTTCTCGTGTACCTCTTTATTTACACTATGTATTCGGACATACTAACCGCTCTCGCGTCCTCATTTCGCGTACTATTGAGTATGGAAGTTTGCGATTCCGGACGCAGCCAGTGACTGAGTTTGCTTTTTCACAGACGGTGAAGAAATGGGGGAGGGGTCAATTTCATGTGTATGTACAGAGACTGACAGAGTCTAAAAAAGGCACAAATGTATTGAAAAGTGACACTATAAAGTACAAATAATTCATCTTACAATTTTTTTTGCAATATAATCTGTTTTTTTTTTCGTGTTAGCTTTTTTCTAACTTCAATAACTCCAGATCAGAATAAGTTAAAACTTAGAATTTTGGTATGGTGATTGTAAACAGCATTTGACACAGGAATAAAGTTTTGCTAATGACATTTCAGACTTGCATTCCTACTAACACTCACTGAAACTTAAAAATGCCTACATTGGGTTTTTATTATCATTTGAGTATTGTAAAATATAATCATGACATTTAGCTGTTTTCTACGACGGAGTATTAGAGAATAAAGTTGAAATGATTTTGAGAATAAAGTCAAAATGATTTTGAGATTAAAGTCGAAATGATTTTGAGAATAAAGTCAAAATGATTTCGAGATTAAAGTCGAAATGATTTCGAGATTAAAGTCGAAATTATTCAGAGATTAAAGTCAAAATATTATGGCTATAGCAACCTCCTCGTGTTAAATGAGGAATGTTCATGATTTGGTAAAGTTATACTTTCATATCGGTTTCACAAATAAAGAAATCCTCAATCTCCTGCACATCAGCACCAGTTTGTTATTAGCATAAGGACGATGAAACTGCTTTGTAATAAACTGTGTTTATTTAGAAGAACGTGCGCCACCGGTGTGCTAGGCGTCTGCGTCGTCGCCAGTACTTCAACAGAGCTTTATGGACTCGTACGATAAACTAAAGCTGTATGGCATCGCTATAAATGGTTGCATTGATGGGTTTAGTTGTCATGTAGATGGAAGCATAAAATACAAACAACCACCTAAAACAAGTAATCACGAGTTACTGGATAATCACAGTAATGAGCATTGAACGCTGCCCTCAGCGCTTCAGCGATCCAGTTACTGAGACACGTGCTTCTCTGAACTGACAAGCCTACGACGGCTGCACACTCTTTGGCCATAATATTTCGACTTTATTCTCATAATCATTTCCCTCGAGATAAATAAAGTATCTATCTATCTATCTATCTATCTATCTATCTATCTATCTATCTATCTATCTATCTATCTATCTATCTATCTATCTATCTATCTATCTATCTATCTATCATTATTTCGACTTTAATCTTGAAATAATTTCGACTTAAAAACTAGGTATGTCCTTCAGGCGAAAAATGCACAAAAATAGGCGAGACAGCCAAGGGGTATACAGCTTCTACTACTATCCGCTGTTAAAGCTTCAACAAGAACAGGACAACTCTGTCTGTATGCCCATGATTTCAGACTAGGATATCCAACAAGCCTATGGTTAGTTGTCCACATACTTTAAGCCATATGGACAAGGTATGGACAACTTTAAAGAGTAAAATATAAATGGAAAAATGCTTTAAATACATTTTGTTTCTATGAGTTTTTCAAGAATAATTGTGGCACATGTGGTTTTATTAAAAATGATTATTTCTTGATAAGGGATGCTCTGGTGGAGCAGTGGTAAAATAGGCTAGCTCACTACCACTAAGATCTGGTTTAAATCTCAGCTGTGCCATCAGCTGGTCGGGTGTCCACACTGACATGATTGGATGTCAGGAGGGGGGGTGGGGGGGGGGGGGGGGTGGAGGAACAGCCTAGATATTGGAAGGTGCACTTGTTTGTGCTGGTCCAAAGACCAAATAAAAATAAGAGAGTTGTCACAAAGAACATCTAGCGTAAAAACTGTGCAAAATCAGGTATGTGGATCAAAACGATCCTCTGTGGTGACACCTAAATAACAGGGGCATTCGAAAGAAATAAATGTACTTAAATTAAAAGTTGGATTTTTCTATAGTAGTTTGGTAGTGTGCCATGCTAAGAGTTGTGTTCTTCTGCATTGCAATTTTGGCTGACAGAGTGGGCATGGAGGCACAGGTGAATGATGTGTAAGTGTTTCTCAATTGACCCCCTGTGTCGCAGCATTTTTGGGCATCATGATAGAACCGCCTTCGGTATGACGTCCTTGCGTGGACTGTGCCAGTTAGTGAGGTTAGAGTGTTGTTGGTGTATTGCAGATCCCGGCTGGTTCTGAGGGTTCCCTACCTTTTTATAAGTACTGGGTTTTTACAGCCAGTCGGAGCAGCCTATCCTATTGTCATAGCCAATTCTTAGTTCTGCACTACCCCTATTTTATCCACTTTCTCCGTTGTGGGCTGCAGATGTCTTTGTTGTTACTTTTATTAGTTAAACACTTACTATTGCGGGTGTGTGGCTACACTAAATAACAAAACTCACTTTTCCCTTGTTGAACATTAAAGTTTGAGCTTCAGTAAAATTTTTTGTTTAATTATTGACTTATCCATTTGGTAGGTAGCACTGTTGCCCCACAGCAAGAAGGTCCTGGGTTCGATCCCCAGGCGAGGCGGTCCGGGTCCTTTCTGTGTGAAGTTTGCATATTCTCCCTGTGTCTGTGTGGGTTTCCTCCGGGAGCTCCAGGATTCCTCCCACAGTCCAAGAAAATGCAGACACTGAATGGGTTATTGGGTGTGTGTATGTGTGTGTGTGTGTGTGTGTGTCTGCCCTGCTATAGACTGGCGCCCCGTCCAGGGTGTTGCTGTGTGCCTTGCGCCCATTGAAAAGCTGGGATAGGCTCCAGCACCCCCCTGCGATCCTAATTGGATAAGCGGTTAAGAGAGTGAGTGGTCTACAGCTATGACATTTTTGTATTAAATGACTAAAATGATTAGCTACAACAACCTTAGCAACATTTCATAACCTTATTCGGCAGATACATAAACTTATAACAGTATTATGCCTTTTTCAAAGATTCAAGCAAGCTATAGAGGAAAATCAGTGCTAGAAGGTGCTAAAACTGCTATAACGAGTGGCTCCCTCTGTTGTCCATAGTAGAGAAGTGCTATCTTCTTACTTACATGAGTTCAGTACAAAAATCAAAGGCATCTCTGTGAGGAGATTGAACCTGGGACAGGTTCCCCAAATTGTGGATTGTTCCCAGAAATCAGAAACATCTGGCCACCATTTCATTTTTTTTTTTTTAAATGGTTCAACACTGGGCTTTGTTTAAATATTGTATAGGATTCATGGTGGCACAGCAGGTGGTGTAGGTCCTGCACAGTATCCCGGAGACCTGGGTTTGATCCTAATCTGTATGTACACCATGTGTCCTCATGTGCTTCTTTTGGCTACACTCTTTTCTCTCAGCTCCTGAATGCATGCATAAAGAGGACTGACTCCTCTAAATCAGCCCTGGGTGTGAATGAGGAAGATAATAATATAGAGAAGAATTGAAATTATTTATGATTTAATTTATGAATAGAAATAATTCATAACACCTTGGCTATGATTTAGTTTTCCCTAACTTAAGCACCGGTGGCACGATGGTGCAGCTGGTAGGGTGGGTACTGCATAGCAACACGGTTTCTGAGGTTATGGATCTTCACTTCTTGTCTGTAGGGAGATTTGAATGCTCTTTTGCAGGCACTCTGATTTCCTCCCGCCTCCCACAAAACATGCAGGAGGTGAAATGGTCACTCTTAATTAAAGGTGTGCGTGAGTATTGGCTAGAATTGATTGGCTATTTTGCTACATTGTTTAGGACCATTCCTGTCCTGTATAACCCAGAGCTAATCCAACCAACTAATCCACTTTAAACCAACATTATCTATCTTAAACCACAAAGAAGATTCATATTTGGCAGCAGAAACCAGATCATGCTAGTCTGTACAGGTTTCTTTAAACAGGGCTTCTATTTATTTATGTATTTATTTGTGTTTTTGTGTATTTATTTCTGTATTATTATTTTTTTTTCTTTTATTATTATTATTTTCTTTCATTATCATTATCATTATTATTATCGTTATTATTATGATAATTATTATTATTATTTTATTTTATTATCATTATTATTATTATCATTATTATCATCATTATTATTTTCTTTTATTATCATTATTGTTATTATTTTCTTTTATTATTATTATCATTATTATCATTGTCATTATCATTATTATTATTATTTTCTTTTATTATTATTATCATTATTATCATTGTCATTATCATTATTATTATTGTAATTTTCTTTTATTATTATTATTATTATTATTATCATTATTGTTATTATTTTCTTTTATTAGCATTATTATCATTATCATTATTATTATTATTATTTTCTTTTATTATCATTATTATTATTATCATTATTATTATCATTATTATTATTATTTTCTTTTATTATCATTATTACTTTCTTTTATTATTATTATCATTATCATCATTATCCTTATCATTACTATTATTATTATTATTATTATTATTATTATTATTAATAAAAACTTATGATCAATTTACTTTAATTAGAGGGGGCATGGAGGCACAGATGATTAGTGTCAGTTTCACTTAATTTGTGCATTTATTTACTTTTTTATTTATTCATGTATTATTGTTTTTATTATTATTATTATTATTATTATTATTATTATTATTGTTGTTGTTGTTGTTTTCTGTGATCCTTTGGTTTTGGGAGGCCATAATTTAATTACACTTTCAATGAGGTGAGTTTAAACAGTTTTATCAGGTCAGTGGTTCAAATCAGGTTTTGCAAAGATAAGAGTCCCATAAAAATGAATAACAATGTCTGGGACCCATGCTTCTGCATGAACTGGACTTGTTCTCCTGCTTGTTCTCATAACCACTGGGCGAATCCTACTAAAATAAATAAGGACTTATGCTAATGTCTTTTTTTAGCTCTTACAATAAATATAAATATAAATATAAAAAAAATACAGTTCTAATCTAAGCCGGGATTCATCTTTTAGAGCTATTGACACTTTCGTGGCACAAAGTGGTGGCAGTAATAAAGAGCTACAAGGTTAAGCTTTAGCGGCTCACGCTTTATTTGTACCTGTTGTGAAAATATGCGGTTGAAGGATGTTGTGGAAAATGTGGCTGAGATTTTGATGAAAAAGAAAATACTTTATTACTCAGTTTTTATACAAGCACTGGTAAAAAGAGTCTATATATTTAAATCAGTCAATGTATAGGCTAGAGTTTATGAGCTATTATTTAAGGGCAAAGAACCAGTTGTTGCTTCTGTAATAAATTATGCTTTATAGAAAATTTTGTCATGTATTGACGCAGGTCTATATTTTACATAATTGATGTGGTTCATCTTACTCACAGAAGCATTATCTCCTGATATAACAAAAACCTGACATCCGCCAGCAGGGATGATTGCAAATCTGCAGATAATGGTATGACAAGTGTTGGCAGGGTGGTGTTAAGTCACAGTCCATTAGGATTTATGTGTTGCAAGTTCTTTTTTAATTAAACCAAAATAACAAACCAGTGAACAGTGTATTCAAATATACTTTTAACCATTAATTTACTTAGAGGTACAGAATGCTGGTTCACTATCTCAGTAAAATGTTGCCATATACAGATTCTAGTTCTCTGTTACCCCTTTTCCACCGACGCGGTTCCAGTTCCGTTCCAGTTCCCGAACTTGATTTTAAACCGGTTCCACGTGTTTCCAGCGAACTAGCGTTCTAATCTGGCACCACAGAATACTTGGTTTTTCAGCGCGAACCGTGACGTTATCTGTGGGCATGTCACTGTGTAGAGGTTTGAGAAACTGCAAAACCGCATTTGTGCTGCAGTTTCATCTTTTAAAGTTCACCTGATCAAATTTTGATCCAGTTTGCCGCTGATATTTGCTGATATTTTCAAAGCGGTGAACTGTGTGATATAACGTGGTAAAAGTGACCCGGACAGTACGAACACCGCTTAACATGAAAAGTAAAGCGTAACGTGGCTTGTTGTACTCAAACAATGACTGTTGAATTTGGGCAGCACAGAGCTCTTATAACCAGTAATAACGGAGTGAAATTGAGTGTTTCTGTGTGGTACTTTTAGTACATTCAGCCACGTTACGCTTTGTTTAGGTCAAAGCTTTTTGTGGATTCAGAACCTCGAGCTGCAGAACCACCACACATGAAGTTAATATGGCTAAACACAGACACATGTGGAGCTTTTAGACTGGATTTGATTGTTATTTCACACAGATGGATGTTCGTCTTGTGGAACTTTAGTGATGTTTTATCGCTCAAGCCGAGCGCTGAGCAAATCGGCTATTTACGTCAATGAACTAAAGAAAACAACAACTGCAACAAACACGTCTACGTGTTCTTATCACCAATCAATGCTTTTTACATAAAAATGAACATCTGTAACAGCAGCACAAATCCTCACAGTTAATCTACACGCTCCACCATCACATCGTTACTCTTTATTTTCGTTTTTTAACGCCCACTGTTGATGACACAGGCTTGGTTCCCAAATACTGGTGGAAACACGGGTCGGTTCTCTACAAACACCAAGGTTCGAAGAAACCAGAACAGAACCGGTTCAAGAACCATGGTTCTTTTGGTGGAAAAGCGCTATTTGTGTGATACCTAAAGCCACTGTAAGGTGCTGCTTTGGCTACAAAGCAAAAGTAATAATTTCAGTCATTATGGTGTGTCATACAGACCTTAAAGGAGCATAACATCTCCTAACCTTCACATTGCCACCATCATCTTCGACTGTTGGTATGATGTTCTTGTGTCATAAAATGCTGTGCTAACTTTGCGGCAAATAGACTTGAACCCAACTTGAACGTCTTCCCAAATGTCTACAATTCCTTAGATGTTTGTTCCGATTATTTTGACACTAAAGACGACTTAGGATAAGTCATCAACGTGCTCTTGGATGAATTTTGCTAGGGATGCCACTTCTGGAAAGATTCATCAGGAAATAAAGGCTTTCCGCCTGGTTTGTTGGTGCCCCAAAGCCTTAAAAATTACTTTCCAGACTGGGGGTGCCTAATACGTTGATCGTGATTGACCAGCCGATCGCACAGTGCACGCTGGTAGATCGCGCCTCATTGAAATAGGTCAACGTGATTGACATGAAATGTGGCCACTGTTTCTTCAATTTGCTGTTTGTTACCATAGCTACGCCTCAGCCCACCTAAAGCACTGCTAATTTAGAAAGTTTTCATTCATCAGTAGCCAGTTTGTGACATTTTTGCAACCTACACTGTTTGTGAAGATGAGTGCAAATCAAGCACAAAGAAACTAAACACTGCAGAGTTGTTTCAGTCATACGTTGAAGAAACTGGCTGAGAATATTCAGATCTCATGTTACATAGAGAAATTTTAACCCTAGAGTCAAGAGCCTCTACTGGACAACTTTGGAACTTGCTGGCTGAGGAAAAATATCCAAGCATAAGAAAATGTGCCACATATTTGACAGCATGTTTGGATCAACCTACTTGTGTGAATCAGTCTTTTCCCACATGAAAATGATTAAGTCTAAATATCGGTCCACACTTACTGATGAACACTTGGAAGCCTGCTTGGGAATTGGCATCAGCAGCTATTGTCCAGACTACATAAATCTGGCTGACATCATTCAGAGCAAATCATCAGAATAAGGTTAGTGTGGTTTTTCAGTCGCTTGTCCTGTAAAGCTGAATATCAATATAGGAACTGAAGCACATTTTAAAAAGCTTCAAAGCATTTTTGAAAAATGTTGAGGCCAACCTTTTTAAAAAGTAGATTGCAATGACCTGTCGACTGAACAACGATTGGCTGTTGTTCAGGGTGTGATGAGCCGGACCAGGGTTCTTCATAACTGTTGCAATTGTGACCTCTGCTGGCTGGTTGATGGCACCTGCGCAGAGTTGGGGAATAATGCTGATCAGGGTGTAGCTCTGCATATGAACTCGCCTCATGCAGGTGAAAAAAGGCAGTCGGTACTGCACACGTGTCTGCATGCTTTGTTAGCCCCCTTTCATGCTGTTCTTCAATGGTCAGGACCCCCTCAGGACCACCACAGAGTAGGTATTATTTAGGTGGTGGATCATTCTCAGCACTGCAGTGACACTGACATGGTGGTGGTGTGTTAGTGTGTGTTGTGCTGGTATGAGTGGATCACACACAGCAGCCCTGCTAAAGTTTTTAAATATTGTGTCCACTCACTGTCCACTCTATTAGACACTCCTACCTAGTTGGTCCACCTTGTAGATGTTAAGTCAGAGATGATCGCTCATCTATTGCTGCTGTTTGAGTTGGTCATCTTTGAGATCTTCATCAGTGGTCAAAGGATGCTGCCCATGGGCCGCTGTTGGCTGGATATCTTTGGTTGGTGGACTATTGTTAGTCCAGCAGTGACAGTGAGCATTGCTGTGTCTTATCCACGCATACCAGCACAACACACACTAACACACCACCACCATGTCAGTATCACTGCAGTGCTGAGAATGATCCACCACCCAAATAATGCCTGCTGTGTGGTGGTCCTGGGAGAGTCCTGACCATTGAAGAACAGCATGAAAGGGGGCTAACAAAGCATGCAGAGAAACAAATGGTCTACAGTCAGTAATTGTAGAACTACAAAGTGCTTTTATATGGTAAGTGGAGTTGATAAAATGGATAGTGAGTGTAGAAACAAGGAAGTGGTTTTAATGTTATGGCTGATCGGTGTATATATAAAATGGCGTGAAAAGAGTGAATGTGTGATGCCTCTCTAGAATGGATTCCGCCTACAAACATGTGTAGATCAGAAAGAATATAATATGTAATAATCTAAAATGGCTTGCATTGTTTATCTGCTGTATTACCTGACCCATCAAAGCCTGTCAGTACGCACGTATCAGAAGTGGCCTCCATCACCTTCCTTAATGATGTGCAGCACTCGACACACGATTTTTGCGAATCGTGAAAGCAGAATGTTCATCTGCTGCCGTGTTCACCATCACTGTTCCTTATGACCGGGCTGCTTTTTTTAACACACAAAATGTTGAGTGATCATGATTGTGTCTGGTGATAATCAAACTGTCAGAGGAGGACTGAAGCACTTGATTGTGTTTTTGATGAGTAGCTATTGAGGCTTTTGATGATCTGTACCAACAAAAGATGTGGCAGATCAGCCTCCCCCCTCTTCCCAGATTGATGTTCTTCACGCTGTGCTATTGTGTTTCAGAATGAAAAGATAAGTCCTTTTCATACATCAAGATTCTTAGAATTGTATAAGCTTTGCAAAATGAAACCACTTTGAGTCATTTTCTTTCTTTTAAATGATTTTATCTGTTGTTGGCATGTCATTAATGGACAGCCCAAAGATTTATCTATAGTGTCCATTGTTGTCTTTGTTACATAACTGTTATTACCACATTCATTTGTGATTGAAACACATGGGATTTAATATGTCAAAAAGTAAATGCTACTTACACCCTTTTATAAAGCAATACTTTTTATTTACACCTCATGTGATTCAAATGTCAAATGAAATCAAATCAAAGTTTATTTGTCACGTGCATAGTCATACACAGTACAACTGGCAGTGAAGTGCTTTTGTAACTGCTCAGCCACATTAGAAATTAGAGAAAAAACATCACTCAGAAACAGAAAGTGTAAAAAATGTAAAATAGATAATAATAATGAAATATCTGTCTGTCTGTCTATCCATCTGTCTACTTTATAAATGAAGTATCTATCTATCTATCTATCTATCTATCTATCTATCTATCTATCTATCTATCTATCTATCTATCTATCTATCTATCTATCTATCTATCTATCTATCTATCTATCTATCTATCTATCTATCTATATTTACATTTTCTGCATTTAGCAGATGCTCTTATCCAGAGCGACTTACAGAAGTGCTTCCATAGTAAACATTTAATTTCTCAAGTTTTAGTAAACAACATTCGAAGAACACAAATCTGCTGAAACCTGTTTGAACCAAAGTGTTTTTTTTTTTTTTTTTTTTTTTTTTTTTTTGGAAATGGAAAAAAATGTTAGTAAATAAGTACAAGTCAGCTTAAGTGCTTAGTAAAAAGGTGGGTTTTTAATAGTTTTTTAAAGACAGCAAGAGACTCAGATGTTCGGACAGACAGAGGAAGTTCATTCCACCACTTGGGTGCTAGAACAGAGAAGAGCCTTGATGCTTGTCTTCCTTTAGTCCTGGGTGGAGCCTCAAGTCGAGCGAGACTAGTGGCTCGGAGGTTGCGTGGTACAGAGCGGGATTTGATTAGACCGCGAAGGTAGCTTGGGGCTGGTCCATTTTTGGCTTTGTAGGCGAGCATCAGTGTTTTAAACTGAATGCGTGCAGCTACAGGAAGTCAGTGAGGAGAACGCAGCAGTGGGGTGATGTGGCAGCTTTTGTGCTGGTTAAAAACCAGATGGGCAGCTGCATTTTGAATGAGCTGCAAGGGTTTAATAGTGGACCTCCTGCCAGGAGGGAGTTGCAGTAGTCCAACCGTGAGAATCTGGGTAGCTTCCCTCGAGAGAAATGGACGAATCTTCCTGATGTTGTACAGGAGGAACCGGCACGATCTTGTCATGTTGGCTATATAAGGAGAGAAGGTCAGCTGGTTATCCAGGACAACACCAAGGCTTCTTACCTTATCAGATGGTCTGATCTGGGAGTCATCAAGAGAAATGACTAGGTCCTGGGTTGGAGATTGATCTCTGGGAATGAGCAACATCTCTGTCTTGCTGGGATTAAGTTTTAGATGATGAGCTGTCATCCATTGTGAGATGTCTCGCAGACATGCTGAGATGCGAGCTGAGACTTGTGTGTCTGAAGGAGGAAATGACAGAATGAGCTGAGTATCATCTGCATAGGAGTGGTAGGAGAAGCCATGGGAGGCCATGACCTTACCCAGAGAGCGGGTGTAGATAGAGAAAAGAAGTGGGCCAAGTACAGAGCCCTGAGGAACACCGGTTGAGAGAGTGCATGGGGGAGATATGGATCCCCTCCATGACACTTGGTAGGAGCGCCCTTCGAGGTAAGAGGCCATCCATTGCCATGCTGAACCTGTTACTCCAAGGTTGGAGAGAGTGGACAAGAGAATGCTGTGATTCACTGTGTCGAAGGCTGCAGAGAGGTCAAGAAGAATAAGGACAGATGACAGTTTGGCTGCTTTGGCTGTATGAAGCTTCTCAGTAACCGCTACAAGTGCTGTTTCCGTAGAATGCGCTGCCTTGAAGCCAGACTGGTACGGATCGTGGAGGTCATTCTGAGTAAGAAAGGCAGATAGTTGGTTATAGACAGCACGTTCAAGAATTTTGGATAGAAAAGAGAGGAGTGAGACAGGTCTGTAGTTGTTAATGTCTGTAGTGTCTAGTGTAGGTTTCTTAAGAAGGGGAATTACCTGAGCCTTCTTAAAAGCAGTAGGGACAACACCTGATGTCAGGGAGTTGTTGATGATGGGTGTGATGGAGGGGATTAGGTCCTGTGAGATGTCTTTGAGGATGGTGGATGGTATAGGGTCAAGTGTGCATGTGGTGGGATTGCTGGATGAGAGGAGCTGTGTAACCTCATCCATGGTGAGTGGGGTGAAGCTGGTGAGTGTGTTGGTGGGTTGAGGGTCAGCTGAAAGTGGGTCAGTCGGAGAGAAGGATTGATTGATTTTGTCAATCTTGTCCTGAAAGAATGTTGCAAAGTCAGTAGCAGTAAGAGAGGCGGATGGGGGAGGAGGAGGAGGGTTTAGAAGTGATGAAAAGATAGCATGAAGCTTACGTGGGTCAGCAGCAGATTGTTCAAGCTTGGCTTTGTAAAAAGATGTTTTTGCAGCAGTCACGTTGGATGAGAACCTGGACAGCAGATCGTGGTAGGAGTGGAGATCAACACCGAGCTTAGATTTCCTCCACTTTCTCTCAGCTGCCCTTAATTCTCTTCTGTTGCTGCGCAATGCATCTGAAAGCCAAGAAGCAGGGTGAGAAGGTTTTCCTCATTTGAGGGTAAGAGGACAGAGCTGATCGAGGGATGTTGAAAGAGAAGAGAGTAGAGTATTAGTTGCGGAGTTGAGTGGAAGGGTAGCAAGCATGTCAAAGTTTGGTAGTGAAGTTAGGATGTTGGAGATCAGAAAGGAGGAAGATAAAGAGTGAAGATTAGGGCATGTTTTAAGGGTGTAAGTGTGGTCGGAAGTAGAAAGAGTTGGGAGATAGAGAGAGAAGGACACAAAGTGATGGTCGGAGAGGTGAAGTGGGGTGACGATGAGGTCCAGAGCAGAAGCTGGACGGCTGAAGACCAGGTCCAGAAGATTGCCTCATTTGTGTGTCAGAGGGCTGTGGTTAAGGAGGTCGAAAGATGAAAGAAGAGGAAGAAGACAGGTCGACTGAAGTTTGTCTGTAGGGAGATTAAAGTCACCAAGAAGAGTCAGAGGAGTTCCATCTGAAAGGAAAAAACTCAGAAGAACATCCAGCTCTTCTATGAAGTCTCCCAATGAGCCAGGAGGTCTGTAGATGACAATGATATGAAGAGTAATTGGAAAAGTAACAGTAATAGCATGAAATTCAAAAGATGAAATGTTAAGGTGAGAAACATTCACAGTAGTGAATTGCCATTTCCTGGTCAAGAGCAAACCTGTACCACCACCCCTACCAGATCCTCTCGGTGTATGAGAGAAGGTGTGCAGAGGATAAGGCTGCTGGTGTTGCTGAGTTCTCTGTGGTGATCCACGTCTCAGTCAGTGCCAGGAAGTCAAGGCTGTGAGAAAGTGCAAAAGCTGAGATGAAGTATCTATTATAAATAAAGATGAAGTATTATAAATAAAGTATCTATCTATCTATCTATCTATCTATCTATCTATCTATCTATCTATCTATCTATCTATCTATCTATCTATCTATCTATCTATCTATCCATCCATCTATCCATCCATCCATCCATCCATCCATCCATCCATCCATCCATCCATCCAATCATTCATCCATCCATCCATCCAACCATTCATCCATCTATCCATCCATCCATCCATCCAACCATTCATCCATCTATCCATCCAACCATTCATCCATCCATCCATCCATCCATCCAACCATTCATCCATCCATCCATCCAACCATTCATCCATCTATCCATCCATCCATCCAACCATTCATCCATCCATACATACATACATACATATCCAAAATTGTTCTAATATTGTGAAATTTAAATTAGTGCTTAAGACAGCTTTTAGCATGTGATTTGTATTTTTGTTTGATTTATTTATTAGTCATAACTTATTGCTACTGTTTTCTGTTTTGTGTTGTTCTCCTGACATTGTATCTTTTGTAAAGTGTCTTTAAGTATTCTGGAAAGCACTCTATAAAATGTGTGAGGGCCTTCAAAAAGCTTCCTCCCATCCTCCCTGCCTTGGCCTTCAAGGATCGAAAATGCTTCCCAGACCACAGCTGAGAAAATAGTCTATTATTGGGATGGCTGGGGTCCTTCGCTATCTTCCTGACTGACTGCAGGTCAGGAAGCTCATGTGCTCACCTGAACGTGCCACCGTCTTGAGAGGCTGCCCAACCTGCTTGGTGTCAAGATCTCAAACAAAAAATGTCCAAGATTTCTGACTTGTTATTTTAAATTTCTCAAACAGTGTGTATTTTTAAGGGAAACATTCACTGTATCTAATATTCAAAACCTTTATGTATGCTGTTTCTTTCTGCTAAGCCGGATTGCCACTTTTTATTTCTGAGAAACACATATTTCATTGGCCATGAAAGCTGCAGCTGAGAAGCCAATTCCAGTAGTGGGTTTTCAAAGAAATGTGCCGAGATGAAAAATGCATGAACCAGGCATGGCTAAGCATGATGCTGAACTTAGCTCTGATGCTTTCTTCATCAGAAGCTAGTGAACTGAGATTGAACACAGCCGTGCCGTTGTTAGAAATGAAGGACCTTGTAAAAGAACACGACCAGAACTACAACGAGATTACAGAAGCTATCATATGAGTCCACTTCAAAATTTCTGAAAGCGTGGTACATCTTTAAGCAGATGCATGCTATTATCTTTGTGAGAAGACAGAAGGGTTCTTTTGAATAGACCTTTATTGATCTGAGCACCTCTCTGAGCTTACTGTAGTGATTTGTTCACACACCATGCAGCTGCACTCAAAGCTGCTTTATTTCTACACGATTTCCTATAAAATATTCAGCTACCCCCTTCTTTAAAAAGGAAAAAAAAAAAAAAATGGTAGAAACACTGCATAACACACTTAAGTCCATCAGTGCACTGAAATAGTATTTAGCCCCTAAACATTTATATTTCATTGTCTTAGATTGTACATATTAATAAAATAGTAATTTTTTTTTGCTCAAGTTGCTTTATGAAGTATACTTTTACAACCCCAAATCAGAAAAAGTTGGGACAGTATGGAAAATGCAAAAAAAATAAAAATGCACTGTTCTTTACATTTACTTTGACTTTTATTTCATTGCAGACAGTTTGAACTAGGGCTGGCACTGATTCGATACTCTGTATCGGTATCGGTCTGATATTGGCCCAAATCACTGGATCGGATATCGGAAGGAAAAAAAACGTGTAATCCGATCCGATACTGTTGCTTAATGTAATTAACACTTAATGTAAATAAGGCCATTGTTTGTGTGTAAAGCAAATAACACACGAAGATACGTTCCAACAGAGTGCCGTTTATTGCCAGCTTGCATCTTGATGACATCATTAACATGTGCCACTGATCTACAACTAATCCATAACAGCCATTCAGAAATTAAAGCACACTGATCTACTTAAACTTTTAGCATTTTTAAAAATCATCTACTACTGCCACATCTAATAACACTGTTTAAACACAATAAAAATCGCTTTATAAATGATACATCGCTCACCTGAGATAAATTTCCTTTCTCTGCAATTTCCTTCGGGATCAATGAAGTGTTATCTTATCTTATCTTATAAAGAACCTATCTTGTCCCGTCTTGGAGATCTCTCACATCCTCAACGATTATGAACGTGTTATGAAATAGCAGCAGGGTTTAATAATCTAAAAATGTGACAGAACTTTAACGGAAAATCTAAACTCTGCGTCAATTCTAATTGGTCGATCGTGTTTGATTGCTCGAATGTACTGTAAGTGAAACCAAAAATGCTGCTAAATGTTCTGTGTAAAAGTTCAAATAAAAACAGCAGTTTAGCATAAGTGTGATGTTGTAGGTTCTGTATTTATTCCTTCAGAATATTTGTTTTACAGTCTGAGCATTGTTATTTAGATATCTAGTTTAACCATGGTGCATTGAGACAAGTATTATTACTGCTTAGTTGTTTGAGAGGAGAAATGACGGTATCGGATTGGTATCGGTATCTGCAGATACTTAATTTGCAGTATTGTTATCGGTATCGGACATAAAAAGTGGTATCGAGCCAGCCCTAGTTTGAACCCAAGATATTTCATGTTTTATCTGCTCAACTTCATTTCATTTGTTAATAAACTTCCATTTCTGCATTTCAGGCCTGCAACACATTCCAAAAAAGTTGGAATGGGGGCAATTTAGGGCTAGTAATGAGAAACAATTAGAATTTAAATTAGAAAAAAACTAAATAATGATGTGGGACCATCACACAGTGGAAACGTGCATTGTGGTCAGATGAATCAGCATTCCCAGGTCTTTTTTGAAAAAAATGGACGCCGTGTGCTCCGGACCAAAGACAGCAACATCTGGGTGTGCTAGCGAATTATCCCACTGCGCCACCTGGGCGCAGTCATGGACAATTTTGTATCTCCAATTCAGCTCAATGCATGTCTTTGTACAGTGGGAGGAAACTGGAGCTCCTGGAGGAAACCCATGCAGACATGGGGAGGACATGCAAACTCCACATAGAAAGGACCCCTCTCCACCTCTCTACTGATGCTGATCACTGATCCCCCGATTGAGGAGAGCGAGACTGACACATGCCCCCTCCAACACGTGTGCAGTAGACGACTGCATATTTTCACCGGCACGAGGCGAGTTAATATGCGGCTCCCACCCTGTATGAACAACAGCCGAACCTTGTTTATGTAGGCAACCAGCTCAGCCGGATGGCAGAGCTGAGTTTCGAACTGACAAGTTAGACGTCAGTTCTGGTGTGCTAGTGTGTTTTACCACTGCGCCACCTGAGCACCTAACAAAAATTTACTGTATTTATCCTTTTTCCTTCCCTCTGTCCTTCCCACATAAATTAAACCAACATGGCATATCAAGGTGTTCTTGTCCAGAATGGTGTTTTACTAAAAATATGGGTGTCTAAGTTTTCAGTCAAATGTAACAAATTCCATCATTCCATCATGTGGTAAAGAAAGGTTGGGTTAAAAAAAAAAAACTCTAAACCACCTTATGAGGAAATAGCATTTAAAATTCCAGTCACAGCAATAATGAATCCAGCCGGCATGCCCTTTTCAGCACTTTATTATTCTCTGGCGTGAAAATTGGTTGGGAGTTCAGACGCTGAGGATTAATGTAGTGTATTTAGGCCTGTCTATATTAATTTGTTCCATGCTATTAACTTGAACATAAGTCATTCTAAAACCTGACCAGAGTAATACAATGATCACCACCAGAAGGCTTACAAGCTCGGTCCTACATCTTACTGCATGAATGTGTACCTTCACCCACCACATTGATATAAATTGTCCGTTTCACCCAAACCCTGACTAAATACCACTGACTCTGTGATTAAAATGCAAGACAGGGTGCAGCAGATAATTCAGACACACGGGGGCCTGGGTTTAATCCCTGCCTCTAGTTATAGTGTGTGAAGATGTTGATTTTCTCCTCTGGGTTTTCTCCATGTATGCTGCTTTCTTCTACTTCCCTGAAGCATGCCAGTGGGTGTACTGGCTACTTTGTATGTCCTAGATAAAAGTAAGCGGAAGTGTGCAATGCTTTGCTGTGATGAATGTGTTGGTCTTGAACCCAGTGTTACTGAAATTAATGAAGATGAGTGATTGTTGGAAAGATTAATGTATCATTTCATGTGTAGTTATTTTGTATTATTTTATTAAGTGAGCAAAATTATGAATCAGAAAGCTGAAATGTCATAAATTTTTTTTAAATCCAGAATTAATTAATTAATTAATTTATTATTATTATTTTTTTTTTATTTATTTGTTTATTTAATTATAATTTTTTTCTATTTTATTTATGCATTTTTCTCCCAATTTAGCATAGTCAATCTGTCTTCCGCTGCTGGGGGATCCCTGATCGCAGTCTAGGTGGGTATATTGCTGCTCACGCCTCCTCTGACCCGCGTGCAGCCCTTAGCGGAACCCTTTTTCACCCATGCATTCTGCACAGGCGCCTCCCTATCTGCCAATCAGGGTCCTTACACAGCATTTGAAGACCGCACCCACATAGTCTGGTCATCCAGCACCAGCAGAAACGTGTCTGCTGCAGGCACTGCCCATTATGCCCGCTAGATGGCACCCAGACGACCGGTGGCAACGCCGAGTTTCGAACCGAGGAGTTCAGAATCTTGATGCTGGTGTGCCAGCGGAATATCCTGCTGCGCCACCTGGGCACATTATTTTTTAATTAATTTTTTTTTTTTTTTTTTTTTTGCAAAAGGCTGTATAGTACCACAGACAGAGCTGGTTCCACAAGACAACATGGGTCCTGGGGGGTTGGGGTCCAAAGGTGTCCAATGAGTGGATTGGATTCTTTGTCCCCAGGTCTGAGTGTGTGTTAACATGTGGTGGACTGGTGCCTTGTTATGCATGTATTCCTGACCTGCACCCAGTTTACTTAGGATGGTATTGAACCCACTGTGACCCTGACCAGAATAAACAGTTTAGTGATGTAAAATATATATTTATATTTTTGGCATTTAGCAGATGCTTTTTCATTTAAAGCGACTGGCAGTATACAATCTAAGCAATTGAGGGTCAAGGGCCAAATAGTAGCAACCTGGCAGTGGTGGGATTTGAACCAGCAACCTTTTGCTTACTAATCCAGTACCTTAACCGGTAGGCAAAACTCTCCCCACTATTTGTGTATGTGTACACATATGCTTCTTATTCTATAGGATTCTAACTGACAGGTAATGGGGGTGGTGGTGCTGGCGCCTATCCCAGCTTTTCAATGGGCGCAAGGCACACAGTAACACCCTGTATGGGGCGCCAGTCCATTGCAGGGCAGACACACATACACACATACACCCATTCACCTATAGGGCAATTTAGTGTCTCCAATTAACCTGACTGCATGTTTTTGGACTGTGGGAGAAACCGGAGCTCCCAGGGAGAACATGCAAACTCCGCACAGAAAGGACTCAGACCACCCCACCTGGGGCTCGAATGCAGGAACTTCTTGCTGTGAGGCGACAGTGCTACCCACCAAGCCACTGTGTTAGGTGGATGCAAAATTCCAAAATCCCAAATTCCCTGTCTCTAGAGAGATTACATACTTGAGTGTCCCCACCCAGTGTACAGAAACAGACAGAAAACAGTAAACCTGTGTTTTAAGGGGAAATAGTAGGATCATGCTTTGGTGGCACAGCGGTCCATTAAGCTACTTCACTGTGCTATTGACCGATTGGGCATTACCTGATTGGCTATGTCAGCCCTGGAATGGATTGGCACCCTATCAAAGGTATTTCTACTTTGCTCCTACTCTTTCCTATTTGAAATTGACCCACTGTTACCCTGACCAGGGTAAAGTAATGTGTATATTTTAATCCTGGTACATTTTTTTTTTACAATTCTGGCACGCTACATATTGTTCCACCTGTGCTTTTGGTCACAAAAATGCAATGGGTGTTACTCTCACACCCATGTGCGCCATTGCAGTGTTTCTGTGCCTTATTTCTGCATTTGCCTTAGGATAAAAAATATATGGACCTGAGAGTTCTGCTCCATCCCCCTTTCTCCCAAGCTCCCAAAGCTAATGCTCCCTTTCAAGCAGCCTGTAACTGGTTGTTATGTGCTAGAGTCGCAGTGTCACTGTGCAGGCTTGTTGGGCTGAGTAAATTACTCAAGCCATTTGATGGTAATGTTGCATGTTGTGGGCACTGATGCACAACTTTAAAAATAGTCTGGATTAAGGGCCTTGCTCAAGGGCCCAACAGTATCAACCTGGCAGTGGTGGGATTTGAACCAGGAACCTTCTTCTTACAAGTCTAGTACCTTAACCGCTAGGCTAAACTCTCCCCACTATATATTAATTTACTGTTTCATTTATTCTTGTATAAGTGTACGCATATGCTTCATATTTTGTAGAATTCTAACTGACAGGTAAGACAAGAATGGTGTCTCATTTATATATGTGGACTTATCAGACCAAAGCACACATTTCCACAGTCATTTGGTCCATCCGAGAAGGACCCAAGCCCAGAGAACTCATAACTCATGCATAAAATTGATTTGTGGTTTTCTCTTTGCATAATAAGGTCTCGGGTTGATGCAGCGGTGGACTGTGTTAACGGTACTCAAAGCCCATGTGGCTATATTTATCACAGTAACATGACAGTGTCTCATGCAATGCCGTCTGAGAGCTCAAAGCTGAGAGCTCAGAGCTCAAAGGTCATGCACATTCAGCAGTGGTTTCCAGTTCCTCCCAATACACATTTCTCCAGATTTCCTGAATAATTTAGAATGTTATGTATGGTCGATGGTTATAGACCTACATTATTTACTGTCTTGCAATGGGAAATGCTGTTGGCTGTATGTTTTTGGTTGGTGGACTATTCTCAGTCCAGCCGTGACAGTGAGGTGTTTAAAAACTGCAGCAGCGCTGCTGTGTCTGACCCACTCATACCAGCACAACACACACAAACACACCACCACCATGTCAGTGTCACTGCAGTGCTGAGAATGATCCACCACCTAAGTAATACCTACTCTATAGTGGTCCTGTGGGGGTCCTGACCATTGAAGAACAGCATGAAAGAGGGCTAACAAAGCATGCAGAGAAACAGATTGACTACAGTCAGTAATTGTTGAACTACAGTGCTCCTATATGGTAAGTGGAGCTGATAAAATGGACAGTGAGTGTAGAAACAAGGAGGTGGTTTTAATGTTATGGCTGATCAGTATATGTACTTCTGTATATTAAATGAACAACTCACAGCTTCATATTTTTATTGCATTTACAAAATGTACCAACTTTACCAGAAATAGGGTTTATACCACCCAACAGATGGCTGCACGTTAGAGTAATTTTGTCATCTATTTACACTTAACTGCTTCAAATCTTGATTGAATCTTGCAATAAAGGCCACTTTCAAGGTAAGGCAACTCATTTGAGATTTACTTACTCACTAATAGCCTTGTACTGATTTATATCTGTTTTATATCTGCTGAATTAGGTTATGAAATAGATAAATTAAGTTATGGTTGTTGTAGCTTTATTAGGCCTCTATTTACAAAAAGTCAAAATTGATTAATGTATCAGTTTATTTTCTGTGGACTAAGATTAATAATAAACATGTCATTAGTTCCATGCAGAACTAGCACAATTGTTGAAATAAATGACATTTTTGATATTAATCAGGAAGGACAGTGAGAAAAAGATGAAAGGAAAAATAATAAAAAAGGATGTAAAAGCAGTTGGAATGAAACCAGAGCAGTATATTGAATTTCTTTAGAATGTGGTATCATGTGGACTTGGCTTCACATTGCCAGTTTAATAATTAAGAAAACATCCATTTAATTTCCCAAATGACAGTGATGAATAAGTGATTGTTATCTGAGGTGCCAACAGTGACATGAAATCAAAGTCAATTCAGATAAGCCTGTAGATAGACAGACAGACAGACAGACAAAGAGATAGATAGATAGATAGATAGATAGATAGATAGATAGATAGATAGATAGATAGATAGATAGATAGATAGATAGAGACAGACAGAGAGATAGACAGACAGAAACAGACAGACATATAGATAGACAAACATACAGACAGACAGATATATAGATAGATAGATAGATGGATGGATGGATGGATGGATGGATGGATGGATGAATAGATAGATAGATAGATAGATAGATAGATAGATAGATAGATAGATAGATAGATAGATAGATAGATAGATAGATAGATAGATAGAGACAGACATACAGATGGACAGACCAAAAGACAGATAGATTTACAGACAGACAGATAAATAGAGAAACTTGCAGACAGACATAGAGATGGACAGACCGAAAGACAGACAGATAGATAGATAGATAGATAGATAGATAGATAGATAGATAGATAGATAGATAGATAGATAGATAGATAGATAGATAGATAGATAGACTAGTGGTTAAGGTACAGGACTAGTAATCGAAAGGTCACTGGTTCAAGTCCCACTACTGCTAGATTGCCACTGTTGGGCCCTTGAGCAAGTCCCTTAACCCTCAATTGCTTAGACTGTGTACTGTCACTGTACTGTAAGTCGCTTTGGATAAAAGCGTCAGCTAAATGCTAAAAATGTAAATGTAGATAGATAGATAGACAGACAGAGAGACAGACAGACAATGGTGTTTACACATACAAAAGCAATAAAAAAAAAAAAACTAAGAGTGAGTATTATAAAAATATGAATGTAAAATACAGAATTTGAAAATATAGAATATGCAATAAATTGCACATGTTCCTGAAATGTTGGAAGGCAGTAGTCAAATAAAACAAGTAATGAAAGCAATACATATGATAATATAGCAACTAGAAATATTCACATATACTGAACTGAGTGTTTTTCAGAGTGAGAAGAATATATGAATAAGGTGCATGAAAACATAAATAAACAGGCGTCAGTGCAGTGGTCTGAAATTGTGTTGTAAGTCCCAAACAGACAGTGTTGATGTTTTCTAGTGTTCAGTTCATGTATGGCTCTGGGGTTAAAAGGCTATTTTTAGGTCTGTTTATCTGTGATGTGATGAACCTGAAGCGTCTCTAAAAGGGCAGCAAATCAAATAGGTGAAACGTCAGGATGGGATGAGTATTTGAGTACGCTGGCTGCTTTGTTTTAGGCAGCGAGAGCTGAAAAGGAGGTCCATGATATTCTGGGCAGTAGAGATGACCCTCTGAGGTGCTCTTCTGTCTGCTGCTGAGCGGTTGGCACCCCTTACTGAGGTGCAGTATGTCAATACACTCACGATGAAGCAGCGGTTGAAGGACACCAGCTGCTACTCCTGCAGATTGCTTTTCTTAAGAATTAGAGTTGCAGCCGCTCAGGTGGCACAGCGGTAAAGTACGCTAGCGCACCAGAGTTGGGGTTTCGAATACATCGTATCGAATCTCAGCTCTGCCTTTCCGACTGGGCTGGGCGGCTGTATGAACAACGATTGGCTGTTGTTCAGGGTTAGAGTGTAAGAAGGTCGGATCATAAATCCTCATAACTGGTGCAACTGCGGCCCCTGCTGGCTGACTGATGGCGCCTGCACAGGGCTGAGGAATAATGCTGATGGGGGTGTGGCCCTCCATACACAGTGCCCGTCAAGTGTATGAACTCGACACGTGCAGGTGAAAAATGCAGTCTGTACTGACTGTACGTGCCGGAGCGGTGAAGGGTCGAATCAGTATAAATACTCAAATACGCAATCAGGGTAATTGGACACGACTAGATTAGGGGGGAAAATTTTGAAAAAACAAAAAAATTTTGAGTCGCTGCTGTGCTTTCTTGAGTACAGTGGTGGTGGTCCAGGAGAAATCCTCAGCAATGTGCATGCACAGGAACCTTTTAACTTTGCCCTCATTGATGTGTAGTGAGTAATCATGTTGACGTACAATTGCAGTCATCTACTACCCTTTAGCCTTACATGACATTTATGCCTGGAAAGGATAATGTTTGGGTGATAAAAGGTAGGATGTGTTATTCCTTCAGATACCCAACTGTGGTCTCTCAGCGTGTGCCTGCATCTCTTTTCCCTGAATAGAGATATGAGCTTCTGGAAAAAGCTCTATGTACACTACTTACCCTTTACTTAACCTCCGGACTACCCTAGAATTGAGTACTCAGATGAAAGCTGCCCAGCCATTAGTTCTACTCTTGGATTTCGAAATTTATAAATTTATAAATCGATGTAATTTTCTGCCTGGGTCCACATATCATGTAAGGCGGAGAGCGAAGCATACAGTGCCGGGTCCGGCGAGACTCTGTACTGTATCTAATTGAAATGGCAACCTGAGAGTCAAATCAATTGTTGCGGGCCGTGGAACAGGAAGTGCCAGCCACTCTGTGTTCGTGCTATTATCAGATTTTGTTACTGTCCACTAACACTTCGCGCTTTTATATTTCCCTTTTTTTTTTTTTGAGATGATGTGTACTGCTCACAGAGCGCTGGGTGTATTAAGCTAAAAGCGTAATGAGAAATTATATTAGAGCATGTTATGTGAAGCGACAATCTTCTCTTGTGGTCGTGTAGTAGAGGAGAGTGCATTTTAGAAACACTTATTTTAGACAGCGTGTGATTAAATAATTGTTGTAACATGTGATTTGTCATTTTTCATCATTTGGACAATTACTCTACAGAGTAAAATGATTGCTGTGAATAAAATGTTATGATTCTGTGGTGTAAATTATGTCCAGATCTACAACCTCAAATCAGTATGAAAAATGCAAATAAAATAAAAATGCAGCATTAAACAATTCAAGGAATCGGCAGAATGCCAGTGATCTTCGATCCCACAGACGGCACTGCATCAAGAACCGCCACTTAACAATAGCTGATATAACCACATGGGTGAGGGATTACTTTGGCAAACCTTTGTCAAGCACTACAATACAGAGTTACATGCACAAATGCCACTTAAAACTTTACTGTGCAAAAAAGAAGCCTTATATTAACCATGTCCAGAAGCAGTGTCGACTTCTCTGGGCTCGGAGGCATCTTCGATGGACCATCACACAGTGGAAACATGTATTGTGGAGCATTTCAGGTCTTTTTTTTTTTTTGGAAAAAATAGACACCGTGTGCTCCAGACTATCCATACTGTTATCAGCAACCACAATCCAGGGTCTGTCATGGTATGGGGCTGTGTCAGTGCCCTTGGCAAAGGTCATTTACACTTCTGTGATGGCAGCATTAATGCAGAAAAGTACATTAAGATCTTAGAGCAACACATGCTGCCTTCAAGACGTCATCTTTTCCAGGGACGTCCATGCATTTTTCAACAAGACGATGCAAAACCACATGCTGCACACATTACAAAGACATGGCTGAGGAGAAAGAGGGTACGGTACTGGACTGACCTGCCTGCAGTCCTGACCTGTCCCCAATAGAGAATGTGTGGAGAATTTTGAAAGAAAAAATGCGACAACAACGGCCCCGTACTGTTGCAATCTTAAGACGTGTTTGCAAAAAGAACGAGACAAAATAAAAGCTGAAACACTAAATCACTTGGTCTCCTCGGTGCCAAAACGTCTTTTAAGTGTGGTGAAAAGGAATGGCAACATTACAAAGTGGTAAATGCTTTACTGTCCCAACTTATTTGGAATATGTTGCATGTCTGAAATGCAGGAATTGATGTTTATTAATAAATGAAATGAAGTTGAGCAGATAAAACATGAAATATCTCAGGTTCATCCTGTCTGCAATCAAATAAAAGTCAAAGCAAATGTAAGAAATGTGTTTTTTTTATTATTATTATTTGCATTTTCCATGCTGTCCCAACTTTTTCTGATTTGGGGTTGTATATCTGGCAACATTAATAATATCCAAACATCACCATATAGTTTATACTTATTCTGAAATAACTATACACTACATGGCTCAGTTATAATGCTAATTATAATGCTTTGTTATTCTACAGTAGTATGACTTTGCCCCTGTGCTTTTTGGTGTAAAGGAATTTTGGTAGCCTGCATGGAGCCCTGACCTCACCATTCACCATGAACACCTTCGGAATTAAATAAAACATTGATTTCCAGTGACAAATTTTCATCGACCACCAGTGCCAGCCCTGACAAATGCTCCTGACTGACAGGGTTTGAGGACACACTATAAATATCTTTGGTAATTCAAGTAGAGTTGAGGCAAATAGGGGGACTTTATATTAATGCCTAATGTTTGGGAATGGGCTGTCCAGCTAGATTATGGTCAGATGTGACTATACTTTTTTGTACTATTTTGTTTTATGCATTTTTCTCCCCTTTTAGCGTGTCCAATTGCCCGATTGCATCATGCTTCCTCTCCACCAGTGCCGATCCCTGCTCTGATTGAGGAGAACGAAGCTAACCCACGACCCCTCCGACACGTGGACAGCATGCCGTATGCATTTTATCACCTGCACTTTTGATGAGTGCAGTGCAGCTCAGCGTTGTGTATGGAGAGACACACCCTGAGAGCACTCTTTTCTCATCTCTGGGCAGGTGCCATCAATCAGCCAGCAGAGGTCGTAATTGCACCAGTCATGAGAGAGAGAGACCCCATCCAGCTTAGTCCTGCCCCAAATCTGAACAAAAGGCCAATCGTTGTTGATGTGGCCGCTCAGCCTTAGTCGGCAGGCAGAGCTGAGATTCGATACAATGTATTCCAGATCCCAGCTCTGGTTCCAGCGTGTGTTTTTACCGCTGCGCCACCTGAGCGGCCGCTATTTTTTTTTCTTAGCAGAACTATAACAGTGCTTGATTTGCTTTTTATTTTACTTAATGCAGAACTAATCAGAGCGATTGTTTACACTCATCTGACAGAAGAAAACAGAGGTGCTGAATGAATATTATAGAATGACATAATTAAGAAAAGCTGACATAAAAAAATCAATGTTATACTGTGATAATTAGAAATTTGAAATATGAAGTATGCAAATGACAAATGCAATAACGTCTACAGCTGTAAAATATATATTTTTTAATTTATTCTCCCAATTTAGCATAGTCAATTTGTCTTCCACTGCTGGGGGAATCCCTGATTGCAGACGAGGTGGGTATATTGCTGCTCACGCCTCATCTGACCCACGTGCAGCCTTTTTTGCTGAACTTTTTTTCACTTATGCGCCTCTCTATCTTCCAATCAGGTTCCTTCCACATCGTTTGAAGACCCTACCCACATAGTCCGGTCATCCCGCCCTAGAAGAACTGTGTCTGCTGCAGGCACTGCCAATTATGCCCGCTAGATGCGCCCAGCCAACCAAGTTTCAAACCGAGGAGTTCAGAATCTTGGCGCTGGTGTATCAGCGGAATATCCCGCTGCAGTCTTTACTATATCTCCATCTAAAGCACAATGGAAAACCATTATTGGACAATATGGGAGATTATGTCTGAAAATGTTCTGCCATTGTGCTTTAGATAGAGATAGATAGAGATATAGAGATATAGTCCTACTTTTGCTTCTTTGCTACTATGTATGATTAATAATTTAATGTTCCTGTGGTTTTATTGCAAGGTAAAAACAGCCATGGTTCGAGGTGAAGGCTTGAGAAATAAACCCAGTAAAATCTAACCATAATAAAAAACACACTTACTGACAGAGGGCTAAATTGGCTATGGCTGTGGCTGAAAACATGAGCAGTGTGTATAAAGAAATATTGTTTCTATTTAAAAGAAGTATACAGAATAACACAGTTTCATATAGAAATACATTTGTTAAATAGATCTTACTGTAAACGCTGTAATTTATTTTGAATTTAAACGAGAACACTACATAATCTCGTGAAAAGCTATACAGATGGCTGCACATGAGGGTGTGGAGGACTTCATAATGATTGGAGTATGGTACTTTGGACTATGTAGTCGAGTCAAATTTATTTATATAGTGCTTTTTACAATGGACATTGTCTCAAAGCAACTTTACAGACTCCAGGACCAACAGACCAACAACCCCTGTTGAGCAAGCCAAGGGCGGCAGTGGCAAGGTTTTGTTTGTTTATTGGGATTTTTAACGTCATGTTTTACACTTTGGTTACATTCATGACAGGAACGGTAGTTACTCATTACACAAGGTTCATCAGTTTACAAGTGACAATTTTGTATCTCCAATTCACCTCACTTGCATGTCTTTGGACTGTGGGAGGAAACCGGAGCTCCCGGAGGAAACCCACGCAGACACAGGGAGAACATGCAAACTTCACACAGAAAGGACCTGGACCGCCCCACCTGGGGATCGAACCCAGGACCTTCTTGCTGTGAGGCAACAGTGCTACCCACTTAGCCACCGTGCCGCCCCAGTGGCAAGGAAAAACTCCCTTAAAATTACAGGAAGAAACCTTGAGAGGAACCAGACTCAGCAGGGACCCATCCTTCTTGGGTGGCCTTGAGGATAATTTAAATAAATAGAATTTACACAAATCATACGAACACAAAATTAAAATGAACTGAAAGTTATAACTAGCAAAAATAATATAAAATATAAATGTAATTGGAGTTCTTCATTATTCAGTCCAGTCTGTAGTATATGGTTAGAAGCAATTTGTATTCTCTAAACCCCCAAAGTTACCAATATTATTATTAAGCCCACTATTATTAAGCCCACTATATATGTTTTTATATACAGTGTATCACAAAAGTGAGTACACCCCTCACATTTCTGCAGATATTTAAGTATATCTTTTCATGGGACAACACTGACAAAATGACACTTTGACACAATGAAAAGTAGTCTGTGTGCAGCTTATATAACAGTGTAAATTTATTCTTCCCTCAAAATAACTCAATATACAGCCATTAATGTCTAAACCACCGGCAACAAAAGTGAGTACACCCCTTAGTGAAAGTTCCTGAAGTGTCAATATTTTGTGTGGCCACCATTATTTCCCAGAACTGCTTTAACTCTCCTGGGCATGGAGTTTACCAGAGCTTCACAGGTTGCCACTGGAATGCTTTTCCACTCCTCCATGACGACATCACGGAGCTGGCGGATATTCGAGACTTTGCGCTCCTCCACCTTCCGCTTGAGGATGCCCCAAAGATGTTCTATTGGGTTTAGGTCTGGAGACATGCTTGGCCAGTCCATCACCTTTACCCTCAGCCTCTTCAATAAAGCAGTGGTCGTCTTAGAGGTGTGTTTGGGGTCATTATCATGCTGGAACACTGCCCTGCGACCCAGTTTCCGGAGGGAGGGGATCATGCTCTGCTTCAGTATTTCACAGTACATATTGGAGTTCATGTGTCCCTCAATGAAATGTAACTCCCCAACACCTGCTGCACTCATGCAGCCCCAGACCATGGCATTCCCACCACCATGCTTGACTGTAGGCATGACACACTTATCTTTGTACTCCTCACCTGATTGCCGCCACACATGCTTAAGACCATCTGAACCAAACAAATTAATCTTGGTCTCATCAGACCATAGGACATGGTTCCAGTAATCCATGTCCTTTGTTGACATGTCTTCAGCAAACTGTTTGCGGGCTTTCTTGTGTAGAGACTTCAGAAGAGGCTTCCTTCTGGGGTGACAGCCATGCAGACCAATTTGATGTAGTGTGCGGCGTATGGTCTGAGCACTGACAGGCTGACCCCCCACCTTTTCAATCTCTGCAGCAATGCTGACAGCACTCCTGCGCCTATCTTTCAAAGACAGCAGTTGGATGTGACGCTGAGCACGTGCACTCAGTTTCTATGGACGACCAACGCGAGGTCTGTTCTGAGTGGACCCTGCTCTTTTAAAACGCTGGATGATCTTGGCCACTGTGCTGCAGCTCAGTTTCAGGGTGTTGGCAATCTTCTTGTAGCCTTGGCCATCTTCATGTAGCGCAACAATTCGTCTTTTAAGATCCTCAGAGAGTTCTTTGCCATGAGGTGCCATGTTGGAACTTTCAGTGACCAGTATGAGCGAGTGTGAGAGCTGTACTACTAAATTGAACACACCTGCTCCCTATGCACACCTGAGACCTAGTAACACTAACAAATCACATGACATTTTGGAGGGAAAATGACAAGCAGTGCTCAATTTGGACATTTAGGGGTGTAGTCTCTTAGGGGTGTACTCACTTTTGTTGCCGGTGGTTTAGACATTAATGGCTGTATATTGAGTTATTTTGAGGGAAGAATAAATTTACACTGTTATATAAGCTGCACACAGACTACTTTTCATTGTGTCAAAGTGTCATTTTGTCAGTGTTGTCCCATGAAAAGATATACTTAAATATCTGCAGAAATGTGAGGGGTGTACTCACTTTTGTGATACACTGTACATGGACATCAACATAAACAACACTTAGCTTATCATAATTTGGGTTACTTGAAGATCATTTAATTTATTTAATTAATTAAACAATTCTAAAGCAAAGAAATAAAAGTAACCATGGTATCTTGGTGTATCTTAACATTTCGATTGCCCTGTAATGCTTAGAGATATCCTATTTGTCATATATACTACATATACACAAGTACAGAACAATGAAATTCTTTCTTCACATATCACAGCTTGTTTGGAAGCTGGGGTCAGAGTACAGGGTCAGCCATCGTACGGCGCCCCTGGTGCAGACAAGGTTAAGGGCCTTGCTCAAGGACTCAACAGTGGCTGCATAGCAGAGCCTGGATTTGAACAGCCAGTCTTCCGGTTGATAGCTCAAAGCCTTACCCACTAGGCTACCACTGTCCCCTAAGGGTTGAAGAGTGTTATTGTGGCATGGTTATTCAGCTTGTCAAGTCAGGTCAAGTGTATTTGTATAGTGCTTTTTACAATAGACATTGTCTCAAAGCAACTTTACAGAATCCAGGACCGACAGACCAAAAACCCCTGTTGAGCAAGCCGAGGGTGACAATGGCAAGGAAAAACTGCCTTGAAATCTTGAGAGGAACCAGACTCAGCAGGGACCTCCATCCTCTTTTAATAGAATTTACACAAACCATACATACACTAAATTAATTAATAAAACTAAAAGTTATAATTAGTGAAAAAAATAAACAAGCAATTGGAGTTCTTCATTATTCCATCCAGTCTGTGATAAAGTCTATAGTGAGATCTGGACATTTTTAGTGCAGACATGCCAGGATACCATCACATCTAGCAGGAGCAGCATTGTTGGCACAGCAGGTTCTTTGAGAACTACACTTCAAAGTATTCCCTGTGTAAATGGGAGGCTGTTTTAGGCTTCCCAGTAACTAGGCTCAGGGCTGAGTTCCTACTCTTCTGTTTCCTTTCTTTATACCCAGTTTTCTCAAGTTTTTCTATAGTTGTCACACCAACTTCTTGTTCTGATGCTATCCTGCTAAATTTTTCCTTTTTAAGCTTTCAGCTTGCCAGTCGCCGGTGGATTGAGTAGCTGGTTTAGTTGCACCCCATGTCTTCTTTACTTTTACTGAGACTTGTTACTTATTCTCTAAGTTTTCACTGTTTGAGTTTCTCTTCTTGGATTTCTTTCTGTTCCTGAATTGTTCAGTTTTCACTGGGTTGAGGCGCCACGCAGTAGAACTCTCCGGTCGGCTCTTTCGTCTTTGCTCATGAGTCGATTGATTTTTACAGAGTTCAGTAGTACAAATCTTGGTCAAGGGTTGGTCAGTGTTTTTTTCTCACTACTTACTCACTCACTCACTCACTCACACTCACTTTGTATGCTGTTTATCCTAATCAGGGTTGAGGGGGTGCTGGAGACTATCTCAGCTCTCAGCTGGCACAAGGCACTCAGAAACACCCATGCGCACCTTAGAGCAATTCTTAATATCTCTAGTTAACCTGACTGAATGTCTTTGGACTGTGGGAGGAAATCGGAGCTGCTGTAGGAAACCCCCTCAGACACGGGGAGAACATTCAAACTCCACACAGAAAGGACCCGGACTGCTCCACCTGGAAATCAAACCCAGGACCTTCTTGCTGTGAGGCGACAGTGATACCCACCAAGCCACCGTGCCGCTCTAAGTGCCCATATTGCACAAGTGCATATTGTAATAGCTGTTTATTATCAATAAGCCACATGTGCAGCTCTTTAAAAATGAGATTTAGCCACAAGTCTAAATTCATTAATTTTGTTCACCCTCTATACACCGATCAGCCATTAAAACCACCTCTCTGTTTGTACACTCACTGTCCATTTTATCAGCTCCACCATATAGAAGCACTTTGAAGTTCTAAAATTACTGACTGTAGATCATCTATTTCTCTACATACTTTTTTAGCCTGCTTTCACCCAGTTCTTCACTGGTCAGGACCACCACAGAGCAGATATTATTTAGGTGGTGGATCATTCTCAGCACTGCAGTGACGCAGACATAGTGGTGGTGTGTTAGTGTGTGTTGTGCTGGTATGAGTGGATCAGACACAGCAGTGCTGCTGGAGTTTTTAAATACCGTGTCCACTCACTGTCCACTCTACTAGACACTCCTACCGAGTTGGTCCACCTTGTAGATGTAAAGTCAGAGACGATCGCTCATCTATTGCTGCTGTTTGAGTTGGTCAGCTTCTAGACCTTCATCAGTGGTCACAGGACACTGCCCACAGGGCGCTGTTGGCTGGATATTTTTGGTTGGTGGACTATTCTCAGTCCAGCAGTGACAGTGAGGTGTTTAAAAACTCCATCAGCATTGCTGTGTCTTATCCACTCATACCAGCACAACACACACTAACACACCACCACCATGTCAGTGTCACTGCAGTGCTGAGAATGATCCACCACCCAAATAATACCTGCTCTTTAGTGGTCCTGGGAGAGTCCTGACCATTGAAGAACAGCATGAAAGGCGGCTAACAAAGCATGCAGAGGAACAGATGGACTACATTCAGTAATTGTAGAACTACAAAGTGCTACTATATGGTAAGTGGAGCTGATAAAATGGATTGTGAGTGTAGAAACAAGGAGGTGGTTTTAATGTTATGGCTGATCAGTGTATGTCACAATGGCCATGTTACAATCTGTATATCTCCCTTATTTTTCCCAGGTCACTAAAAATCACTAATCTAGTTTAGTTTAGCAAAGTATGACTATATTTAGACCACTCATCTAATGACATCATCTAACTACCACATAAATGTGGATGTTTTGATTAGCAGAAGTATTTTCAAAATTTTTAATGGATTTGCTTATGGAACAAAATTACTGCTCATCTCTTCCTCACCCAACCCCCCTCCCATCCCCTCTTTCTTATTCCCTCTGTTTTAAGACCCTCCAAATACGCTGTCTGTAAAGCCCCAGGAAAATCAAAGCTCAGAGCCAATGCCATGACAACAGCTGAGATGATGATGTGTTTCCTCTTCTGGGGAAAAATACTCCTCAAGATTCTCTCTTTTTTCAAAAAACAAAAATAAGAACTGGACAAAAGACCTGCTTTCCATAATAGGTTATATAATAGGTTATACCAAGCATGGTACTGAAGCAGAATACAGTATGCATTGTTTTGCTGCATAAAGGTAGAATGAAGTATCATATGCTGCAAGAACTAAAATGAGTTTTGCACAAAAGCACTGATTTCACTGATCATATTCTTATTTAAACTGCATTGCCCTGTTGTAGCATAATAATAATTAGCTTTAACTGAGGTGATCTGTAGCATGAACATGTTTACTAATGAGCTCATGGAAATCCAGAGTTTAGGAGGTAATTGCATTTAATGTTTGCATTATTTAGAATAGTTTAACAGATTATGATTTAGAATAAATTATACAGTCACATGGTTTAACACTAATAGTTAAATTACCCATGAAAACTGTAGTAATTTATTCTCATTGGCATGCATGTATTAATACTTACTTTAATAAAAAATCACCCAAATATTCATATCAATAATAATTAATAATAATAATAATAATAAATATATTTAATAATAATACTACTACTAATAATAATAAATATCTTTAATAACAATACTATCAATAATACTAATAATAACAATAATAATAATATAAATATCAATATCAATAATACTAATAATAAATATCAATAATAATAATAATATTAATAATATTAACAATAACAATAATATCAATAATAATAATAATAATAATATTAATAATATTAATAATAATAATAACAATAATAATAATGTAATTAATGTCATTTTATTATTATTTTTATATATTTTTTATTATTACTACTGGGTGGCATAATGAGGCAGAATATGTTACTGCCTTATAGATTAGGTCTTAGAGTCAATCCTTTATACCAGTTGTTGTCTTCTCAGGCATCCCTCAGTCTCAAATTTTGTCCATGGGTGGCATGGCAGCTCTCTGGTTATTTTGCTATTATCGATTTTCTAAAATTTCCTGTGTGGTACTGTGGGAAGACTTTGTGTTGTACTCACTGGTGGACTGAGCAACTGGTGGAGTGGCACCCAAGCCATTTTCCCCCTCATCTGTCTATGTGTTTCCTGGCAATTGTGTCGTGGAGTACAGTATTTTTGTGTCACCTTATCAGTTGCCTGTCTCTTCTAATCTAAGTTTTATTATTTTGTTTATTTACTAATTATTTTATTTGTGTCTTTCTTTACACAGAGTATTGCCCTTGTTTACATCTCTTGCAGTTGGGTTCATTTCTCAATATTACATTTATTAAAGTTTTCTTCAATAATGTAACCCAAAAATGATTATTAATAATAACAATACTACTCATACTACTATTATTATTATTATTGGTTGGGATGGTGAGGCGGACTGTGTTACTGCCTTATAGATTAGGTCTTAGAGTCAATCCTTTATACCAGTTGTTGTCTTCTCAGTTTCAGATTTTGTCCATGGGTGGCATGGCAACTCTGGTTATTTTGCTATTATTGATTTTCTAAACTTTCCTGTGTGGTCCTGTGGGAAGCCTTTGGGTTGTACTCACTGGTGGACTGAGCAGCTGGCAGAGTGGCACTTAAGTAATTTTTCTGTAGTCTGTCTATGTGTTTCCTGGCAACCGTCGTGGAGTACAGTATTTTTGTGTCACCTTATCAGTCACCTGTCTCTTCTAATATCAAGTCTACTTCTATTTCTATTAAGTTTTATAATTTTGTTTATTTACTAGTTATTTTATTTGTGTCTTTCTTTACACACAGTATTGCCCTTGGATACATCTCTTGCAGTTGGTTTCATTTCGCATTTTTTAAAGTTTACTTCAATAATGTAACCCAAAAATGATTATTAATAATAACAATACTACTACTACTATAACTACTATAACTATTATTATTATTATTACTATTAAGATTGGGTGGGATGGTGAAGCAGACTGTGTTACTGCCTTATAGATTATGTCTTAGAGTCAATAATTTATACCAGTTGTATCTCTCTATTTCTCAAGTCTCTATCAGTATGTCTCCTGCAGTTGGGTTATTTCTCAATATTGCAGGTGTGAGGTTACTGGTGTCTGTGTCATGAAGATACCACTATGTGAAACTTGGTCATTAAATTCTAACACTGTTTATGCACATACACATGGATTAATAATGTTTTTGGCTGCCACATAAACAGATATGATTTTCCAGGGAATTATCTAGCCAAAACTTGGATTTTGTGTGGGTGTGTGTGGGTGCATGTGTGTGCATATAAACTCTCACATTTAGTCAGCCAACACATTGTAAATCATGTTTTTATTATCTGTCTATTTTAAATAGTACCATCATTGTAAATGACACTACTTTTTGATATACATAGTTATGTGAGTAATTTATAGTAATTACCTCCAATATATTAAAATTCCCAAGTCCATAAACACTTGCAGGCTTTCTACCTGTGTCAAATGCAAGTCAGGGTGATATTAATGATTAATGATGACTGCCAAACTGTCAGCCCTTTGCTGTATCTATTTATATTTGAGGTAATTATACATTATTTAGATGTTATATCCTAATACATATTAGCCGTAGATAATATGGTAAAGTGAGATATAAATTGACTCTTTGATACTGCAATATTGATTCCTGATTTCTAACAGTTCACTAGCAGTTAGGTAGCCAGAGGTTGGCTAGTAATTCACCATTGAATTTGGTTGTTTATTGATATGGAGTCTTTACTGATTTATAGATGGAAATGCAACAAGTCTAGGAGACTGAAAACAGAATACTAATAATAAGGCAGATAAAACAGCATAAACTCTAGTGGTAAATATGTACAGTTGTACCATTGTACATTTGATTCATTTACCGGTGTACATTTGATTCATTTATCAGTGAACATTTGATTCATTTACCAGTGTGCATTCGATTCATTTACCAGTGTACATTTGATTCATTTACCAGTGTACATTCGATTCATTTATCAGTGTGCATTTGATACATTTACCATTGTACATTTGATTTATTTACCATTGTACATTTGATTCATTTATCAGTGTGCATTTGATACATTTACCATTGTACATTTGGTTTATTTACCATTATACATTTGATTAATTTACCATTGTATTTGATTAATTTACCATTGTTCATTTGATTTATTTACCACTATACATTTGGTTCATTTACCATTGTACATTTTATTCATTTACCCGTGTACATTTGGTTCATTTACCATTGTACATTTGATTAATTTACCATTATATTTGATTAATTTACCATTGTTTGTTTGATTTATTTACCACTATACATTTGGTTCATTTACCACTGTACATTTGATTCATTTATCATTGTACATCTGATTTATTTACAAATGTACATTTGATTCATTTACCATTGTACATTTGCTTCATTTACCATTGTACATTTGCTTCATTTACCACTGTACCTTTGAGTCATTTACCAGTGCACATTTGATTCACTTACCAATGGATCTTTAATTCACATACCAGTGCACCTTTAATTCATTTACCAGTTTTCCTTTAATTATTTGATCAGTGCATATTTAATTCATTTACCAGTACATTTTATTTACCAGTGCACCTTAAATGTATTTACAGTGTAGCTTCAATGCTGTTCCCAGTGCACCTTTAATTCTTTCATCAGTGCACATAGCACTGGTCAGTCCTTCATAAGTAAGCAGTCTTAATATACAGCTCACAGAGCACTATGACAAATACTGAATGCTAGTCAGTCCTTTCCTTTTTTTGTTTGACAAATGTCAGAAGGGGTTTGAATCTGTAAAAGAATGATGATGTCTGCTGCCCATGTGTCACAGGAAAGGAAATGTGCATTGCGTCTGTGGTGGCACCAGATTTAATTACTTCTTGCGAGGTTTGCTGGGGTGAGGAGGAGACAAAACAAATCTAGAGAAAATATGGATACTGAAATCTGCCAGAGAACTGAGCAGCTATTCTAGTTCAGAGGTTAAATCATCTCTCTGTACAAAATATGTGTTCAGTATGCTGTCAGCTAGACATACATTACAGAGGTTATGGCATCTGTATTAAAAGTGGTAAATACAGAAATTATCCCTAAACACTAAATTATAACTGTGCATTTTATTAAAGGCTTTTTTTTTTACAACACTTCCATAAAAGCTCTTTAGCATTTGGTGGATCCATTAACATAAACCTTCAAGACAAAGGCTGAATAATTTAAAGTCGAATATTTTTAGGGGGGTCCGATTTTTATAGGGTCCGATCCAACAGACGAGCTACTGTAGCTCAAATTGCTGAAGAAGTTAATGCTGGTTCTGATAGAAAGGTGTCAGACTCTATGCCTCGAGGGGTCAGGGCTGTTTTGGCAGCAAAAGGGGGACCAACACAGTATTAGAAAGGTGGTCATAATGTTATGCCTAATTAGTATATACTTATATATTAAGTGTTTATTTACATGTAAACATATTTTACACAAAAATGTAATATAATTAAATGTATACATTAATTATACTTATCTTGGCAGCTGTAAGTGTAGCACAGTTTCTCAGAGATGTAGGACTTTTTGAGAGGTTTGTGTGAGGCAACAGTGCTACCGGGCGGCACGGTGGCTAAGAGGGCAGCACTGTTGCCTCACAGCAAGAAGGTTATGGGTTCGATCCCCAGGCGGGACGGTCTGGGTCCTCTTTGTGTGGATTTTGCATGTTCACCCCGTGTCTGTGTGGGTTTCCTCCGGGAGCTCCGGTTTCCACCTACAGTCCAAAAACATGCAGTCAGGTTAATTGGAGACACTGAATTGCCCTATAGGTGAATGGGTGTATGTGTATGTGTGTGTGTGTGTATGTGTGTCTGCCCTGCGATGGACTGGTGCCCCGTCCAGGGTGTTACTCTGTGCCTTGCGCCCATTGAAAAGCTGGGATAGGCTCTAGCACCCCTCTGCGACCCTGATTGAATAAGTGGTTAAGTGAGTGAGTGAGTTTAACTTCAGTTAATACTAAAATACTTGATCTTGACTTCTTTAAAAATCTGCCCTTTAAATGTGTTTTAAGGCTTAAAAAGCTTCTTTTTCCACATAAGATTGGACACAAAGATACATTCTGTTAGATTTTATTTAGATAAAACACATCATTATGAGTCATTGTGTTGATAAAATCCATGATGGTAATTTGATTGATGAAGTGTTTTCTTCTTTGTTTAACCTGTCACTCCATTATCACTCACAAGAGGCATATTGTTGGTTTCACTACAGCCCTTGTTGTGACCTGTCATTCGTCACTAGTAATTGCTGCTAGCAACAGCTGGCCTCACGGGCTCCATTCTCCATATACTGCAGTGACTATACACTGATCAGCCATAACATTAAAACCACCTCCTTGTTTCTACACTCACTGTTCATTTTATCAGCTCCACTTATCATATAGAAGCACTTTGTAGTTCTACAATTACTGACTGTAGTCTATCTGTTTCTGTACATATCTTTTTTACCTGCTTTCACTGTTCTTCAATGGTCAGGACCACCACAGGTAGTGCAGTGACACTGGCATGGTGTTGGTGTGTTATTGTGTGTTGTGCTGGTATGAGTGGATCGGACACAGCAGCATTGCTGGAGTTTTTAAACATCACTGTCCACTCTCTTAGACACTCCTACCTAGTTGGTCCACCTTGTAGATGTAAAGTCAGAGACGATCGCTCATCTATTGCTGCTGTTTGAGTTGGTCACTTTCTAGACCTTCATCAGTGGTCACAGGATGCTGCCCATGGTGCGCCGTTGGATGGATATCTCATACCAGCACAACACACACTAACACATCACCACCATGTCAGTGTCACTGCAGTGCTAAGAATACTAACACAATGGCTGTAAACATTTCATTAATATAAACATCTTGTATGTATATATATATATACAGTATATATTTATGCATTTTCTCCCCATTTTCCTCCTGATTTAGCGCACTCAATTTATCTTCCGCTGCTGAGAGATACCAGATTGCATCTGAGGAGATCACGTCACTGTACACGCCTCTTCCGACACGTGCACAGCCCTTCTCTTCTCGCCCCTGCATTCTGCTCAGGCGTCTCTTCTGCCAATCAGGGCCCTTACAGAGCGTACGAAGACCCACCCACCCACACATAGTCCGCCCCCCACCCTGCGGATACGGTAGCCAATTAATATTTGCTGCAGGCACTGCCAATTATGTCTGCCATATGCCGCCCAGCAGACCGATGGCAACACCGAGTTTTGAACCGAGAATTTCAGAATCTCGGTGCTGGTGTGTTAGCGGAATATGCTGCTGCACCACCTGGGCACCAATGTTTTGTTTACATTGAATGAAACATCACAACTCTAACATGCTACACCATGTTTGGTGACAATTTTAAATACTTATCTAAAATAAAAATAAAATAAATCATGGGCAATCAAGTGGTCTTAACAAACTAGCCCACCATTATTATTGTGTTTGCCTTTATTTATATATGATAATTATTAACTTTATGAAATACTATTAGTGGATCTCATGCTGAAACCCAGCAGATTACTATAAACTGAGCCAGCAGGTATACCTGCAAAAATCTGGCCATAAATTCCCCATCTGCAGCAGCATGATTAGCGGTGAAATAGACAAATAAGGATGGATTGTACAGGGGAGGTGAGCTGGCCCCCTGAGCTAATCACCATAATTAAGCAGGTGGTATTTTCCCTTGCCAATATTTCACCCACAGTCACCATTGAGAGATCTTCACCACAGAAGCTACTTTAAATAATTAATGTTCCTCACAAGCATCCATAATTGAGGCCTTTCTCCATTAAACGTCTGAAGAAGAAACAAGGGAGGCGTTAGTGTAGCATTCATCCTGAGTTTATCATGAACAGCATGTAAGTGCTGGTACCGCACTGGAGAGTCTGGTTTTATTTCCATGGTTTTCCCCCTAGGCTGCTCACACTGTGCGGTTCGTCTGAATCTCCGAGCGGGATTAAATACATTCTTTACAGTGACAGTTCAGGTAAAGGAAATGAAAAGATTCACACACACGTGTCCGACCATATTAGGGAATCTTCTGGGTTTAATTCACATTCCTGCGGGATCCCATTTAAGCAATGTACAGATCTGATTTTGCAGGCTGCGTTCTCCCGTCGATGTCTCTATGGCTGCTGTGTTTGTAAATGATCAAATGCCTTCTTCTGATAGAGTTTATTACCATATGAGGATTGTCATCATATTGTTTTAATAACAGGTACGAAAGGTATAATTTAAAATAAATAAATAAATAAAATATAGTAAAGAAAAAATAAAACAATGAACATAATTAACCTAAAGTATAGGCCCTTATGCAAATTTTTTTTACTTTCATGTTTACTAGTCTTACTTTTATGTTTACTAGTCTTACTTTCATGTTGACTAGTCGACTACTAGTCCTGCACCTTAACCACTGGGCTACTACTGCAAAATGTGTTACTTTACTTTCATGTTTACTAGTCTTACTTTCATGTTTACTAGTTGATTACTAGTCCTGCACCTTAACCACTAGGCTACAACTGCCAAATTTGTTATTTTGTTTCTTACTTTCATGTTCACTAGTCTTACTTTCATGTTTACTAGTTGATTACTAGTCCTGCACCTTAACCACTAGGCTACAACTGCTAAATTTGTTATTTTGTTGCTTACTTTCATGTTTTCTAGTCTTACCTTCATGTTTACAAGTCTTAATGTTATGTTTACTAGTCGGTTACTAGTCTGGTACCTTAACCACTAGGTTACAACTTCAAAATCCCTTACTTTGTTTCCTCCTTTCATGATTACTACTCTTACTTTCATGTTTACTAGTCTTACTTTCATGTTTACTAGTCAATTACTAGTCCAGTATCTTAACCACTAGTCTACAACTGCAAAATTTGTTTTTTAGTTTTTTACTTTCATGTTTGCTAGTCTTAATTTTATGTTTACTAGTCAATTACTAGTCTGGTACCTTAACCACTAAACTACAACTGCAAAATTTGTTATTTTGCTTCTTTCTTACATGATTCTCACAAGTGTACATCCATTTCAGTTGCAGATTTAGTCATTTTCACTTGAGTTTTGTTTAAGGATTGGTAAATTTATATCTTAGCTCTGTTTGATGATATCAGATGATTAAAGAAACATTTCTGATTGGTGGGTTTTTGCAGCTGAATCGTGGGTAGTGTAGTACTTTACAGTTAAAAGACTTCTTTTTTATTTCTGTCAAGGTCTGTAGTCAAAATAACAAATTCTGCCCTTTTGACTCGTCTTAATAAATATGTATTACGGACCGTTTGTACCTAAGGCTGTACTACAGAAAAAAAGAGTCGGAGGAAATAGATTCATTTAGTCTTTGCTGCGTGATTTATTGAGCATGAAAGTCACTTCAGGAGAATAGACTGAGTGATGAAGGTAATATGACTGAAGGACGGGTTCTAATGACATTTGTGTTTTTCAGCATGGCTGCAGGTATTATAATGAGAAACTGATTATGAGCGAGAAAATGACAGACGTAAAGAAAATACCTTTCTAAAATGTCAACGTTTTTGAAATGTTAGTACTTGATTGGTTATTTTGGTCTCCGTGTGAGTGAATACTGCATTTGTATCCTGCTTACAGAAATTTATCCCATAGCAACATTGTACCTTCCATTAATTACAACCCCAAATTAGAAAAAGTTGGGACAGCTTGGAAAATGCAAATAGTAATGATAAGTTTCTTACATTTACTTTGACTTTTATTTGATTGCAGACAGGATGAACCTGAGATATTTCATGTTTTGTCTGATCAACTTTATTTCATTTATTAATAAACATCCATTCCTGCATTTTAGCCCTGCAACACATTCCAAAAAAAAGTTGGGACGGTAAAGCATTTACCACTTTGTAATGTTGCCTTTCCTTTTCACCACAATTAAAAGACATTTTGGCACTGAGGAGACCAAGTGATTTAGTGTTTCAGCTTTTATTTTGTCTCATTCTTCTTTACTTTTCTGCATTAATGCTGCCATCACAGAAGTGTAAATGACCTTTGCCAAGGGCACTGACACAGCCCCATACCATGACAGACCCTGGCTTTTGGACTTGTTGCTGATAACAGTCTGGATGGTCCTTTTCGCCTTTAGTCCAGAGCACACAGCGTCCATTTTTACAGTGGTACCTTGTAACTCAACGTCCCCTTAACTCAAAATCTTTGAAACTCAAATGTATGCAAGTCCACGAGACCCCATGGAATGCATTAACAGGTTTCCCACATATCTTAATAGGAAAAAATACCTTAAAACTCAACTCCTTTTAAACTCGACGCCACTTCCAGAACCAGTTGACGTTGAGTTTTGCAGAGGTAAACTACACTAGCACACCAGAGCTGGGATTTCGAATACATCATATCGAATCTCAACTCCATCCGGCTGAGCTGGGCGGCCACATGAACAATGATTGGCTGTTGTTCACAGGGGTGGGACAAGCCGGACCAGGGTTCCTCATAACTGGTGTGATTACGACCTCTGCTGGCTTATTGATGACGCCTGCACAGAGTTGAGGAATAATGCTGATCAGGGTGTGGCTCTCCATGCACAAGGCTGATCCACATATGAACCGTGCAGGTGAAAAGAGGCAGCCGGTACTGCTGTTACTGCTGGTACAGCTGTGAGGCTCCTCAGTCAGTAGTGGAGGGTTGTATCGGTAGAGGTGAAGCGTAATGCAATCAGGGTTATTGGATACGACTAGATTAGTGGAGAAAATTGTTATAACTGAGGCGATGTGACGTCATGCAGCACGTGACGTTGGTAAGCTGGTGGCTGTAGTACATCTGAGATTGTGTGCATACTGCACACTTGCATACTAAAAGAGCTTACTGCTTTACCGACCGAGCAGTGCACACTGCCTCGAATCTAGTACGTACTGTTTAAGTATGCGATTTTGGACGCATCCCATGAGTGACCAGGCAATGCCTTTCCAGGAGCAACAGCCAATACAATGACAATTAGTCACTAAGAATAAACTCAACCAAAATAACACTAATCACTGAGTTTAATGAGTCATTTCATTACAAATCATGGCCATGACATTTGTGTCCTTGTGTTTATTTTTACATACTTAGAAAAACTATTCTTGCTTAGCTTAAAACCTTCAAATGAATTTAATACATTTATTAAAGGGAATTATTTAAATTTTTCAGCTTTTTTGGCAGTTTTGCTGTTAGGCTTTTTTATTGGCTGCTGAATCTCTGTGTGTTTGCAAGCCTGGCTGCACTGAATGTGTGAAAATTAGCATTGCGCTTAACAAAGTCTGATGCTAACCGAGCGAACTGAGGTGAAAAGTAATATTCTACTGGTAATCACTTCAGCATTATTTCTTTTAGTCTCATAGAGCTAAAACACACATCTGTACTGGTGTGCAGGTACTGGATGTAGGGCAGCGGTAGCTTAATGATTAAGATACTGATTAGAAATCAGAAAATTTAAGCCACTGTTGCTCTTGGTCAGGCCCCTGATCAAGGCCCTTAATTGCTTAAACTGTATTTTATCACAATTAAAAGTCACGTTGGATGAAAGCTAAATCAGTGGTCCCCAACCACCGGGCCGCGGACCGGTCCGTGGGTCATTTATTACCGGGCCACACAGAAAAAATAAATAATTAGAGATCGCTACAAGAGCAATTACATTTCCAAAACTCTTCAGGTGTTATTGTCTCCAAGCACCACTACTTTGAGAAATCCTTTTCGCCATCTGGACCTGACTTTCCTTTTCCTTTTTGTTTTCCCTTTCCTCGACCTCGGCCACGTCCGAAACCACCTTTTGCAGCTTCTAAAACTGCGCATTGAAGCTGATGCTCTTTTCTTTCTCTGTCTTCCTTACTTCTCTGTTTCTTTTCATTCAGTCTCTTTTCAACATGTACCGCAAATGCCAAGATTGTTTGGAGTCTTCCAGTTTCAGCTTCTACACAGTCGTCTCTTACTTTCTTCTGAATCTCAATTCTCAGACCGCTCAGGAATCGTTCCTTCAAGTGGCTCTTCCAGGCTGAGAGGACTAGACCAGGATAATCCTCTGGTTTGTCAATCCCGCAATGAGCTTCATGCACAGCCTCAAGTCTGTGGAGAAAATCGTTGACATGCTCCCCTTCCATCTGTCTGGTTTGAGACAGTTTTGTGAGATCCAGTCTAACTGGAAATCCTTTTTCGATTCTGTTGCACAGGTTTGTATACTCAGTCTGAAATCTGCCTCCCACTGTGGCATCATAAAATATATCAGTAGTAAGAGGTAGTGGCCCTTGGACTTTTGTCCAGTCCAGCTTGAGTTTGCATGCACATGCTCTTGCCAGTTCATTGATGGATGGCTTCCAACCCTCAACAAACAGTCTCAGTTTTCCCACGAACTTTGGTCCTCCCTCAGAAATAGGTGGAAAACATAATCCGGACCACTGGGTCCCATGACCTGAATGTTGGGCATCTGGAAAGGGTCATGCCTGCTTTCATCGTAGGAAGGTGCCGACGGCAGCCCTCTCGTTGCTGCTTCTTCAGGAAGCCTATCCTTATTCTGTTTATCTTCCAGCCTAGCGAGTTCCTGTTTCAAGTGCTTCTCCTTCTCTTTCATCTTTCTCAATTGGCTTTCAGTCCTTTTCTGTTTCCGTGTCTGCATTTGGGGCAAATCAGTTTCCCCTCCTGCGCTTCTTTCTCGTTCCACATTCTCCATTCCTTCCTCTTCGTCCACACCGCCCTCTGCTCCTCCCGGTCCGTGGTGAACGGGAGGTGGTGGAGGAGGAAACGGGATGAAGTCATCCAGGGAATCCTTCTGTAAATTCAGAAACTGACCACAGGTTACTGTTTTCCTTCTAGGGTGTGTGTTTTTTCTCGCCTGTTCTTTCTTATCTAACTCCTTTTGTGCTTCCTGTCTCCACTTTCCATAGGCGTGCCAACTCGGCTTCCATGGAAAGTTTTCAGGCTGTTTCTTGAATTTCTTATCTTTACAGTACTCTATGGCTTTATCATAGGCATCTTGTTGTAATTGCAATTGTTTTTTAAACTGAACTACTTCATCCACATTTAATGTCCCCCCCCCGGGGGAAAATGGCAGAATTTGACCCATTCATTTATGCTGCAATGCACTATGGGAGGTGGAAAAGGTTTCCCCTTACCCCCTTTTGAATTTCCTTGACCCATCTTTAACGTTTTTCTCGGAACGACCGAGTAAATTTAGGAGTGACCTAAATTTAGCCTAAGTACCCTTCACACGTTAGTACTTACAATAAAATATCAAAATCAGACCAAGATCAGCTCACCGTTTTGGAGTTTGCAGAAGTCACACCATAGATTCTTTTCTGGATTCCAGCACGCCGAGGCGGGAGTCCTCCTTTGTTCCTTTGCTCAAACTGGTGAGGCCAGGTGGGAAGAAGGGGTGATCAGTCCCCAGAGATGTCCCTCCACGACGGTGTGGAATCCTGCCGACAATGCCAAATTGTGGTGACAGAATTCCAAAATTACACTATAATTAGACACTTAGAGTCAGAGCTGAAGTTAGTAAGAAGATGATAGTTTATTCTCTGCAGAGGATCCAAACAGTCAGCAAAGCATATGCAGGCTGAAGGACCAAAAAACATTATTTGTAATGTTTTTTATAGATAGAGGTTCAACCCATATAGATAAGAGCAATGATGTTGTTAAACTGTTAACTTGCTATCAAACAGAAGTGGAATATTCTGTTCTAGTACATCGTGTTCATTTCACATATTCAGTAGTTTAAACAGTATAAACAAAACCCTTATTCAAGGTTCGAGTTTCAGTGACAGACAATCAAATTTTTCTTCCACAACAATGGGAGCAGTGTCTCGTTGCAGCAAAAAAAGCTCAGGATTCACACTGATTTTCCATTCTATAGTTATTCTATTTTAAATCTTCCCATTTTCCATTCTATAGTTATTCTACAGTATTTTAAATTAGATCGTATATAAAACCGGTCTGTGGTGCAAAAACAGTTGGGGACCACTGTGCTAAATAATGTGATTGTAAGTGATGACTTTATATTTTATTAATGTAAATGTCTAAAAGCAAAATTTCATTTTATTAATTGTCAATTTCTAAGATTATCATCCCAAACTCCTAGTAAACAAGCAAAACCTGAGACATTTTAGGAACAGACAGCACTGGCAAGCCATCTTTGAAATTCTATTGAGTAATCACTTCCATTTCTGCAACACTGTGCACTTTTCTGTTTAAACTGGGGAACCAATGACACCAACAGTGAGCTAAATAAACCTATCAACAACAGATTTTAACTTACAGTTTGAATCTGTTGCTGAAATGTTTCTAAATGTCTAAAAGTAAAAGAAAAAATCATTTTATCCAATAACATTGGGTAAGATTGTTACTGGCCCACCTGCCATAGAGACCGGCAGGGGGTGTGTGGGTTAAGCCTAGTTCACACTACACGATTTTTGCCCTGATTTTCACTCGCCGACTGGTGGGCACTAGATTTGCCGGCTCGGGAGCAACTCGGCTCTCAATCGCTATGTGTGAACTGCTCAACAACTCGATCCGAGCGGCTGAAGATAAATATCTAGCACCCTAGATATCTGGATATGAGTCGACTGACTGGCAATTAGTGCTATGTTGAACAGCTAATGAGAACGCAAGATACGTTGGGAGGGAAAACGCAGGGGAAGAGTTGTATAAAGGTGGGACAGGGGCATAATATAGTTTCTATCAGAATACATCGACTAGCGGTTAAGATACTGGACTAGTAAGCAGAAGGTTGCTGGTTCAAACCTCACCACTGCCAGGTTGCCACTGTTGGGCCCTTGAGCAAGGCCCTTAACCCTCAATTGCTTAGACTGCATACTGTAAGTCGCTTTGGAAAATGTAAATGTAAATATAACACCAACGTTTCATTGCAAAAAAATATTTATTAACCTCCAACTCACTATAGAACAATCCATGCTGCTCGCGTAGCCAAATCCACTCAGATTCATTTATTTTTTTCCTACTAGCGCACAAACTGTGATCACTTGCTACTTGATGACATGCATTTTTGGACATGGTATCATTATACCCCTCATCACTTCTCGAGTGTGTAGTTTGGGAAACCAGAGAAGCTCGCTTGTGATTCCAGTTGGTGATAGATCGTGTAGTGTGAAACCCCTTATCGCCGATCAGTCGTGTAGTGTGAAAGCGATCTGTACAGCGACCTGACAACTTGGAAAGTCGTGTAGTGTGAACTTGGCATTACAGAATAATTCCCACCTCATTATCATTATGACGTTAAAAACATTATCATATCATTATGGCCACCAGGGGGCACAGAGTTCCCCACAACCAGACAATGACTATGTCACTGACTATGTGACTTATCAGTGTTAATTCATTGCAGCTGGGAGAGCTTTTTGTATACTGACTTTGTTAGCCACCTTGCCACTGGTTTATTTCATTACGTCTGCAGGACCAGAACTTTTGCTTCTGCCAACTCATTTGCCAACATTCTTTTATCCTTTTACATAACTCAGTGGGGGTTGCAGTGCCCCTTGAGTGGCACAATGTAACCACCATGGACGGTCAAGCTACTTTAATTCTTCTATAGTCATACCCGCTTTTTACTAGGTTTCTTGATCTTTATGCTTTTTCAGAGGATGTAGGTTATCACAATCTGGTGGATTGAGTAGCTGCCGTGTTGGTAACTCAGTTTTCACCTTTTCACCTTAAGTGCATGGCCACTTGAGTTTTCCAATGTTTGCTTGGGACAGAGTTGGCTTATGTCCTTTTGGGGCAAACTTTCCTTTTTTTCTGGGCAAGTGAGTGGAATATGATACCCCCTACTCCAACTAACATGCTCATCTATATATTCTATTGATGCTCTGCCTCTGGCATTGGATTTTTGGTGTGGTTTTCTTTTGCTTTCAGTTTCTGTTATTTTGGCCACCTGTAGTTAGCAAGTTATTCTCTTCTTTTTGTTTCTATACCTCATTCATTCACTTTTAGTGGATGCTTTTATCTAAAGCAGATTACAATTATTACTGAACACAATTTGCACACTTGAGGTTTAAGGGCCTTGTTCAGGGGTCCAACAGTTGCAGCGTGGCAGTGGTGGGGCTTGAACCGGAAACCTTCTGATTACTAGTCCAGTACCCTATCCACTGAACCACCACTGCGCCTTTTATAATTAGCTTAACAATATACGTATGTAAAAAGTTCACTCACTCACTCACTTTCTTAACCGCGTATCCAATTAGGGTTGGGGGGTGGGGGTGGGGGTCCTGGAGCCTAACCCAGCTTTTTAATGGGCGCAAGGCACACAGTGACACCCTGGACGGGGCACCAGTCCATCGCAGGGCAGACACACATACACACACACACATACACACACCCATTCACTTATAGGGCAGTTCAGTGTCTCCAATTAATCTGACTGCATGTTTTTGGACTGTGCGAGGAAACCGGAGTTTCCAGAGGAAACCCACGCAGACACGGGGAGAACATGCAAACTCCACATAGAAACGAACCCAGGACCTTCTTGCTGTGAGGCAACAGTGCTACCCACCGAGCCACCGTGCCTGTAAAAAGTTCATTTTAATTTAATTACCCTCTTTTACACTCACTTTATCCTGGTCAGTGTTGCAATGGGCATGGTTTGCCTGGAATCAGTGGGCAGAATGCAGTAACACATCCCAGACAGGACGTCAACCCATCGTGGATCCTCTGCCATACCCATTCACCTCTCCACTCACCAAGACATAGCCAGCCATGTCTGTATGTAGAAGATTCAAGCCCTGGTGGGCTAGTGTATTTTAACACTGAGCCAGAATTATATAGTAATTAGTATTGTCGTATTTATATAATTTGTAAACAAAAAATGCTAAATAGAATCTGTCTCTCTAGTGGTCTTATACTTTTGGCCCACGCTGTTTCATCTACCTCGCACAGAATGCAGCACAGAAATAGTAACAATTTAAAAATGGACAAGAAAGTGTTAAGTAAACAATGAAATAAATGGTTTCAGTAAAGCATAAACCTATTTTTTTCCGTAGGAGGAGTGTTAATGCAGCCTGAGCCAAATATCAAGCGCAATCGCTGCCAAGTAATGACTTTTAGCTGTCTTACACTGGACTGTGACAAATAAATAAATAGCCGGATCTGATTTTGTCTAGCCTGCTTGCTTGGCTGGAGCCCACCATGCTGATTATATCCAAACTCGTCTTCGACTGTGACACTGGATAAGCTCCACTCCTGTTCTTCAGCTGCAGCAGGAACCATGCTGCTCTGTAGAGATAATGAACTGACAAAGACTTATTTTCCTCCTCTGCCCCGTGTAACCTCTACTTATTACTTCTGATCATGAGTACCACCTTGGAGATTTTTCACATCCAGCACAGGACGACGCCCTATAGTCTTCATCTCCTACAGACGGACGTTATATTGGGTCAAAACATTGGGCAAACATTGTTGGGCCAGGCGATAAAAGCCTCGGAACTGAGTCAGATACTAATTTAATTCAACAGAGCAGGTCTTTAGATTCTGTAATGCACTTGTTGCAGGGAAGAGGGAAAGGCTTTAAGGAGACTGCAAGATGACAGACTATCTAGGAGACTAAAGACACTCAAGAAGATAAGCATAACTTGATGCCATTTCCAGGCAGAAACAATGGGATAATACGTTCTAAAAGGTCAAGAATGAATGATGGGAATCTTATTAAGGTTTCTAATGTGCTTTGGGAAACCTTACTCCGCTTTATTGCTTCAGTTTTCTGCCAGTTTTTTAAATCTATAAAACAGATACACAGCTTACATAATATACTAAATACACCAGAAAACAATATATATATATATATATATGTTTTTGTACTAAATGGCCAAAAGTAGATGGAAACACCTCCTAATTAAGTTCAGATTTAAGTCACACCCATTGCTTATGTGTATACAATCATTTATGTTCAGTGGGCCAAGTACAGAGCCCTAAGGTTGGAGTAAATGGTTCGGCATGCCAATGAATGACCTCCTACCTGGAAGGGCGCTCCTACCAGACACTCTCTCAACTGGTGTTCTTCAGGGCTCTGTACTTGGTCCACTTCTATTCTCTATCTACACCCGCTCTCTTGGTAAGGTCATAGCCCCCCATGGCTTCTCTTACCATTCCCATTCTGCCATTTCCTCCTTCAGACACACAAGCCTCAGCTTGCATCTCAGCATGTCTGCAAGATATCTCACAATGGATGTCAGCTCATCATCTAAAACTCAATCCCAGCAAGACAGAGCTGTTACTTATTCCTGGAGCTCGATTCCAACACAGTATCTAGTCATCTTTCTTGATGACTCCCAAATCAGACCATATATATATATATATATATATATATATATATATATATATATATATATATATATATATATACTGTATATAAACCGAGAGCATGATTATTATATTGTTATCACATTGTTATTAGAAACTGTCCACTGTAAAAAATAAAAATAATAATATTAATAAAAATAAATAAAAATGTAAGAATTTTGAAAAGAAATATTTATTTATTTAATTCTCCAACAGTATTTAAAACCCAGCTGCTGGACCAGATACACCAATACTAATACAACACCCACTTTCATGTCATTATCATTTGTACACAAAAAGTACACAAAGTAGCAGATGAGCAACAGTCAGTAATTGTACACTCAGGTTCAGATAGAACCATGACCAGAGCTCTTCAGATGAAAATCTAGCATGACAGCACAGTGTTCAGTCTAAATTAAGTAGTTCAGGTTTGAGCATTTTAATGTGCAATGTTTTCATACACTTCTGATGAAAATAGCATTCTCAGTAGATATGTCAGCTGATGGCAGTCACTCAGTGTGTATCTCAGTGCAGCCCACCCATTAGACTGACATTTCAATTTCATTGCTTCACAGCTTGAAGTCTAACGCAGTTCCTGAATGCCTCTGTGTACAGCGGAGGGGGGTCGTCAGCGCTCCATACGGTCTTTTTTTTTTTTGCCTCTTTAATCAGTTATGGCCCAGAGCTCGACTGATGACTCTCAACAAAGACTCAAAGTTTGCAGATAGAACCAATCACAATAGCAACACAATGCTTTTTTTTGCCCTCAACTCCACCTGAAACTATGACTCAGCACTGAATAAACACGAGCTGTGAAATATACCGTCATCCGCGCTTTCTCCAATCCACTTTACCCGATAATTTATTAATATGAAATGAAAATTGGCCGGTGCTTATGTAATTGCGTTTGAACAGTTTTTCTACACTGCTATTCGCCAGGCTAATGTCTGTTCCTAGCAGAGGGCCAATCTGTTTTGCTCAATAATTACACAGCGTTTTTGTCATTCTATTCTTGCCGCTCAGCCATTTGCTGCTTCACTTACAGTGTATCACGAAAGTGAGTACACCCCTCACATTTCTGCAGATATTTAAGTATATCTTTTCATGGGACAACACTGACAAAATGACACTTTGACACAATGAAAAGTAGTCTGTGTGCAGCTTATATAACAGTGTAAATTTATTCTTCCCTCAAAATAACTCAATATATAGCCATTAATGTCTAAACCACCGGCAACAAAAGTGAGTACACCCCTAAGAGACTACACCCCTAAATGTCCAAATTGAGCACTGCTTGTCATTTTCCCTCCAAAATGTCATGTGATTTGTTAGTGTTACTAGGTCTCAGGTGTGCATAGGGAGCAGGTGTGTTCAATTTAGTAGTACAGCTCTCACACTCTCTCATACTGGTCACTGAAAGTTCCAACATGGCACCTCATGGCAAAGAACTCTCTGAGGATCTTAAAAGACGAATTGTTGCGCTACATGAAGATGGCCAAAGCTACAAGAAGATTGCCAACACCCTGAAACTGAGCTGCAGCACAGTGGCCAAGATCATCCAGCGTTTTAAAAGAGCAGGGTCCACTCAGAACAGACCTCGCGTTGGTCGTCCAAAGAAGCTGAGTGCACGTGCTCAGCGTCACATCCAACTGCTGTCTTTGAAAGATAGGCGCAGGAGTGCTGTCAGCATTGCTGCAGAGATTGAAAAGGTGGGGGGTCAGCCTGTCAGTGCTCAGACCATACGCCGCACACTACATCAAATTGGTCTGCATGGCTGTCACCCCAGAAGGAAGCTTCTTCTGAAGTCTCTACACAAGAAAGCCCGCAAACAGTTTGCTGAAGACATGTCAACAAAGGACATGGATTACTGGAACCATGTCCTATGGTCTGATGAGACCAAGATTAATTTGTTTGGTTCAGATGGTCTCAAGCATGTGTGGCGGCAATCAGGTGAGGAGTACAAAGATAAGTGTGTCATGCCTACAGTCAAGCATGGTGGTGGGAATGCCATGGTCTGGGGCTGCATGAGTGCAGCAGGTGTTGGGGAGTTACATTTCATTGAGGGACACATGAACTCCAATATGTACTGTGAAATACTGAAGCAGAGCATGATCCCCTCCCTCCGGAAACTGGGTCGCAGGGCAGTGTTCCAGCATGATAATGACCCCAAACACACCTCTAAGACCACCACTGCTTTATTGAAGAGGCTGAGGGTAAAGGTGATGGACTGGCCAAGCATGTCTCCAGACCTAAACCCAATGGAACATCTTTGGGGCATCCTCAAGCGGAAGGTGGAGGAGCGCAAAGTCTCGAATATCCGCCAGCTCCGTGATGTCGTCATAGAGTAGTGGAAAAGCATTCCAGTGGCAACCTGTGAAGCTCTGGTAAACTCCATGCCCAGGAGAGTTAAGGCAGTTCTGGGAAATAATGGTGGCCACACAAAATATTGACACTTCAGGAACTTTCACTAAGGGGTGTACTCACTTTTGTTGCCGGTGGTTTAGACATTAATGGCTGTATATTGAGTTATTTTGAGGGAAGAATAAATTTACACTGTTATATAAGCTGCACACAGACTACTTTTCATTGTGTCAAAGTGTCATTTTGTCAGTGTTGTCCCATGAAAAGATATACTTAAATATCTGCAGAAATGTGAGGGGTGTACTCACTTTTGTGATACACTGTAGCTTGACAGTAACAGATGTGAAAATTGCATCTCCTATCAGTGTAAACAACATCTGATAACAGTCAAGAAGCACTGTTAGATATGGAAGAGGCAGATCTGTTTCAAATTAGTTTATCCACAAGCATCCCCATGCCTGCAAGCAGCAGCCAGCTCCAGCTGTGAACGATGAGCTCGCCATGGCATGCAGTTAGAAGGCACATGTGAGCGAAGAACGTTCCATCATGTACGGTCCGACGTTCACCAGTTGTTGTGACTTTATGTGCGTATGTATCATATAACATACTTTAATCATTTAAAATATCAAGAAAATGCAGTAAATAATACAACTCAAATTCAGTGTTCTTTACATTTACTTTGACTTTTATTTGATTGCAGACAGTTTGAACCCCAAATATTTCATGTTTTGTCTGCTCAACCTCATTTCATTTGTTAATATACCTCCATTCCTGCATTTCAGGCCTGTAACCTGCAACTACTTATAATAAATTAGGAGGCCAATTGATATTAAAATGTTTTAATTATATATAATTTTTAGCCATCACAGGACTACAAGTACAAGATTGCCATGACAAACATGTTCCTTATGTAATAACTATATCTAGACATTTCTGCTTGGGTTTACTTCATTAATCTCCTGAAAGCAAGCGATAGATGGATTGGTTACTTTTCATTGCTTCTATATGAGAGAAAGTGAGTAGATCAGTAGTGGCAGTAGTTAGATTTTTTGCTTTAGTGTTGCCTTAAGATGAACTGTGCCCTATCCAGGGTGTATTTCTGTCTTGCTCCCAGTGTGGCACTAGACCATTGTGATTCTGACCTGAATGGAGTACTTAGTTTAAAAAAAATAAAATAAGTGAATAAATAAAATAATAGCCTCAAATTGGTTGAGACTTTTTAAGGTGATTTAATGTAAAAAAAATCAGATATACAAAAAAAAAAAAACAATAATAATAATCTTATTAATAAATAATAAATAAATTAAATTAATAATAAATAAATAATGAATAAATAATTAAAAAAAAAAAAAAAAAAAAAAAAAAAAACTAAGCTAAGGAAAACCCCTAATTTAGCATTTGATTAGTGGATATTTTGCAAATGACAGTTGATAGCTTAACAACCATGCAGGTTTATATCTCATTTAAAGTACAGTCACATAGTCAGCACAGGCATGAGCGAGTTATAAATCCAGCCAAGTGAACCCCCAAGAGTGGTCACCCTCACCCTGAGTTTCAACTGCTTTAATCTCTCAATCACACACACCTGGGATTCATTAGCACCACCTACACACTTCAGCACTTTGTAAGTTCAGGTCAGTTCTATTGTTCAGTGCTTTCTGTGTTGAAACCTGCTTTTTTGTTTGGCTCTTGACTCTTGGATTCCAACTTTGCAGATGGAATCACAACCTCACATTTACAGCATTAAGCAGACACTTTTATCCCAAGTGACTTGGAGTGTGACTGTGTACAGTCCAAGCAATTAAGGGTTAGGGGCCTTGATCAAGGGCCTAAGTGTAGTAACCTTGCAGTAATGGAGCTTGAACTACTACTATGAACCAAGCAACCTACCGATTACTAATGCAGTAACTTTTACATTTACATTTTCAGCGCTTAGCAGACGCTGTTATCCAGTGCTTCCATAGTTAACATTACTTTACTCTAGTTAAGTAGACAACAGTCCAAGAATACAAATCTGATGAAAACCCTGTTAGAACCAAGGGTTTTTTTCAAGCAATGAATAGGAGTGTTAGTAAGTACATGTCAGCTTAAGTGTTTAGTAAAGAGGTGGGTTTTTAATCTTTTGAAGACAGTGAAAGACCCAGATGTTCGGACAGACAAGGGACGCTCGTTCCACCACTTGGGTGCAAGTACAGAGAAGAGCTTTCATGCTTGTCTTCCTTGAGTTCTGGGTGGAGGATCAAGTCGAGCGAGACTAGTGGCTCGGAGGTTGTGTGGTACAGAGCAAGGTTTTATTAGACCTCATAGGTAGCTTGGGGCTGGTCCATTTTTGGCTTTGTAGGTGATCAGTGTTTTACACTGAAAGCGGGCAGCTACAGGAAGCCAGTGAAGAGAACACAGTAGTTTAGGTTGGTTAAAAACTAGGCGAGCAGCTGCATTTTGGATGAGTTGCAAGGGTTTAGAGGACATAGGAGCACCTGCAGTAGTCCAACCGCGAGACTAAGTGTTGAGATACCTTGTGTAAAATCCATTTTAAATAGAATAGAAAATACATATGTAGCATAAATAATATGCCTAATAGTAATTACAACTCCAAATCAGAAGAAGCTGGACATTATGGAAAAGAAAAAGAAAAAAAAACACAGTGTTTCTTACATTTACTTTGACTTCTATTAATTGCAGACAGTATGAACCTAAGATATATTAATGATTCTGGTCAACCTAATTTTATTTGTTCCTGCATGGAATGAACATCCTAAGTAAGTTCAATAAAAACAAATACAATTTACTTTCTTTTCATGTTATTATACATAAAATTAAGCAATTAATTTTAATTATTGGTGTTACACAGAACATGGGACCTGGGTTTTGTGCGCATCTAACATTTCTACAGTATGCACTGAAAATGATTTTAAGGTGACTTTTAGATTTGCTCTGATTATTAAGACACTTTCCCTTTCAGCATATTACAGCATCCTGGGTTCCCTCCCTGGCAAATAGACCACTGTTCCATGCATATTACTGTATATCAAGTGCAAGTGACATGGTGAAGATCTGTGGTTCCCTTTTCTATGATCTGTGCAAAGCTTTTTAGATATTCTCTTTGTAATGCTTGTGTCTAGGTCTAATTGCTCACAGAGAGCTCATTAGCTGTAAATAATTATAACTACTTATAATAAATCAGGAGGCCAAATGATATTAAATATTTTAATTGGTTTTAACCATCACATGACTGCAAGTACAAGACCATGCCATGACATACACAGATCAGCCATAGCATTAAAACCACCACCTTGTTTCTACACTCACTATCCATTTTATCAGCTCCACTTACCATATAGAAGCACTCTGTAGTTCTACAATTACTGACTGTAGTCCATCTGTTTCTCTGCATGCTTTGTTAGCCCTCTTTTACTGCTTGGAAGTAATGTGAGTATTGATAAACTGTACACCGTACAGCCGTACACAGCCATAACATTAAAACCACCTCCTTGTTTCTACATTCACTGTCCATTTTATCAGCCCCACTTACCATATAGAACCACTTTGAAGTTCTACAATTACTGACTGTAGTCCATCTGTTTCTCTGCATACTTTGTTAGCCCCCTTTTATGCTGTTCTTCAATGGCAGTGACACTGACATGGTGGTGGTGTGTTAGTGTGTGTTGTGCTGGTATGAGTGGATAAGACACAGCAGCACTGTTGGAGTTTTTAAACATCCCACTGTCACTGCTGGACTGAGAATAGTCCACCATCCAAAAATATCCAGTCAACAGCGCCCCATGGGCAGCGTCCTGTGGCCACTGATGAGGGTCTAGAAGATGACCAACTCAAACAGCAGCAATAGATGAGCGATTGTCTCTGACTTTACATCTGCAAGGTGGACCAACTAGGTGGGAGTGTCTAATAGAGTGGACAGTGAGTGGACACGGTATTTAAAAACTCCAGCAGCACTGCTGTGTCTGATCCACTCATACCAGCACAACACACACTAACACACCACCACCGTGTCAGTGTCACTGCAGTGCTGAGAATGATCCACCACCTAAATAATACCTGCTCTGTAGTGGTCCTGTGGGGGTCCTGACCATTGAAGAACAGGATGAAAGGGGGCTAACAAAGCATGCAGAGAAACAGATGGTTCTATATGGTAAGTGGAGGTGATAAAATGGACAGTGAGTGTAGAAACAAGGAGGTGGTTTTAATGGTATGGCTGATCGGTGTACACCAGAGAAAAAGCAATTCAGATAGAGAAGTAAAATTCAACATGCAATGTTTCTGCTACTCTTGGTGCTACACATCTGTAAGGAGTCGTCACATCCAATGTCCTGCTGTTTGGTTTTCTATTTGTTGAGTAATGCAAAAATATATTGCCTTTGACAGAATTTGCTAACATGTATTGAAGTAAATCTTCTGTTTGTAGCCGTGCACAGATCACATCCTATTACACATTTTGGTGAAGACGATGACGTGGCAGCAGTGTGAAATAATGCTGCTATTTTGGATTTGCTGTGAAAACACTGTGATAGGCATGATCTGCATGTGTAACCTTTTTATTAGGCTGGATTTAAGGGCAGGAAGGGGAAATTATGCCAGCTACCTTCATTCCCACCAAATCTAACACTTCTGTTCTGTTAGTCTCAAGCATGGTGTGACATGCATTGCATCAGCCTGAGAAATATCAGATTCAAGAAATAGATCCTATAGGAGTTTCTGCTGATCAGCATGTCACTAACTTGACAGAATATAGCACAGTGCACCTTATATCAAGGACCTGACTCGGTAGGAGGAAAGAAATGTTATTTTTTGTCATATAGTTATGATGTAAGTTGGCGCAGATTTGAGAGAGTTTTTAAACAAGTCAGTAAATACATGTTGTATATTAATTAAGGTGACGAATTGTGGTATTTCTGTTGAAGGGGCTTTCCAGCAGAATGCTGTTCCACCTTAAGTCATTTTAAATACAGATTATGTGTGTATCTATATAACATTTGGTGCTGTGGTATCTGGCACCAAGATGTTAGCAGCAGATCCTTTCACTCCTGTAAGTTACGAGGTGGGTCCTCCATGGATGGGACTTGTTTGTCCAGCACATCTCACAGATGCTCGATTGGATTGAGATCTGGGGAATTTGGAGGCCAAGTCAACACCTTAAACTCATTGTTGTGCTCCTTAAACCATTTCTAAACCATTTTTGCTTTGTGGCAGGGCGCATTATCCTGCTGAAAGAGGCCACGGCCATCAGGGAATATCGTTTCCATAAAAGGGTGAACATGGTCTGCAACAATGCTTAGGTAGGTGGTACGTGTCAAAGTAGCATCCACATGGATGGCAGGACCCAAGGTTTTCCAGCAGAACATTGCTCAAAGCATCACACTGCCTCCGCCGGCTTGCCTTCTTCCCATAGTGCACCCTGGTGCCATGTGTTCCCCAGGTAATCCATGTGATGTAAAAGAAAACATGATTCATCAGACCAGGCCGCCTTCTATCACTGCTCTGTGGTCCAGTTCTGATGCTCACATGCCCATTGTTGGCACTTTCGGTGGTGGACAGGAGTCAGCATGGGCACCCTGACTGGTCTGCAGCAATGCTGCCCCATACGCAACAGGCTGCGATGCACTGTTTATTCTGACACCTTTCTATCAGAACCAGCATTAACTTCTTCAGCAATTTGAGCTACAGCAGCTCGTCTGTTGGATTGGATCACACGGGCCAGCCTTCGCTACCAACGTGCATCAATGAGCCTTGGTTGCCCATGACCCTGTCGCTGGTTTACCACTGTTCCATCCTTGGACCACTTTTGATAGATACTGACCACTGCAGACCGGGAACACCCCACAAGAGCTGCAGTTTTGGAGATGCTCTGACCCAATCGTCTAGCTATCACATTTTGGCCCTTGTCAAACTCGCTCAAATCTTTACGCTTGCTCATTTTTCCTGCTTCTAACACATCAACTTTGAGGATAAAATGTTCGCTTGGTGCCGAAGGAGACTAAGGTGACAGGAAGGTTAATCAATGATTGTTTCTGCAATCTTGTTGATTTGAAAAGATTACACAAGCACAAAAATGTCTGTGCTCACACTTTGACTGGCAGGTTTTGAACTGTTTTTGGAAAAAATCAAAATGTTTGTTTTTACGAATTACAATTTAGATACTTGGAGCATTTTTGCAAGATTTGTTCTCAGTGTATATGCACTGTTCCTACTCTCACTGGCAAACCTGCAAATATAAGGAAGCAGAACCAGTGCATTTTTGACATGCGGTCTAATTCAGGCCTGGTGATGCACTGACACTTTCAGAGCCAGGTTTACAAATATATGAATATAACAGGGTAGCTTAAATTTAATTGGCTGCTTGCACATTAAAGACTGGATATGTTTCATATCTTATATCAGCATTTATTATCACACATATAGGTTAGGTACATGTTTGGCCCGGGAAGAACGTTAAATTAATTAAGACTCGGAGAGAGCGTGTTTGTTCTACACCCTTCATTACAATTCCACAATTCATACTCATACAATACAGATGGGTTCACGCACGCCCCCTTCAGTGAGGCAGAGGTATTGGCTGCCTCACTTTATGTATTTTCAGTGCAGTTTTATGTCAGATCAGCAAGACTAATAAGTGAAATGCATTAGACTGGAGGCTGGTGTAAAAAGTGTCTACAAACATTATATTGGTGACATACAGAGAGACATTTGCCAATTACACACACTCAATCCAGTTTGTAAAGGATTGCGCAATTCCAGCTAAGCTCATCTCGTTGCTGCTTCACATCTCTCCCTGTATTCGAATTCAGGGATTTTGACTATAAAAATGATTTGAATGATTGGAATTATACAAAAATGACATTTCTAGCACAGAACAGTGGACAAATATTAATATTATTTTATTTTATTGTAATTTGTTTTGTACTTCTCACGTTTTCTCTGACAGCGTGTCCCTGCAGTGCATACACAAAACCTTATTTACATGTAGTTTTAGCATTATTTTCCTGCATTATTTTCAACATAATTACTAACTACACATTATATTTTTAAGCCTGTATATGCAAATTAGAACTCTTTATTTAGTGTAAAAAGTCATGATCTTTAACAGCGTTCAATATCCGCCATTTTAATCACTCTAAACAGAAACAATTTGTGCCTGATAAATGTAACTTAGATGGGGCATCATCTCCTTGTTTTTGCAACAGCGACTCCTACTGTTTGATGGGGGCGCTGAAATAAAAAATGCCACATGTTGGACGAATCTATGACTGTCCATGCATATTTATAGAGAGAAATCTGCTATTGATCAGTAAAAATAAAAAAATAAATAAATAAAACTAAGTAATAATAGGTAATATAATATATATATATATATATATAGTATATAATATAATAGTAGACTAATAATAATAATGATAATAATAGCAATAATAATGATAATAATAATAGCAATAATAGCAATAACAGCAATAATTATGTAATAATAATAATAATATAAATTTTAGCAACATTAATTTCTCGTTGAGTCCGTTTTTAAATGCTACTGGCCTGATAAATGTAACTTAGATGGGGCGTCACCTCTTTGTTTCAGTAACAGCGCCTCCCACTGTTTGGTGAAGGCGGCGAAATAAATAATGCCATGTGTTGGACAATCTATGACTACATAATGTTTCTCCATGCATATTTAAAGAGAGAAATATGCCCCTGATCCGTAAAAGAATAAAATAAATTAAAATAAAGAAATAAAGAAACAAATACATAAAAGTAGACTAGTAATAATAATAATGATAATAATAATAATAATAATAATAATATTAATAATAACAATAATCATAATGATAATAAAATGATGATGATGATAATAATAATAATAATATTAATAATAAAATGAAGATGATAATAATAATATTAATAATAGTAGTAATAATAATAATAATAATAATAATGATAATAATAATAGCAATAACAATAATAATAATAAAATGATAATAATAATATAATAATAACAAACAATAATAATAATAATAACAAACAATAATAATAAAATGATAATAATAATAATGATGATGATAATAATAATAATAATAATAATAATAATAATAATAATAATAATTTAAGCAACTTTAATTTCTCCTTGAGTCAGTTGTTAAATGCCAGGCTCTATACATCTTTTAATTTACTCCTTATTTGGTATCATTGTAAAACTTTTAAGGGCCTCTGTGTTTTTAAGAAGTTTATCTATGGCACTGAAATTTGCATTTCTCTTCCATCACCAGATCCCCCAGGTGAGCTATGCTTCCACAGCACCAGAACTGAGTGACAACACACGCTACGACTTCTTCTCCCGAGTCGTCCCACCAGACACCTACCAGGCCCAGGCCATGGTGGACATTGTTCGACACATGGGCTGGAACTACGTCTCCACCGTGGCCTCAGAGGGAAATTATGGAGAAAGCGGGGTGGACGCCTTCATCCAGAAGTCTCGTGAGGATGGTAAGAACGTGTCTATTGAACTAATTGAATTGAACTAATTGAACTAATGTGTTTTGTCCAGTCCATTTAATTCATTCTAGTACTGCTGTTGAAAATAACCTTCACTATCTCCTAATTGCTACCACTAATTTAATTAAAGGATTTTTGAAGACAGAAATGATTGAAGTAAAGGATTTAAACAGCTTTAACAGCTATTTCTTTTATTAGAAGATGGAGTAAATTCCTTCAAAAGAAACTAAGCGTTTTTTGTTTTTTTTAAAGCTTGTCAGTATTTCAGGTTACCAGGGCTTTATTAGTGTGATATGATTGGTTTATTGCTGTGTCGTAAATCTTGGCAGCTTAGAAGGGGGGGGCTTGTTGGCCAGTCCATCGCAGGGCAGACACACATACACACACACACACACACACACATCCATACACCTACAGTATAGAGCAAATTAGTGTCTCCAATGAACCTGACTGCATGTTTTTGGACTGTGGGAGGAAACCGGAGCTCCCGGAGGAAACCCACACAGACACAGGGAGAACATACAAACTCCACACAGAAAGGACCCGGACCGCCCTGCCTGGGGATCAAACCCAGGACCTTCTTGCTGTGAGGCAACAGTGCTACCCACTGAGCCGCCCACACATTTAAACATGTAATTAAAATGTACATTTGTTTTACATTTTCGGCATTTAGCAGCCGCTTTTGTCCAAAGCGACTTACAGTACACAATCTAAGCAGTTGAGGGTTAAGGGCCTTGCTCATGGGCCCACCAGTGGCAACCTGGCAGTGGTGAGGCTTGAACCGGCAACCTTCTGATAACTGGACCAGTACCTTAACCACTAGGCTACAGCTGCCCTATTATTTTTCAATAATATAATGTTTAAATCAGTGATTCCAAATCCTACTAGGGATTCTCAGTGACTTCAGTAATACCACATAATTAGACTGAATTTGTATTTACTATTTAACCAAACTTAAACAGATATGGGGTGGCAAGGTGGCACAAATCCCTCTCTCCGCTCATTTTTCTCATTCAATTCATATCAATTCCTAATGAAGTTAATGATGAACATTACATACTTTGTTAAACTCTTTATGACTGCATTGCATAAATCATAAAGAGAAATGTCCCAAGCGTCCCATCAAGGATCTAATCAAGGCTAGTAAAAGATGTATGATAAAATACATCTGGCAGCAGTTAAGATCTTTCTCATTTACCTAATGATTGTTTTATAATGCATTATAGGAACATTAAAAATAAATAGCATTATAATTGTAACCTACATTTAAATACAGAGGTACCTTGTAACTCAACGTCCCCTAAACTCAAAATCTTTGAAACTCAATGCCCTTTGTCCAGAAATTTGTACCCTTAAACTCAACGTTTCCCTGAAACTCAACGTGTTCAGCTTGTTTTTAAAAACATGTCTTTATTCATTTCAAATTAACAATGAACAGCCGCTTTGTTCGGCGCTCGGCTTGAGCGGCGCAGTAAAACGTCATCAAAGTGGGAATATGAGAACTGCATTTGTGTGGAATAACCGCCAGATTCACTCTGAAAGCTCCACATGTATCTGTGTTTAGCTGCATTTTGCTCCTGTTTCACTTTTAAACTCGTGTTACAGCTCAGGGGTTCTGATAAATTGTAAGAATCAGCTTTTTATTTTAGTGTTTTTATATTATATTTGTGTTATTTTCAGTGTAAGTGTCATAAACAACCCCATTATTTTACATTAGCCTAAAATATACGCAAGTCCACGGGACCATGGAACGCATTAACAGGTTTCCCATACATCCTTATGGGAAAAAATACCTTGAAACTCAACGTCTTTTAAACTCAACGCCACTCCCAGAACTACGGTGGCCGAGAAGTGCAAAACAAATTTACATTTCAGAAAACAAAATTACAAAAAAACAAAAACAACATTTACAATGAAAGCAAAAACAAATTTACAAGTGCTTGGGTACCCAGTGTTTGTAAATTTGTTTTGGCATATGTAAAAGTGTTTCAGCACTTGTAAATTTGTTTTCGGCATATGTAATTTTGTTTTCTAAAATGTAAATTTGTTTTGCACTTCTCGGCCGCACATTTCTGACGGAAAAGGTAGGGACAATAACACCGGAAGTGCGTGTTGCTTACCTGCTGTCAATCAAACTGTTTCTCACTGGTAAAGTGAACAGAGTTTGTGATGGTGACGATAAACAAGGTTTTGTCTAGTTTGTGGAAATCATTTTATCCAGTTAACCCACTATTGTTTTTCTTGTGGAAAGTTATTAGATTGTGCAGACGGTTAGACGTGGCGTGTGCATCTCTATTTACCGTCCGCTCTTCTAAACATCTAAGGAATTCCCACAAGAACAACAAAAGCGAAATAATGAAAGTAATTAACACAAAATGGACAAAACATTGTTTATTAGGGACGGAACATCTGATCCCGAGGCTTGTTAAAGCTTGTTTCACTTTTGTAACACTGGACTCAGTGTATCGGAGCTTATATTAAAGCAGCATGTGCTGGACTGATGAAGCTTTGTGCTGTGTTTTATCTCACTGATTATATAAGAGACAATCAAACCAGGGTTACCCACCGTCCTGTAAAATACAGAATCCTTCTTTATCTGGAGACTAAACGCCGCGTTCAGTATTGAACTGATACAGGACGCTTTGTTCCGTATTTTTATCAATGGGAGACTGTGGGAATTATATTAAGTAGTGTTCACTTTTATTCTTAGTAACGGTGTGTGTGCGCTGGTTATAGCAACATAACCTGTGTAATACACCGCTGTATGAGTAGCACAGTGGGCGGAGTGCAGATGAAGCCTCATTTAAGCTTTTGAAGCTCTTTTACTGATTGTGCTGAAAATACCTGAGGGAGGGGGGGCACCTTACACAGTCATGAGAACAAAGGTTTTATTTATGGTGTTTAACATTTATTATTTTAATTCTTTATAATAATAAGTCAGAACCATATTTTAGGCAAAACAACGCACTCCGCCCACTGCGCTGCTCGTACAGCGGTGTATTACACAGGTTATGTTGCTATAACCAGCGCACACACACCGTTACTAAGAATAAAAGTGAATACTACTTAATATAATTCCCACAGTCTCCCATTGATAAAAATACGGAACAAAGCGTCCTGTATCAGTTCAATACTGAACGCGGCGTTTAGTCTCCAGATAAAGAAGGATTCTGTATTTTACAGGACGGTGGGTAACCCTGGTTTGATTGTCTCTTATATAGTGAGTGAGATAAAACACAGCACAAAGCTTCATCAGTCCCGCACATGCTGCTTTAATATAAGCTCCGATACACTGAGTCCAGTGTTACAAAAGTGAAACAAGCTTTAACAAGCCTCGGGATCAGATGTTCCGTCCCTAATAAACAATGTTTTGTCCATTTTGTGTTAATTATTTTCATTATTTCGCTTTTGTTTTCCTTGTGGGAATTCCTTAGATGTTTAGAAGAGCGGACGGTAAATAGAGATGCACACGCCACGTCTAACCATCTGCACAATCTAATAACTTTCCACAAGAAAAACAATAGCGGGTTAACTGGATAAAATGATTTCCACAAACTAGACAAAACCTTGTTTATCGTCACCATCACAAACTCCGTTCACTTTACCAGTGAGAAACAGTTTGATTGACAGCAGGTAAGCAACACGCACTTCCGGTGTTATTGTCCCTACCTTTTCCGTCAAAAATGTGCGGCCAAGAAGTGCAAAACAAATTTACATTTTAGAAAACAAAATTACATATGCCGAAAACAAATTTACAAGTACTGAAACACTTTTACATATGCCAAAACATATTTACAAACACTGGGTACCCAAGCACTTGTAAATTTGTTTTTGCTTTCATAGTAAATGTTGTTTTTGTTTTTTTGTAATTTTGTTTTCTGAAATGTAAATTTGTTTTGCACTTCTCGGCCACCGTACAGAACCAACTGACGTCGAGTTTCAAGGTACCACTGTATTCATAAATATAATAAATACATTAAAAAAAATAGAAAAGGAAAACTTCAAATCTGTTTTGTTTCATCTAATCTAATCTGATCGACACTTTAAGCAGTGTCTTTACCTTTATTACTAAGTAGAATGATGTGAGCAGTTTGGAACACTGTATCTGTCTGTTAGTACTGTGTTTTAATCTTTCTCTAGTTTGTTATTAATGGACCAGTGGCACTAGTCTATTTTCACTTTATATTTTTGGTTGTTGTACTATTCTACACCCAGCATTGACTCTAAGGTGTTTAAATAAAATCCCAACACTGCTGCACCTGCTCAATTATTCAAGTACAGCACACACTACATTATTATTACTTTATTATGTTAACGGGATTGCAGTACTAAGAATGGTCCACCACCTAATGACATCTGGTCAGTGGGGGTCCTATGGCTGTCATTGTGGAATGAAATATGGGTTATACACTGCCTGGTCGCCAAAAAAAAAGGTCACCACCTGGATTTAACTAGGTAAATAGGTAAGAGCCTCCCATTGGATAATTACTGCATGGGTGATTATGTTTCAGCTGGCAACAAGTTATTTAACCCTAACTGATGCAGTGAGTAGCTTCTCATTTGTTAAACAACCATGTCGAAAGACACATCCTGTGGTCATGGAAAAGATGTTAATCTGTTTCAGAAGGGTCAAATTATTGGCATGCATCAAGCAGAGAAAACATCTAAGGAGATTGCTGAAACTACTAAAATCGGGTTAAGTACTGTCCAACGCATTATTAAAAAGTGGAAGGACAGTGGGGAAACATCTTCTTCGAGGAAGGAATGTGGTCGGAAAAAAATCTTGAATGATCGTGATCGGCGATCACTTAAACGTTTGGTGAAATCAGATCTTAGAAAAACTACAGTAGAACTCAGGGAGATGTTTAATAATGAAAGTAAGATCATTTCCACACTCACAATGTGAAGGGAACTCAAGGGATTGGGACTAAACAGCTGTGTAGCCTTAAGAAAACCACTTGTCAGTGAGGCTAACCGGCAAAAACGGCTTCAATTTGCTAGGGAGCATAAAGATTGGACTCTGGAGCAATGGAAGAAGGTCATGTGGTCTGATAAGTCCAGATTTACCCTGTTCCAGAGTGATGGGCGCATCAGGGTAAGAAGAGAGGCGGCTGAAGTGATGCACCCATCATGCCTAGTGCCTACCGTACAAGCCTGTGGGGGCAGTGCTATGATCTGGGGTTGCTGCAGTTGGTCAGGTCTAGGTTCAGCAACGTTATGTGCCCAAAGAATGAGGTCAGCTGACTACCTGAATATACTGAACGACCAGGTTATTCCATCAATGGATTTTTTCTTCCCTGATGGCACGGGCATATTCCAAGATGACAATGCCAGGATTCATCGGGCTCAAATTGTGAAAGAGTGGTTCAGGGAGCATGAGACATCATTTTCACACATGGATTGGCCACCACAGAGTCCAGACCTGAACCCCATTGAGAATCTTTGGGATGTGCTGGAGAAGACTTTGCGCAGTGGTCCAAATCTCCCATCATCAATACAAGATCTTGGGGGAAAATTCATGCAACTCTGGACAGAAATAAATGTTGTGACATTGCAGAAGCTTGTGGAAACGATGCCACAGCGAATGTGTGCTGTAATCAAAGCTAAAGACGGTCCAACCAAATATTAGAGTGTGTGACCTTTTTTTGGCCAGGCAGTGTATATCATAGTATACAGAACAATAGATGGGCTACAGTCAGTAATTGTATACTGTGGTAGAAAAACCCTTAATAAAATATCTCAAAGATTGGATTGTGAGTATAAAAGTTTTATTCTTGTCTGCAGAGAAGAGATTACACAAACAGAGTCTCACACAGAGGCTCTGTGTGAGGTTCGTTAGTATGTGATAACGATAATTATAACAAACATCTTTTTATACTTGTTGGTGACCTTGTAGGACTGTGGAAGATTGCACTGTTAACAGAGATTTCTTGGCTAGAACATAGGAACTGATCTAAACCAGCCAGAACTGGGTTTTGGAGGTCATACAAAGCAATTGACGCACTTTTTATCACATACACCATGTTAACATTCTATTGTAGCAGTATTATTGGAATATGACAACTGGCAAAAATGCCCTGACCATATCTACATTTTCTAAGGAGTAATTAATTATGTATTAATACTATTATTATAAATTTACACTTTTCTGTCACAATACCCACAAAGTTCATGTGTGGTAGGTGCAACTTGTAAATACAGTAGACCCTTGACTTACGAATTTAATTGGTTCCGAGGGGCTGTTCTTAAGTCAAAATGTTCGTTAGTTAAACTTATTTCTTTCATAAGAAATAATGTAAATAGAATTAATCCGTGCCAGACCTCCCAAACCACCCCCTTACCTAACCTCTCTAATGTCTTAAATGGTCTTTTTTATATAAATACAAGTATATTTCCCTTAAATCTTAAATTATAGAACAAATAATAATGTAATGACCAATAATAAACAACAATACACAGTAGTACTGTACTGTACATAAAAAAACACATCACATTTCAGTACCGTACGTGTACCATATCATACACCATAATAAATGACCTTCTTTTTTTATAAAATGTATCTACCAGAAACAACAATAACTCTCATATTTCTCTATTATTTCCTTCTTTATTTCAGTAGTATTGTATTTTGTAGGTGTAATTGCACGAAAGAAAGAATACTTTACTGAGCCAAATTCCTTCTTCTCTCTCACTCACTGTCCCCTGTTTTTTCATTTTCTTCGCACCTTCTTTGGGGACAGTTTAATATAGAATTTTACAAAATATAAAGAAAACACCATCCGCTGTCCGAATGTTCGCTCACTGTATATATACGTATATATAGAGAGAGAGACGGTCTGAGGCAATTTGTTCGTGACATCACGTGTTTCGCGAATTTCGGTTCGTAATCCGAAATTTGTTTGTACGTTAAGTTGAAAAAGATCGTCCGTAACCCAAAATGTTCGTATGGTAAACCGTTCGTAACTCGAGGTCTACTGTAATTAATGAACGTATGTACTAGACAGCTGTACCTAATAAAGTGCTATGTGAGAGTCTGAGATCTTTTTATCTATTCATTCGTCCATCCATCTATAAATTCATTTAAAAAACTGAATCCATTTCAAATGATACATTCCTTGTGATTAAATAATTCTAATTATACTTATGATTTATAATATAATCCTGGTTCATTTTTATCTTGAATGACCCATCATGACACAAAGTTGCATTTTCCATTAAAACAGAAATAATTAGTTAAAAAATCACAGAGAATTACATTTCATCTTATTTCAATTCATAAGTGCAGTTGCATCGTCACTCTAAAAGCTTTGCGTCTTTAAGCTAATCCTGAAAATGAGAACAGTATGTGAAGCAGTGATTTTTTTATAATTATCTTGGATTTATATTAGATTGAAAACAGTACAATCTTAATATTTGATTTGTTTTACATGCTCATTCCAAAATCCATGTGACATAACCAAAAAACATTGGGACAGGAGCATGTTTATCACTCAGTAGCATCACACATTATTGTTTGAGGACTAATGCTAAAGACACATTGATTCAGTTTCAAATATACACCAACTAGGCATAACATTATTACCACTGACAGGTGAAGTGAATAACACTGATTATCTCTTCATCACGGCACCTGTTAGTGGGTGGGATAAATTAGGCAGCAAGTGAACATTTCATCCTCAAAGTTGATGTGTTAGAAGCAGGAGAAATGGCGAGCGTAAGGATTTGAGCCAGTTTGACAGTTTGGCCCGTTTGGTCCGATCCAAGAAGTTAATGCTGGTTCTGATAGAAAGGTGTCAGAGTACACAGTGCATCACAGTTTGTTGCGTATGGGGCAGCAAAAGGTGGACCAACACAATATTAGGAAGGTGGTCATAATGTTATGCCTCATCGGTGTATTTATTTATTTATTTTTTGCCATTGTTCCTTTATTCAAGTCTTTAAGTGTGCAGTTGTACAGGGTGTTATTGTGGTCTTTTGTTATTCATAATGCAGCATGTTCACTGGGGAAAAAGACTCAGAACCCAGTGCAGCATCTGTTGCTCTAAAATGTGTATTTTTCTTTCACATTTATGATGATATTACAGATTCACAAGTGACCCATTTCTATAATAAATCTAAAAATGTACCATTTTGTTTGTCAATTAATGCATGAAGATTTCTTTGGATTGCCTGAACCTTTCAATAATGTCATGCATGAGCATGAAATATCCAGAGTAATTAAAATGATTAGTCAAGGAATGCTGTGCTTAAAATGTTGGATTATATGTTGATTCTTCTTTTAACTCATCCTCACTCAGAAAAGACTAGGCTTTTTATTTATAACCATGTTATCTTTAGAACAAAGCTATAAATTGTTAAAATTATCAAAATGGTAACATCTGCTAATGTCTTTACTAGTCTTGGTCTTGACTGTTTAAAGTTCTGGTCCTACCATGTTATGATATGAGTCTTAGGCAGTGGTGTATAAAGTACCGGAAGGCCATACTTGAGTAAAAGTACAAGTATCTTACCAGAAATTTACTTTGATAGAAGTAAACCTTTTAGAATATTACTTGAGTAAAAGTCTAAAAGTATCTGATGTTTAATGTACTTAAGTATCAAAAGTAATTTGATACTAAATGTACTTAAGTATTAAAAGTAGAAGTAAAAGTAAATGCTGTTAGTATAAATGGAAGCGGTCATTTTAAATATAAAGATTGTTCTTTTAAGCCTGTAAACCACCTTAACAATTAACCTGTTTTCTTCCTTTCATCTGAACATGATTTGTGCCAATTCATGATCATAATCAACTGTTGACATCACCTGTTTGAAATCATGACATTATTTAGTTTTTTTTTTTTTTACTTATTTGGGTAGTATATTTCAATAACAAAAAATAATTTTGGCATAATTAATTTAAAGCAAAGCTCAGGAGAGTTTAACAAAACGTGTGGCACTTTTATCCCTTTAATGATCTGTTTAACCATTAATTTAAATCAAAATATTTGAGTAAAATAAGCTGTATTTAAATAATCTTTTTTGGGCTGTATCTACTCACTGAATGGCAGGTGTTAAACTAAAAAAATATTGGTGTTCTTACTTTAAGAAAACACAATTTCTAACTTGAAGCCAACAGCTGAAAAATCATTAATAATAAGTTGGATAAGTTGAGTTCTTGTTGAGATGATTAAAGGGTTAAAGATGTGCTGCATGTTCCTCAGCACCATGAATCTCTCCTCTACTAGTCTAATACAGAAGTTATCTGAGGAAATATTTGTCCGCAGGTGAGTTTTTAAAAATAATGGACGTGTCTCCATGAGTTTTGCAGTCAATGAATTCCAAACAAATTTAATGATTTATGAAACGTTTTATTTGTGGTTCAAATGTAATCGATAAAAATGGTAGGTAGATATCTGAACAATGTTAATGCTAATAATATTAAAAAAAACGCTGATGCTGCAGCTTTACTTTGTTAATCATTGTTAACTTACATCAGTGTGTTGGACGGGGAGCTTCTGAAAGAGAACGTTTGCACATGCGCATTAATGTGTTTAACCACCGTGTTTAACTCACAAGCGCAGATTCACCAAACCAGCGTGCAGTCCGTCACACATCTCACATCATTTAACTTTCATTTTGTAGTAACTAGTAACGAATTTACATACAGAGAATGTAACGGAGTAAAAATACACAATTTCTTTAGAAAATGTAGTGGAGTAAAAGTGAAAGTTGCCGAAAATTTTTATACTCAGTTAGTGCTGGACAATAATTCGATATCGATATATATCGCGATAGAAAATGTTTAAATAACGGTGATATGATTTTAAACAAATTCGATCGATATGCATACGTCAGTGCGTGATGACGTACGCCACAGGCACGAAGCCAGTGCTCGGCGTTACCGCTGTGATTACACTACCTACAACACGGTGGATATAAGCGGCTAAATGAGTTCAACAGCTGTAAGTGAACGAGCATCCACAGTTTAAAAAGAAGCAGTAGAAATAGTTGATAAGAGAGGAAAGACTAGACTCTTTTTTTTCTGTAGTCTTCAAGCACAACACCTGCTATAGCAAATTCTGCAGCAACTCTAAGCACTTTTTGAAAATGTTTACATACAAATAATAATCAGTCCATGTTGTGGATTAAAGTTGGTTAAGACCAGAGGTGGAAAGTAACATTTACAGAGGTGGAATTACATTTACCCGCGTTACTGTAATTTTTGTGTACTTGTACTTTTTAAAGTAGATTTTACAGCCTGTAATTTTACTTTTACTTAAGTATGTTTTGTATTAGGAATTGTAATTCGCTACATTTTAAATAACATCCGTTACTGAGTAAAATAAAAAACGCCAAAGAAATCGCGTCCGGGAAACTGCTGCAGTGAATTCTGATATGGGGAGTCGAATCTTTTGTCTCGGTTCCTTTTAAAGAGCCGTATATATATATATAACCACTCCCAGAAGCGGTTCCTTTATTTTAGTTTAAAGGGCCGTTCAATAGATTCGAATCATTCTACGACACATCACTAGTGGTTATACAGTTTGAAAAAGTTTTATGGGACTAAAATGACACATTACACATCCCTAAATGTTTTAAATGTTGTATCAACATGTTTCTTCTATTATATTTGAATTAAAAACAACTATTGTGAGATTTATATCCACTCGTCCTGTTTGCATTACACAGAAGAACCCCCCCCCCCCCCCCCCCCGCTGCTGTTAATAAAGTAACAAAGGAAAGTTTACTCAGTACATTTTAAATGAGTTACTTTTTACTTGAGTAGATTTTCAGACTAGTAACTTTACTCGTACTTAAGTAAAAATACATTAAAGTAATAGTACTTTTACTTGAGTACAATATTTTAGTACTCTTTCCACCTCTGGTTAATATATTATATTATATATTGAATGATGTCGTGTTTTAGTCTTCATACAAATGCTGAATACAAGTAAAAGGTGAAAGCTAATTTATTTGTACCATTATTATTATTATTATTATTTCTAAAATATTATGTAGTTTTAAAGGGTGAGATTTTATAGACTTTGCAAATAAATTTTTCAGAGGTTTGCAGGTACAACCTTCCAATGTTGGTGTTCTTGGCAGTTTTTCTGACATTTGTATTATTCATATCGTTATCGGAATTATATCGTATCGACCGAAATTAGGAGTTATATTGTGATATAAATTTTAGCCATATCGTCCAGCCCTAACTCCAGTAAAGTACAAGTACTTCAAAAAACTACTTAAGTACTGTAACGAAGTATTATTACTTCGTTACTATACACCACTGGTCTTAGGGTCTTGGTCCTGATTGTTAAAGTTATGATCTTGTCTTGTACATATTTTGTGCAATTTGGCTGCTTTTATTTTTAAGAAATTCATTATATATTCTATTTATGGGCGGCACGGTGGCTAAGTGGGTAGTACTGTCGCCTCACAGCGAGAAGGTCTGTGTAGGTTTCCTCTGGGTGCTCCGGTTTCCTTCCACAGTCCAAAGACATGCCACTAGGCTAATTGGAGACACTGAATTGTCCCATAGTTACCTAGCTGCTGGGATGCACAGACCAGTGCATTGTAGTGCCGGTCCCAAGCCCGGATAAATAGGGAGGGTTGTGTCAGGAAGGGCATCCGGCGTAAAACTGTGCCAAATCCCGCCGGCGACCCCTAACGGGAAGAAGCCGGAGCGGCCGACCCCGTAAACGAAAAACGGGACAAAGGCTGAGGAACAAGAAGATTATGTGTTCTATATCTGGTCAGAGGATAAGCGCACCGGCTACAGTCACTTCTCAGCAGTGTTTCGTCTTTTTGTTTTATCTAATCCTTCACATTTGGTTTTGCTAGTTTAAATTTTCTTTTCTGTGTTGAGGTGAAGCTTAAAAATGACCAAATTCAAGAAGCAGATCTATCTTGCCTTAGTGAACTCTGTCTTCTGGTGCCCCTGGTGCAGCTCCCGGTTGCTCTCGTCATGTGTTCATCATTATAAGCTCAAACTGTGCAGAGATGTCGATCACCCCGAAGGTGTAGCAGACGTGCCAGAGTTGATAAAGTTTTTTTTTTTTTCTAGAGCAGCAGCAGCAGAGCAGAGTTTTATACCTACATTATTTCAGAAATTCCATTACCTGCTTATGCTATGTAAATATGATTATGCAATTATGTTGAGGGAGAGAGAGGGGGATCGAGAGAAAATGAATTCTGCATTTTGACAGGCTTGCTAATGTAATTTGTGCATTCAAAATAGCTAACATAGCATCATTGACTACATTATAAATTCACCACAAAGAAATGTGGGCAATAAACTCTCATATTCAATATTCAAATGCTGCTGTGGTTAATGTATTTCAGCCCAAATCTAAACCTTTTGACACTTTTGTTTAGGCATACGGACTTTGCTTTTGTGCTCTATATATTGATTTCAAATAGCATGGTGTACTTACTAAATGACAACAATTTCTCATAAACCACAATCTTAAATGAGGAATATTGTACACTGTAGGTATGAATTATTTAACTGAGTGCAAAAGTTCTTGTTGTGTAAGATTTTCAGCTAAAAGCACAACTACAGCCTGTCACTGAGGCATTTTTGAAGGTTTATGTCTCATATAAGTCTAGATTTAAATCCCCTCTGACCTGACTGCAGATTGGAGGTTTGATGTTCAGCACAGGCTGCTGATGTTCATGTTCAGTACACTGTAACCCTGATCCATAAATTCAATATTATGATTATTTGAAAAATGTATTTGAGCAAGAAAAGGGCAGAGCAGAGACTAAGTTATTTACTACAATTTTAAATCTATACAAATGTTTTATGTTTGACAATAATCTATACATAAGTAGTAGGTAATTGATTAGCCTGTTTAATCTAATATGCAAACGGTACGATTTGTTTTCCAGCTTTGCTGTGTGTATATCTAGTGATATACAGAATGAGAATGTGGTCACTAGGGCTGATTTTCATTACATCTTTATCTTACCTAGACATTAAACAGGATACAGCAGTTAGCAAAGATAAATAAATGAGTGAGTGAGTGAATGAATAAATAAGTATTATGGACTGTTATGTTCTAGAAGTAGGAACACATTGCCGTAAATTGGAAATTGAAGACTGATATATGTATATACTGTATGTCTATATGTGACTTTTATGTATATGATTTTTCTAAAGGTTGTTTTGACAATGCATACATGAGTGTTTAAAAAAGACACTAATCACAGTGTCAACTTGCCAGGTTATAGTGAATTTGGCTTTATGTCGGTATGTTGTGATTCTGATTTACAATTACCATTTAATTTTTAATTATTCTCTTAAACATTGCCTATTTCGTTTGAGGGCATTTATTTATTAACATTTATTCATTAGACAATACATATTAAGTGTTTTAGAGTATAATGAATGGAAATTAGAGCTACACTAAAGCATCTAAAGTATTCATTCATTCGGCACACAATCTTCATAATGATGTGATGCTGTAAATGGTGTATACATTAGTGTTCCATAATAGTGTTATAATTACCATAATAATAATTACTTCAGTCTGAGAGAGCATGAAACTTATCTAGCTGAACTTGAAGCTGCACCACTTTTATATTCAATAAAATTGTTCATTGTTCATTCTGATCACTTAAATTATTCAATAACATTGCTCCAGTATTCTCTATGATCTCAGCGTGTACTCATCATAAAAATAAAAAAGGTGCTTTTGTTCTTATGATATAATGCAATCTGGTTATGCATTTATGTTTTGACATTAAGTATTTACAGGTTCAGAAAATATGCCTGTGTATGTGTTATGAAGACCATTGCTAGATACCCTTAAAAATCTACAATGTATTTACATGAAGTTGTGGCCGCTGTTACAGAATGTTTGTATCATACATAATTTCATTGTACTAAGTACAAATAAAGTGCCAACCCTACCCCATCCCATTCTATATCCTATTCTATATCCTATTCTATATCCTATCCTATTGTATATCCTATCCTGTATCCCATCTTATTCCATAATTTTACTGTACTAAGTACAATGTCAAATAAAGTGTCGACCCGATCCCATTCCATTCTATCACATATCCTATCCTATATCCTATCCCATCCCATCACATATCCTATTCTATATCCTATCCCATCCCATATCCTATTCTATATCCTATCCCATTCCATCCCATCCCATATCCTATCCTATCCTATTGTATATCCTATCCTATTCCATCCTGGCCCATCCCATATCCTATCGTACATCCTATCCTATATCTTATCCCATCCCATCCCATCCCATATCCTATCCTAGATCCTATCCCATCCCATGTCCTATCCTATATCCTATCCTATCCCATCCCATATCCTATCCTAGATCCTATCACATCCCATCCCATATCCTATCCTAGATCCTATCACATCCCATGTTCTATCCTATATCCTATCCTATATTATATCCTATCCTATATCATATCCTATATCATATCCTTTATCATATCCTATATTATATGATATATCCTATCCTATGTCCTATCCTATATTATATCATATCCTATATCATATCCTATCCTTTATCATATGCTATATCCTATTCTATTCTATATCCTATCCTATTGTATATCCTATCCCATCCCATCACATATCCTGTCCTATATTATATCCTATTCCTATATCATATCCTATCCTTTATCATATGCTATAACATGTCCTAGATCCTATCTTATCCCACCCCATGTCCTATCCTATATTATATCCTATTCTATATCATATCCTATCCTATGCTATATCCTATTCTAGATCCTATCTTATCCCACCCCATGTCCTAGCCTATATTATATCCTATTCTATATCATATCCTATCCTATGCTATATCCTATTCTAGATCCTATCTTATCCCACCCCATGTCCTAGCCTATATTATATCCTATCCTATATCATATGCTACATCCTATCCTATTATATATCATATGATATATTCTATCCTATATCCTATCCTATATCTTATCCTATCCTATTTTTTCGTCATATGCTATATCCTATCCTATTCTATATCATATGATTTATCCTATCCTATATCTTATACCCTATCCTATATCATATCCTATATCATATTTTATATCATATCTTATATCCTATCCTATCCATCAATGTGCTAGTGGCCATCAACCTTTCCAGTGAAAATAGCTTCAGTCCATTAAGTATTGATCATGACCATGCTTTATTGCAATAAAGTCAGTATGTATTCCCCACCTGTTTCTCTGTGCTTCTAGTAGGGAATGTCCTATACTTTAAACAGATCTGATTTAGATAAACGTATGTGTATGATAAGGAAAATAATAGTCACAGCACTTTGTGCTGCTAAATGTGAGCGTGGGTAGCGAATCTGATCTAAAAGTATCAAATTGCATTTACCAATAAAAAGAGTAAACCAGTTTAGAAAGCAGGAAATATTTAAGAGGCGTGAAATTAAACTGCAATTTATAAAAAGCAAAGGTAATAAAGTTCTCATTTGCTGCAAATACACTGTAGCTCTCTCAGCCATACACAACAAAAAAGAAACCCATCAGAAAAGATGAGCTCATATCCCAAAGAGGGTGTTTTCTTCTTTAAACCACTACACAAATAAGATACTGTTCACATCATTATCTGCACAGACTGAATATTATCCAAGCAGCTGCTGAATGAAACAACAGTCATATTCCTGCTGGGCAAAGAACACCAAGAACCTTTATGATGTTGTATTATTTCTAAATTATGTACTTTCTCTGAATGGCCTTTCTCCAAGGTGTCATTCCAATGCAAAATAAATAGAATTGGTCATAATAGCTTTCGCAGTATGTGATGTCACATTAAGCAACATTATATTATTCACTATGTACACTGATCAACAGTTTTTGTTAGTCTTAATTACAAGAAATTCTTTTATTTAAGAACAAAACCTTGATTAAGGTGATAATACAGTAGTGACAATTAATTGAAAAATTGTATTGATAAACTCTCACTCACTCATTGTCTTAACCGCTTATCCAATTAGGGTCGTGGGGTAGGGGGGGGGGGGCTGCTGGAGCCTACCCCAGCTTTTCAATGGGCGCAAGGCACACAGTAACACACTGGACGAGGCGCCAGTCCATCACAGGGCGGACACACACACACACACACACATACACATACCCATTCACCTATAGGGCAATTCAGTGTCTCCAGTGTCTCCAGAGCTCACGGAGGAAATCCACGCAGACACGGGGAGAACATGCAAACTCTACACAGAAAGGACCTTGACCACCCCGCCTGGGGATTGAACCCAGGACCTATTCACTGAGCCACCATTAAAAATTGATTAACTTATTTATTTTTGTGCACAAGCTTCCACCCTGTCTAATAATAAAAAAAACAGGCCGCTCAGGTGGTGCAGCAGTAAAACATGCTAGCATATCAGAGATGGGATTTCGAATACATCGTATAGAATCTCAGCTCTGCCATACAGCTGGGCTGGGCAGCTGCATGAACACCGATTGGCTGCTGTTCATAGGGTAGGACAGGCCAGATAGGGACTCCTCATAACTGAGCGAATTATGACCTCTGGTGGCTGGTTGATGGCGCCTGCACAGAGTCGAGGAATAATGCTGATCAGGGTGTGGCTCTGTGCACAAAGGCTGATCGGCATATGAACTCGCCTTATGAGGGTGAAAAAAATGCAGTCGGCTACTGCACACGTGTCGGAGGGGGTGTGAGACAGGCTTGCTCTCCTCAATCAGGGTGGGGGGCAGCTTCAGTACAGAGGAAGCATAACGCAATTGGGTATAAATTGGATGCGTTAAAATCGGGAGAAAAGGGAGAAAATGCATAAATAAATAAACAAATAAAACAATGAAGTTTATTGTTCTAGTGGAATATGTGTGACCACATTATTTAGCTCTACTGCACATAAGATCTGGATTTAACCCTTTTTTGTTTCTATAAGCAGACAAATCACCAAGCACTTTTATTAGAAACACCTACCTTGTATCTATGATCATGTTCAGTTATTATTTTATAAGCTCCACCTACCATACAGATAAACTTTGTAGGTATACAATTACTGACTGTAGCCCATGGGTTCCTCTGTACCCCATTCATCAAACAAAAAGATCCCCATACAGTTCTGTGATCTGAAAGTGTCCACTGATAAAATACCAGACTAGATGTTCCCTTTTCAGCCAAGGGTTCTTCCCTATGTTGTTGTTTAGTAAGTTTTTTATTCCTTATCACTGCCCTTAGCATCTGTACAGCAGCTTTTTTTCTATTTTATTTATGCATTTTCTCCCAATTTAGCGTAGTCAATTTGTCTTCTGCTGCTGGGGGATTTCTGACTGCAGTCGAGGTGGGTATATTGCTGCTCACGCCGCCTCTGACCCGCGTGCAGCCCTTAGCGTAACCCTTTTTCACCTATGCACTCTGCATAGGCACCTCTCTATTTGCCAATCAGAGTCCTTACACAGCGTTTGAAGACCCCACACACATAGTCCGGACATCCCACCCTTGCAGAACCGTGTCTGCTGCAGGCACTGCCAATTATGCCCGCTAGCTGGCGGGTTGAGACCGGTGGGAATGCTGAGTTTCGAACCGAGGAGTCTGGACTCATTAGACCACATGAACTTCTTCCATTGCTCCAGAGTCCAATCTTTATGTTCCCTAGCAAATTGAAGCCGTTTTTTTTTGGTTAGCCTCACTGACAAGTGGTTTTCTTAAGGCTACACAGCTGTTTAGTCCCAATCCCTTGAGTTCCCTTCGCATTGTGTGTGTGGAAATGCTCTTACTTTCACTATTAAACATATCCTTGAGTGATCTGTGATTCTTACTCCACACTGTCATGTATTCATGGTCTCAGCCCCGGTTTCTACTCACAGCTCGACTGTCCATTTAACAGTTGTCCAACCCCACATTCAGCAGTACAATTGCCTATTGTTGCCAATATGCCATCCTTCATTTATTTCAGTTGAACCCACCGCTCTCTCTCCCCCTGAATTTATATCTAACAAACACAAGCAATGGACTGTGAAATTTAATTGGAGGGCAGGACCTCTGCAAATCGATATTATATAATTATACTGAGTGATCACCTGATCTATATAAAAGAACATATCTCTCAGGGTGAGAGTGCCTTATTCTCAGGACATGAGTTTAATAGTTTAACGCAGTGGTTCTCAACCAGGGGGCTTCAGTATAAAAAAAAGCATCACATGGGACGGAAAAATCAATAAGCTATTAGTATATGGGAGATTCCTCTTAAGTGCAATGGTCAACGGACAGCGACTACAAAATATTTTCATGTAGATTACAACAAATTTTCTCATCCTTGGTATAAGCATAAGAATAATATCATCAACATTTATAAAGCGTTTTTTTTTCTCTGTGTTTAAACAGTGTTTTTAGATGTGGCAGTAGTAGATGATTATCATTTTCTTGATTATCAGAAGTAGATCATTGTGTTTTAATTTCTGAGTGGCTGTTGCGGATGAGTTGTAGATCAGTGGCACATGTTAATGATGTCATCAAGATGCAAGCTGGCAATAAACAGCATGCTGTTGGAACGTATCTTCGTGTGTTATTTGCTTTACACACAAACAATGGCCTTATTTGCATTAAGTGTTATTTACATTAAGTGTTATTTACATTTAGTGTTATTTACAGTAAGCAAGAGTATTGGATCAGATTACACGTTTTTTTCCTTCCGATATCCGATCCAGTGATTTGGGCCAATATCGGACCAATACCGATACAGAGTATCGGATCGGTGCCAGCCCTAATCAAAACATGAGAAAATAGCTGTGGAATTCGCACCCATGCCAGACACTTGTGTGAATGATTCCTTACGGCTGCTCCCGGTAGGTGTTCTTCCACATATTGTATTCTGCACAGTTTTTGCACTAGATACACTGATGCAACCTTTCTATTTATCCGAGATTGGGACCGGCACTAAGGGTACACTGATACATGTCCCCCAACGGCTAGGCTCACGTATCGCTCTAGCCTCAGGGGAGTCTGTCCTGCAAGCTCAAGTTCTAGTTCTGGAAGGATTTGGATCTGCTTGTTCACAGAACCTTTTGCTGTGAGCTAAGCTGACAGATTTAAACATGGTCAGCAATGCACTGTCTTATACTGGCAGACTGAAATAGCCTATGACATTGCTGCTACTTTGCACAAGCTTCCCAGAACTTCTATCCCGATTTATGTCAGCTTGATGCCTGACAGCCTGGGCTATTTTCATTTTGCTATGCAGACTCAGCCCTTAATATGATCAATAATGCCACCTAAAACCAGCTAACACAAAGTATATTAATATTGGAGCAGAGAGCTGGTTAAAGATGCAGTCCTTTCTCAATAATTCATCAGACAGGGCATGTCTGAGAGTGTAGCGCCACTGTTCACAAAATCTAGCCTACTAAATGTTGTATTTCTGAAATATTAGAAGGCACTAGCATCTTAGAAGCTAGCAAATATTGAGTAAAAATCTATGAAATTTTACTTTCTTTAGTGACGAAGATAAAAGAGAGAATGACCAACCCTTAGGTCCAACATTATAAAATACACCGATCAGCCATAACATTAAAACCACCTCCTTGTTTCTACACTCATTGTCCATTTTATCAGCTTCACTTACCATATAGAAGCACTTTGTAGTTCTACAATTACTGACTGTAGTCCATCTGTTCTCTGCATGCTTTGTTAGCCCCCTTTCATGCTGTTCTTCAATGGTCAGGACACTCCCAGGACCACTACAGAGTAGGTATTATTTGGGTGGTGGATCATTCTCAGCACTGCAGTGACACTGACATGGTGGTGGTGTGTTAGTGTGTGTTGTGCTGGTATGAGTAGATAAGACACAGCAATGCTGATGGAGTTTTTTAACACCTCACTGTCCCTGCTGGACTGAGAATAGTCCACCAACCAAAAATATATCCAGCCAACAGCGCCCCGTGGGCAGCGTCCTGTGACCACTGAGGAAGGTCTAGAAGATGACCAACTCAAACAGCAGCAATAGATGAGCGATCGTCCCTGACTTTACATCTACAAGGTTAGACCAACTAGGTAGAAGTGTCTAATAGAGTGGACAGTGAGTGGACACGGTATTTAAAAACTCCAGCAGAGCTGCTGTGTCTGATCCACTCATACCAGCACAACACACACTAACACACCACCACCATGTTAGTGTCACTGCAGTGCTAAGAATGATCCACCACCTAAATAATACCTACTCTGTAGTGGTCCTGGGAGAGTCCTGACTATTGAAGAACAGCATAAAAGAGGGGCTTACAAAGCATGCCGAGAAACAGATGGAATACAGTCAGTAATTGTAGAACTACAAAGTGCTTCTATATGGTAAGTGGAGCAGATAAAATGGACAGTGAGTGTACAAACAAGGAGGTGGTTTTAATGTTATGGCTGATGTATATATATTGTCTGCTAGGTAACTTAAAATAACGAGTAGCCCTAATAAAAAAACATGTATTTATGTTTTTATAAAAAAAAAAAAAAAAAGGTAACATTAGGTGGCAAAAGCTGTCTATCACTTTGACATCTTCTCCATCAATTATTAATGGTTGCATGTTTCTTTCCTGTTGCCATGGCATTTGTCCTCTTAAGTATTGAGCTGAAGTCCTATCTTTAAAAATGATTCTATCCTTTCCTAAAATGTGCCTTCAGGTCATCCTGATTTCAACACTCGATCATCCTCCTCCAGTCCTGCTTCTCTCATTATTTGTTCAGTGTACAGGAATGGTGACAGAATGTCTTGTTTAGTGTCTTTACCAATGTGAAACCAGTCTGTCTATTTCCTGTCATGACTGTGGCTTCTTGTTCTCATTAGAACAATGAGATGCTCTGGTATTCCCATCTATCTGAGGACACGTCCTAATTTTGTGAGGTCAACACAGGGAAGGAGGAAAAAAAACATTTACATTCTGATCTGGACAGAAATAAAAACACCAAACATTAAATTGCAACTAAAAATTAAGACTTTCACTCACTCTGTGTTGATAATTTGAAGAACTGAGGGACATGGGTTGAATAGCTACTCCATACTACAACACACCTGTTATAAAGTCATTGGTTTACATTTAATGTAAACTGAAACAGTGCTGCACAGCTCCAAGGTCTTAAAGACCTGGGTTCAAACTAGGGCTGGCTCGATACCACTTTTTATGTTTGATACCGATACCGATACTGCAAATTGATGTCATTTATTCTCTCAAACAACTAAGCAGTAATAATACATGTCTCAATGCACCATGGTTAAACTAGCTATCTAAATAACAATGCTCAGACTGTGAAACAAATATTCTAAAGGAATAAATACAGAACCTACAACATCACACCTATACAAAACTGCTGTTTTTATTTTAACTTTTACACACAGAACATTTAGCAGCATTTCTGGTTTCACTTACGTTCGAGCTGTTGTTCACGTGACACATCTCGCTTTGCGGCGTGTCATCCAAAGTGTCTACAATTGGAAGATGTGGATGTCAATCAAACGCGATGGACCAATTACAATTGACACAGAGTTGAGATTTTCCATTAAAGTTCTGTCACATTTTTAGATGATTAAACGCTGCTGGATTTTGAAGAGGACATCTGTGGCTAAACGGGAAACGGTGTAGTTTGTTTTATTTCATAACACTAATGAATTAATCGTTGAGGATGTGAGAGATCTCCAAGCCGGACAAGATAGGTTCTTCATCTCAGGTGAACAATTTATCATTTATAAAGTGATTTTTATTGTGTTTAAACAGTGTTTTTAGATGTGGCAGTAGTAGATGATTTTTTTAAATGCTAAACGTTTAAGTAGATCAGTGTGTTTTAATTTCTGAATGGCTGTTGCAGATGAGCTGTAGATCAGTGGCACATGTTAATGATGTCATCAAGATGCACCTTGTTACGGCAGTTGCCGAGTGAGCTGGCAGTAGACGGCACTCTTAATGGCCTTATTTACATTAAGTGTTATTTACATTAAGTGTTATTTACATTAAGCAATAGTATCGGATCAGATTACACGGTTTTATTATTTCTTCCGATATCCGATCCAGTCATTTGGGCCAATATCGGACTGATACTGAGTATCAGATCGGTGCAAGCCCTAGTTCAAATCTTGCCTTTGATCACTGTCACTATGGGGTATTGGGTTACCTTTGTTAATAAAGATAAATGAGCTCATAAATTCATTAATGATCAAGGCTGATGAGGTATTATTGCTTTCTAATGTGAAGGACATCTTTAGTGCTACTTTTATTAATACAAATGAGCAATTTACCCAAGTCCAAATGGTTAGCCCTTGTCAGTTTCTGTAGGCTTTACTCGTCAGTGTACAAGTTTTATGCACCATCATTCGATTAGATGGCTTTAATTTCGGACACGTTATTTAAGCAACTAGCAAGAGTAGCAAATGCAATGTGACTCACATGCTAGAAACTGTAACTGGCTAAGGGCACCATACTTTGCATACTGCCCCAACTACCACTGGGAAAGGAATGTGTGTAAACAGAGCAAAATGCTGCAAATTTACATAATTTTATGGAAAAGAATTGTATGTTTTGGACCCTGGGTTCAACTAGACCTTGAGGTTGGTTTGTTTTAGTAAAGTAGAGTTGCAACAGCTTTTGAGCCTTGATGTGTGTCTAGGTAACAAACTCTTGTATAATTCAAAACAAGGGCTTTGGGTTCACTCAAAGTGAGCTCGGGTGCAAACTGCACCATGTTTAAAGATGATTCTTCTTCTTCTCTCAGTGGCAGACAAGCAAAGACACAATAATTAGAAGAAAAAAAAAAACATTGACAACAGTATACACTATACGACCAAAAGTATATGGACACATGACCATTAACTTGTTGGACATACCATTCAAAAAATCATGGCCATTAATATAGATACCTCTATTTTGGTGGCCATAATAACCTCTACTCCAGTGGCTTAAGATCTACTATTTCAGTCGACAGGTCATCACGATCTACCTTTTAAAAAGGTTGGCCTCATCATTTTTCAAAAATGCTTTAAAGCTTTTTAAAATGTGCTTCAGTTGTCTATATTGATATTCAGCATTACAGGACAAGTGACTGAAAAACCACATTAACCTTATTCTGATGATTTGCTCTGAATGATGCCAGACAGATTTATGTAGTCTGGACAATAGCTGCTGATGCCAATTCTCAAGCAGGCTTCCAAATGTTCATTAGTAAATGTGGACCGATATTTAGACTTAATTATTTTCATGTGGGAAAAGACTGATTCACACAAGTAGGTTGATTCAAAAATGCTGTTAAATACAGTGTATCACAAAAGTGAGTACACCCCTCACATTTCTGCAAATATTTCATTATATATTTTCATGGGACAACACTATAGACATGAAACTTGGATATAACTTAGAGTAGTCAGTGTACAACTTGTATAGCAGTGTAGATTTACTGTCTTCTGAAAATAACTCAACACACAGCCATTAATGTCTAAATAGCTGGCAACATAAGTGAGTACACCCCACAGTGAACATGTCCAAATTGTGCCCAAATGTGTCGTTGTCCCTCCCTGGTGTCATGTGTCAAGGTCCCAGGTGTAAATGGGGAGCAGGGCTGTTAAATTTGGTGTTTTGGGTACAATTCTCTCATACTGGCCACTGGATATTCAACATGGCACCTCATGGCAAAGAACTCTCTGAGGATGTGAGAAATAGAATTGTTGCTCTCCACAAAGATGGCCTGGGCTATAAGAAGATTGCTAACACCCTGAAACTGAGCTACAGCATGGTGGCCAAGGTCATACAGCGGTTTTCCAGGACAGGTTCCACTCGGAACAGGCTTCGCCAGGGTCGACCAAAGAAGTTGAGTCCACGTGTTCGGCGTCATATCCAGAGGTTGGCTTTAAAAAATAGACACATGAGTGCTGCCAGCATTGCTGCAGAGGTTGAAGACGTGGGAGGTCAGCCTGTCAGTGCTCAGACCATACGCCGCACACTGCATCAACTCGGTCTGCATGGTCGTCATCCCAGAAGGAAGCTGACGCACAAGAAAGCCCACAAACAGTTTGCTGAAGACAAGCAGTCCAAGAACATGGATTACTGGAATGCCCTGTGGTCTGACGAGACCAAGATAAACTTGTTTGGCTCAGATGGTGTCCAGCATGTGTGGCGGCGCCCTGGTGAGAAGTACCAAGACAACTGTATCTTGCCTACAGTCAAGCATGGTGGTGGTAGCATCATGGTCTAGGGCTGCATGAGTGTTGCTGGCACTGGGGAGCTGCAGTTCATTGAGGGAAACATGAATTCCAACATGTACTGTGACATTCTGAAACAGAGCATGATCCCCTCCCTTCGAAAACTGGGCCTCATGGCAGTTTTCCAACAGGATAACGACCCCAAACACAACCTCCAAGATGACAACTGCCTTGCTGAGGAAGCTGAAGGTAAGGTGATGGACTAAACCCAATTGAGCACCTGTGGCGCATCCTTAAGTGGAAGGTGGAGGAGTTCAAGGTGTCTAACATCCACCAGCTCCGTGATGTCATCATGGAGGAGTGGAAGAGGATTCCAGTAGCAACCTGTGCAGCTCTGGGGAATTCCATGCCCAGGAGGGTTAAGGCAGTGCTGGATAATAATGGTGGTCACACAAAATATTGACACTTTGGGCACAATTTGGACATGTTCACTGTGGGGTGTACTCACTTATGTTGCCAGCCATTTAGACATTAATGGCTGTGTGTTGAGTTATTTTCAGAAGACAGTAAATCTACACTGCTATACAAGCTGTACACTGACTACTCTAAGTTATATCCAAGTATTATTTCTATAGTGTTGTCCCATGAAAAGATATAATAAAATATTTGCAGAAATGTGAGGGGTGTACTCACTTTTGTGATACACTGTATGTGGCACATTTTTATATGCTTGAATATTTTCCTCAGCAAGCAAGTTCCAAAATTGTCCAGCAGAGGCTCTTGACTTCATATAAATGTCAGATTGTAGGGTTAAAATTTCCGTATGTAACATAAGATCTGAATATTCTCAGTCAGCTTCTTCCATGTATGAATGAAACAGCCGTCTTTGCAGTGTTCTTGCCCGAATCGAATCATTTTTGTTTCTTTGTGCTTGATTTGCACTCATCTTCACAAACAGTGTAGGTTACAAAATGAAAAAATACAAAAATGGCGCAAACTGGCTACTGATGGAGGATAACTTTCTAGATTTGCAGTGCTTTAGGCAGGCTGAGGCGTAGCTATGGTAACAAACAGCAAATTAAAGAAACAGAGGCCAAATTTCATGTCAATCATGTTGACCTGTTTGAATGAGGCGCAATCTACCAGTATTGGGCACCCCTGCTCTACTCTTTTGGAAAAAGCCTTTCCACAGCATCTGCTGGAATTTCTGCACATTCAGTCAATGGTGGGAACTCCCTACATATTCATCCTTAGGTCATTACTGCTTTCCCATAACGATCAATAATGCAAAATGTGTCCTCCGTGGAGCTATTTATAGACTGCCTTTTGGTAATTTTTAGGAGGCGGGCATACCATTTTTATTGGATGGATAAAGGTTCATGATGTCCTTTATTAAACAAGTCCCAAGTCTATAAACAAACAAGCTTTTGGCACAGCTGTACTGAACACTATTTGACTGCTACCCCTGGTATCTGCTCTGGGTCTGAACTATCCATCAGTGAGACTATGCAATCACACTCCCAGATTGACAAAGGACAGTTACTGGACAGTGATTAACCTACATGTCATTAGGGCATGGTGCAATATCGTTTCAATTAGACTGAAATGTGATTAGGATGCGACTAATACATTTAAAGGAAAGCAAAGACATCATTAATGTTTAGCTTTGGCTTGTTTAAGGTGACAAGTAGCTGAATATTGTGAAAATCACATTTTCCATGAACACCAGACCCACAGTGAGGTGTGGAGGTCAGACCATTATGATGTGGGATTGCTCATGTGTAAACAGTACTGAGGCAAGAGAATAGGTCAGGACATTAAATAAAATTGATTTTATTAGCCAAGAAATAAATCTAGATATTTTATCAAGTCAACAACCTCGAGCGAACATATCTTATGACTGGTTTGGAAAAAGGAAGCCAAAGATGCACGCATGGCATGGACACTCTCCTGACCTGAATCATATTAAAAATGTATGAAGGATTTTAAAACTGCAAGCATACTGTTTTAAAGAGACCCTAATAACCTTTTGAACTTAAAGACAATTTGCTACCACAAAGAACCAATATGCATTCCAAGTCTGAATACTTTCACCCCTATTAGTCTTTGTTTATGCTTATAAATATACACCGATTAGGAATAACATTATGACCACCTCCTTGTTTCTACACACAATGTCCATTTTATCAGCTCCACTTACTATATAGAAGCACTTTGTACTTCTACAATTACTGACTGTAGTTTATCTGTTTTTCTACATACTTTTTTAGCCTGCTTTTACCCTGTATTTCAGTGGTCAGGACCCCCACAGGACCACTACAAAGCAGGTATTATTTGGGTGGTGGATCATTCTCAGCACTGCAGTGACACTGACAAAAAGGTGTGTAGAGAAATAGATGGACTACAATCAGTAATTGTAGAACTACAAAGTGCTTCTATATGGTAAATGGAGCTGATAAAATGGACAGTGAGTGTAGAAACAAGGAGGTGGTTTTAATGTTATGGCTGATCGGTGTATATATTTTTATTCGTAATTCTACATACCACGTCAAAAATGTCTGTACAGGCCGCTCAGGTGGCGCAGCGCTAAAAACACACGCTAGCACACCAGAGCTGGGATTTCGAATACATCGTATCGAATCTCAGCTCTGCCATCCAGCTGGGCTGAGCGGCCACATGAACAACGACTGGCCTGTTTTTCATATAGGGGTGGGGTATTAAGGTCGTAACTGATGCACTACGACCTCTGCTGGCTGATTGATGGCACCGAGGCGGGAAACGAGTGCAGATCAGGGTGTGTCTCTCCGTACACAAGGCTGAGTCGCATATATGCACTCGCTTAGTGTGGGTGACAAAATGCATACGGCTGCTGCCCACGTGTTGGAGGGGGCATGGGTTAGCTTAGTTCTCCTCAAATCAGAGCAGGGGTCGGCATTAGTGGAGAGGAAGCGTGATGCAATCGGGCAATTGGACGCACTAAAAATCTGTGAGAAAAAGGGGGAGAAAATGCATAAACAAAACAATGTGTGTACATTTTGATGTTTTTAGTATAAAAATATAAATAAAAACTAATATACTAATTTTAAATGTTCCCACTTTAGATTTATTATTCCTGCAGTTTGTAACATTATGTCAGTACACAAAGATCAGTAGACTCCAAGCAAACAGGTTTAAAATATAAATCAAAAAGTAACATTTACAGCATTTATCCAAAGCGACTTACAGTTGTGACAGTATACAGTCGAAGCAACTGATGGTTAAGGGCCTTGCTCAAAGGTCCAACAGTGGCAATCTGGCAGTGGTGGGGCTTGAACCGTCAACCTTGTGATTACTAGTCCAGTACCTTAACCTCTAAGCTACAACTGTCCCCCAAAAAAGTGAAACAGTCCAGTTCATTCTGAAGATGAATTTACTAAGAGATGCTGTTAAGAGAGTCAGGCTGCCCTCTGGGGTTCTGGAGGAACTCTGCATATAGTGCTTGTTATAAACCGGGGGTGTCAAACTCATTTTCACCGAGGGCCACGTCATCATTATGGTGTCCCTCAAAGGGCCGATTGTAACGTATCCTGCTGTGATTGCAGTCTGCCTTTTAAGTGTTGGACAATTTGTTGTTTTTCTTGGAGGCTAAATTCTGTGTTTGGTGTCAAAATGCCAAATTTATACTGTATATTTATAATGTATATCTACATTTATATTGTACTCTTTTATCACAGACACGGCCTCATAACACAAGAGACGTACCGTTTTCTCTTCTTAAAGCACAAACTTGTATTACTTTTCCATCTTTCATTAAATTCTCTTCCTTCTGCTTCAGTTTCTGTTCTTGTACATTTTGGGATTATTTGTAAATATTTCTCAACATCACTTGTTGGAGAACCGCCTTAGTTCGCTGATGTGGAAACCATTTAGTGGCAGGATGCGGTCACTTTGCAGTCACAAAATCGGCATGCATTGTGGGAGATGCAGTTTATGTACAATTTTACATTGTATTTTAGGACAATCATACGTCTATTAAGCTCCTGCGGGCCACATAAAATGATGTGGCGGGCTGGATTTGACCTAGGCCTTGAGTTTGACATGTGTGTTAGAAACTATAACGCTTGTTACACCCATGTAAAATTGTCACTGATTGCACATATAAGTGCCATTGATTAAAGGTAAAGCACAAACTGTTATAAACCGTACAAGACTTAAGGCACAAGACATAAACCTGACTTACAATCATTCAGATTGCACAGCCCAAGTGGGACTGTACAGTCCTCTGGGTCTTGCTACAAATTAGTTTTATTGCTGCAATGGTTTTATTGAAGCAGGCACAGTTTTTAATACTGGGAAGGGGATTTGGCATTCTATACCCTCAGCCAGATTATAGGAGCTAGTCAGCCACATCTGTTTGTGCTTATTTCATATACATCGACTGTTTATAAATGAAATGAACTCAAGAGACACAATTTTCCCTTATGATCTTCAAGGTAGTCTTTACAAGGGAAGCAAGCTTTCAAGTAATAGATTTTACGTCCATATCCTGTATCTAATCAAGCTCTCTAGAACGGTTTGGAGTCTTTGTAAAACGTGTAGCCTCAATCCTCTATATACCCTCCAAGGTATTTCTAATAATATACCTGATTAATAGAAGCGTCATGGAGAGTAACCGAGTGTAGTCACCCACAGCCGCGGGATCAAATGCCTTCTTCTTTATTGTGCTTGTGTTTGAAATGAGATACTATTCTATTATTAAATGTTTCAGGACACCACTTATAGTGGATTAAACAGGAGTTTAAAATTAATTTAAATAAGTGGGCCAAAATTTCCAAATACACAGCAGTCCCCAACCTTTTTTGCACCACGGACCGTTTTCATATAAAGTATAATTTTATGGACCGGAGGGGGCAGGAGGTTTTAAAATAGAATAACTGTAGAACGGAAAATCTGTGTGAATCCTGAGCTTTTTTCGCTGCAACGAGACGCTGCTCCCACCTAGTGGTGATTGGAGACAATAACACCCGAAGAGTATTGAAAATTTAATTGCTATTGTAGCGATCTCTAATTATTTATTCTTTCTGTGCGGCCCGGTAATAAATGACCCCGGGGGTTGGGGACCACTGATCTAGAATATTGGAGCTTCATATTATGCTATGTTTAAAGAATCAGATGTCCAAATAGCCAACTACACTACACTATACTACATGGTGAAAAGTAAGTAGACACCTATACATAAACTAAGTACCTATTCTTTTTTTCTTTTTAATGCATTTTCTCCCTTTTTCTCCAGATTTTTAGCATGTCCAAGTTTTACCCAATTGCGTTATGCTTCCTCTCTACTGGTGCTGACCCCCACCCCTGATTAAGGAGAGCGAACTGACACACGTCCCCTCCCATACGTGAGCAGTAGCCGACTGCATTTTTTCACCTGCACCAACCGAGTTCATATGCGAATCAGCCCTGTGCACGGAGAGCCACACCCTGATCAGGATTATTCCTCTAGTTTGTGCAGTCTCCATCAATCAGCCAGCAGAGGTCGTAATTGCATAAGTTATGAGGTCCCTATCCGGCTCCCTAACCCTCAATGAACAACAGCCAAATGTTGTTCATATAGCTGCCCAGCCCAGCTGGATGGCAGAGCTGAGATTCAATATGATGTATTCGAAATCCCAGCTCTGGTGTGCTAGCGCATTTTAGCACTGCACCACCTGAGCGGCCCTAAGTTCCTATTTAAAAAGTAATCTAGTATACCAGTCTGGTACAGTAGTAGCCTAGTGGGTAGAGCATTGGGCTATCAACTGAAAGGATGAGAGTTTGAATTCCAGCTCTGCCATGCAGGCACTGTTGGGCCCTTAACCCTCTGCTCCAGGGGTGCTGTACAATGGCTGACCCTGTGCTCTGACCCCAGCTTCCAAACAAGCTGGGATACATGAACAAAGAATATCATTGTACTATACATCTGTATATGTATATATGACAAATAAAGACATTCTATTCTATTCTATTCTATTCTCTGTACAGCAGTGAAAAAAGCAGTATCATCAGAAACAGAAACTCAAAAATAAGTGGCAAAAGCTTCCGAAGCTAATACTGAAATGGCTGATATTATGGCTTATTTGTTGAGAGTGAGACATTTAACAAGGTGGCACTGTGGCACAGCTCTTGAGTTGTTGTTTTTTCCACCTTCCAAAAATGAGTCAGTAATTTGATGGATACCTTGAATCGATCCATGGAGTGAGTAAGCAAGTGTGTGATGCTGTGGGCAGGCAGCCTGTCCAGCTTGTTTTCTCATGTTATTCACAGAGTTTTCAGTTTCTGAAACCTATTTTGACCTTGAAGTGAATAAAGACGTTTATAAATATTTATCAGTAATTTTTTATTAACTACTTCATCTAGGTCAGGGTTGAGGTGGGTCTGGGCCAACAAAGAAAAAAAAGACCCAAGGCAGGAATACATCATGGACAAGATCTCTTACACTGGGAGGCTCTTGTATGTTTTTGGTAGGTGAAAGAAGGCCAAAGTGCAGGGGAAACATGCAAAACTCGTTATAGACAGTGATCGAAGGTGAGGATTGACCTTCCAGATGCCATAATACCATGCAGAATCTACATGACCAGCTGTGCCAACATATTACCTGGCTATTGAATATAAATAAATGAATGAATGAATTAAGTATTAATGTAGTGTGGTATATTTTCTACAATCTGACTCGATACATTTAGACTTGTTTGTGTGCATCAGGGGTGGCACGGTGGCTCGGTGGGTAGCACTGTCGCCTCACAGCAAGAATGTCCTGGGTTTGATCCCCAGACGGGGTGGTCCGGGTCCCTTCTGTGTGGAGTTTGCATATTCTCCCCATGCCTCCAGGAGCTCCAGTTTCCTTCCACAGTCCAAAAACATGCAGCCAGGTTAATTTGATACACTGAATTGCCCTATAGGTGAATATGTGTGTGTGTGTGTGTGTGTGTGTGTGTCTGCTCTGCGATGCACTGGCACCCTGTCCAGGGTGTCACTGTGTGCCTTGCGCCCATTAAAAAGCTGGGACAGGCTCCAGCACCCCCCCGCGACCCTAATTGGATAAGTGGTTAAGAAAGTGAGTTAGTTAGTGTTTGCATATGTTTTAATTAAAAAAAAAAATTTTTATTTAATGACATAAACAAAAGCAATGAACAAGAAATACTTCAAATAAATACGTACTTATAGTTAAATAGCCGTTGTGCCCAGTGCATTTCTCTGTTCTTTATTTTGTTGACTCTCCTTGATTTGCAACCATACTCAATACTTTTGAGTTTCTTCAGACATCAGTAATGGGCCAAATTTGTAATGCCCCACTGCTGAGGGACCTTGACGAGTCGATTTTTGAAACAGTAGAATAAATGAATGACTTTTGAAAGGTGACTGCCACCACTGTGCAGAACAGAGGGAGGCTGTTGACCAGTCACGCCATGAAGTCCACGAGGCCCACCGCCGACTGATGAGTAATCTTCAAACCCAGCATGCTTCAGTAATAGGATGCGAGCAGCAACTCATGCTACACTATATATACATAAGTCTTAAGTTTTAGATACACAAGTCTTGCCCACTATAATTGAATTCACACAGAGATCCTAATCGAAGCTTGAAGAACTTGTTACATCTAATCAGGTTGGGGTTATTCATTTGCAGTTTGGTAATTTGGCTGTTAAGAAAAAAAGCCTCTTAACTACAACCCCAAATCAGAAAAATTGGGACAGTATGGAAAATGCAAATAAAATAAAAATACAGTGTTCCTTACATTAATTTTGACTTTTATTTAATTGCAGACAGGATGAACCTGAGATTTTTTATGTTTTGTCTGCTCAACTTAATTTCATTTATTAATAAACATCCATTCCTGCATTTCAGGCCTGCAACACATTCCAAAAAAAGTTGGGATGGGGGCGTTTTAGGGCTAGTAATGAGGTGAAAAAACTAAATAACGATGTGATTCCAAACAGGTGATTGTAATCATGGTTTGGTACAAAAGCAGCATCCAGGAAAGTCTTTGATGAGCAAAGATGATCAGAGGATCTCCAGTTTGTCAACAAATGTGTGAGAAAATGATTGAAATGTTTAAAAACAATGTACCTCAAAAAAAGGGATTCGCATATTTCTCATCTACAGCGCATAATATCATTAAACAATTTAAGGAATCGGGAGGAATTTCAGTGCATAAAGGCCAAGAGCACAAGCTTAAGCTGAACGCCTGTGATCTTCGAACCCTCAGATAGCACTGCATCAAGAACCACCACTCAACTATAGCTGATATAACCACATGGACAAGGGATTATTTTGGCAAACCTTTGTCAAGCACTACAATATGGAGTTTTGTATGAACTTATTAACAAACTGCACCCCAATTTTTCTCCCAATTTAATTGTAGCCCATTCTCCAGTTTGTGCCTGCTCTGTCCCACATGCTGGTCAAGATAGGCTGAAACTGGTTTACCTGTCAGTGGTAGACCATAGTATAGCTTATGAAGAGCCAACCACACTTAACACTCAGCAAAGCATGTATCACTAATACAGGCACCTTGACCAGACAACATATGAGGCAATTACACAGCAGCAGTAAAACCCGTTTCAATCCTCCTTTGTCAGGCACATTTAGTTGTTTCCATTGGACGCCCAGCTAGGTTGAAAGCACCACCCAGACATTAGATCACTGTACCACTCATACACCATACTTAAAGTCAAAACACTCTTCATCCAGATTCCTGCTTAGAAATGTTTATTTGACTAGTAAAATTATTTAAAGGACAAATTAAGGTTCTGAAAAAGACCAGCCTTGGTGTTTTCAGTCCAAACGACAGCCACATAAAGCCGAGCAGATCTGCTGCTTCAGCGAAGGCAACACACTATTTTACTACTGTGAAACTGTGTAGAGAGAAATCTCCTTTAAAGCCACAAGTGATAGCCCCTTTTTTAAGTGGTATCTTGAAAGTGATTGGGGAAGACTGACTCCTAAAGTGTTATTAAAGATGTTTTTCATCTGAATGCTTTGAAGTCATGGGTGCTCTGTGAGGTACTTTACTTTGGCTTTTCTCACTGTGTACCTGGAGAGGATAATTGAGATGGGGAAAATCTAATTCTGATGCTGTCATGCTGACTAAGGGCTTGTCATTTCAAATAAAAAGTCAATAAGAATCACTAAGCTGTCTTTTTTGCCACAAGAAATAATAATAATAATGATATTAATAATAATAATAATAATAATAATAATAATAATAATAATAATAATAATAATAATAATAATGATAATAATAATAATCATAACACTAATTATACTAATAATAATGATAATAATAATAATGATGATAATAATAATAATAATAATAATAATAATAATAATAATAATAATAATAATAATAATAATTATTATTATTAATATAATTACAGTGTGGAAAAATGTATTCAGCCCCCAACCTATTTGACATCACGGCTGTAATCACAATATCCCCAATACTCATACTATACTAATTTACTAATACTAATTTCAAATCCCCCCCCCCCCCTATACTGATGTAAAACTAGATTTGCATAATATTACAATCTGCCAGTGTTTTCATCAGTTGTTAATATTTCAGACATAATATTTTAGAATTTAGAATGCTCCACTTCCCCAGTAGATTTGATCCCCCTCAATGTTTAATTCATGGATACAGCTTCACAACATAGGAGTTGTATTAAAAGGGTGGCACGGTGGGTAGCAAGCTAATTGGAGGCTAATTGGAGAAACTAAAACAGTCCCTCTAGTTTTGTGTAAGTGTGTGTGTGTGTGTGTGTGTGTGTGTGTGTGTATGTGTGTGTGTGTGTGCGTGTTTGCCCTGTTGTGGACTGGTGACTTGTCCAGGGTGTTTCCGGCCCTACGCGCAATTAATCGAACCCACCGCAACCCTCAATAGGACAAAGCAATTGTAAAACAGACAATAGATGAATGAATTAATGAAAGATTAAAAAAGGGAAAAACAAGGAAAAACACTTTCAAGATATATATATATATATATTAGAGTATATAGTATTTGGAGGAAGGTGAAGGTGAAGAAGTTGGCCTGATCTGATGAATCACGTTTTCTTTTACATCACGTGGATGACCGGGTGCGTGTGCGTTGCTTACCTAGGGAACACATGGCACCAGGATGCACTATGGGAAGAAGGCAAGCCGGTGGAGGCAGTGTGATGCTTTGGGCAATGTTCTGCTGGAAAACCTTGGGTCCTGCCATCCATGTAGATGTTACTTTGACACGTACCACCTACCTAAGCATTGTTACAGACCATGTACACCCTTTCATGGTAACGGTATTCCCTGATGGCTGTGTCCTCTTTCAGCAGGATAATGCTCCCTGCCTCAAAGCAAAAACAGTTCAGGAATGGTTTGAAAAGCACAACAACCAGTTTGAGGTGTTGATTTGGCCTCCAAATTCCCCAGATCTCAATCCAATCGAGCATCTGTAGCATTTGCTGGACAAACAAGTCCGATCCATGGAGGCCCCACCTCACAACTTACAGGAGTTAAAGGATCTGCTGCTAACATCTTGATACCACAGCACACCTTCAGGGGTCTAGTGAAGTCCATGCCTCGACGGGTCAGGGCTGTTTTGGCAGCAAAAGTGGGACAACTCAATATTAGGAAGGTGGTCATAATGTTACATGTATATACTGTATATAAAGTATGTTCCTTCAGTCATTTATTAAATGGTGCGTACCACTACTTCTTACTTACTTTTACGTCATATCAAGCCTTTCCTAATTAATAGTGATGCACAGCAGTTTAATGAGACAGTGCTGCTTTGGTAGTATACTTTGATTTAAAGTGCTTAAACAATGAATTTAAGTTTGGTGGCAGTATACAAGTCAAAAGCATTTCTCTGGAGTGAGGCTACCACTGGAATCAAATAAAAAAGCACATACACGTACATAATAATAAAAGTACATGAATTAGGACAAGAAGAAAAAATTAATAAATACACATAAAGGACAAGTCACTGGCTATGTTTCAAAATAAAGAGGTGGTTTCATATGCAGTGCACATTTCAACAAAGGAAAAACGATTCTTCTTTTATGTGAGAGACAAGTGTTTATACATTATTATGTGTAATATTTGTTTAATAGATTATTAAAGCTTTGCTGACCTGCACATCAATACGAGTGTATTCCCCTTTGATTCTCTGGATCCACTGAGTGCATTTGGCATCTGTAGCCCATTAAGTCATTAATGTAATGGTCCTGCCTGAAAAAGGCCCAAGTGAAGCCTGCTGCTTTAAAAGTGCCTCTGCTGGGAAGAGGGAATAAAGAAAACCCATACCTATTAATTATTTATTAATTTAGTTACTTTACTCATTTATATATACAGTGTATCACAAAAGTGAGTACACCCCTCACATTTCTGCAAATATTTCATTATATCTTTTCATGGGACAACACTATAGACATGAAACTTGGATATAACTTAGAGTAGTCAGTGTACAGCTTGTATAGCAGTGTAGATTTACTGTCTTCTGAAAATAACTCAACACACAGCCATTAATGTCTAAATAGCTGGCAACATAAGTGAGTACACCCCACAGTGAACATGTCTAAATTGTGCCCAAAAGTGTCGTTGTCCCTCCCTGGTGTCATGTGTCAAGGTCCCAGGTGTAAATGGGGAGCAGGGCTGTTAAATTTGGAGTTTTGGGTACAATTCTCTCATACTGGCCACTGGATATTCAACATGGCACCTCATGGCAAAGAACTCTCTGAGGATGTGAGAAATAGAATTGTTGCTCTCCACAAAGATGGCCTGGGCTATAAGAAGATTGCTTACACCCTGAAACTGAGCTACAGCATGGTGGCCAAGGTCATACAGCGGTTTTCCAGGACAGGTTCCACTCGGAACAGGCTTCGCCAGGGTCGACCAAAGAAGTTGAGTCCACGTGTTCGGCGTCATATCCAGAGGTTGGCTTTAAAAAATAGACACATGAGTGCTGCCAGCATTGCTGCAGAGGTTGAAGACGTGGGAGGTCAGCCTGTCAGTGCTCAGACCATACGCCGCACACTGCATCAACTCGGTCTGCATGGTCGTCATCCCAGAAGGAAGCTGACGCACAAGAAAGCCCGCAAACAGTTTGCTGAAGACAAGCAGTCCAAGAACATGGATTACTGGAATGCCCTGTGGTCTGACGAGACCAAGATAAACTTGTTTGGCTCAGATGGTGTCCAGCATGTGTGGCGGCGCCCTGGTGAGAAGTACCAAGACAACTGTATCTCGCCTACAGTCAAGCATGGTGGTGGTAGCATCATGGTCTTGGGCTGCATGAGTGTTGCTGGCACTGGGGAGCTGCAGTTCATTGAGGGAAACATGAATTCCAACATGTACTGTGACATTCTGAAACAGAGCATGATCCCCTCCCTTCGAAAACTGGGCCTCATGGCAGTTTTCCAACAGGATAACGACCCCAAACACAACCTCCAAGATGACAACTGCCTTGCTGAGGAAGCTGAAGGTAAAGGTGATGGACTAAACCCAACTGAGCACCTGTGGTGCATCCTCAAGTGGAAGGTGGAGGAGTTCAAGGTGTCTAACATCCACCAGCTCCGTGATGTCATCATGGAGGAGTGGAAGAGGATTCCAGTAGCAACCTGTGCAGCTCTGGTGAATTCCATGCCCAGGAGGGTTAAGGCAGTGCTGGATAATAATGGTGGTCACACAAAATATTGACACTTTGGGCACAATTTGGACATGTTCACTGTGGGGTGTACTCACTTATGTTGCCAGCCATTTAGACATTAATGGCTGTGTGTTGAGTTATTTTCAGAAGACAGTAAATCTACACTGCTATACAAGCTGTACACTGACTACTCTAAGTTATATCCAAGTTTCATTTCTATAGTGTTGTCCCATGAAAAGATATAATAAAATATTTGCAGAAATGTGAGGGGTGTACTCACTTTTGTGATACACTGTATATATATATATATATATATATATATATTATATATATATATATATATATATATATATATATATATATATATATATACTGTATATTTCAAATGATACTGTACTCCAGCTTTGTTCAAACGTTTTTTCAAGCGACCCACATTTTGTCCACGATTTTTACTGCAACTTAGACAACAAAACACAACACTATAAAATATGCTTAATTAATAAAAATGGTGCCAATCTGGTCTAACTGTGGACCACCACAGAGCAGGTATTATTTAGGTGGTGGATCACTCTCAGCACTGCAGTGACACTGACATGGTGGTGGAGTGTTAGTGTGTATTGTGCTGGTATGAGTGGATCAGACACAGCAGCGCTGATGGAGTTTTTAAAACACCTTATGCCTAGTTCACACTACACGATTTTTGCCCTGATTTTCGCTCGGCGGCTGGTCGGCGCTAGATTTGCCGGCTCGGGAGCAACTCGACGTTCGCTTGGCGATCAAAACTCGGATCTCAATCGCTAAGTGTGAACTACCCAACAACTCGATCCGACCGGCTCGCCGAGCGCTATGATCCAAGTTGCTGACAATGAGTGCTATGTCGAACAGCCAACGAGAACGCAAACGCAGGGGAGAAGTTGTAAAAAGGTGGGACAGGGGCATAATATAGTTTATATCAGAATACACCGGCACACACACGTTTTACAGTATTTCTGACCTGATCGTTCTCTACAAAACATAACACCAACACTGCATTGCAAAAATATTTATTAACCTCCAACTTACTATAGAACAATTTATACTGTTCGTGTTGCCAAATCCACTCAGATTCATTTATTTTCCTCCTTGATTTTACGCTGCACATCAGCGCACAAACACTTTGATCGCTTGCTACTTGTTGACGTGAATTTTTGGACGTGGTATCATTAAACTCCTCATCACTTCTCACGTGTGTTTTTGTAACAACAAAAAAAAAAACGTAGTTTGGGAGATCAGAGAAGCTCGCCTGCGATTCCAGTTGGTGATAGATCGTGTAGTGTGAAACCCCCTATCGCCGATCAGTCGTGTAGTGTGAAAGCCACACCGATTGAAAGGCTCCCTAGTGCAAAAGATTCTGTTGTGTAGTGTGAACTGTACAGCGACCCGGCAAATCAGACAGTCGTGTAGTGTGAACTTGGCATTACTGTCCCTGCTGGACTGAGAATAGTCCACCAACCAAAAACATCCAGGCAACAGCGCCCCATGGGCAACATCCTGTGACCACTGATGAAGGTCTGGAAGATGACCAACTCAAACAGCAGCAATAGATGAGTGATCGTCTCTGACTTTACATCTACAACGTGGACCAACTAGGTAGGAGTGTCTAATGGAGTGGACAGTGAGTGGACACGGTATTTTAAAATTCCAGCAGCGCTGCTGTGTCTGATCCACTCATACCAGCACAACACACACTAACACACCACCACCATGTCAGTGTCACTGCAGTGCTGAGAATCATCCACCACCTAAATAATACCTGCTCTGTGGTGGTCCTGTTGGGGTCCTGACCATTGAAGAACAGGGTGAAAGCAGGCTAAAAAAGCTATGTAGAGAAACAGGTGGACTAGGGTCAGTAATTGTAGAACTTCAAAGTGCTTCTACGTATATGGAGCTGATAAAATGGACAGTGAGTGTAGATACAAGGAGGTGGTTTTAATGTTATGGATGATCAGTGTATTAGCTAGCTAACAGAATAAAATTCCAGGGTTTTGTTCTACCATTGACTTTAGACTATTAGTACAAGCAATGCAATAAAGACTGAATCAGACTTAATGTCAGACACAAGCCTTTTTGGTGTAACTTCAGGTTTAGTAACGTCTAACCAGCATAAGCAGTGTGCCAGGTCTCTCATTCAGTTTGGTTCATTTCTGGGATTTTTTGCTATTTTTCTTAAATAACCCGATGAGGAGAGAATGTATGTTCAGTAATAAGATGCAGATGCTAATCCCTAATAACATCTCTCATTAAAAATTGTGACACTTAAACCAGACTCCAAGACCTATGTGAGTATCCCTTAAAGCAGTAAAGAACTGTTACAGGTGCCAGAAGAATTGCACACTTGTCAAGTCCTCTTATTAACGGTTTATATATGCATCTTTAATTTAATATGCCATGTGCTACCCAGACACTTGAATGATGTGACAGTGCTGGCAGCAATAGGTTCAGAATTGAGTAGATGGAGGAAAAAGATGAGCTTTTCTTAAAGTGACTTTCGTAAATCTATTCCATGTCAGCTTCACTGCTAACATTTACCTGTCTGTTTAAAGAACATCAGACAGACAGCAGCCCATTGCAGCATAAAAATATAATGAAAAATGAGGAAAAAAAGTCAAATACTAGCAAAGATAGCAGTGAGATAATGTCCCAGGGAATTTTCTCTATAGTGTGCAAAATTGCATCAACAAGAGTGAGATTATCTTTCAGTTGAAGCAATTTTATGCACTATAAATAAAATAAAATCAATCACTGACATTTTATTTTTGGTATCACTTAAATTAGAGCAGGAGTGCTAAACTTCTGAAGTTGTGCCGAGTAATGGCCTTATCTCTATATACATTCCTTCACTAATTTATCTGTGTAGTAAAGGGTTTTTTTTAATTATGGATTGACAGTTATTTATTTATTTATTAGGATTTTAACCTCATGTTTTACACACTTTGGTTACATTCATGACAGGACACATAATTACTGGATACGCAAGATTCATCAGTTCAAGTCTTTAATGTCAAACACAGTCACAGACATTTTTGTATCTGTAATTCACCTCACTTGCATGTCTTTGGACTGTTGGGGGAAACCAGAGCTCCCAGAGGACCTTCTTGCTGTGAGGCGACAGTGTAGGATTGACAGTTAATTTAATATTCATCTACTAGTAGGAGACAGATGTAGAAGCAACAGTGGTAGCCTAGTGGGTAGAACTGTGGCCTATCAATCAAAACGTTAAGAGTTCAAATCCTGTCTGCCGTGCAGCCACTGTTGGGCCCTTTAGCAAGGCCCTTAACCCTCTCGGCTCAAGGGGCACCATATTATGACAAACCCTGTGCTCTGACAAATTGGGATTCACAGAAAAAGAATTTGTATATGTATATATGACAAGTAAAGGCATTATATTCAGAGTGCTTTAAATGTATCACGTATGGCGTCTTTTTCCAGGAATGAACAGTCAACTACTATCAAAAACACAAGTAATAGAAATGCTAACAGATAATTATGGAATGCTTGTCCAGTTTAGGCAGAGTAAAGACACAAAGATATAAAACTTAACTCTTTTACAATGGCCAGCATACAAAACCAAGCACAGTTTACTTTGTGTAAAAAGTAAACTATTTATTCCTCTTAAACATAAAGACTTGGTTGGCAGGAAATTAAGTTATTTTAATTGCATCTTCAGCCACCTTGAACAAAGTACAGAAATGCACTTTAAAAATCCCAGATTTTATCAATCTTTCCCTGTCTCAGGTCTGCAATCTTGATGTCATTCTAGACTCCACTCTTTCTTTTGAATCTCACATAAAAAATGTTGCCAAAACTGCGTATTTTCACCTTAAGAACATCTCTAGACTGCGTTCCTCTCTTTCATTCTCTGTAACTGAAACTCTCATTCATACAAGATCACGTGACCACATAACTCCTACACTGGTTTTTAAGGCCTTGCATGGCCAAGCACTTACATATCTCAATGATTTACTTCATTCATACTCACCTACTCGTTCACTTAGGTCATCTGATGCGAACCTACTTGTTGTCCCCCACTCCAGGCTTCATTCTATGGGTGACAGGGCTTTTAGTATATCTGGTCCCAAACTCTGTAACTCCATTCCTGTGCAGCTCCGAGTATGCACAACGTTTTCAACTTTTAAAAAGCTTCTAAAAACTCACCTTTTTAAGCTCGCTTTCAGATGGTTAGTAGACTTGTTCTAAATTGTTGTTTTTATGGTTTCTATTTTAACTTTTTTTTAACTATTTTGTTTTACTATTTGGTTTATTCTACCTGTATTATTTGCTTATTCTATCTTTTGTACTGTATTTTGTATCTTCGTCCAGCGACCTTGGGTACCTTGAACGGCGCTTACGAATAAAATGTTGTTATTAAACAATACATATTTAAAAATAAATGTGTACTTAGCCAGACATAATTAATATGTGTAGAGGTTAATTCAACAATGTATTAACTTATTAACAATTTATTCTAGTGCTTTTCCTAAAATAAATCAGATCTGTTAAGACAGATTTTGTATGACTGTTTCGAACTCCTACATCACATTAAATAATGCCACTTAAGAAAATCTTTAGTCAAGCTAATTCCTTTTTCAGCTGTTTACCAAATAAAACATCACTAGTTGGTTGCCCATTACTGAACTATAGCTGATTTATATAGTGCAGCTTTGATTTTGTGTTCTAACCATGTAGGTTAGAGCTTGTCTGTGGTTAGAATGAATAGTTCTTATATCCAGCAAGGTTTTCATCTTGAAGTGGAACTATTATGTTGCTATAAGATTAATAGAACAACCTAGCCTAGCCTAGTGTATTAGGTCCAGTGCTGCCCAGTTTAAATTAGATTATCTGTCAGTAGAGATCAGATATACCAGATAAGTAGTCACTATTGTCTGTTTGGTAGAGCTGTAATTGTTTTATTTTGGCCCTTTTAGTTTGACCAGTCGTGATGATGTTGTTCTGTACCTGCATTCTACTTAGCTTTATGTTGCTACTCAGAAATGCAGCTCAGCACAAAAACAAATCTTAGCCATTTAGCTAAAACGTGGTCAGGAAATATTTGACCATATTTACATACCACACAAACTAGAAATTAAGCTAAAAAAAGATGTGTTTTACTGTTATCTGCTTTAGCCAAGTAGCTAAGATTAGCATGCTAGCTCTGTACTTGTATAAGTCTGCAAGGGTGCCACGCCTCAGGCATAGTAGTTTTACTATGCTGTGGGATCAGAACAGTGCGAACCTTCTGTCCCTCAACAAAAGCTTGTCTTTTAGACATCACTGGCTCTCCTGTTCTTTATTTTATTTATTTATATTTTTTTTATCCAGCTACACACCTACAGAATAAGTAAAGTTAAACCAGAAAAGTATGGATCTATAGGAAGCGCAAACAAGATGCAAATAGTAAAAAGCTGTTAGCTTGTTGCTGGTAATTGTTATAATCATGTTGATAACTTTAATTCTATAATACTGATGCATTACGGTACAGACTACTATATGCTCTTGTTCTGTGTCCCAAAACACATACTAGTGTAATAAAAGTACTCTAGTTTTAAACTGGGCTTTTAATATAACATATATCAATATTCTCATATCATATTGAGTAGAAATAAATAGACCAATTTATTTTTATTTAAATTCTGAATTAATGAGAAAAAGATGGGAAAGTATAAGACAAGAGCACATCACAATATACGAGCGTTCTTCAAAAAGTTTCCACACTTTTTTTAACTCTTTTAAATAAGAATTTCAAAAACAAATGACATCACTTTTCTCCATAGTCACCTTCCTTTGCGATGTATTTTTTTCCAGTGTTGTACCATTTTAATGCCATCAGCAAAAAAATGTTTTTGTGAGTGAGTAGCCACTGATGCACCGTTGCTTTCACATTATCATCACATAAAAATCTCCTTCTCATTGTGTCCAAAAAGGTGGAGATCTGATGGTGCTAAATCTGGACTATAAGCTCTCTCTCAGACACAACCAATTACTACTCCTCCCACCCTCATCATTCCCAACCAAAATGTAAAAGTGTGGAAACTTTTTAAAGACCCCTCGTATAATCACTGTGTGTATTTACTGCATGTAAATTGCCCAAGGGTGGTGCTGGAGCCTATCCCAGCTTTTCAGTGGGCGCAAGGCACACAATAACACCCTGGACGGGGCGCCAGTCCATCACAGGACAGACACACATACACCCATTCACCTATAGGGCAATTCAGTGTCTCCAATTAACCTGACTGCATGTTTTTGGACTGTGGGAGAAAACCGGAGCTCCTGGAAGAAACCCACACAGACACGGGGAGAACATGCAAATTCCACACAGAAAGGACCCGGACCGCCCCACCTGGGGATCAAACCCAGGACTTCCTTGCTGTGAGGCGACAGTCCTACCCACTTAGCAACTGTTCCACCAAATACGGAATTATTCAAATTAATTAACTAGATAAATTAGGGACCTATTAACTACTCCCAGCAACATGCCTGCAACTGATTTACACCTGTTTTTTTTTTTAGAGAAATTTGGAAAAATTGAGGTGTAACACCTGCCTCAGCAGATTGCTCGAACCGCACTTAAACAAATTTAATGTGTATTAATCCACACATGCAATGTTATTTTTAGAACGAGAGGTTTTGCCATCTTGTTTCTGGAATAGCACCCAGACTTACCTTTTCCAGGTTAAAATAATGCATTAATTAATTATTAATATTATCATTATAATTATTACAGTGGTGGGAGAATAGGTAAAGTTGGGTTCTCACGGCTTCAGGTTAAATCCTGAGATCTGAGTGACTTTCCTCCTGGTACACTTAAAAATGCCAGTAAATGGATTCTCTGTAAACTCCAGGGCTCTAGATTCATTGCAGCCCTGATAAAGATGGCACAATTACTGCAGATAAATAAATTAATGTTGAAGGCAGGCGGGATAAATTAAGGGCAGCAGTAGGACAGAATACAACAGTAAATCATAAAGGCAGTCCAGAGCTCCTTGTCTAAATCATGAGATATTTATTTCTGTCCACCAACAATAGAGATCAGTGCACACAGTGTTTACCTGCTGGTGTAACACATCTAAAAAAGAATGACAATTAAGGAGCCCACTGGAGCAGGGCATTAGTAAATTGAGGTTTCCAGGCAAAGCAATTAAACTCTCAATAGAGCATGATATATCTGGAGAGACCAACGTATTCCTGTAGGCCGTTAATACAACAGCCTCATATACAATATAGGTGCTGCATGTAATACCTTTATGCTCTATGTAGGTAACTGAGAGCAAAATTCGATTAACTGTGGGAAAAAAGGTGAATTGAAAAACTGTACACATGAGCCTATGGGGAAAACATGCTTCTTTCTTTGTTTGGTTGCAATCAACGTTGGAATTTTTCTGCTCATTTACACTGTACATGATTATCTGCATACTGAAAAACTAAAGCTTCTGCAAATAATAAAATAAAATAAAAACCCGGTATTCTAGAGCAGTGAAGCACCAACACTACACGCTCCTCCGTTATGCTGATGGGCAAAAATCATACAACACGTCGAGATTATGAACTCCTTGGTTCAAAACTCGGCGTTGCCACCGATCAACTGGGCGCCATCTGGTGGGCACAATTAGCAGTGCCTGCAGCAGATACTAATTGGCCACCGTGTCTGAGGGTGGGGGGACTATGTGGGGGTGGGTGGTTCTTCATACGCTGTTTAAGGACCCTGATTGACGGAAGAGACGCCTGTGCAGAATGCAGAGAGGAGGAGGGCTGTGTTGGAAAAGGCAAGTACAGCAACGTGCTCTCCTCAGATGCAATTCTTTCTTTTTTAGACATTCAGTCATGGGCAGTGGCAGCTCAGGGGTTAAAGTACTGGACTAGTAATCAGATGGTTACCATCTCCAGCCCCACTACTTCCATGTTCGCCTAAACCCACCTAAACCCACTATTGCTTGCAAAAAAAATCGCATAAACGTCACACTTATATGATGGTTAAAAGAGCCTATAATTAAACCTGGTATTCTAAAGCAATGAAGCACCAACACTACATGCTCTTCCGTCATGCTGATGGGCAAAAATCATCCAACAATTCTTTCTTTTTTAGACATTCAGTCATGGGCAGTGGCAGCTCACTGGTTAAGATACTGGACTAGTAATCAGAAGGCTACCATCTTCAGCTCCACCACTTCCATGTTGGCAGTGTTGGGCCCCAGAGCAAAGCCTAAACCCACTATTGCTTAAATTCTATTTTTTCACAATAGTGTGTCACTTTGGGTGAAAGCCTTTGCTAAATGTCATAAAAGTACATTTTCAGTCACAGCTAATGAGAACCTCAGCTGTCCAATGCCTATCGCCAGGTGCAAACTGGAAATACATCATGATCAGGGTGCCAGTCCGTCACAGGGCACATTTATTCATTAATTTACAGTCATTCATACCAATAGAAAATATTCAGCAGTGATTCACCTGCTGTATATTTTTGAAGGATGGGATAAAACTGACAACCAACATGAACATGCCGACATAATTATGCCTAATTTAACACAAACAGTCATCAGAGTCTAGGTTAAAACCCAGGATGTGTTCAAAACAAGATTTTTTTTAATCACCACTTTATCCTGATCAGGGTTGTACTGTAGTACATATTAAACACCAAAAACAGACAATATACTGTATCATTTATTTTTATTTTATTTTTTATTTTTGTTTATGCATTTTCTCCCCCTTTTCTCCCTTTTAGCATGTCCAATTGCCCGATTGCGTCATGCTTCCTCTCCACCAATGCCGATCCCTGCTCTGATTGAGGAGAACGAAGCTTACCCACGCCCCCTCCGACACGTGGGCAGCATGCTGTATGCATCTTATCACCTGCACTTTGACGAGTGCTGTACAGCTCAGCATTGTGTACGGAGAGACACACCCTGAGAGCACTCCTTTCTCATCTCTGTGCAGGTGCCATCAATCAGCCAGCAGAGGTCATAATTGCACCAGTCATGGGAGAGAGACCCCATCCGGCTTAGTCCCGCCAATATCTGAACAACAGGCCAATTGTTGTTCATGTGGCTGTTCAGACTTAGCCGGCAGGCAGAACTAAGATTCGATACGATGCATTCGAGATCCCAGCTCGGGTTCCAACGTGTGTTTTTACCGCTGCGCCACTTGAGCGGCGACAACATATAATTTAACTTGTTTTAAAGATTGAATCCTTTCTTAAAAGATCTTAATAAAGGAGTTATTATTTACTTACTACTATTTACACCTACACGCCAGAAGTAAATCAGGGAATTCATTCATATATTGTACAGAAATGTATGCATTTATTTACTATTTATTTATTTATTTATTTACTTTTCCCCATTTTAACTCTATTTATTAAGAATTTCAAAAACAAATGACATCACTTTTCTACATCGTCACCCTCTGATGCATTTTTCCAGCATCGTACCAACTTTTTAATGCCATCAGAAAAACATGTTTTTGGTTGAGCGCGTAGCCACTGATGCACCACTGCTTTCACATCATCATCATCACATGAAAATCTCCTTCTCCTTGTGTCGAAAACGGTGGAAATCAGATGGTGCTAAATCCGGACTATAAGCTCTCTCAGTCTTTGAGACACGACCAATTACTACTCGGAGTGCGGAGACTTTTTGAAGATCCCTTACTGTTTTGAAGATAATTACTGGGTGTATTTACTGCATGTAAATTGCCCAAGCTATTACCTCTCATCAACATGGCTACAACTTATTTACACCTGCTTTTTGAGAGGAGGGTGGAAAAATTGAGGTGCAACACCTGCCTCAGCTAATTGCCTAAACCTCACTAAAACTAATGTAATGTGTAATAACCCTCACATGCATCTCCATTTTTAGGAAGAGATTTTTTGCCATCTTGTTTCAGTATTTTAACTTTAACACTTTATAATTTATTGCACTGTTTTGTATTTATGAACTCATGGAAATTCCTAATATTTTCTTTCATCTTTTCTTTACAGGGGGTGTTTGCATCTCCCAGTCAGTTAAAATCCCCCGAGAGCCCAAACCGGGAGAATTTGACAAGATCATTCACCGACTAGGAGAAAATCCAAATGCCAGAGTGGTTATTATTTTTGCAAATGAGGATGATATAAGGTAAGTACTAACGACACAATGATGTTTAGATTATTAAATTGTATAATTTCCTAATAGTTTTTAAATAGTCTTTATGAAACTGCTATGGCTACAGTTAAACTCACTCACTCACTTTCTTAACCGGGATGGGGGGGGGGGGGGGGTGTTCTGGAGCCTATCCCAGCTTTTCAATGGGCCCAAGGAGTAAGCCCCTGGATGTAAGCCCCTGGAGTAAGCCCCTGGATTTCTGCAATTTCCCTCTGGGATCAATAAAGTATTCTGATTCTGATTCTGATCGGGCGCCAGTCCATCGCAGAGCAGACACACATACACACACCCATTCACCTACAGGGCAGCTGCTGGAGTTTTAAATACCGTGCCCACTCACGGTCCACTCTATTAGACACTCCTACATAGTTTGTTCACCTTGTAGATGTAAAGTCAGAGATGATCGCTCATCTATTGCTGCTGTTTGAATTGGTCATCTTCTAGACCTTCATCAGTGGTGACAGGACACTGCCCATGGGGTGCTGTTGGCTGGATATTTTTGGTTGGTGGACTATTCGCAGTCCAACTCTATCAGCACTTCTGTGTCTTATCCATTTATACCAGCACAACACACGCTAACACACCATCATGTCATTGTCACTGCAGTGCTTAGAATGACCCACCACCCAAATAATACTCTGTAGTGGTCCTGGGAGAGTCCTGACCATTGAAGAACAGCATGAAAGGGGGCTAACAAAGCATGCAGAGAAATAGATGGACTACAGTCAGTAATTGTAGAACTACAAAGTGCTCCTTTATGGTAAGTGGAGCTGATAAAATGGACAGTAAGTGTAGAAACAAGGATGTGGTTTTAATGTTATGGCTGATCAGTATATGTATATTGGTTCTTTAGATTTAAAAGCAATGTTGTTTTTTATATTTCCAACTTTCGCAGCAGTTTGGGGAAGGCCATGTCCTATTCCAGCATGATTGCTCGAAGGCATGTGCATAAAGACAGAGTCTGAAGAATTATGTGTGAAGGAACTACAATAACCTGCAGAGAGCCCTAACCTCTGCCCTATTAAACACTTTTAGGATTAATTGGAATGCCCGACTTTGCAAGTGCTCTTTGGGCCCAATTTTTACACATATATTTCCTATTGATGTAGGAACTGCGATAGTTATAGGTATTAATGCTCATGCTTTTAGATAGGGGTGGTTTTTGCAGGTCACACTCAGGTGTCCATATACCTTTGACCATTTAGAGTTAGCCTAAATACATGCATGATGATTAATGTCTTGCAATGGTAAAATTTGCTCACTATGTCTAAAATTTCATATTATTAGAATCTTTTTTATTGGCCAAGGACATTTTCACGTACAAGGAATTTGAGTTGGTAAATTGGTGCATGGGAATCAATATAGAATCAAAAAGATGAAAAATACAATATATAAAAAATACAGAGAATACAAAAATGATATAAAATGTAAATAAAAAGAGGAATAATAGAAGAAAAAAATGTACCCAGATAAAAGAGCTCACAGGAGTGCAATAACAAATGTGCTATGAAATAGAGCTCACAGGAGTGGGAGGAAGTCATTGTAGAGGTCTTTTGTTTTGCAGATGATCTTTGTTTTATAAAAGCACAGAGAGATGAATCTACATCCACATGCCTTGAATAAATTTACCAACCGGAAGCATTTTGCCAGATAGAGCATGATCATTCTGGTCACTGAAAACCATGATCAATATGGAAAGCTCAATAACTTAATGATTTACAATTATTCTGAATAAGGACTTGGCAAATTGCTTCCCAACATAGACAGTATTTTAATAAAGACAGTAAAAAACAGTTGAGCTATCTTTATTTCACTGAACTGGTTAAGTAATGCTTACAGTGTCTGTTTCGTCTGTTTTCTTTATAGGAGGCTCTTACAGGCAGCAAAAAAAGCCAATCTGACCGGTCACTTCTTGTGGGTAGGATCAGACAGCTGGGGTTCTAAGATTTCTCCCGTGCTTCATCAAGAGGAGATGGCTGAAGGTGCAGTCACCATACTGCCCAAGCGCCAGTCCATTAAAGGTAAAGAAACCACATAAAAATACATTTCTGGAACATGTTGGTCAGATAAAATGTATTTCTTACAGTCCAAATGTATTCATTTATTTTTACTACCTGCTTTAACGCGGTCAGGGTTGGGCAGGTCCGTTTCCACTAGGATCACTGGGTGCAAGGCAGGAACACCGTGGCCAGGGTGGCAATTTATTGAAGGGCTTTGTTTATCCCCTCCTTAGACATAGTCCCATAGTCACCTGTGGGTCTAACAACACCCAATAACAGGGCACTAGTCCAACAAAGGCCATAAAAAACCCACTTATTTGCTCACTCACTTAAACCTGGGGGTAATATACCAGCCAATCCTCATTCAGCATTTTTAGAAGTAGGAGGCAGTCACAATACCTGGTGGGAACCTATTTAGGCAGTGAGCTCAGACAAGGCTCAAACCAAGGTTAACAGGTCCCATGTTGCTGTGCAGCACCAGCACTACAAGCTGTGCCACTGTTGTGCCACTGTGTGCCTTATTTAAGGGCCCAACAATGGTAATGTGGCAGTGGTGTAGCTTGAACCAGCAACATTCTGGTAACTAGTTCAGTACATAAACTGCAGCACTATTATTGTTTCATGAACAGTTAGTTAGTGACAACTTAAGCACATTTGCCTATCCTCAGTCAAGCAAGCTTTACAATAGTATGGGCTTAGACACTGCCGTGCAAGTATGAAACCCCTGCTTCACAACTGGCAATGGCTTGACAACTTGCTTGTCTGTAGACAGGGTCACCTGTGCATCCAACAGCATTCAAAAACACTGGGCACAAGGCAGTAATAAACCCTTGACAGGGCACCAGTCCAACAAAAGGCATAAAAACTAACTTATCTGCTCACTCACTTAAACCAAGGGGTAAATTACCAGCCAACCCAAGGTCAACAGGTCCCATGTTGCTGTGCAGCACAAACACCACAAGCTGTTTTGGCACTTAGCAGATGCCTTGTTTAAGGGCCCAACAGTAGTAATGTGGCAGTGATGTGGCTTGAACCAGCAACCTTTTGGTAACTAGTTCAGTACCTAAACTGCAGAGCTATCATTGATTTATGAACAGTTATAGAAAGTGTTACTAAGACTAGATGAGGTTTTGCCAGTTATAAAGTATAATGGTTAACATAATGTGTCTTCTTTAGCATGAACTGTTAATAATTGATATTGATATACATATTTAATAAAAAATAAAAATGTAGAAGGTACATATTTGTCTACTATTATGACTTGGATTAATATCAGAGCACATTTATGAGTGTTACATTTAGAAATAGGGTTCACATAGTTTTTCTTGCAACTGTAAACATCCAAATAATATATTTGCCTGCCTATTTATATTAGCAAAAACCTTCATCAGTAATGATGCTTAAGAAAATGTTTAGGTATTGCAATGCCCTATGTGCTCTCTACATGTCACTGACTCTACCCTTTGATTTGGTTTTGACAGCACATTAAAGTAACATTAATTTTATCGATTTTCTCTCAGGGTTCGATCGTTATTTCATCAGCCGAACATTGGAAAATAACAGAAGAAACATCTGGTTTGCTGAGTTCTGGGAGAACAATTTCAACTGCAAGCTCAACCGCCACGCTCTGAAAAAGGGATCGGGCATAAAGAAATGTACAAGTAAGCAAACACTTCTTTGCAAAGCACTATAAAAGCAGACGGAAGGAAGGGTGTGACGGTGTGAGAGAATCAGCAAGAGGGTGAGAGAGAACAATAAAAAAGGTGTGTGAGTGAGGAGGTAGGGGTGAAAGTGATGGAGAGGAAGGAAAGAAAATAGAAAACAGATACAGTATGTTGGTGCTAAATCCATTCAAAAATCCTTACCCTGGACTGCTGATTGGCTAAGAAACTTAGGGAAGATGTACGTAGGTGACAATGTATGTTTGCACAGTCTAAAAGTGTGACCTGCATTCACATTGTATTTACACAGTCGAGTAACATTATTATAAACACTTGCTATTATCGACTTTCCTAAGTTTTGTGAGCTGGCTTGGTGGGTATATAAGGTGTGAGATAGGCTGTCTGCACATACACTATATTGCCAAAAGTATTCACTCACCCATCCAAATCACTGAATTCAGGTGTTTCAATCACTTCCATGGCCACAGGTGTATAAAACCAAGCACCTAGGCATGCAGACTACTTCTACAAACATTAGTGAAAGAATGGGTCGCTCTCAGGAGCCAAGCCTTACATCACCAAGTGCAATGCAAAGCGTCGGATGCAGTGGTGTAAAGCACGCTGCCACTGGACTCTTGAGCAGTGAAGACGTGTTCTCTGGAGTGACAAATCACGCTTCTCCATCTGGCAATCCGATGGACAAGTCTGGGTTTGGCGGTTGCCAGGAGAACGCTACTTGTCTGACTGCTTTGTGCCAAGTGTAAAGTTTGGTGGAGGGGGGATTATGGTGTGGGGTTGTTTTTCAGGAGTTGGGCTCGGACCCTTAGTTCCAGTGAAATGAACTCTTAATGCTTCAGCATACCAAGAGATTTTGGACAATTTCATGCTCCCAACTTTGTGGGAACAGTTTGGGGATGGCCCCTTCCAACATGACTATGCACCAGTGCACAAAGCAAGGTCCATAAAGACGTGGATGAGCGAGTTTGGTGTGGAAGAACTTGACTGGCCTCAACTCGATAGAACACATTTGGGATGAATTAGAGTGGAGACTGCGAGCCAGGCCTTCTCGTACGACATCAATATCTTATCTTACAAATGCGCTTTTGGAAAAACGGTCAAAAATTCCCATAAACACACTCCTAAACCTTGTGGAAAGCCTTCCCAGAAGAGTTGAAGCTGTTATAGCTGCAAAGGGTGGGCCGACATCATATTAAACCCTATGGATTAAGAATGGAATGTCACTCAAGTTCATATGCGTGTGAAGGCAGACAAGCAAATACTTTTGGCAGTACAGTGTAAATCCCTCGTTGCTGTCATGTCTTCCCAGAAACGGATAGGATCCTCCAGCAAGACATTGTGACATGTCACACGGCTAGAAATGTCCAACATTGGTTGAAAGAGCATGACCAAGACTTCCAAGTATTTTCCTGGCCCCCTTATTTCCCCAGACTTCAACTCAATTGAGCATCTGTGGGACCACCTCGATCGTCGTGTTCACTCTATGGATCCTCCCCCACGAACCCTCCAGCAGCTGTGGAATGCACTGCAGTCAGCATGGCTCCAGATATCTGTAACAACCAACCAGGACCTTACTGAGTCACTCCCAGCCCATCTAGCTGCTGTTTGTGCTGCACACGACGGTTACTCTGGATATTAGCTAATGGTCATAATGATGTGACTCGACTGTGTATTATTTCAGGCACAGTGACTCACTTCACAGCGAAAAGGTCGTGGGTTCACTTCCCAGGTGTAGCAGTCTGGGTCTTTTCTGTGTGGAGTTTGCTTGTTCTCCCTGGGTCTGTGTGGATTCCCTCCAACAGGTTAATTGGAGATACTAAAATTGCCCTTAGGTGTGCGTGTGTGTCTGCCCTGCGATGGACTGGCGCCCATTGGATGCCCGATGGACTGTTCCTGTGTGCCTTGCAACCATTGAGAGCTGGGATAGTCTCCAGCACCCACTTACAACCCTGATTAGAATAAGCGGCTTAGAAAGTGAGTGAGTGAGTTAATCTCTCCCAACTTAGTCAATGCCAACTCTCCTACTGCAATCCTCTTGATACTTGCACAAACCCCACTATTGGCAGGAGGAAAGATGCAGTCACTGACTGTATGTACGTGTGACAGACCAGGAACATGATATGAACTTATAACTAGTGCTGACAACGTGATAAGACAGCATAGGATGCAATTGTGACACCCGCCATGATTAAAGGATGACTTGTATCTTGATTATATGCCAGGCGTTCTAGGGCAACATCACTGTCCAAACTTAAAAATTCACTTTTATGGGAGTAGGTACAATGTTTTACATTTTGTGGATAGTCTTAACAGAAAAGTGAAGGCTGTGAGAGCTGCAAAGAAGCAGCCAAATGAATATTAATGCCCACGGGTTTGAAATATGGTGTAGAACATGCTCATGGCCAAGTGCCCACAAACTTTTCACCATAACATCAGCCATAACATTAAAACCACCTCCTTGTTTCTACACTCACTGTCCATTCCATCAGCTCCACTTACCATATAGAAGCACTTTATAGTTCTACAATTACTGACTGTAGTCCATCTGTTTCTCTGCATGCTTTGTTAGCCCCCTTTCATGCTGCTCTTTAATGGTCAGGACCCCCACAGGACCACTACAGAGTAGGTATTATTTGGGTGGTGGGTCATTCTCAGTGGGCAGCGTCCTGTGACCACTGACGAAGGTCTAGAAAATGACCAACTCATGCAGCAGCAATTGATGAGCGATCGTCTCTGACTTTACATCTACAAGGTGGACCAACTAGGTAGGAGTGTCTAATAGAGTGGACAGTGAGTGAACACGGTATTTAAAACTCCAGCAGTGCTGCTGTGTCTGATCCACTCATACAAGCACAACACACACTAACACACCACCACCATGTCAGTGTCACTGCAGTGCTGAGAACGATCCACCATCTAAATAATAACTGCTCTGTGGTGGTCCTGTGGGGGTCCTGACCATTAAAGAACAGAGTGAAAGCAGGCTAAAAATGTATGTAGAGAAACAGATGGACTACAGTCAGTAATTGTTGAACTAAAAGTGCTTCTATATGGTAAGTGGAGCTGATAAAATGGACGGTGAGTGTAGAAACAAGGAGGTGGTTGTAATGTTATGGCTGATCAGTGTATAGTGTATCTTTATGAATAAGTATTCCTAGAAACGGACTGAAAAAGACCTTGCACATCTACATGTCAGCACTTGTGTCCACCAAAAACTTGTATCTTAAAGTTCCATTAGGAAGTTTCATGACTAAACTTCTAGACTAAGCATCATCTCTGCACTACCTGCGTTCTCTTTGTTTATTCCCTGGAGGAGACATGATGACCCATAATTGATTCAGACTATTCCAGGACTGTGTTGTCAGCAGGGAGCCTTCCAGCACTGAGTCCATCTCCGGTCAGCACATGACCCTCCGGACATCCAATACAGCTGTCTTACTGCATTCCACCTCTGGTCATGGCCGATCAGTGTGCGCAGAGCACTTATTAGACATATGCAGGGCTTTCTAGTGGCGAATTTGCTGGAGGGTGGCATCAGCATGGCATTTGAAGAAGCCTTTACTGCACTGCAGCTGTAAACAGGGCAGAACAGACGTGAGACTCTGGCTTTGCAGTCAAGCTGATTTTCTAGCTGACTACTTCAGAGATTGTGCATCTGACCAAAGCTTCACGGTTCACTATATTTCATTTTATGAAATTCATATCTGATGCACATTTATAATTGAGCTACATTTTGGTAGTTAAACGCTATTACATGGCATTGACCAAATTCAGACGAAAAGCAGAGGGCTGGTATTTACATCAATCAAACATACTTGCCCATACCAGAGTCAACATATATACAACATACACCGATCAGCCATAACATTAAAACCACCTCCTTGTTTCTACACTCACTGTCCATGTTATCAGCTCCACTTACCATATAGAAGCACTTTGTACCTTTACAATTACTGACTGTAGTTCATCTGTTTCTCTGCATGCTTTGTTAGCCCCCTTTCACCCTGTTCTTCAATGGTCCTATAATGACCGCTGAGCTACTATGTAGGGGAACAAATTTCCACGAGGGTGGCTCTTGTTATGGGGCACAAATTCCCACAAGGGTGGCTCTTGTTATAGCGAAAAATTTTAAATACCCACGAGGGTGGCTCTTGTTATAGCAAAAAAATTCAAAATTTCCACGAGGGTGGCTCTTGTTATGGGGCACAAATTCCCACAAGGGTGGCTCTTGTTATAGCAAAAATATTTCAAATTCCCACGAGGGTGGCTCTTTTTATGGGCCACAAATTCCCATAAGGGTGGCTCTTGTTATAGCAAAAAAATTCCAAATTCCCACGAGGGTGGTCTTGTTAGGGGCCACAAATTCCCATGAGGGTGGCTCTTGTTATGATGACCAACTCAAACAGCAGCAATAGATGAGCGATTTTCTCTGACTTTACATCTACAAGGTGGACCAATTAGGTAGCAGTGTCTAATAGAGTGGACAGTGAGTGGACATGGTATTTAAAAACTCCAGCAGCACTGCTGTGTCTGATCCACTCATACCAGCACAACACACACTAATACACCACCACCATGTCAGTGTCACTGCAGTGCTGAGAACAATTCACCACCTAAATAATACCTGCTCTGTGGTGTAGGTGTGGTGTAGTGTATCTTTATGAATAAGTATTCCTAAAAATGGACTGAAAAAGACCTTGCACATCTACATGTCTTGTTACGGGGCACAAATTCCCATGAGGGTGGCTCTTGTTATGGGGCACAAATTACTATGAGGGTGTCCAAATACTTTTAGCCATATAGTGTAAGTTAGTAGATACTATCTTTTTTTTACACTCCAAAAGAAAAATGCAAACAATGAGTCAAAAATAATTAGAAATTCTTAGAATTTATATTTTAAGGTAATATATTTTGTATTATTTTGGTGAAAACATGATACACACAGCTTAATTATATTCTTTTGTATTTATTGGTATTCTAAATGACATTTTATTTTACAATCAACTCAGTATATGCCAGTAATTCTATACATTTGAATTCTACATTGCCTGAAGACATTTCAGGATGCAGTTTGTTTTTATTGTCCCTCACTAAAACCAATTTGAGAAACAGAACAATAAAACTGACAACATTCAGACAAGCAGAGCCAACTGGACACAGAGATGCTGTATGAATATTTTACCACACTTGCAGTGCAGTAGAAACATAAGAATAATAGATGTAAATAAACAATAGAAGGTATAGCATGTAGGAATAGAGCTCAAGCTTTAGGTTTCCAACGAAATTCTAATAGATTGTCATGAAATGGTGAGCATCTTGCAACAGAACAACACTCTGGCTTACAGTCACACACAAAAGAAAAATAACTATAATGACAATTAAAATAATAATAATAAATCAAGAGATTAATACAGAACTAAACCAAAGCTACAGCCAGAAGTAGGACTTAAGAACACAGAAAGTTAGGCAAACGCATAACAAGAGCTGAAACACTGCATTCCCCAAAACACGGACAACGACACAAGGAAACACTGGGCACAAAGGGACAAACTCAAGAAGAATCAAAGCGTTTGGATGCAAGCTACTCAGTCCACCAGGAGTTACAACCCAAATGCTCAGCAGCAACTGCAAGCATATATGTTATTTGAAGAGTAGGACTTGACAATACCAGATAGTAGCTTTGCTTATTTACCAGAAGTAAGCTATAACATTAAAACCACCTCCTTGTTACTACACTCACTGTCCATTTTATCAGCTCCACTTACCATATAGAAGCACTTTGTAGTTCTACAATCACTGACTGTAGTCCATCTGTTTTTCTGCATGCTTTGTTAGCCCTCTTTCAAGCTGTTCTTCAATGGTCAGGACTCTCAGAGCAGGTATTATTTGGGTGGTGGATCATTCTCAGCACTGCAGTGACACTGACATGGTGGTGGTGTGTTAGTGTTTGTTGTATGAGTGGATCAGACACAGCAGTGCTGCTGGAGTTTTTAAATACCGTGTCCACTCACTGTCCACTCTATTAGACACTCCTACCTAGTTGGTCCACTTTGTAGATGTAAAGTCAGAGACGATCGCTCATCAATTGCTGCTGTTTGAGTTGGTCATCTTCTAGACCTTAATCAATGGTCACAGGACGCTGCCCACGGGGCGCTGTTGGCTGGATATTTTTGGTTGGTGGACTATTCTCAGTCCAGCAGTGACAGTGAGGTATTTAAAAACTCAGCGCTGCTGTGACTTATCCACTCATACCAGCACAACACACACTAACACACCACCACCATGTCAGTTTCACTGCAGTGCTAAGAATGATTCACCACCTAAATGATACCTGCTCTGTGGGGGTCCTGACTATTGAAGAACAGCATGAAAGGGGGCTAACAAAGCATGCAGAGTAACAGATGGACTACAGTTAGTAATTGTAGAACTACAAATTGCTTCTATATGGTAAGTGGAGCTGATAAAATGGACAATGAGTGTAAAAACAAGGAGGTGGTTTTAATGTTATGGCTGATCAGTGTATATCATATACATTATTTACTTTCCAGATTTATTTTGAACAGTAAATGTAATTTAGTTAAAGTTTTAATGTTTTTTAACAATGTAGATGTTTCTGATAAATGGTTCCTTTGACAGTATGTTGCCTCCTTAGTTAATTGAACTCATGACAGAAACATATGTTTGTTTATACGCTTGAAAGTAAAATAGCTCAAAATCAGGTTAAAATTTCAGTGGTTTAACAGATGTGTGCCTAGAAAACATATCCTTTCAAAAAGCAGTGCTTCTGAAGTGACAGATGTTTTGTTTACAACTTCAACATCTGTTAATGGAATCTACCAATTGAGCCAGTGTTTTTGGACACTGATGAAGGATTGTGGATATATTTTTTTCTAGCATTTATAGATCGGTTATGAAGGAGCCAGGATCTCGTCTGTGCCTCTAATCTGCGCTCACATTCAGAGGTGCCAGATAGCGGAGAGCAACATCAATGCTTTTGCAGCCTTCACAAAAGCCCTGTGGTTACTGGAGGATTAAAGGCCTGGATATCTCTGCTTTCAGTTCCCTCCTCCCCTCTTCCATTCACACGTAAACATCATGTCCTGTTTCTGCCAGGGATGTGCAATTTTTGGAAAATAAGTTTTGGATTGTAGATGCCATATGCGCTTTCAGTTGATAGATGAATCCTCGATACGTGTAATTTCATTTATCAAATTGATTGAATCATTGCAGCCATGTTTCCTTATCTTTTCTATTGTCTATTAAATATATCCATTCCCTGATGTCTGTCTACTTAACAGATGCTGAGCTAATCAGTGGCAGATTAGTAATGTAAAATAGTCTCCTTTTACAGAGTAACCTTGTAATCCAAAACAAAGAACAGAAATACACAGAAACTTCAATTTAACAGAATAAAGTTGCTACATAAAATGCATAAAATGCAATTCCAAGGGTCGCTCAGGTGGCGCAGCGGTAAAGTACGCTAGCACACCAGAGTTGGGGATTCGAATACATCGTATCGAATCTCAGCTCTGCCTTCCGACTAGGCTGGGTGGCTGCATGAACAACGATTGGCTGTTGTTCATAGGGTTAGGGGTAAAAAAAGTTGGATCATAGGTCCCCATAACTGTCGCAACTGAGGCCCCTGCTGGCTGACTGATGGCGCCTGCAGAGGGCTGAGCAATAATGCTGATGGGGATGTGGCCCTCTGTACACAGTGCCCGTCGGTGTATGAACTCGACTCGTGCAGGTGAAAAATGCAGTCTGTACTGACTGTACGTGCCGGTGGGGCGTATGTCAGTTGAGAGGCGTCCTCAGTCAGCGGTGAAGGGTCGAATCAGTATAATGGACGCAATCAGGGTAATTGGACACGACTAGATTAGGGGAGATAATTGGGGGAGAAAAGTGGGAAAAATAGACAATTAAAAAAAAATGCTATTCCGAAACAGCAAGGTTTTTTCCAGGGCGTGTGAGAATGTACAAAAACACTAAAAAAGTCCACTAAATTGCTAAACATGCACATATAATAAAAATTAAATGAACGATGTAAATAGATATGTAAATATGTAATGTAAAACCTGTACATAAATATTAAATCTGGTGTACTGTACTACTAGGGAGTTTCTTCACACTATATTCCTCACATACGTGACACACAGAAACACAGCTCTCCACTTTCTTAATAAGTTCTAACTTTTCAGCAATACCTAGATGCACCTCTTTCGCTTACCACTTCCCTTGTCTTTCGAGGCCATAACAAAGCCCTAGAAATTGCAAAAATTAAGCATGACACCGAAAAAAACGGAGAACAAAAAGAGCCTCCCAGCAAAACAAAGCCTATCACTGATGTAAACAGACAGACGCGTGCTGGCTAGTTGACAGTTACTGAACTACTGGTCTTGATATGCTTCTCACATGACTTTTTAAACAATCAGACTGGACATTACGTTTTCCAGATTTTGTCCGTTAAATCCCAAACCTGTTAAATGGAGGTCCGTTAAATTGAGGTTTCTCTATACAGTTGTTATCAAAACAACGCATCATGGTCTATGCATCCTCAAGAAACTCCATGAGTCTCATATTCCAAATGCTTCTGCAGTATGGTTTGTTACTGTTAATATGATTAATAAATCTAAAATCATCCTGATTTAGGAAGTTTTCAGCACCCCTTAAAGTCCCCCTGTAGGCTTGAGCTATCCAGTTAAGAGGAGCCAGAGCACAGTTGGTGTCTTGAGTGTTCTGTGAGAGTGGTGTGATCAAAGAGCAGGGCCTATCTTTTATCAAGAAATGTGAGCATCAATGTAGAATATTGATTGGAATGTACAAAACAGCAGGATGAAGCTTTTTAAGTTCATCTGTTGCCCTAGGGGGGCAGTGTTCTCAGCGTACAGTCCCCACCACAATCATTGGCATCCCTGGTAAAGATAAGTAAAAAGGTTATTAGAAATTAACCTTTCAGTAAATATGTATAAATGGTACACCACCTACATATTACTGGCAGTGAGGGTTCTACGCGGTCCATTTTGGTAGATAAATGGCGTATGGAGGTCTATAGAGCAACAGTTGGGCAAAAGTCTGTAACTGTATACCAACAACGTTTATCTGTTGGTGTAGATTATAGTCATGTTTACTGAGCTTGGCGGGTATATAAGGTGTGTGATAGGCTGTCTGCACATGTATCAGCACATATACCGGTTCAAGTTGCACCATAGCCAAGTTGTCACAGTTAGACCCCTGAGAAAGGCCCTTAACCCTCAATTGCTTGCAATTCAGTGATAATTTAAAGTCGCTTTGCTTAATGCCGCAATTGTAAATATCTTCCCTGGGCTGGATGGGATCTTCCAGCATGACCAAGACTTCCAAGTGCTACTCTGCCCCCCTAATTCCCCAGACTTGAACCCAATTGAGCATCTGTGGACCACCTCGATCATCGTGTTCGCTCTATGGATTCTCCCCCACACACCCTCCAGCAGCTGTGAGATGCACTGCAGTCAATGGCTCCAAATACCTGTGACAACCTACCAGGACCTTACTGAGTCACTCCCGGCCCGTCTAGCTGCTGTCCGTGCTGGACACGTCGGTTACTCTGGATATTAGCTGGTGGTCATAATAATGTGACTCAACTGTGTAAAATAATCATCATACATACCAGATATGTGTACCTAATAATGTGCGTAGTGAATTGCATACAGGTGTCTGTTCAGGTGTCTGTACAGGCAGTTGAAGCCAAGTGGTTGAGGTACTGGACTTGTAAGCAGAAGGTCACTGGTTCAAGCCCCATCACTGCCAGGTTGCTGTTGTTGGGCCCTTGGGCAAGGCCCTTAACCCTCATACTGCTCATACTGTATACAGTAACAGTGCTGTAAATTGCTTTGGATAACGGCGTCTGCTAAATGCTGAAAATGTAAATGTTTGACTTAATCTGTATTTTTTACGTAGTCTTTGGTGACCAATGGCATAAATATACCCACATGAAACACATGCTCATATAGACTTTACCCTATACAGAATACACACATGAACCAGCCACATTTCGATCAATAGTCCGGTATCTTAACCATTGAGCTACCACTGGCTCCATGGCATGAATATACAACATTGATTTACCTTGCCATCGAGCCACTCTCATCAGATATGATTTTATACTGTTATAAAAATAAATCACCACCTTCAGTCCAATCAGATTAAAAGAATTCAGCAGTGTCTCGATCTGGAGCTATATTTCAGTATAGGATTCCCATAGTCATATTTAACTTAACAGGCTTTTGGTCTAGATCTCAAACTAATACCTTTAAGCTATGGATGGGATGTAAAAGTGGGTGAGTGGGGGGTCTCATAAACCAGCCCCACAAGAACAATTATCCTTGATAAATGAAAGGATTTTGTAGTTTGGGATTTAGAACTCAAGTACATGCTATTGATGGCATTGTGTATTATAGCACTGCAATGTATTCAATTTTAATTCTCTAGCTGAAACGTAATGGGTTTCTATACACAGATAGTGATACTAAAACATCTTGTTATCTGAGAAACACACAGTAAAGGTTCCATTGTGTGACAGCAAAAAAAAAAAAAGACATTTCCCACACCAGCATCAACAAAAAACAGTCGCAAAAAGCCAAGTTGAGTCCATTTATTTATGGTGGTTACATTAAATCCTCCCAATTTTTTGATGCCGACTTCCACCCCTGACCGAGGAGAGTCGTGACTAACACACGCCCCCTCCGACATGTCTGCAGTAGCTGACTGCATCTTTTCATACGTGGATCAGAGAGTCACGCACTGATCTCCATTATCCCTCGTCCCTGTGCAGGCACCACAATCAGCCAGCAAAGGTTGTATTCCATCAGTTATGAGGAATCTCCTTCAACATCCAACCCTGACAAATGAGCCAATCGTTGTTCATGTAGGCGCCCTCCATGCCGGTAGCAGAGCTGAGATTCAAACTCACAAGTTCAGCAAGTTCACAAGTTCTGGAAGCTCTAGCTCTGGTTGCTAGCGTGTTTTATCGCTATGCCACTCTAGTGCCAGTTACATCAGATTCTGATCATATTGTTTGTATGGTACAGCAAAAATTGCGATTCATTAGATCAGGGTATGTCTTTTCAGTCTTCAGTTGTCCGATTTCAGTAGTCATGTGCCCCATGTCGACACAGATTCCTGTTGGTATACAGAAGTTAAACGTTTTGCTGTTGAAGCCGAACTGTCTCTGATTTGTTATGCATTCTTACAGGCTTTTTAGCTCATCATGGTGGTTAAAAAGTGGTTATTTAAGCCAGTGGTCCCCAACCTTTTTTGCACCACGGACCAGTTTCATATAAGATATAATTTCATGGACTGGCAGGGGCGAGGGATTTAAAATAGATTAACTGTACTACTCAACAAATGAGCTTTTTTCGCTGCAACGAGACACTGCTCCTACCTAAAGGTGATTAGAAACAATAACACCTGTAAACAAAAAGTAGTGTTTTCATTGCTGATGTAGCGATCTCTAATTATTTATTCTTTCTGTGTGGTCTGGTAATAAATGATCCACGGACTGGTACCAGTCCGCGGCCTGGTGGTTGTGGACCACTGATTTAGGCTACCATGGCAATGATCAAGTCTGACCATTGACGTGCCTTATCCACAGTTTGCCTGCAGAACTTCTACTTACTGGATGTTCTTGGCACCAGTGTGTGAAAACATAACAGAATCTTGTGTTTGAAAATCTGCTGCCTGATCAGGGTACCAGCATGAGCAGTGGAGGAACACATAGGGCAAAGAGTAACTCTCCAAGATTATTGAAACAGGGAATTGAAAATGACTAAATTATGAGATAAAGGGGAATATGCAAATAAAACAAGTATGCCTTTCATATCTAACCCAAATACTCTAAAGTGGGGCAGATTTCACTGAAGCTTTTGGAGACATGAACAGATAGAGGTGCACAACAGCAGAATTGTGGTACACAGCCCACACCACTGACACCTTTAAGGCCTAGAAATCAGTTGTGTTAATTAAAACTGATTACTGTTGAGGCAATGTGAGCTAGCCGACTGTGTGTGGGCATGCTCTGACCTGAGGATGAGGAGTGTGTCATCAAGTGACACGATGGGGTACATGGTGATGTGGAAGTGTATGGATGGTTGCTCAGTTCTGCAAATGCTCACATACTTTTCTCTACACAGAGTTGAAGTAGCTTTGTCTGTCTCCTGCTGTGAACTCAATATCATTAGATTTCTTTATAAGAGCATCACCTCTGCCAGTTTTAACATCGTCAAACGATGGCAGCTTTAATCTCCAACCGTAATGCTTATGGCAAACAATTACTGCTGCTTTAATTCAGGCTTTTAAAGATGCATGGGCTTGTGTGGGTTGTTAATTTAACTTTGGTTTTCTGGTACATGCCGAAATGAGGTGCTGCTAATTACAGACCCTTAAGTAAAAGACTCTGCAATTCTAACTGCTACAGAAATGTTTGGGCTCTTCAGTAGTTTGGTTTAGATAAGGGTTAGAACAGCTGGAAGGAATACAAGAAGTACCTGATGTTTGAACATTGATGCCGTAGCTGGCTGTCCAAGTAGGCAACTCCCTCTGCTCTCCATCTTTACTAATTACTATATACAGTGTATAACAAAAGTGAGTACACCCCTCACATTTCTGCAAATATTTCATTATATCTTTTCATGGGACAACACTATAGACATGAAACTTGGATAAAACTTAGAGTAGTCAGTGTACAACTTGTATAGCAGTGTAGATTTACTGTCTTCTGAAAATAACTCAACACACAGCCATTAATGTCTAAATGGCTGGCAACATAAGTGAGTACACCCCACAGTGAACATGTCCAAATTGTGCCCAAAGTGTCAATATTTTGTGTGACCACCATTATTATCCAGCACTGCCTTAACCCTCCTGGGCATGGAATTCACCAGAGCTGCACAGGTTGCTACTGGAATCCTCTTCCACTCCTCCATGATGACATCACGGAGCTGGTGGATGTTAGACACCTTGACCTTCTCCACCTTCCACTTAAGGATGCGCCACAGGTGCTCAATTGGGTTTAGTCCATCACCTTTACCTTCAGCTTCCTCAGCAAGGCAGTTGTCATCTTGGAGGTTGTGTTTGGGGTCGTTATCCTGTTGGAAAACTGCCATGAGGCCCAGTTTCAGAATGTCACAGAATGTCACAGTACATGTTGGAATTCATGTTTCCCTCAATGAACTGCAGCTCCCCAGTGCCAGCAAAACTCATGCAGCCCAAGACCATGATGCTACCACCACCATGCTTGACTGTAGGCAAGATACAGTTGTCTTGGTACTTCTCACCAGGGCGCCGCCACATATGCTGGACACCATCTGAGCCAAACAAGTTTGTCTTGGTCTCGTCAGACCACAGGGCATTCCAGTAATCCATGTTCTTGGACTGCTTGTCTTCAGCAAACTGTTTGCGGGCTTTCTTCTGGGATGACGACCATGCAGACCGAGTTGATGCAGTGTGCGGCGTATGGTCTGAGCACTGACAGGTTGACCTCCCACGTTTTCAACCTCTGCAGCAATGCTGGCAGCACTCATGTGTCTATTTTTTAAAGCCAACCTCTGGATATGACGCCGAACACGTGGACTCAACTTCTTTGGTCGACCCTGGCGAAGCCTGTTCCGAGTTGAACCTGTCCTGGAAAACTGCTGTATGACCTTGGCCACCATGCTGTAGCTCAGTTTCAGGGTGTTAGCAATCTTCTTATAGCCCAGGCCATCTTTGTGGAGAGCAACAATTCTATTTCTCACATCCTCAGAGAGTTCTTTGCCATGAGGTGCCATGTTGAATATCCAGTGGCCAGTATGAGAGAATTGTACCCAAAACACCAAATTTAACAGCCCTGCTCCCCATTTACACCTGGGACCTTGACACATGACACCAGGGAGGGACAACGACACATTTGGGCACAGTTTGGACATGTTCACTGTGGGGTGTACTCACTTATGTTGCCAGCTATTTAGACATTAATGGCTGTGTGTTGAGTTATTTTCAGAAGACAGTAAATCTACACTGCTATACAAGCTGTACACTGACTACTCTAAGTTATATCCAAGTTTCATGTCTATAGTGTTGTCCCATGAAAAGATATAATGAAATATTTGCAGAAATGTGAGGGGTGTACTCACTTTTGTGATACACTGTATATATATATACAGTGTATCACAAAAGTGAGTACACCCCTCACATTTCTGCAGATATTTAAGTATATCTTTTCATGGGACAACACTGACAAAATTACACTTTGACACAATGAAAAGTAGTCTGTGTGCAGCTTATATAACAGTGTAAATTTATTCTTCCCTCAAAATAACTCAATATACAGCCATTAATGTCTAAACCACCGGCAACAAAAGTGAGTACACCCCTAAGAGACTACACCCCTCAATGTCCAAATTGAGCACTGCTTGTCATTTTCCCTCCAAAATGTCATGTGATTTGTTAGTGTTACTAGGTCTCAGGTGTGCATAGGGAGCAGGTGTGTAGTACAGCTCTCACACTCTCTCATACTGGTCACTGAAAGTTCCAACATGGCACCTCATGGCAAAGAACTCTCTGAGGATCTTAAAAGACGAATTGTTGCGCTACATGAAGATGGCCAAGGCTACAAGAAGATTGCCAACACCCTGAAACTGAGCTGCAGCACAGTGGCCAAGATCATCCAGCGTTTTAAAAGAGCAGGGTCCACTCAGAACAGACCTCGCGTTGGTCGTCCAAAGAAGCTGAGTGCACGTGCTCAGCGTCACATCCAACTGCTGTCTTTGAAAGATAGGCGCAGGAGTGCTGTCAGCATTGCTGCAGAGATTGAAAAGGTGGGGGGTCAGCCTGTCAGTGCTCAGACCATACGCCGCACACTACATCAAATTGGTCTGCATGGCTGTCACCCCAGAAGGAAGCCTCTTCTGAAGTCTCTACACAAGAAAGCCCGCAAACAGTTTGCTGAAGACATGTCAACAAAGGACATGGATTACTGGAACCATGTCCTATGGTCTGATGAGACCAAGATTAATTTGTTTGGTTCAGATGGTCTCAAGCATGTGTGGCGGCAATCATGTGAGGAGTACAAAGATAAGTGTGTCATGCCTACAGTCAAGCATGGTGGTGGGAATGCCATGGTCTGGGGCTGCATGAGTGCAGCAGGTGCTGGGGAGTTACATTTCATTGAGGGACACATGAACTCCAATATGTACTGTGAAATACTGAAGCAGAGCATGATCCCCTCCCTCCGGAAACTGGGTCGCAGGGCAGTGTTCCAGCATGATAATGACCCCAAACACACCTCTAAGACGACCACTGCTTTATTGAAGAGGCTGACGGTAAAGGTGATGGACTGGCCAAGCATGTCTCCAGACCTAAACCCAATAGAACATCTTTGGGGCATCCTGAAGCGGAAGGTGGAGGAGCGCAAAGTCTCGAATATCCGCCAGCTCCGCGATGTCGTCATGGAGGAGTGGAAAAGCATTCCAGTGGCAACCTGTGAAGCTCTGGTAAACTCCATGCCCAGGAGAGTTAAGGCAGTTCTGGGAAATAATGGTGGCCACACAAAATATTGACACTTTAGGAACTTTCACTAAAGGGTGTACTCACTTTTGTTGCCGGTGGTTTAGACATTAATGGCTGTATATGGAGTTATTTTGAGGGAAGAATAAATTTACACTGTTATATAAGCTGCACACAGGCTACTTTTCATTGTGTCAAAGTGTCATTTTGTCAGTGTTGTCCCATGAAAAGATATACTTAAATATCTGCAGAAATGTGAGGGGTGTACTCACTTTTGTGATACACTGTATATATACAGTGTATCACAAAAGTGAGTACACCCCTCACATTTTTGCAGATATTTAAGTATATCTTTTCATGGGACAACACTGACAAAATTACACTTTGACACAATGAAAAGTAGTCTGTGTGCAGCTTATATAACAGTGTAAATTTATTCTTCCCTCAAAATAACTCAATATACAGCCATTAATGTCTAAACCACCGGCAACAAAAGTGAGTACACCCCTTAGTGAAAGTTCCTGAAGTGTCAATATTTTGTGTGGCCACCATTATTTCCCAGAACTGCCTTAACTCTCCTGGGCATGGAGTTTACCAGAGCTTCACAGGTTGCCACTGGAATGCTTTTCCACTCCTCCATGACGACATCACGGAGCCGGCGGATATTCGAGATTTTGCGTTCCTCCACCTTCCGCTTGAGGATGCCCCAAAGATGTTCTATTGGGTTTAGGTCTGGAAACATGCTTGGCCAGTCCATCACCTTTACCCTCAGCCTCTTCAATAAAGCAGTGGTCGTCTTAGAGGTGTGTTTGGGGTCATTATCATGCTGGAACACTGCCCTGCGACCCAGTTTCCGGAGGGAGGGGATCATGCTCTGCTCAGTATTTCACAGTACATATTGGAGTTCATGTGTCCCTCAATGAAATGTAACTCCCCAACACCTGCTGCACTCATGCAGCCCCAGACCATGGCATTCCCACCACCATGCTTGACTGTAGGCATGACACACTTATCTTTGTACTCCTCACCTGATTGCCGCCACACATGCTTGAGACCATCTGAACCAAACAAATTAATCTTGGTCTCATCAGACCATAGGACATGGTTCCAGTAATCCATGTCCTTTGTTGACATGTCTTCAGCAAACTGTTTGCGGGCTTTCTTGTGTAGAGACTTCAGAAGAGGCTTCCTTCTGGGGTGACAGCCATGCAGACCAATTTGATGTAGTGTGCGGCGTATGGTCTGAGCACTGACAGGCTGACCCCCCACCTTTTCAATCTCTGCAGCAATGCTGACAGCACTCCTGCGCCTATCTTTCAAAGACAGCAGCTGGATGTGACGCTGAGCACGTGCACTCAGCTTCTTTGGACGACCAACACGAGGTCTGTTCTGAGTGGACCCTGCTCTTTTAAAATGCTGGATGATCTTGGCCACTGTGCTGCAGCTCAGTTTCAGGGTGTTGGCAATCTTCTTGTAGCCTTGGCCATCTTCATGTAGCGCAACAATTCGTCTTTTAAGATCCTCAGAGAGTTCTTTGCCATGAGGTGCCATGTTGGAACTTTCAGTGACCAGTATGAGAGAGTGTGAGAGCTGTACTACTAAATTGAACACACCTACTCCCTATGCACACCTGAGACCTAGTAACACTAACAAATCACATGACATTTTGGAGGGAAAATGACAAGCAGTGCTCAATTTGGACATTTAGGGGTGTAGTCTCTTAGGGGTGTACTCACTTTTGTTGCCGATGGTTTAGACATTAATGGCTGTATATTGAGTTATTTTGAGGGAAGAATAAATTTACACTGTTATATAAGCTGCACACAGACTACTTTTCATTGTGTCAAAGTGTCATTTTGTCAGTGTTGTCCCATGAAAAGATATACTTAAATATCTGCAGAAATGTGAGGGGTGTACTCACTTTTGTGATACACTGTATATATATAGGTGCCATGAAGAAGAAGTAGGTATGTTCAGGTATACACCGATCAGCCATAACATTAAAACCTCCTTGTTACTACACTTTAATGGTCAGGACTCCCACAGGACCACCACAGAGCAGGTATTATTTAAGTGGTGGATCATTCTCAGCACTGCAATGACACTGACATGGTGGTGGTGTGTTAGTGTGTGTTGTGCTGGTATGAGTGGATCAGACACAGCAGCACTGCTGGAGTTTTTAAACACCCCACTGTCACTCCTGGACTGAGAATAGTCCACCAACCAAAAATATATCCAGCCAACAGCACCCCGTGGGAAGCACAAGATGACCAACTCAAACAGCAGCAATAGATGAGCGATCGTCTCTGACTTTACATCTACAGGGTGGACCAACTGGTAGAAGTGTCTAATAGAGTGGACAGTGAGTGGACACGGTATTTAAAAACTCCAGCAGTGCTGCTGTGTCTGATCCACTCATACCAGCACACCACCATGTCAGTGTCACTGAAGTGCTGAGAATCATCCACCACCCAATAACACCTGCTCTGTGATGGTCCTGTGGGGGTCCTGACCATTGAAGAACAGGGTGAAAGCAGGGTAAAAAGATATGCAGAGAAACAGATGGACTACAGTCAGTAATTGTAGAACTACAAAGTGCTTCTATATGGTAAGTGGAGTATATGGTAAATGTAATAAAAACATGCTGAATTAACCATTAAAATTTTTTCTTTGCAATGTTTTGGCTAAACTGTTCATTAACCTGTTTCTGAAGCCACTTGGATGTATTGAACAAAAGTGACACTAAATGAAATTACCGGTAATAACACTAGATAGCACTGACATGGTTGTTACCAAGCTTTAGACTGAGCAGTGTGCCGTGCAATTGAGACGTGCCACCATGACATCTGGCAGCCCATCTTCCGGTTGAATTCGGTAGGGTCTTAATTGAAACTGCTCCCTGCCAATTAAGATCTTGTAAAAAAAAAACAGGCCAAGCAACTCAGTCGCTAATGAATATACAGCTGTCTGGCATGATTATATGAGCATGGAAAGATAATTAAACTTGTTCACTCTTTACTGCCTGTTATTCTACCCTGGAGTATTGCCGGATCTGTTTCATTTATCAGGCTCGGCACGTGATGCAGGGCTAAGATAACATGGATAAAGACACATCAAGTCAATCTATCAAGTTCTATTAAGAGCTCAATAGATAAGCCATGTTGTTGCTATTATCTTACATTTTCCCTTATATTCATCATTAAATAGTTACATAATACAATAAAAGTACATTATTGTTTTTTTTCCCCTCTTTGTACTGAATTTTTATGTTTCATGTCACTCTGGTGACCAGGCTTCAGGCTGACATGTGCTTTCTTTGATGCATGTAAAGCCTTAAGTCAAATATTTTACACCAGCCAGGGGCAGATTTCAGAAATAACAGAGATTCTCAGCACAAATGCAGGAGCAGATTTACATTTATGACATTTAGCAGACGCTTTTATTCAAAGCGACTTACAGTATACAGTCTAAGCAACTGAGGGATAAGAGATTTGCTCAAGGGCTCAACAGTGGCAACCAAGCAGTGGTGGGGTTTAAACCAGCAACCTTATGCTTAGTAGTCCAGTACTTTAACTGCTAGACTACAACTGACCACATTACTGTCTTCATATTTTTCCACCGCTTGGGCCAGATGTTGGGTGGTGGATCATGGGTGGTGGTGTGTTAGTGTGTGTTGTGCTGGTATGAGTGGATCAGACACAGCAGCGCTACTGGAGTTTTTTAAACACCACACTGTCACTGCTGGACTGAGAATAGTAAACCAACCAAAAATATCCAGCCAACAACGCCCTGTGGGTAGCATCCTGTGACCACTGATGAAGATCTAGAAGATGACCAACTCAAACGGCAGCAAAAGATGAGCGATCCTCTTTGACTTTACATCTACAAGGTGAACCAACTAGGTAGGAGTGTCTAATAGAGTGGACAGTGAGTGGACACGGTATTTAAAAACTCCAGCAGCGCTGCTGTGTCTGATCCACTCATACCAGCACAACACACACTAACACACCACCACCATGTCAGTGTCACTGCAGTGCTGAGAATGATCCACCACCTAAATAATACCTGCTCTGTGGTGGTCCTGACCATTGAAGAACAGGGGTAAAGCAGATTTAAAAAGATATGTAGAGAAACAGGTGGACTTCAGTCAGTAATTGTAGAGCTACAAAGTACTTCTTTATGGTAAGTGGATCTGATGAAATGGACAGTGAGTGTAGAAACAAGGAGGTGGTTTTAATGTCATGGCTGATTGGTGTTTATCATTGCTTTGTGGTACCCACTTTGTTTTACCAGCTGAATTGTGCATGTGTTGTGTGAAAGAAAGAATTCTTGCTGATCTATAGTCAGCAGGCAAATGCTTTAAATACTTCTAAAACCACATGTGTGGTGACTGTGTATGGTCATTTTTCTATATCTCTATATATAGAATACAAATAGAAATGACTTCACCTCTGTGTCTTTGTCCTGAATAATTTATAATGCATCATCTTTTATGTAAACAGTGCATTCTTCAGATCCCTACATTTTAGATCTTTTTCTCTTACAGATCAGGAGAGAATCGGTAAAGATTCAGCATATGAACAAGAGGGCAAAGTGATGTTTGTGATTGATGCGGTGTACGCCATGGCCCACGCCCTCCATAACATGCACCGTGACCTGTGTCCTGGCAAGGTGGGACTTTGTTCCAGAATGGACCCTATCGATGGGTCACTTCTTCTGAAGTACATCCGTGATGTCAAGATAACAGGTATAGTCCAGCAAATGGATCAGTCATATCACATGAATTTATTTGTATTATTTTATTTCACGGTTTAAAAGTCAAATAGACAGAATATATATATATAAATAAATATATATATATATATATATATATATATATATTATATAATATAAACAATATGAACCATTGTTACAAGAGGTATGAAATGGTCTTGCATTGTCAAAACCCCATGTAGTTTTTGTGGTGAAGTGTAAAGCCATGTTAGAATTGTTTGTTTATGGCCACTCAGGTGGTGCAGCGAAAAAACACACTAGCACACCAGAGCTGACATTTCGTCGGTTTGTCCGCTATCCAGCTGGGCTGGGCAGCTACATGAACAGCGATTGGCTGATGTTCATACAGGGTGGGGAGCCAGATAGGGACCTCATAACTGATGCAATTAGGACCTCTGCTGGCTGATTGAGTCAAGAAATAATGTGATCAGGGTGTGGCTCTCCGTACACAAAGCTGATCCACATATGAACTCGCCTTGTGCAGTTGAAAAGATGCAGTCGGCTACTGCACAAGTGTTGGAGGGGGTGTGTGTCAGTCTTGCTGTCATCAATCAGAAGTGGAGATCAGTACAGAGAAAGCATAATGCAATCAGGAAATTGAATATGACTAGATTAGGAGGAAAAATTTTGTTTGTTTATACTGTCAGGTAATATTACAATGTTTTAGTGTAATTGTGATGTTTATACTGGTATCCAAATATATTCGTATATACAGAGGAGGGTAATAGTTAATAGATGTTATTTATGGACTTCAAAGCTGAGTTGAATAAAAATTTAATTATTACAACATATAGTGTGATTTTCAAAGGTGACATATTTATCCCCTAATAACTGTATAAATTTAACATTACAACTATTAATTATACTAGTTTTTACATTTTTCACCCCTCTCTGTATATACAGTGCCTTGCAAAAGTATTCAGCCCCCTTGAACTTTTCAACCTTTTGCCACATTTCAGGCTTCAAACATAACGATATGAAATTTTAATTTTTTGTGAAGAATCAACAACAAGTGGGACACAATCGTGAAGTGGAACGAAATTTATTGGATATTTTAAACTTTTTTTAGAAATAAAAAACTGAAAAGTGGGGCGTGCAATATTATTCAGCCCCTTTACTTTCAGTGCAGCAAACTCACTCCAGAAGTTCAGTGAGGATCTCTGAATGATCCAATGTTGACCTAAATGACTGATGGTGATAAATAGAATCCACCTGTGTGTAATCAAGTCTCCGTATAAATGCACCTGCTCTGTGACAGTCTCAGAGTTCTGTTTAAAGCGCAGAGAGCATCATGAAGACCAAGGAACACACCAGGCAGGTCCGAGATACTGTTGTGGAGAAGTTTAAAGCCGGATTTGGATACAAAAAGATTTCCCAAGCTTTAAACATCTCAAGGACCACTGTGCAAGCGATCATATTGAAATGGAAGGAGTATCAGACCACTGCAAATCTACCAAGACCCGGCCGTCCCTCTAAACTTTCAGCTCAAACAAGGAGAAGACTGATCAGGGATGCAGCCAAGAGGCCCATGATCACTCTGAATGAACTGCAGAGATCTACAGCTGAGGTGGGAGACTCTGTCCATAGGACACAATCAGTCGTACACTGCACAAATCTGGCCTTTATGGAAGAGTGGCAAGAAGAAAGCCATTTCTCAAAGATATCTATAAAAAGTCACCTGGGAGACACACCAAACATGTGGAAGAAGGTGCTCTGGTCAGATGAAAGCAAAATCGAACTTTTTGGCCACAATGCAAAACGTTATGTTTGGCGTAAAAGCAACACAGCTCATCACCCTGAACACACCATCCCCACTGTCAAACATGGTGGTGGCAGCATCATGGTTTGGGCCTGCTTTTCTTCAGCAGGGACAGGGAAGATGGTTAAAATTGATGGGAAGATGGATGGAGCCAAATACAGGACCATTCTGGAAGAAAACCTGTTGCAGTCTGCAAAAGACCTGAGACTGGGACGGAGATTTATCTTCCAACAAGACAATGATCCAAAACATAAAGCAAAATCTACAATGGAATGGTTCACAAATAAACGTATCCAGGTGTTAGAATGGCCAAGTCAAAGTCCAGACCTGAATCCCATCGAGAATCTGTGGAAAGAGCTGAAAACTGCTGTTCACAAACGCTCTCCATCCAACCTCACTGAGCTCGAGCTGTTTTGCAAGGAAGAATGGGCAAAAATTTCTGTCTCTCGATGTGCAAAACTGATAGAGACATACCCCTTGCAGCTGTAATCGCAGCAAAAGGTGGCGCTACAAAGTATTAACGCAAGGGGGCCGAATAATATTGCACGCCCCACTTTTCAGTTTTTTATTTCTAAAAAAAGTTTAAAATATCCAATAAATTTCGTTCCACTTCACGATTGTGTCCCACTTGTTGTTGATTCTTCACAAAAAAATACAATTTCATATCGTTATGTTTGAAGCCTGAAATGTGGCAAAAGGTTGAAAAGTTCAAGGGGGCTGAATACTTTTGCAAGGCACTGTATGTGTTTGCCCTGTAATACAGTGGTTCCCAACCACCGGGTCATTTATTACCGGGCAGCACAGAAAGAATAAATAATTAGAGATCGCTACAAGAGCAACTACATTTTTAATACTCTTCGGGTGTTATTGTCCCCAATCACCACTAGGTGGGAGCAGCGTCTCATTGCAGCAAAAAAAGCTCAGGATTCACCACTTCTTCCATTCTGATTTTCCATTCTATAGTTCTTCTATTTTAAATCCCCCTGCCCCCGCTGGTCCGTGAAATTATATCTTATATGAAACCGGTCCATGGTGCAAAAAAGGTTGGGGACAGCTTCTGTAATAGACTGGCAACCTGGGGTGTTTCCTGCCTTTCACCCAATTAAAGGGACCCACCGAAAGTAGAATTAAATTATTATTTTCATCCTGGTCAAGGTTGTGATGGGGGGACACAAACTGCTAACAAGGCACAAGGCGGAAACACATCAGACAGGGTGTTAACTCATAACAGGGCATCAGAGATTTCCTCAGAATAGTCTGGTTTCCTCCCACATTCTATAATCGTGCAGAAGACGTGTTAACTGCATGCTTTAAACTGCCCAGAGGTGTAAATAAATGTGTTGCCCTGTGTTAGATAAGCTTTATGTCCTAGGTGTATTTCTGCATTGGTCCTATTGTTACCTACCAGTATTCTGAACAGGGTAAAGTATACCGTTTAATAGCCTTATTGTTAAAAGAAATGTGATGTATAAGTCGAATACATTTTATAGAACATCTGTAGAAGCGTTATGAACCTACACCGATCAGGAATAACATTATGACCACCTTCCTAATATTGTGTTGGTCCCCCTTTTGCTTCCAAAACAGCCCTGCAACTGTGATACACTGTGTGTTCTGACACCTTTCTATCAGAACCAGCATTAACTTCTTCAGCAATTTGAGCTACAGTAGCTTGTCTGTTGGATCTGACCACACGGACCAGCCTTCGCTCACCATGTGCATCAATGAGCCTGTCGCCGGTTTACCACTGTTCCTTCCTTGGACCACTTTTGATAGATACTGACCACTGCAGACCGGGAACACCCCCAAAGAGCTGCAGTTTTGGAGATGCTCTGACCCAGTCGTCTAGCCATCACAAACCAGTCATCTAGCCCTTGTCAAACTCGCTCAGATCCTTACGCTGGCCCATTTCTCCTGATTCTAATACATCAACTTTGAGGATAAAATGTTCACTTGCTGCCTAATGTATACCACCCACCCACTAACAAGTGCCATGATGAAGAGATAATCAGTGTTATACACTTCACCTGTCAGTGGTCATAATGTTATGCCTCGTCGGTGTATATAGTGATAGAAGAACAGATAATATAAATGACTAGCTACAGTGATTGTGAAGTGACACTAATTTAAAGACAACAGACTTCTCAAACTGTATTATGTGCTAAGCACAAGGTTTCCTCCACCAATTTCATTTTCACCTGAGGCAAATCCAACACTCATATCTTAAATGATCAGTGGCAGCAAATATAAAACAGAAATTAAATAGCGTCTATTCCTGACATATTGGGTGGTCTATCAAATAAAATGTCATACATATTCCACACATTTTATCTACATTCTTTTAGGATAATACCAACCTTAGTGGCATGATGTCTAAATGTGGCGTCTTTTAATAACTCCTTCATTTCTGGGCTCGATGGGTCATTAGTCTTTGTTGGACTCCAAGCTTTGGAAAAAACAACCATTAATGTTGTTTTTACTAAGATACTACAGATTAATCACAGGTCCTGATTTACTAAAATACAAAAAACTAAATTACATAATATTTAATAATCAGTTTAACTATTTTTTTACCAAACCATTTGGGCGGCACGGTGGCTCAGTGGGTAGCACTGTCGCCTCACAGCAAGAAGGTCCTGGGTTCGATCCCCAGGTGGGACGGTCCGGGTCCTTTCTGTGTGGAGTTTGCATGTTCTCCCCATGTCCGTGTGGGTTTCCCCCAAGAGCTCCGGTTTCCTCCCACAGTCCAAAGACATGCAAGTGAGGTGAGCTGGAGATACTAAATTGTCCATGACTGTGTTTGATATAACCTTGTAAACTGATGAAGCTTGTGTAATGAGTAACTACCGTTCCTGTCATGAATGTAACCAAAGTGTAAAACACGACGTTAAAATCCTAATAAACAAACAAACAAACCAAACCATTTACTAATCCAACAAATTAAACCATGTAATCCAATTGAGGTCAAACATGTACATTCATTTGCCACTCAGGTGGCGCAGCAATAAAAACACATGCTAGAACACCAGAGCTGGGATCTTAAATACATCGTATCGAGTCTCTGCTCTGCCTGTCGGCTGGTCTGGGCTGGGCCGAGCGGCCTGTTGTTCATATAGGGGTGGATATTAAGCCGGATAGGGACTCTCTCATAACTAATGCAATTACAACTTTGGCTGGCTGATTGATGGCGCCTGCACAGAGATGAGGAAAAGAGTGCTGTCAGGATGTGTCTCTCCGTACACAGTGCTGAGCTGCACTGCACTCGTCAAAGTGTAGGTGACAAAATGCATACGCCTGCTGCCCACGTGTGTGTGTGTGTGTACATATATTTAAAGAAACAAATACAGTTTATTGTAGCAATCTTGGGATTTTAATGTCTGCAACTATTCCACTAACCATTAATTTTAATAACCATCAACAAGCTACAGACACGAATCTGACTACATAATTGACCACTTCACTTGGTAAAAAATTTGTTCAGTTCAAACAAATAAATTGCTTTTCAGCACAAATTTTGACTTTTTTAATTTAGGCTACAAATTCTTCATTGGATTGAAGTCTGGACTTTAGGCAGGTCGTCTCAAAGGCTAAGTACTGGCTTCATTCATTAATTCCAAAAATCGACGGTCTATTATGCCAATACACCACCACTGAGAACCGGATTTGAATCTAAGCAGTGTTATCGACTGGCCTGGCATCTACACAGACATAATTGGCTATGTTTGAGGATTAATCATTGAAGCCCTGCAATGGATTGGCGCCCTGTCCAGTGTATTCCTGCTGTGTGCCTACTTTTTCCCTATAGAAAAGGACCCGCCGTGGCCTGTTACCTGTTTTTAGTCATTCTTGGATTATTTTTGATCATTAGCATAAGATCTGATTCTCTTCCCGACCTTGGTGAAAGGAGCACTGCCTCATGTAAATTGTACTTACAGACAGCTCTTTTCACAAATGCCAGGGCCTGTATTTGCTTAGAAACTGCTCCAGGTGGCATTTATAAAAGGGCAGTGGTAGCTCAGTGGTTAAGGTAGTGGACAAGTAATCAGGAGTTTGTCGACTGAAGCCCCACCACTGCCAGGCTGCCACTGTTGGGCCACAGAGCAAGGACCTCAACCCTCAGTCGCTCGCAATTGAAAGTCGCTTTTATAAAAGTGCTATTATAAAATGTTCTACTGTCTTGCAGGTTATTTACTAAAATTAATTACACAACTGCTTTCAAACCCCAAAACACGCTAACGACCGTGTTCCTCGACACAAACAGAGTAACGTAGTATATGCTGTTAGGTGCCGGGAGGATTGCTGGGAACTGTACATCGGGGAAACTAAACAGTCACTGGCAAAACGGATGGCACAACATAGAAGATCGACCTCTTCTGGCCAGGACTCCATGGTTTACACTCACCTACAAGCCAGCGGCCACTCAAAGCAAAGTGTCGGATGCAGTGGTGTAAAGCATGCCGCCACTGGACTCTAGAGCAGTGGAGACGTGTTCTCTGGAGTGATGAATCACACTTCTCCGTCTGGCAATTTGATGCATGAGCCTAGGTTTGGCGGTTGCCAGGAGTGCATCATGCCAGTTGTAAAGTTTGGTGGAGGGGGGTTTATGGTGGGGGGTTGTTTTTCAGGAGCTGGGCTCGGCTCCTTAGTTCCAGTGAAAGGCACTTATAATGCTTCAGCATACCAAGAGATTTTGGACAATTTCATGCTTCCAACTTTGTGGGGACAGTTTGGGGATGGCCCCTTCCTGTTCCAACATGACAGGATGTTCCAACATCCTGTTCCAATGCAAGGTCCATAAAGACATGGATGAGCGAGTTTGGTGTGGAAGAACTTGACTGGCCTGCACAGAGTCCTGACCTCAACTCGATAGAACACCGTTGGGATGAATTGGAGCGGAGGCCTTCTCGTCCAACATCAGTGTCTGACCTCACAAATGTGCTTCTGGAAAAATTGTCAAAAATTCCCATAAACACACTCCTAAACCTTGTCAAAAGCCTTCCCAGAAGAGTTGAAGCTGTTATAGCTGCGAACCGTGGGCCAACATCATATTAAAACCTCTGGATTAAGAATGTTTATATACGTGCGAAGGCAGATGAGCGAATACTTTTGGCAATATAGTGTATGTGAAAGGCACACATGGCCATGGTAAATAATGGTCATTGTGATTTGCATATGGACCTGATCACCGGTTCCATTGTTATACATATCGGTTGTTATGCAAATCATCTGCATAATAAGGTTGAGGTATTCACCACCAGCTCAGACTGAAGAAGTCACTTGGATGAGTGACGAAAAGTATCGCTACAACAAACATGTGTCCAGATGAACTGATTCAACTTTGTGGATTTGTGTACTTGGATTATTGAGAATGCATCAAGAATAATCATGCTTAATAACAAAAGTGGATTTAGCTCAGAGTGAGCTCAGAAATTTGCCAAAAAAAAAAAAGCACATTAGTGGCTAAACCTTAGTTAAAATACTTTATTTAATTACATTCAATTGTCTAATTAATTAATTGTGTTAATTGCTGGATATTTGTTTCAATTGTAGTGTCAGTAGTTTCAGTTAAACAAGCAACTAGACAAGGCGCAGACAGGCTTACAATGGCATCCACTTTGTGTTTAGTAATTTCTTTTCAACATGATTTCCTAAATAGCACTGAGTGAATGTGTGAAAGTGGAAAAGCCTCTTTTGTTACACAAGTATCAGTGAGTCTTCCAAAGAAAAAAACGTAAATGCAATAACATTACATGTGTTTCAGCAGACCTTAGTGGTTGGAGTTGGAAAAAACGTTTCTACACTCACTGTCCATTTTATCAGCTCCACTTACCATATAGAAGCACTTTGTAGTTCTACAATTTCTGACTGTAGTCCATCTGTTTCTCTACATATCTTTTTAGCCTGCTTTCACCCTGTTCTTCAATGGTCAGAACCCTCACAAAACCACCACAGGGCAGGTATTATTTAGGTGGTGGATCATTCTCAGCACCGCAGTGACAATGACATGGTGGTGGTGTGTTAGAGTGTGTTGTGCTGGTATGAGTGGATCAGGCACAGCAGCGCTGCTGGAGTTTTTAAATACAGTGTCCACTCACTGTCCACTCTATTAGACACTTCTACCTAGTTGGTCCACCTTGTAGATGTAAAGTCAGAGACGATCGCTCATCTATTGCTGCTGTTTGAGTTGGTCATCTTCTAGACCTTCATCAGTGGTCACAGGACGCTGCCCACAGGGCGTTGTTGGCTGGATATTTTTGGTTCTCATTCCAGCAGTGACAGTGAGGTGTTTAAAAACTCCAGCAGCGCTGCTGTGTCTTATCCGCTCATACCAGCACAACACACACTAACACACCACCACCATGTCAGTGTCACTGCAGTGCTGAGAGTGATCCACCACCTAAATAATACCTACTCTGTAGTGGTCCTGGGAGAGTCCTGACCATTGAAGAACAGCATGAAAGGGGGCTAACAAAGCATGCAGATAATCAGATGGACTACAGTCAGTAATTGTAGAACTACACTGCTTCTATAGTGCTTCTATATGGTAAGTGGAGCTGATAAAATGGACAATGTGTGTAGAAACAAGGAGGTGGTTTTAATGTTATGGCTGATCGGTGTATGTGGCATTACTACAGAGCTGACCCCAGCGTTACAGTTATAACTGCCTCCATTCTTTTAGTAAGGCTTCCCACAAGATTTTGGATCATTACTGTGAAAATTTCTGCCCATTCATTCAAAAGAGCATTGGATATAGTGCACTGATATTAGACAAGAAAACCTGGTTCACAGTCAGTGTTCCAGTTCATTCTAAAGGTGTTTTGCTGGTATTATGTTAGGCTCTATGTAGGCAACTGGAGTTTCTCTATACCATTTATTTATTGTCTGTTTTACCACCGCTTCATCCTGGTCAGGATCACGATGGGTGCAATTCACTGGGCGAAAGGTAGGAAACTCCCCAGACAGGTCACCTGTCCATCACAGGGTAAAGACACACACACGTAAATAGGAAAACTTTAGTATCTCTAATTAACCTGGCTGCATGACTTTGGACTGTAGGAGGAAACCGGAGCACCTGGAGGAAACCCACACAGACACAGGCAGAACATGCATACTCCACACAGAAAGAACCCAGATCACTCCACTTGGGAGTCAAACCCAGGACCTTCTGGCTGTGAGGAGCCATTGTGCTCCCAGCTCTATGCCCACATTCACTTTCTTAACCGCTTATCCAATCAGGGTTGCACGGGGTGGGGGGATGGAGCCAATCCCATCTTTTCAATGGGCACAAGGCACACAGTAACACCCTGGAGGGGGTGCCAGTCCATTGCAGGGCAGACACACATACACACACACATTCACCTATAGGGCAATTCAGTGTCTCCAATTAACTTGACCGCCTGTTTTTGGACTGTGGGAGGAAACCAGAGCTCCCGGAGGAAACCCACGCAGACACGGGAAGAACATGCTAACTCCGCATAGAAATGACCCGGACCACCTCACCTGGGGTTCGAACCTAGGACCTTCTGGCTGTGAGGAGCCATTGTGCTGCCCAGCTCTATACCAAACTTAATTTTATGATTTTATATACTTGATTTTATACACCTGTCAGCAGTGGGTGTGGCTGAAACAACTAAACACAGTAATTAGAAGGGGTGAGCACATATTTTGGCCAAAATAGTGTACAATCAACACAACAGAACAACAGAAAAAAATTGTTCCAGATTTTATTAGATACACAGCAGGGAAAATACAATTTATTTATTTGGTAGCAGGAATGTACTTTGGGTTTCTAAACAGGACATTAATTTAGCCAAATACAGGAAATTAAAATAAAAAAAAAGTTTTCATTGCTTATTTTGCATCATAGATGCTGTTAGTACATCAGCTTGCACATTTTTATGAATATTATTACATTTGCATATCTTTTACACATGCAAGCTGTTAGTAAATCAGAGTAACAATTTCTGCAGAGCACTGGGGACTCGCTAAAGCCGCTAGACTGTTTTTCCTGCTGCTTTACATTGATTTGATTTTGATAAGTGTCCTTCGGGACATTTGTGCATTGACTTTACTCCGGTGTAAAAGCAATGCAAGCAAAATTCTACATAAATAATACAAGCATAACAATATAGAATACATTTACCAACCAAAATAAAACTCAGGTGGCACAGCGGTCTATTATGCCAGCCCACCATCACTGACATTCGGATTTGAATCTCACAAACATGACTGGTTATACTATCCGAGGGCGGTGGCTGAAGTCCTGTAATGGATTGGCACCGTACACTGGGTGTATTCCTGCCCTGCGTCCAGTGTTTCCAAGAAAACCAGACCCACCATGACCCTGACATAATAAAGCAGTGGTTAAAAACAAAAATGAACTTAAAATGCAGTGACATTATTGAGCATCTGGAGGACAGAACATTTATTTGAAGCAATTTTAAACACAATACACAGCTGGGACACAAACCTCCACCCAATCGTCCTGTCCTAGTGACCCCTATAAAGTTTCTGTAGACACACTATAGATGTAGATGTTCTATTTATTTCCTTCTTGCTGTCTCTTTTCTTGTAGTTATTTTAATAATGAACAAGCTGTAAACCCCAATATAATTGGCACCCTTAATAATATTTGTTATTAGAGCATAAAATGTCATTCATAGTTAATAATGAAGACTCTTTATTATAGAAAAATTCTCACATGAAAATAAAAATTTTAATACACCTAAAATGTAGATAAAGCATACAGCCTTCCTAATATTGTGTTGGTCCCCCTGACCCTTCGAGGCAAAGACCCCTGAAGGTGTACTGTGGTATCTGGCACCAAGATATTAGCAGCAGATCCTTTAACTCCTGTAAGTTGTGAGGTGGGGCCACCATGGATCAGACTTGTTTGTCCAGCACATCCTACAGATGCTCGATTGGATTGAGATCTGGGGAATTTGGAGGCCGAATCAAAACCTCAAACTTGTTGTTGTGCTCTTCAAACCATTTCTAAAGCATTTTTGCTTTGTGGCAGGGCGCATTATCCTGCTGAAAGAGGCCACAGCCATCAGGGAATATCCATGAAAGGGTCTACATGGTCTGCAACAATGCTTAGGTACGTGGTACATGTCAAAGTAACATCCACATGTATGGCAGGAACCCAGGTTTCCCAGCAGAACATTGCCCAAAGCATCACACTGCCTCCACCGGCTTGCCCTCTTCCCATAGTGCATCCTGGTGCCATGTGTTCCCCAGGTAAGCGACACACTCATTCCTTCCTTGGACCACTTTTAAAAGATACTGAGCACTGCAGACCGGGAACACCCCACAAGAACAGCAGTTTTGGAGATGCTCTGACACAGTCGTCTAGCCATCACAATTTGGCTCTTGTCAAACTCACTCAAATCCTTACGCTTGCTCATTTTTCCTGCTTTTAACACATCAACTTTAAGGATAAAATGTTCACTTGCTGCCTTATATATCCCACCCACTAACAGGTGCTGTGATGAAGAGATAATCAGTGTTATTCACTTCACCTGTTAGTGGTCATAATTAGGGATGTCCCGATCCGATCTCAAAGATCGGAATCGGGGTCGATCAAGGCATTTTTTAACTGATCGGTATCGGATTTACTAAGGCCGATCCTAAAGCCTGATCCTTTGTTTTACGTCAGCATGTCCGCTGTGTGGAAATACTTTAAGTTGGAAAGTGAAACAAGTCCAACAGTGAAGTGTAATGTCTGCAATGCGAACGTTTCATGAGGCGGTAGGAGCAGAGCTGCGTTCATTACTGTAGAATTTTACTATTTATATGGTGTGTGAGTCAAGGATCACACTGGTTTACAAAACAATGTAGTGATGCACTTGCTTAATAAAGAAATAAATACACGTTATATTCACAAATTGTCGAAAGCATAACACTTTATTAACTTTTTCTGTTACGGTACCGAATAGCGGACAGCTAGAGTCATCGCGTTAGCCAAGCACGCTATTCCATGCACTATGGAAGCCCCAAAGGGTCAAAACACACTCACTTCGCGTAGAAACGTCCATCAAACCATTGTCACAATACAACCACAGAAAAGTTTGTTACAGTTACAACACGCCTACAAGTACGGTGGCTCATAAGAAACAAACCAGATATCATTTAACCAAACGATCTACAATTACTACCAATTTGATACGGCACCTAAAAAATAAACACTCAGCTGAATACAGCGAGTTTATTATTATATGATGAGAATAGGAACCGGCAGGTTATAGTTGTGACTGTGAGTGTATGTGTGTTGTGTGTGTGTGTGTGTGTGTGTGTGTGTGTGTGTGTGTGTTTGGGCAGTTATAGCCTAGTGGTTAAGGTACCTGACTAGTAATCAGAAGGTTGCCGGTTCAAGCCCCACCACTGCCACTCAGGTTATAGCTGTGTGTATGTTGTGTGTGTTTGTTTGGGCAGTTGTAGCTTAGTGGTTAAGGTACCTGACTAGTAATTAAAAGGTTGCTGGTTCAAGCCCCACCACTGCCAGACAGGTTATAGCTGTGACTCTCTCTCTCTCTCTCTCTGTTTGTGTGTGTTTGGGCAGTTGTAGTCTAGTAGTTAAGGTACCTGACTAGTAATTAAAAGGTTGCCGGTTCAAGCACCACTACTGCCAGTCAGGTTATAGCTGTGACTGTGTGTGTGTGTGTGTGTGTGTGTTTGGGCAGTTGTAGCCTAGTGGTTAAGGTACCTGACTAGTAATCAGAAGATTGTCGTATCAAGCCCCACCACTGCCAGTCAGGTTATAGCTGTGACTGTAACTGTGTGTGTGTTTGGGCAGTTGTAGCCTAGAAGTTAAGGTACCTGACTAAGGTTAAGGTGGATAAGGTATTAAACTAGTAATCAGACGGTTGTCGGTTCAAGCCCCACCACTGCCAGTCAGGTTATAGCTGTGACTGTTTGTGTGTGAGAGGGTATGTGATTGGGCAGTTGTAGCCTAGTGATTAAGGTAATATAGGGCTATAGCTGTGACTTAAGGTACCTGACTAGTAATCAGAAAGTTGTCGTTTCAAGCCTCACCACTTCAAGCCAGCTTGCCACTGCTGGGCCCTTGAGCAAGGACCTTAACCCTCAATTGCTTAGACTGTACACTAGACGCCAAAAATGAAAATGCAATGTTTGCCCTGTGATGGAGTAGCAACCTGCCCAGGGTGTTTCCAACCATTCTCCCAGTGAATTGGACCCACCGCAACCAGAAAAACACAACCAGAAGCGTTGGTAAAACAGACAATAAATTAATTATTTATATATTTATTTATTTACTTTAATAAAAGGTTAGAATTTTTGTCATCAGTGTAAATTAGCTAATCACCCATGATGTCACTAATTCTGAAAATGGAAATGTATCTGCTTGGATCAGATGAGGTGAGGTGAAAACTCTTCACATACAGAATCTGCTCGTATTTTTCAGTGCCGAGCACACTCGCATCCCATAGCTTCACATCTCATCTTTCTTTGATGCATTTTGAGTGAGGTTAGTTAAAGACTCGCTGAAATAGAATAAAGAGACCCATCGGTTTTCTATCTGTGCTGCCATCACTCAAAGCAAAATGCAGTCTGCTTTAGAGCATTATTAAAGTGCTACTGCAGTTTTACCCTCCGCCTGGAACACACCATCAACCAAATGCACTAGCTGTGCAGATTTTCTGTACATTCAATAAACCTGGATTTTTTTTAATGTTCTGTGTATTCGCAGATGACTCTGGTGCAGTCAGACGGGAAAGCATTTACATTTATAAATATTGCATGGATGAATCAGATTCAATATATGTAGCAGCCAGTCATGCATGGTTTCATCAGCGATTTAGGTATTTTCTCCCTGAAGAGCCATGGTCAAAATATTACTCTGAGTTGCATCACCGGTGATGTTTAAAATATCTCTTACAGACAGTTGACAGTTTTCACAGACACATGTTGCTTCTTTTTAATTTTAGCCAGCCATTAAAATTCTGTCTAAGCAAACGCTGTATCAGCAAATCATGCTTTCTAAATAAATAGTGGATATGTATTATTTTAGTATATGGTTTAGCATTTTCCCATTAGAGGAAAGTTTTATAGGATAGATAGATAGATAGATAGATAGATAGATAGATAGATAGATAGATAGATAGATAGATAGATAGATAGATAGATAGATAGATAGATAGATAGATAGATAGATAGATAGATAGATAGATAGATAGATAGATAGATAGATAGATAGTGAATTCCAACGTGGTTCAGTGATAGGATGCCACCTGTGCAACAAGTCCAGTTGTGAAATTTCCTCGCTACTAAATATTCCACAGTCAACTGTCAGTGGTATTATAACAAAGTGGAAGCGATTGGGAACGACAGCAACTCAGTCACGAAGTAGTAGAGGCCACATAAAATGACAGAGCAGGGTCAGCGGATGCTGAGACGCATAGTGTGCAGAGGTCGCCAATTTTCTGCAGAGTCAATCGCTACAGACCTCCAAACTACATGTGGCCTTCAGATTAGCTCAAAAACAGTGTAGAGAGCTTCATGGAATGAGTTTTCATGGCCGAGCAGCTGCATCCAAGCCTTACATCACCAAGTGCAATGCAAAGCGTCGGATGCAGTGGTGTAAAGCACGCCGCCTCTGGACTCTAGAGCAGTGGAGACGTGTTCTCTGATACTTTATTTATATAGTATAGATAAATGGATGGATGGATAAATAGATGGATGGATGGATACAATTAACACAAACTTGTTCTGACTAATCACCTGATCAATATGATGAAGAGTTGTATTTTCTTGGATACATCTTTACAAGCTTTACACACCTGGATTTGGGCACTTTCTCCCATTATTCAAGCTCTGTCAGACTGAATGGCAAGAGTCTGTGAACAGCCATATTTTAGGTCTCTCCAAGTATGTTTGATAGGGTTTGAGTCTGGGCATGGGTTAGGTCATACAGGTTATGCTTTGGCTGTATGTTTTGGGTCATTATTGTGTTGAAAGGTAAACTGTCGCCATAATATGAGCTTTTCTTTCATATGTTTCTGTATTTGGCAGCATTCATTCAAATCTCAGTTAGCTCAGTTAGTTCATTTGCACCTCTGCTAGCTTGGCAGTGTAATTGTGTAAACAGTAAAAATAGACTTTTGGTAGCACAGGTTTTATTTAAAGAAATGTCCCTCTCTGGGTTAAAATGATCATTCAAACACTGCAAATTAAATTCAAAGTCGTATAACCTTTAATAATGGAATGTTATAGGGAACACATTTGCAATAAAAAAATCTTTTATGTCTAATTAGAAAGCCTCAAGATTTGCAATGCAGAAAATCATGCAGAGATTTCAAAGGGATAAGAGATTGGAAAATTACTATGTGAGGCTAAGAGTGACTGTGTGATTGTGTGGATTGCTCTATGCCTTGTAAGGGGACCCTTGGCTGCTCAGAGAACATGCTGTGTAAGGGAGGAATTCTACCAGGGAAGATATTTATATGACCCTGCAACTCAAGCACCGCTTGACTTAATGATCCAAAATCTCAGTTTGAGTTTTACTGTGGCTCTTTGTGTCGGTGTGTGTGCGACTACAGTTTAGTTTTAAAACTAGAATGAAAAAATGAATACTAAAATCAACTGTCCCATCTCTTTTTGGTAATCCCAACAAAAATAGATTTGCATTTGGCAAATTTGTACAGGAACGGCAGAGTGGCACAGCGCATTTTCTCCCCTCTTTCTCCCTTTTTTTAGCGCGTCCAATTGGCCCGATTGCGTCATGCTTCCTCTCCACCAATGCCGATCCCTGCTCTGATTGAGGACAACGAAGCTAACCCATGCCCCCTCCGACACGTGGGCAGCATGCCGTATGCATCTTATCACCTACACTTTGACGAGTGCAGTGCAGCTCAGCGTTGTGTACGGAGAGACACACCCTGAGACCACTCCTTTCTCATCTCTGTGCAGGCGCCATCAACCAGAAGGCAGAGGTCGCAATTGCACCAGTCATGGGAGAGAGACCCCATCCGGCTTAGTCCCGCCCATATCTGAACAACAGGCCAATCGTTGTTCATGTGGCCGCTCAGCCTTAGTGGCAGGCAGAGCTGAGATTCGATATGATGTATTCGAGATCCCAGCTCTGGTTCCAGCATGTGTTTTTACCGCTGCACCACCTGAGTGGCCTGCTTCTTTTCACACAGACTCTTTCGACCTTAAAAAAATTCTAGAAGGTGGTTTGGCAATTGCTAATTGACCCCAGGTGTAAGTGGGTAAAAGGGTTAGTGTGTGATGCATTAGAATAAATAGACACTTGTTTCAGGGTGGTTTATTGCTGATGATCTAATGACTACTTATTCAATACTCATAAAAACATACAGTAAAAGTGTGATTGGTGGGTTTGTTCTTTATTCGACATGAATTCACTTATACAGTACTGCAATGTCCACAGTCATGTTCATTCCAAAATGCACATTGACATTTAATGTAGCACTGAGATAGTATGTTACTATTTAAACTGGTCTAATTTTTGCTTGGAGTGGCAAAATGGCTCAGTGGGTAGCACTGTCGCCTCACAGCAAGAAGGTCCTGGGTTTGATTCCCAGATACAGCAGTCCGAGTCCTTTCTGTGTGGAGTTTACATGTTCTCCCTGTTTCTGTGTGGGTTACCTCCAGATGCTCTGGTTTCCTCCCACAGTTTAAAGACATGCAGTCAGGTTAATTGGTGATACTAAATTCCCCCTAGGTATGAGTGAGTGTGTGTGTTTGCCCTGTGATGGACTGGTGACCTGTCCAGGGTGTTTCCTGCCTTTCACCCAGTGAATCTGACCCAATGCGACCCTGAGTATGGTTAAACCTGAGTGGTGGTAAAACAGACAATGACAATGCTGAGGTACACTAAAGCTAGTCAACTGTAAATGCAAACATCAGTGAGCAATCACAGCTCAACCATAAAGAGGGGGGTCATACAAGGTCACAGAACAGAATTACTATATAACAAATAGTTAGAAAGAACCTGTCTTTACTTGTAACACTGACTGCCAAGTTCCAAATTGCCTCCTAGCATAAGAACTTATAATGATTTGTATTGAACACACAGTTAAGATCACCATGAATGATGCCCAACATTGGCTAAGTGGCCAAGTGATGCAAAGCACAATGTTGTTGGGCTATTGAGTGGTGGAAATTCATTTGCTTACATTAGCATCTGGTCTTCTAACACAGTGGCTGCACAGAAAGAAACAATAATTAGAGATTGCTACAAAAGCAATAGAAACACTGCTTCCATTTCCAACACACTTCGGGTGTTATTGTCTCCTATCACCCCTAGGTGGGAGCATCTCTTTGCAGCGAAAAAACCTCAGGTTTCCCACTGATTTTCCATAATTGTTATTCTATTTTAAATCCCCCCGCCCCAGCCTGTCCGTGAAATTATGTCTTATATGAAACCGGTCCATGGTGCAAAAAAGGTTGGGGATTGCTGACCTAACAGAGTAGTCTGCTTACTATAATGGCAAATGTACAATAACCGGGCACTCCTTCCTATTAATGAATTTGTGAGTTTTAGCCAAACCAGTTGCTAATTAAAAAAATGGACATCGTTTTGGAAAGGCACTTACAGCATGACAGCATGCTACAGCTTGTTCCGGCATGACTGTTCCCCTGTGGTTAAAGAAGGTCCAAAAAAACATGGTTTGGTGAGTTTGGTGTGGAGAAAATCCAATGGCCTCAAAACAGCCAAAATCAAACACCTCTGGAGGAATTAAATGTTGGTTGTGAGTCTTTCTTTGGATGTGGGTCATCTCATTCAACACCATTGCATGACCTCACAAATGCTCTTTTGACTAAATGGGTACAACATTTGCAAAAAGCCTTCCCTGAGGAGTCTTGGCTGTTATAACCTTAGTCAGGTGTCCACATCAGTTCTGGCCATATAGTGGAACATTTGTCCATGCAGTAAATACTAATGTGCAATGATGCAGCTTGGGTGCTCAGTAGAACTGTTTTTGGAATAATAGCCCTCCATATAAGAGTATGTGGTGTTCCTGTAGATTTGGGGATATTCTAAAAGCTGTACTGTTGCCCAAGTATGTTTCTATGAAATCAATTATTAAAAAACAAATAAATAAAGAAATCCAGCATCGACTAACTGTAATATACATTTGCCATCTTGCATCCTCTAGCTTAATAGGATGACCACATATGCATCAGTGAAAATATACCCATATACCCCTCCTCCAATCATGTGCAGCATTGGGTGTAAAAGCCCAGCAAGGATTGAGTGATAGAAAACTAAGCCAAACATGAACACTGCAAACAATTGCTTGTGCTGCTCCTCAGCACACATGGCTGCTCAGGGATTTGAGAGGCTGGGGAATGGGGTTAGACACGGGCAGGTGCTTTGAATACAGATAGCTTAGCTCAAAGGTTAAAGCTAAAGATTGGCAAAAAAAATTGGCACAGGCTGACAATTAAACCAGGATTCATCTGGGGGATGTGGCAGCATTGTTATCCTGTCTCATTCTCTCTTTTCTATCAGTAATCCCGGTGAAAATACGTTCGCACTTGGTGAACGGCATGGTGGAATTGTATTGTATGATGTGTAAACAATGTCTGTCTGTAATAACTGTTATAATCATAGATTTAGTAAAAACAATAACATCAGTTAGGGGTTAAGTGTACACTTTGGATTAAAACATCAAAAGTGCAGCAAATGGTTAGGGGTCAGTTGGGGATGCATGTTTCTCACTGACTTTTGCTCAAAATCAGATAATATCATTGTCACTACACTATTAAGCAAACTTTGTTAAAAGAAACACAGAGTAATCTCCAGTTCATATGATACATATTTCCAAATAAACGGGGACATTTTGTAAAATGTAATAAACAACAATCTGGGATTTGTTAATTCTCTTAAACCCTTTTTTTTTTAACTAAAAGTACACAGAAAAAAGATCTATTGCATTATGTAAATAGAAACAAACTCCCTAATCTTTTCATAATATTATGTACAGTAGATGGTGAATGGTGAATTTAATAATAATGATTAGATTTTTTTTCAATTTATTTATGCATTATCTCCCTTTTTCTCCCTGACTGCTGGGGATCCTGATTGCATTCAAGTAGGGTATATTTGCCTGCTCCATGCCACTTACGACGTGTGCGCAGTCCTCAAGCCCTTCTTTTTCGCCCATGGTTTGGTGGTTTTGCTCATGAGGCTCATCCATTTCTGCACAGGTGCATTGGTCTGCTAACCAGGGTCTTTAAACAGTGTTTGAAAACCCCACCCACTAAGTCCGGCCTTTTCCCACCCAGCAGACTTGGTGGCCAGGTTTGTGCCCGCTAGAAGACCAACCGGTAGCAGAGCCAAATTTTGCATGTTTATATATATACAGTCGAATCCGGTTAATCGGACCACATCGGGACGCGATCGTTTTGGTCCTAATAACCGGCTGGTCCGATTACACGAACATGCCCTATGTTACAAGACGGGACGTGCTATAATTTATGTAACATATTAAATGTTTATTAAACCTTTATTGTGCGATATACTGTACACGTATAGCGAACGTACAAACAAGAACTACTGTTGCTTACGAACTTTGTTCATTGAAAAATAAATTTGCAAACAAGTTTTTCGAAACGATCTACAACACAGTGTATAGGTACTCAGCATGCAAAGCATAATAAAAAAAAAAGTTCTTACTAAAGATGCAGATGGATCCAATAACCACGCTGCTGGCTACTGGGTGCTTCGTTGTGGGAAAGAAAGTGGTGGGCGTGTTCACCTCCCGCTGGTTTTGCTCTTGTCAACACAACTTTTCGGATTTCCTGACCTTTGATAAAAGCATAAATTCTCCCGGGGAGCCCAGGAATCCTCCCATATCTCGCTGACCCGCTTTGCATCCGCTCTAAGTGGCGACTTGTGGCTTCTTTTTCTTATTCGCTCTTACGTTCTTTGGTCCGATTAAACGGAATTTTGGTCCAAATAAGCGAATAACATTACACGTACATAATAGGATTTGTTTCGGTACTTTAGGATTCGGTCCGAATAAGCGGCTGGTCCGATTAACCGGTGGTCCAATTAACCGGATTCGACTGTATATATACAGTGTATCACAAAAGTGAGTACACCCCTCACATTTCTGCAGATATTTAAGTATATCTTTTCATGGGACAACACTGACAAAATGACACTTTAACACAATGAAAAGTAGTCTGTGTGCAGCTTATATAACAGTGTAAATTTATTCTTCCCTCAAAATAACTCAATATACAGCCATTAATGTCTAAACCACCGGCAACAAAAGTGAGTACACCCCTAAGAGACTACACCCCTAAATGTCCAAATTGAGCACTGCTTGTCATTTTCCCTGCAAAATATCATGATTTGTTAGTGTTACTAGGTCTCAGGTGTGCATAGGGAGCAGGTGTGTTCAATTTAGTAGTACAGCTCTCACACTCTCTCATACTGGTCACTGAAAGTTCCAACATGGCACCTCATGGCAAAGAACTCTCTGAGGATCTTAAAAGACGAATTGTTGCGCTACATGAAGATGGCCAAGGCTACAAGAAGATTGCCAACACCCTGAAACTGAGCTGCAGCACAGTGGCCAAGATCCTCCAGCGTTTTAAAAGAGCAGGGTCCACTCAGAACAGACCTCGCGTTGGTCGTCCAAAGAAACTGAGTGCACGTGCTCAGCGTCAGGACACAGGACACAGGACACATCCAACTGCTGTCTTTGAAAGATAGGCGCAGGAGTGCTGTCAGCATTGCTGCAGAGATTGAAAAGGTGGGGGGTCAGCCTGTCAGTGCTCAGACCATACGCCGCACACTACATCAAATTGGTCTGCATGGCTGTCACCCCAGAAGAAAGCCTCTTCTGAAGTCTCTACACAAGAAAGCCCGCAAACAGTTTGCTGAAGACATGTCAACAAAGGACATGGATTACTGGAACCATGTCCTATGGTCTGATGAGACCAAGATTAATTTGTTTGGTTCAGATGGTCTCAAGCATGTGTGGCGGCAATCAGGTGAGGAGTACAAAGATAAGTGTGTCATGCCTACAGTCAAGCATGGTGGTGGGAATGCCATGGTCTGGGGCTGCATGAGTGCAGCAGGTGTTGGGGAGTTACATTTCATTGAGGGACACATTAACTCCAATATGTACTGTGAAATACTGAAGCAGAGCATGATCCCCTCCCTCCGGAAACTGGGTCACAGGGCAGTGTTCCAGCATGATAATGACCCCAAACACACCTCTAAGACGACCACTGCTTTATTGAAGAGGCTGAGGGTAAAGGTGATGGACTGGCCAAGCATGTCTCCAGACCTAAACCCAATAGAACATCTTTGGGGCATCCTCAAGCGGAAGGTGGAGGAGCGCAAAGTCTCGAATATCCGCCAGCTCCGTGATGTCGTCATGGAGGAGTGGAAAAGCATTCCAGTGGCAACCTGTGAAGCTCTGGTAAACTCCATGCCCAGGAGAGTTAAGGCAGTTCTGGGAAATAATGGTGGCCACACAAAATATTGACACTTCAGGAACTTTCACTAAGGGGTGTACTCACTTTTGTTGCCGGTGGTTTAGACATTAATGGCTGTATATTGAGTTATTTTGAGGGAAGAATAAATTTACACTGTTATATAAGCTGCACACAGACTACTTTTCATTGTGTCAAAGTGTCATTTTGTCAGTGTTGTCCCATGAAAAGATATACTTAAATATCTGCAGAAATGTGAGGGGCGTACTCACTTTCGTGATACACTGTATATATATATACAGTGTATCACAAAAGTGAGTACACCCCTCACATTTCTGCAAATATTTCATTATATCTTTTCATGGGACAACACTATAGACATGAAACTTGGATATAACTTAGAGTAGTCAGTGTACAACTTGTATAGCAGTGTAGATTTACTGTCTTCTGAAAATAACTCAACACACAGCCATTAATGTCTAAATAGCTGGCAACATAAGTGAGTACACCCCACAGTGAACATGTCCAAATTGTGCCCAAATGTGTCGTTGTCCCTCCCTGGTGTCATGTGTCAAGGTCCCAGGTGTAAATGGGGAGCAGGGCTGTTAAATTTGGTGTTTTGGGTACAATTCTCTCATACTGGCCACTGGATATTCAACATGGCACCTCATGGCAAAGAACTCTCTGAGGATGTGAGAAATAGAATTGTTGCTCTCCACAAAGATGGCCTAGGCTATAAGAAGATTGCTAACACCCTGAAACTGAGCTACAGCATGGTGGCCAAGGTCATACAGCGGTTTTCCAGGACAGGTTCCACTCGGAACAGGCTTTGCCAGGATCGACCAAAGAAGTTGAGTCCACGTGTTCGGCGTCATATCCAGAGGTTGGCTTTAAAAAATAGACACATGAGTGCTGCCAGCATTGCTGCAGAGGTTGAAGACGTGGGAGGTCAGCCTGTCAGTGCTCAGACCATACGCCGCACACTGCATCAACTCGGTCTGCATGGTCGTCATCCCAGAAAGAAAGCTGACGCACAAGAAAGCCCGCAAACAGTTTGCTGAAGACAAGCAGTCCAAGAACATGGATTACTGGAATGCCCTGTGGTCTGACGAGACCAAGATAAACTTGTTTGGCTCAGATGGTGTCCAGCATGTGTGGTGGCGCCCTGGTGAGAAGTACCAAGACAACTGTATCTTGCCTACAGTCAAGCATGGTGGTGGTAGCATCATGGTCTTGGGCTGCATGAGTGTTGCTGGCACTGGGGAGCTGCAGTTCATTGAGGGAAACATGAATTCCAACATGTACTGTGACATTCTGAAACAGAGCATGATCCCCTCCCTTCGAAAACTGGGCCTCATGGCAGTTTTCCAACAGGATAACGACCCCAAACACAACCTCCAAGATGACAACTGCCTTGCTGAGGAAGCTGAAGGTAAAGGTGATGGACTAAACCCAATTGAGCACCTGTGGCGCATCCTCAAGTGGAAGGTGGAGGAGTTCAAGGTGTCTAACATCCACCAGCTCTGTGATGTCATCATGGAGGAGTGGAAGAGGATTCCAGTAGCAACCTGTGCAGCTCTGGTGAATTCCATGCCCAGGAGGGTTAAGGCAGTGCTGGATAATAATGGTGGTCACACAAAATATTGACACTTTGGGCACAATTTGGACATGTTCACTGTGGGGTGTACTCACTTATGTTGCCAGCCATTTAGACATTAATGGCTGTGTGTTGAGTTATTTTCAGAAGACAGTAAATCTACACTGCTATACAAGTTGTACGCTGACTACTCTAACTTATATCCAAGTTTCATGTCTATAGTGTTGTCCCATGAAAAGATATAATAAAATATTTGCAGAAATGTGAGGGGTGTACTCACTTTTGTGATACACTGTATATATATATATATATATATATATATATATATATATATATATATATATATATATATATACTTGTATATATATATATATATATATATATATATATATATATATATATATATATATATATTAGCCTATGTATATGTATATATATTGCCAATGATCAGGATTTGGCAAAAAGTTCTGAGCCATGACTTTTCTTCGCTTGTACAGACTGAGCCTCCTTTTATACCCAACCATGATGCCATCACCTTACCAAATTATCTTGTAAAATGCTGCAGGCATCAAATTCAAAATTTAGTTTATATTTACAAAATAAAATTAAGTTGGTCATTAAAACATTAAAGGTTATTTCCTTTATACATTTGTCCATTAAATAAAAGGTTTAAAAGAAAATTATTTCACAGATTCCTGATTCCCATTTTTGCTGAAATACAATTTGTACCTCTATGATCTGAATTGATTTTATTGTAGGAATCATATGTGGCCTTCATTACTGAGTCATAAACACTTCTAATTTCCTTTACATGAAAGCACAACCTGTGTTTCCATTGGTAATTTATTACAGTTTTTATGTGCTCATAGCATGAAAAGAAATACAATTACAACAGGGCTTACAAAGATTAAATGTCACCCTCCGCAACAAAAACACTGCCTTCCTAATCATCACTAAACACAGTAATAATAGAACTCAGTTAAGCTTAATTGCACTGCAGTTCACATGCGTAGCAATTCTTTAAACTAGCAGAGGAAGCTGTGCATGCTTTCTGTTCTTAAGCCTTTATACGTCTTTGTACTAATAACCACACAAAACACACGGTAGCTCTTCTGTACTCAGAAATAAATACTTAAATGTTATTAAAGACTTTTATTTTAAAGCATGCTGGGAAAAGCTACTGAACTGTTGCTAATTAAATTCTAACTCTAGGCCACTATTTAAAACAGCTTAGTGATTTTCAGTCACAAAACTTTTCTTTTATACTGTTTGTATTTGGCAACATTCAGGGAAATAACAGAAATACAGATGGGAAAAATAAGGTGTTTATTTAATAGTTTTTTTTCAGTACAATAATGGCCCTTAATTTACACACATATATTCCTTTGTACATTCTTTTATTCATTGTCTGGTTTACCACCGCTTTACCCTATTAAAGTCTATCACAGGGCAAACACACACACACACACACACACACACACACACATACCTAGAGAGATTTTGGTATCTTCAATTAACCTGACTGCATGTTTATGGATGGTGGGAGGAAACCAAAGCTCCCAGAGGAAACTCATGCAGACACAGGAGAACAGAAAAGACCCAGACAGCTCCACCTGGAAATTGAACCCAGGACCTTCTTGCCGTGAGGCAACAGTGCTACCCACCGAGCCACCGTGCCAAACTGATTTTGTTCTTTAAAAAAAGGAGGATTGATAATTGGTGCCCTGTTTATGGTATATCTGCATTGAGCCCAGTGTTTATCATGGAAAGTGGACTTGAAAAAAAATACATAAAAGCCAAAACTCTCTCTTAAATACTTAATATGAACCAAAAGACACCTGAATCACCAAGGTACATCTTTAAAATCTGCACACAAGCATTTAGATCAATCGGAACAATAATCACATAAAACAAAAACTGTTTGTTGCTGTTTGGCATTAATTCAGCTTGTCATGTTTAGATGGGTTGTGAGAGTAATCCTAAAAACACAGCTGGAAGCATCATGATATGGGACTGCTTCACTAAACACAATACTGAGATATTGTCACACTGCCTGCGGTTCCTGATGATACCGCTGACTGTAATGAGGAGAACTGCATTTCCCAGGATTCAGTGGGTGATCATGTGGTACAAGCAGCCAATCAGACAGCGCAGCGGAGTCTGCGTCACCAACTTACTAATGAACACCTGAAGCCAATTTATGAATGAGTATATAAGCGTGATTGCAACAGATATTTCGCAAGGTATTGCCAGTTTCACTCTGCCTACTGGGCGGTTTGCATGTGTACAAAAATTCATTTTATTTTTGCTTTATTTTTGTGACATTGTCCACTTTTATTTTTGAGTGGTTAAAAAAAAAATGCAAGTTAATCTTTGTAACCAATTAGGGCTAGAACAAGATAAGAGGGGCGGACACACACAGAGATGTTGTTTAACAAAGTTTAATAAGAACAAAACACAAGAGAAGTTAACATACAAGACCAGACACAAACACAGGAACTAAGCTAAATGCTAACCTAAATGCTATGCTAATCACTAAGCTAACGCTAATCTAAACATACAGGAAACATATACCCTAAGCTAACACGAACAAGAACTTGACAAAACCAAAATCATTAGAATTGTTACAAGACAATTGGATACGTGACAATCTCCTGACTGCTTGTGTTACTTTAGTTTCGCCCCAAGCAGGATTCGAACCTAGGGCGGAAAAATATGCAGGATGCGCTCTGCCCAGTGCCCACTGCGATACTCAAACAGTGGAATAAATAACAGGTTGTTATGCTGATATGCCTGCGCCCACACTGCGTTACTAAGACTAAAAGTAAATACTACTTAAAATAATAACCAAATGCTTTCTAATTCCCATGGTAGCAGCAGTTTCCTTCTGTTTTATACATATCGGCCTGTCTCAGTCTAATCTGCAGCATTTCTCTTCCATTGATAAAAATATGGAACATAGCGTGTCCCGAATCAGTTCAATATGGAACGTTACGTTTAGTTTCCAAATAAGGAACGATTCCGTATTTTATGGGTCGGTTGGCAACCCTACCACTTGGTAGCCACTGGTTTACATTCCAGTGCCCTCCTGGGGTCAGTGGTTAAGTTACTGGACAAGTTGCCACTGTTGGCCCTTAAGTATCAATTACTCAGACTGTATACACTCATAATTGTCTGTTTAATGCAAAAGCTTTAAACAACTTTGCATTTGGTCATTTTATGAACATTTTTATGAACATTTTTGCATGTTTCTGCTTTCAGGGATAGCTGGCAACCCAGTGCAGTTCAATGAGAACGGAGATGCTCCTGGTCGTTATGATATCTATCAGTACCAGATAAATAACACAACTGCAGAGTACAAAATCATTGGCCAATGGACGGACGAGCTTATCCTAAATGTAAGCCTTTTATTTTAACCTAATCCAGAATAAATATACAGATTTCTTTTTTGGTTGGGAAAATGTATGTTTGTAACCCTTTATAATGTGTGGTCTAATCTTCATCCAAGTCCTAATAATAAAGAAACACATTCTGTCTATACTAATGACACTGAAAAACCTTTGGTGTATGTACACCAAAGTGTATGTAACCTCTGAGTTAGCGAGTTAGCAACTCAACCTCTGAGTTGGTCTCCAGTCTTAAACTTTTAATGAATTACCAACAATAACAAGATCCTTAGCTAAACTTTATAATTGATAAAAGTTTCAAATAAAATACATTCTGTGAAGATCCTTTTCTTCTGTGGCACGACTGTGAGCTTTTAAAGACATGGTTTAACAAGTTCTGTGTGAAAGATCTGGAGTGGTCAGCACACAGCCCTGACCTCAACTCTATTTACCAAACTTGACATGAATAGAAATACTGATTGCAAGCCAGGCCTTTTAGTCCCGCATCCGGCCCTGACTTCACAAATGCTCTTTTTACTCAGTGGACAGAAATTTCTACAGAAACACTCTTTCTGTGAGAAGTTTTTGTGAAACACTTGCAAAGCAGGATTTTAAAGCTGCTAAATGCTGTTAAATGGACAGTGGTAGCCTAGTGGGAAGAGTTTTGGGCTGTCAGTCAGAAGATTGTTGGTTCAAATCCAGGCTGCTATGCAGCCACTGTTGGGCCCTTGAGCAAGGCCCACAACCCTGTCTGCTCCAGGGGCTCAGTACCATGGCTGACCCTGTGCTCTGATGCCTGAAAAAAAGGATTTCATTGTACTGTATATGTATATATGACAAATAAAGGCATTCTTCTATTCTCTTATGGAATAGAATGTCCAAATTTGTATAGTCATCTCAAGTTGTCACATTTATTTGTATATCACTTTTTACAATACACAAAGCAACAAAGCAACTTTACATTCCATTTCATCTAATGTAGTTATCTAGGAATCATAATGACCAGTGTTAGACAATTTTCAAATTCGTAGCTACACTGGTTAGCTTGATGCACCTGTCACTAACCTCATGTTTACAATGTGAACGTCAGTAATAAAGTAGAAAAAAGAGAGCCGCTCAGGTGGCGCAGCGGTAAAACACACGCTGTTCACCAGAGCTGAGATCTCGAATACATCGTATCCATTCTCAGAGCACGGAGATGGGGAAGGAGTGCGGTAGGGGGTGTGGCCCTCCGTGCACAGCGCTGTACCGCACTGTGCTCATCAAGTGTAGGTGATAAGATGTTTGATTAAAGTGTGCTAACTCTGCAAGGCTAAAATCACAATGGGGGTTATGATCAAAATGCCTTTCCAATATACTCACTCATCACTCACTTTCTAAACCTCTAATCCAGTTAGGGTCGCTGGGGGGTGCTGGAGCCTATCCCAGATTTTCAATGGGCGCAAGGCACACAGTAACACCCTGGACCGGGTGCCAGCCCATCACACATACACACACCCATTCACCTATAGGGCAATTCAGTGTCTCCAATTAACCTGACTGCATGTTTTTGGACTGTGGGAGGAAACCGGAACTCCCGGAGGAAACCCACACAAACACAGGGAGAACATGGGGCAGTTGTAGCCTAGCGGTTAAGGTACTGGACTAGTGAGCAGAAGGTTCCTGGTTCAAACCCCACCACTGCCAGGTTGCCACTGTTGGGCCCTTGAGCAAGGCCCTTAACCCTCAATTGCTTAGACTGTAAGTCGCTTTGGATAAAAAGCGTCTGCTAAATGCCAAAAATGTAAATGTAATGTAAACATGCAAACTCCACACAGAAAGAACCCAGACCGCCTCACCTGGGGATCGAACCCAGGACCTCCTTACTGTGAGGCGACAGTGCTACCCACCGAGCCACTGTGCCGCACCTTTCCAATATACTGATTGAAAAATACCACTTACTAGCCTTGCTTATTTTTAGGATTTGTTCCAGTCCATATTTTACAATGGCAGGACCCCCTCTTCCTCACCCCCTGTAGATTCCCCCCAGTGTTCAGTTCATGGCTATGGCCTTGTAACTCTGTATGTCAGCTGTGAGGAGTGGTGGAGAAAACATTGTGGTTTAGGACTGGGTAAAGTTTGCAGGAATTTAGGGAACAACAAAATGTAAATGGGTTGTAATAATTATCAACAATATGTGATGATACTGTAACTATCACAGTCAATACAGATTTTTGAGTAAACCTTTTTTCTAGTTACTCACATGTGAATAATAAGCAATATTTGTGCCTCACAGATGCCAGAGATTCAGTGGCCAGGTGGCGTGAGGCAGGTACCATCCTCCATCTGCAGCCAGCCCTGCAAACCAGGCTGGCGCAAGAAGGTTGTGAAGGGGATTCCCTGTTGCTGGCACTGTGAGCGCTGCGACGGATACCAGTACCAGGCCGACCAGTTCACGTGCAAAATGTGTCGCTTTGATTTGTGTCCCAACAAGAACCACACAAGTTGCCAGCCAATACCTATCATCAAATTGGAATGGAGCTCACCATGGGCCGTCATACCTGTTCTCATTGCCATCATGGGCATCATGGCCACCTTGTTTGTGGTGGTCACCTTCGTACGCTACAATGACACCCCGATCGTGAAGGCGTCAGGACGAGAGCTTAGCTATGTCCTGCTGACAGGCATCTTTCTTTGTTATGCGACTACGTTCCTGATGATTTCTGCCCCGGATGTTGGGATCTGCTCACTCCGGCGCATATTTTTAGGTCTGGGAATGAGCATCAGCTATGCTGCTTTGCTCACGAAGACCAATCGAATTTATCGTATTTTTGAGCAGGGTAAGATGTCTGTAAGTGCCCCACGGTTTATCAGCCCAGCTTCTCAGCTGGTGATCACCTTTAGTCTGATCTCAGTTCAGCTATTAGGGGTGTGTATCTGGTTTGTCGTGGACCCTCCTCAGGCTTTTGTGGACTACGAGGACCAGCGCATGGCAAACCCGGAGCTGGCACGAGGAGTGCTGAAGTGTGACATCTCGGATTTGTCGCTAATCTGCCTGCTGGGGTACAGCATGCTGCTGATGGTCACATGCACAGTCTATGCCATAAAGACACGTGGAGTACCAGAGACCTTCAATGAGGCTAAGCCTATTGGTTTCACCATGTATACCACCTGCATCATTTGGCTGGCCTTCATACCTATTTTCTTCGGCACATCGCAGTCCACTGAAAAGGTAGGAAGTGTCTTTGAATTTACAGTATATATAATTTTTTCCAACTAGGGTCCAGGGTGTTTCTGTGCGCTCATTGAGGGTTGGGATAGGCTCCAGCAACCCCTACGACCCTGATTAGGATAAGCTGCTTAGAAAATAAGCAAGTGATTGAGAATCCTGGAACAATTAAACTAATTAATTAATTACATTAAGCTAATTTAAATATTCACAAATCTGTGAATTAGAACCAATTGTATGTCCCCTGTCATCCCATAATGACAGGCCAACTGTTTGAAACATAAAGCTTAACATCCACAATGTGGGCTTTGTCCCAAATCCAGTAACTGTAGGTAGTGTGTAGTTTGTAGGTCTTGTACAGTATTCATTGTAAGCCATACCAAAGTTAGCAACAAGCTATCTAGTTAGGTAAAAAAGTACAGTGGTACCTTGAAACTTGACATCCATTGGGTCTGGGACTGGTGTCGAGTTTAAAAGCTGTTGAGTTGAGTTTCAAGGTATTTTTTTTACCATAAGGATGTGTGGGAAACCTGTTAATGTGTTCCGTGGTCCTGTGGAACTGCGTATATTTTAGGCTAATGTAAAATAATGGGGTTGTTTTGACTCTTATATACTTAAAAACACTGGAATACAATTGAAAAACAGTTAAACATCAATATAAAATACAATAAAACCTGCACTTTACTCCTTTATTGTTTCCTTATGCTTCTTAATCATGGAGATGCTTGATCTTGGAATACTATATTCCTTAGCAAGCTCAGTAATTCACATGAGAAGAGACAAAACCACTTTTGTGCTGACTGTGCCATTATTTCCATAGAGTGTAGCGGTGCACAAAGCTTAACGTGACTTATTGTACTAAAACAACAAGCAAGGAATTTCATTAGTGGAGAGAACTTATGAGCAGTAATAATTAAGAGAGATTTAGTGTTCCTGTTTCGTTCTTTTAATACATTATATCACATGTATTGTCAGCTATTTAGCCTGGTAGGCATAAGTCACATGTAGAAATAGTGAAATTATTATGCTGCCTTTAAATTGACATTCTTTGCATTCATCAGAAATTGCATAGATGTGCACTGATGCTGTGTTTCTGTGTGGAATTATATATTTTTGCCAAACGTGCCTCTTGAACCACATATAATGTACTCTATAGCAGTAACTTATTTTTAAGTGACACACATTATGTTCTAGATTTTCTTTTTGTACAATCTGGTCCCACTGTGGTTTACAAGATGTAACATAAAGCCTCCACAAGTGGGCGTTCCCATAGAAGTTCATTTGGTGTTCATGTGCCTGTTAAAATTTGTTTATTTAAATATTATTATTTTTCTCTGCAACTCATTTTTTTTGCCTTGTGACCCTTGACTCTAAAGCATTAAAAAATGAGTAACGACACTGCGACACTCAGGCAACGCTGCAGTCTGCTGAGCTAGCCCACATCTCAGCTGTGCCATTGCCTGGCTGGGCACCCACACAGACACAAGTGACTGTGTTTGAGGGAACAGTTAAAGGGGATCCTAATTGTAGCCCCTGCTGTTTTATTCATTATAAATGCATTATCATGTATAAAACAACAGTATGTTATTAAGTTTCAAGTTGATGTTGTTCCTTTATCTCCATTTCTATCTCTAATTGGCTGATAAATGAAAGTTGATACCTGGTAAACTTTTTTGATGCATAGTGGAATGTCATTTTAGCGCTTTATCATGCCAACAAAGGTATTTCTCACTGAATTTATCAGATTCACGGATTTAAAATAATAATAATAATAATTAAAGAGTTAAAAAGGTAAAAAAAAACAGTTATTTTCATAGTCACTGTTTAAATTCTTTGTTTGATTTACACTGCATTTATAGGTTATTATCACAATATATACTGGGGGACAGTAATGATAGTAATTATTTATAGGTAACATGAGCACATAGCTGACTTATTAGTAGCAAAAATCTGAGAGATTTTAAGGTTTAAATTTGTAATGGCTATTTAAATATTAGATTGGATGGATTATTTGTGTAGACAGAGAACAGTTACTTCTGAAGCCCAAGATAATTCTACAGATCAAAGATAATCCGTCTAAAGGGCTTTCATTGTTTAATCATTTAGAGTTTAGGAACACTTGGAACCAATACTGTTTCTGACCAACCCTGCACTTACCATGATTAACAAATTTGGCAATAGTAGTTTCAACAAATTCCAAGTGAATACAGCCTAAGTATCATAGTCTGCATTTATGGTATTACATTCTCATATCTTCATATAAGATATAATGTAATCCAAACATAAAGCTATGGCAAAGTAGTTTGGTATTAGCACACATTAGCACACCGCTAACAGACCAGCAAGAAAGCAAGCTGGCTAACTAGCTAGCATTAGAGTTGCTTGAGCGCACATCAGCATGTGCCGTGGCTGGGAAACTGACAGCCAACATGCCAAATTTTATATAAAACAGATTTTACTTTTAAAGCTTTTATTTACATTAGTAGATTAATTTATTAATAGCCAAATGTCAAATATTCCAGTACCATCATTTTATTTAAGTAATGTAAACACAAGCTAGGCTAAATGCACAGTTTGTAAGCTTCATAGATAGGGTGGCCAGCCGTCCGGCTTTAGGTCGGGCAGTCCGGTTTTTCAGCTGCCAGTCCTTCGCCCATGCAACGCTAGGACGGACACTTAAAAATTCTCCTTTGGAATGAACTGGTTACATTTTTTATCAATATTATCTGTCATTGGCTCAGGTACATGTCAAAACAAATGCTCGCCCACCACTGGCCAATCGCAGAAGGTCCACCCTCTAAATGCTAGTCTGTGATTGGGTGGTTGAATTTCGCTCTGTTCTGCATACACCTCTACTTGAGTCAATTAGTAAACTTTTGGAGGCGGTGAGGAACAGACTTAAATATCAAAAGTAGACACAACATGGTGAGTAAAAGTCATTTGTTATAGAATTCTTGCTTAAATTGGTCAAAAACTCTGTTATATGGGTTATGGTTTCATTCCCCCTGTTCCTGGTATCCTCCTTTTGGGGTGTAATGTCCTCCTTTTTGTGACTATGAATGTGGCCACCCTATTCATAGACCTTGTCATTCTTTATTATTAAAAATAAACATAAATAAAATGTTGAATGTATGAAAATAGAGTTCACTACCAGAGCAACTGAATAAAATAAGTGCACAGAAAATCTACTGCTATGTTTTTATCTCTAGTGAACTTGAGGCAAACATGAGCTGTAACGTTTTAGCTTTTGATCAGCATATTAACATAGACATTTGCACTTGGAAAACAAGAGGCTTCTCCTCTGCTAATTGTGTGCTGCGTCTGCAAAGATAAAAGACGCTTTGAAAACTGCAAGGACATTGAACCTAAGCTTTTTGTAGATGATGTAAGCCACTGATGTAACGCTGCACTTCTACTTTTAATAAGAAGTGCAGGTCCTACTGTCAGGAGGATTTACTCAGATTCCACCACAAACTATTGGATTACCACTAAAATGTAAAACTATCATGCCAATACAATAAATACTTTGCCAAAATCCAGACAGAAGTATTTACTTAAATCTCTGATCAGCTGAACAGGGTTAATGATCAAAGCAAGAGTGATCAAAGGCTGTACTGAAGTGCCCCGTGAATACGTACAATAAAAACACCCGTGCATCGTCCATTTTATTATAGCAGTCCAATTACTAATAATTTAAAGTTAGCTCACAAAGAGCACAGATGAACACGAGTGCAGTTTGTGCACAATATATTCAGCTGTTAATGGAATAGTAAACAAACCTTAACTGCATTTATACTTTTAGCAAACTATCTTTTACAGAGCTACACACACTTCAAATAAACCTCACTGATCATCAGTATGACTGCATCTGTTTTGGCATTTGGTTTTAATCTAAACTTTATTATATATAACTTATTAGTTTTACGCTAGGGGGCGGCATGGTGGCTCCGTGGGTAGCACTGTCACCTTACAGCAAGAAGGTCCTGGGTCCTATCCCCAGGCGGGGCGGTGCGGGTCCTTTCTGTGCGGATGCATGTTCTCCCCGTGTCTGCAGTCAGAATAATTGGAGACACTGAATTGCCCTGTAGGTGAATGGGTGTGTGTGTGTGTGTATGTCTGCCCTGCGATGGATTGGCGCCCTGTCCAGGGTGTTACTGTGTGCCTTGCACCCATTGAAAAGCTGCGATAGGCTCCAGCATTAATTAATTGGATAAGCGGTTAAGAAAGTGAGTGAGTGAGTTTTACGCTACAATGCTAGACCATAATCACAAAATACAAGGGTTCTTCAAATAGTTTCCACACTTTTTTCAAAAACTCTATTTATTAAGAATTTTTAGAAACAAATGACATCACTTTTGTACATTGTCACCTTCCCTTGCAATGCATTTTTCCAGCGTCAAACCAACTTGTTAATGCCATCAGAAAAATTTTTTTTGGTTGAGCGCGTACCCACTGATGCACCACTAGTGATGGGTTGTTCGCGAACGATCCGATTCTATTGAACGGCCCATTAAAATGAACGAAAGGAACCGAGTCGTGCCTCTGGGAGCCGTTATATATATATATATATATATATATATATATATATATATATATACAGTGTATCACAAAAGTGAGTACACCCCTCACATTTCTGCAAATATTTTATTATATCTTTTCATGGGACAACACTATAGAAATAAAACTTGGATATAACTTAGAGTAGTCAGTGTACAACTTGTATAGCAGTGTAGATTTACTGTCTTCTGAAAATAACTCAACACACAGCCATTAATGTCTAAATAGCTGGCAACATAAGTGAGTACACCCCACAGTGAACATGTCCAAATTGTGCCCAAAGTGTCAATATTTTGTGTGACCACCATTATTATCCAGCACTGCCTTAACCCTCCTGGGCATGGAATTCACCAGAGCTGCACAGGTTGCTACTGGAATCCTCTTCCACTCCTCCATGATGACATCACGGAGCTGGTGGATGTTAGACACCTTGAACTCCTCCACCTTCCACTTGAGGATGCGCCACAGGTGCTCAATTGGGTTTAGTCCATCACCTTTACCTTCAGCTTCCTCAGCAAGGCAGTTGTCATCTTGGAGGTTGTGTTTGGGGTCGTTATCCTGTTGGAAAACTGCCAGTTTTCGAAGGGAGGGGATCATGCTCTGTTTCAGAATGTCACAGTACATGTTGGAATTCATGTTTCCCTCAATGAACTGCAGCTCCCCAGTGCCAGCAACACTCATGCAGCCCAAGACCATGATGCTATCACCACCATGCTTGACTGTAGGCAAGATACAGTTGTCTTGGTACTTCTCACCAGGGCGCCGCCACACATGCTGGACACCATCTGAGCCAAACAAGTTTATCTTGGTCTCGTCAGACCACAGGGCATTCCAGTAATCCATGTTCTTGGACTGCTTGTTTTCAGCAAACTGTTTGCTGGCTTTCTTGTGCGTCAGCTTCCTTCTGGGATGACGACCATGCAGACCGAGTTGATGCAGTGTGCGGTGTATGGTCTGAGCACTGACAGGTTGACCTCCCACGTCTTCAACCTCTGCAGCAATTCTGGCAGCACTCATGTGTCTATTTTTTAAAGCCAACCTCTGGATATGACGCCGAACACGTGGACTCAACTTCTTTGGTCGACCCTGGCGAAGCCTGTTCCGAGTGGAACCTGTCCTGGAAAACCGCTGTATGACCTTGGCCACCATGCTGTAGCTCAGTTTCAGGGTGTTAGCAATCTTCTTATAGCCCAGGCCATCTTTGTGGAGAGCAACAATTCTATTTCTCACATCCTCAGAGAGTTCTTTGCCATGAGGTGCCATGTTGAATATCCAGTGGCCAGTATGAGAGAATTGTACCCAAAACACCAAATTTAACAGCCCTGCTCCCCATTTACACCTGGGACCTTGACACATGACACCAGGGAGGGACAACGACACATTTGGGCACAATTTGGACATGTTCACTGTGGGGTGTACTCACTTATGTTGCCAGCTATTTAGACATTAATGGCTGTGTGTTGAGTTATTTTCAGAAGACAGTAAATCTACACTGCTATACAAGCTGTACACTGACTACTCTAAGTTATATCCAAGTTTCATGTCTATAGTGTTGTCCCATGGAAAGATATAATGAAATATTTGCAGAAATGTGAGGGGTGTACTCACTTTTGTGATACACTGTATATATATATATATATATTTCTATTTGTGCACAGTTTTTATCGGCGGTAACCCACCCATTCCGCTTAGCAGAAACAAACACAGGCACATCTCTGCACAAGAGAGGATTTTTCTGAAACTAAATGCAATGCAACCACAGTACGTCTCTTCCCTGTAGTTTTTTCTCTATCACGTACTGTATTACCGAGCGGACCTTCAAAAGTCAAAGAACTTAAATTTTACTAAATTGTTTTTGTGTTTCTAATGTTTTTTATGCTTGAAATGTAAGCCCAGTTTGGCTACAAACTATTTTTGTTATTAAAATATACTTTTATTTGAAAGTATACTTTTGACAACAATCTTTTTTTTCTCATTTAAGTGTTGTTTGAATTAGGCCTACATTTAAGGCAAGGTAGCAAAATTTGCATGATTGTTTATCATTGATATTAATATTGGGGGTGTCTTATAGTTACCCCGTAGCGCCTCTTTAAAAGGAACAGAGCCAAAAGATCCGCTCCCTTCAAAGATCCATAATTCCCATCACTATGCACTGCTGCTTTCACATCATCACATGAAAATATTCTTCCCCTTAAAGCTTCTTTGAGGTGTCCAAAAAGGTGAAAATCAGATGGTGCTAAATCCGGGCTATAAGCTCTCTCTCAGTCTCTCAGACACGACCAATTACTACTCCTCCAACCCGAAGTGCGGAAACTTTTTGAAGATCCCTTATATCTTGGAGGGAACAGTAATAACAATGTGTTCATACATAACATTAGCATATATCTAACAGATTAAGTAGCAAAGAGATTCTAAATTTAAGATCTTACCATTTTTAATATCCATTTAGACAGCAGACTGGATAGATTCTTTGCTTAGCTTATATAGTGATGGTGTTGCACTATATGTCTAAAGGCTTTTCATTTTTCAATGATTTAGAGTTCAGGAGCTTGGAACTAAATACTGTTTCTGACCAACCCTGCACTTACCATGATCAACAAATTGCCATTGCTCGAAAAGGAAGTGGATAATCAGTGTTTCCTGTGGAGTATAATATTCAGGCCTATTTTATTTTCCAAGCCAAGTGCCATGCTCTATAAAAATCAATTCTTATCTACATTCAGATGGGCGCTATCGGAGGGATGCTGAGTAGAAGCGAGAAAGAATCTGTCTTTTCTGACAGTCAGACTCATTTTGGGAATTTCCACAAAGCGCTGGCAATAATTCACGGGGTTCGATGTGACGAATTTGGAGCATTGTGTTTGCCACAAACAACATTTTTAAAAGGAATCAACATTTCAAAACAGCTGAACCTCAAAGTCATGGATGCTGACAAGCATAGCTAAGCCTGGTGAGGGTGAAATGACTTGTCTTTTAAAGCAATTAAATGCCTCTCCACCTCCTGGCACTTGATTTATTTTATCTGCTTGCTCGTCACTCACTCACCGCCAGGTGTCTAAACAGAACACCCACTCCATCATCCGGTTGTGTATTTTATGTAGAATTTAACATAATAAATGTCACTGGAGGCTTTATGAATTATTTATACGAGGCCACACTGACTGGTCTCTGTAAAAGGCGATAAGTCTGTAGCTATAGAGCCAAGATTGAATTATAGGGTAAGCATTAAAAAGAGGTAAATAATGTTAAACTGTGAGAACTGTCTCAAGTTGGGACAGTGGGTAAAATGCACTGAGACAGGAATGTCTTAAACAGTTGATTCTGTCATGATTGGGTTTTTAAGGAGCATTAAACAAAAGCTCGATCACTAACAAACAAGGAGGGTCAAAGTCTGCATGAGCAAATAATCCACCAGTTTAAAAATGTTTCTCTATGCACATTTGCAAGGAATTTGGGGATTTTGCCATTTACGTTTGAGAGAACCTAAAGAAATTTGTGCATAGAGGTCAAGGTGGTACAGTGGTAGCCTAGTGAGTAGAGCTTTGGGCTATCAACTTAAATGTTGAGTGTATGAATACCAGCTGTGCCATGCAGCCACTGTTGGGCCCTTGAGCAAGGCCCTTAACCCTCTCTGCTCCAGGGGCACTGTACAATGGCTGACCCTGCGCTCTGACTCCAGCTTCCGAACAAGCTGGAATATGCGAAGAAAGAATTAATTGTACTGTACACCTGTATATGTATATATGACAAATAAAGGCTTTCATTCATTTCATTTCAAGGTCAGAGTTATACTGAATACCTTTGACATTTAGACTGCACTAATAACAAACCATCATGCTTTTTTTTAATTAATATAACCACATGGGCTCAGGAATTCTTCGGAAAGACCCTAATAACACAGGTAACAGCGACTGTGTTTATTGACAAAATGGTCCTCCAACAATAGAGACCCAAGTCTTTTAAACAAATGGTGGTATATCAAGCAAGAATAGGGAAAAAAAATCCCCTGTAACAACCTGGTTGGAAACGGTGAGGGTGGGAGGAGTAATAATTGATCGGGACTGAGAAAGAGCTTATAGTCCGGATTTAGCGCCATCTGATTTTCACCTTTTGGAAACTCAAAGAAGCTATAAGGGGAAGAAGATTTTCATCTGATAATGATGTGAAAGCAACAGTGCATCAGTGGCTACACACTTAACCAAAATCTCTTAAAATTCTTAATAAATAGAGTTTTAAAAAGTGCGGAAACTTTTTGAAGAACCCTCGTACAACAAAGCTACCTTTTCCAACCATTTGCTATTCTTTTGTTGTTGCTTTTGCAGTGTTGCATGTCATTCTTGCACTTTTTCTCACTAGACATTCATTTATTCATTTACATTTTCAGCACTTTTTTTATCCAAAGCGACTTACAGTACTGTGACAGTATATTGTCTAAGCAATTAAGGGTTAAGGGCCTTGCTCAAGGGCCCAACAGTGGCAACCTGGCAGTGGTGGGACTTAAACCGGTGACCTTTTGATTACTAGTCCAGTATCTTAATCGTTAGGCTACAACTGCCCTCATTCATTCATTCATTTACTGTCACTGCTTTATTCTATTCAGGGTCGTGGTGGGTACAATTCTCCGTGTGAAAGATAGGAAACACCCCAGACAGGCTGGCAGTCAATCACAAGAAAACACACACACATACACACACACACACACACACACACACACATATACATATTCACACCTAGGTCAATTTTAAATAGCTCCAGTTAACCTGACTGCATGTCAGGAACTGTGAACTCCCAGAGAAAACCCACCAAGACACTGGGACAATTTGCAACCGCTCCACCAGGGATCCAAACCCAGGACCTTCCTGCTGTGAGGCAACAGTGCTACCCACCGAGCCACTGTGCCTGTCTCAGCAGACAGACTAGTCTAATTAGGGCTGAAGTTACAATCCAAGAACCAAATTACAGAAACATGATTAAAAATAGCATAAGTCAGATGTCACATGATCTTGTATTTCTCAAAGAACTGAAAAACTGAGCTTTCAATGAGATTCAAGATCAAGTGGCCCCATTGTACTGCCGGATGATTTGAGTTTCTATTATGCCCATGCACATGCTCTTGTAGTGTTTGTAAAAATTGTTCTCTATTGTGCTGTTGACAGAGTAATTACTGTATGTTTGGTGGGAGAACCAGGTCCACAATCCACACACACTCCACACACTTATTACATACAGCTGTGAGCTTTGAATAAAATCCTCTGCTATCCCCCTACTGGTGGGTTTTTTAGATGAGCCTCCTACCAGCATTCCAAAACTCTGCCAGACTTTTTGTTGCAGTAGCTCTAACTTGGCCGCTGGTGAACATGCCATATTGTGCTTTTCAGGACCATCGATCCTTACTTACGACCAAAGAAATGTATTCTGTGATGAGCACTTTTGTCCACGACCAGGGCAGTTGTAGCCTAGTAGCCATCACTTCCAGGTTGCCACTGTTGGGCCCTTAAGCAAGGCCCTTAAGCAAGGCCCTTAACTCTCAATTGCTTAGACTGTATACTATAATGCTTAGTTCATACTACAAGATTTTTGCCCTGAGTTACGTTCGCCGACTGGTCGGCGCTAGATTTGCCGACTCGAGAGCAACTCTAGCTTGTCAAATATCTGGATCTGAGTCGCACAACTGACAATGAGTGCTATGTCAAACAGCCAATGAGAACGCAAGATATGGTGTGGGGGAAACGCAGGGGAGGAGTTGTAAAAAGGTGGGACAGGGGCATAATATAGTTTATATCAGAATACATCAGCACACACAAGTTTTACAGTATTTCTGACCTGATCGTTCTCTACAAAACATAACTCCAACGCTGCATTGCAAAAATATTTATAAACCTCCAACTCACTATAGAACAATCCAAGCTGCTCGCGTAGCCAAATCCACTCAGATTCATTTATTTTTTCTCCTTGATTTTATGCTGCACATCAGCGCACAAACTTTAATCGCTCGCTACTTGTCGACGTGGATTTTTGGACATGGTATCATTAACCCCCTCGTCACTTCTCGCGTTTGTTTTCATGACAGAACGTAGTTTGGGAGACCAGAGAAGCTCATCTGCAATTCCAGCTGGTGATAGATGGTGTAGTGTGAAACCCCCTATCGCCGATCAGTCGTGTAGTGTGAAAGCCACACCTGACTTGAAAGACTCCCGATTACAAGAGATCCAGTTGTGTAGTGTGAACTGTACAGCGACCTGACGACTTGGAAAGACGTGTAGTGTGAACTTGGCATTACAGTCCTGTAGGTCGCTTTGGATAAAAGCGTCTGCTAAATGCTGAAAATGTAATTACGTATTAGGGCAGTTGGAGCCTAGCAGTTAAGGTACTGGACTAGTAATCAGAAGGTCACTGGTTCAAACCCCATCATTTCCAGGTTGCCACTGTTGGGCCCTTAAGCAAGGCCATTAATCCTCAATCGCTTAGACTGTATACCATCATAGTACTGTTAGTTGCTTTGAATAAAGGCGTCTGCTAAATGCCGAAAATGTAAATGTACATGACAGCAAAATCAAGCCAATTATAACACAATGTAATTTTAGCTTAAGACTGTGCATGTGCTAAATGTGTGCAAACGTGTTAAAGAAAGAAAAAGGTGCAAACTGATTTACGGTCAGTTCCCAAAGAGGATCAGTTCTTTCAAATGAGCGAAACAATGTCTCGCCTGCTATACATAATACAGAAGGGTTGTTAATGCAAATTATAATCACATAAAGTCTGATTAATTAAGAGTAAAATTGATCATTTAAACTAAGCTAACACCAATCACGAACAACACTTAACAAAACTTCTAAACATGGACAAGAGCATAGACTAACAAGGGCATGGACTAACTAACAAGAGCATCAACTAACAAGAGCATGGACTAACTAACAAGAGCGTGAACTAACGAGCATGGACTAACTAACAAGAGCATCAACTAACAAGAGCACAGACTAACAAGAGCATGGACTAACTAACAAGAGCGTGAACTAACAAGAGCATGGACTAACTAACAAGAGCGTGAACTAACAAGAGCATGGACTAACTAACAAGAGCATCAACTAACAAGAGCATAGACTAACAAGAGCATGGAATAACAAGAGCATGGACTAACTAACAAGAGCATCAACTAACAAGAGCATAGACTAACAAGAGCATGGACTAACTAACAAGAGCGTGAACTAACAAGAGCATAGACTAACAAGAGCATGGACTAACTAACAAGAGCGTGAACTAACAAGAGCATGGACTAACAAGAGCATGGACTAACTAACAAGAGCATCAACTAACAAGAGCATAGACTAACAAGAGCATGTACTAACTAACAAGAGCGTGAACTAACAAGAGCATAGACTAACAAGAGCATGGACTAACTAACAAGAGCGTGAACTAACAAGAGCATGGACTAACTAACAAGAGCATGGACTAACTAACAAGAGCTTGAACTAACAAGAGTATGGACTAACTAACAACAGCGTGAACTAACAAGAGCATGGACTAACTAACAAGAGCATCAACTAACAAGAGCATAGACTAACAAGAGCATGGACTAACTAACAAGAGCGTGAACTAACAAGAGCATGGACTAACTAACAAGAGCATGAACTAACAAGAGCATGGACTAACTAACATGAGCATGGACAAACTAAAAAGAGCATCAACTAACAAGAGCATGGGCTAACTAACAAGAGCATGGGCTAACTAACAAGAGCATGGGCTAACTAACAAGGACATGGACTAACTAACAAGGGCATGGACAAACTAACAAGGGCATAGACTAACTGACAAGAGCATGGGCTAACTAACAAGGACATGGACTAACTAACAAGGGCATGGATTAACTAACAAGGGCATGGACAAACTAACAAGAGCATGACAAAAACAAAACAAATCAAACCAAAATAGTCTCCACCTAAGGATTCACAGCTGCTCCCTTAAATGCTCTGATCGATACCTCTGAAACAAGGAGCGGCTGTGGATCATTAGCTTCACTGACTAATCAGGATAGAGGGGGTGTTGGCTTTACCCATAAAACAAACCACCTCCATGTGCTCTCAGAGAGAGAAGCGTGGCACATAAACAAACTCCGGGAGCACAATGAGGCTGGATTCGTGACAGTCAATCACTCCTTTTTGGCATGTCAGACACATGACATTAAGTGCATAAGTCAATTATATAAAAGACCAAAAGCATATAGTCCTACAAAAAATATGAGTAAAAGAAATACATATTTTGTATAATAAAATAAATGCAAAACATTAATTACATTTGCAAATTCCTCTTCTGGTTTTATGCATTTCATTAGTTGTACATAAATTAACATGTAGATTATTTCATTATACACCAGAACAGTTTGTGCTTAATTCAGTCTTTCACCATGACTGACAGATTCAGGGTGTCAAACACATGCTGTATGCAAAGGGGGTTTAGTGACCTAGTTTACTATGATATATGGGCTGCACGGTGGCTAAGTGGGTAGCACTGTCACCTCACAGCAAGAAGGTCCTGGGTTCGATCCCCAGGTGGGGCGGTCCGGGTCCTTTCTGTGTGGAGTTTGCATGTTCTCCCCGTGTTTGCATGGGTTTCCTCCAGGAGCTCCGGTTTCCTCACACAGTCCAAAGACATGCAATTGAGGTGAATTGGAGATACAAACATTGTCCATTACTGTGTTCAATAGAAACTTGAGAAGTGATGAATCTTGTGTAATGAGTAACTACCCTTCCTGTCAAGTTTAAAACATGAGGTTAAAATCCTAATAAACAAACAAACTAACTATTATATATGATAGAACAGCATAATAATAATAATAATATATACAGTACTTATGAGGCTTGCTATACGTCATAGTGAAATAAGTAGTATGTTTAATAGAGCCGAAGTACCCAATGACCAAAAATAGATGAGGTTTAACAAGAATGTTGTTAATAACGCCTATGAAGCTTGAATTCCCTTACAATCATAATATAACCAATCATAATATAACCCAATTATTTTATACACCTTTCTCGAAAATTTCTTTCACCAGAATAACTGGGCTGCTAATGATTGTAGGTAATAACAATTGGACTGCCTCGGCTGAACTAAGTTCCTGGGAAGATCTATAATGCTTTATGAGATTAGTATGATGCCACATATTTGCACCGATCACCTCCTTGTTTCTACACTCACTGTCCATTTCATCTTTGTAGTTCTACAATTACTAACTGTAGTTTATCTGATTCTCTGCATGCTTTGTTAGCCCCCTTTCATGCTGTTCTTCAATGGTCAGGACCCCCACAGGACCACTACAGAGTAGGTATTATTTGGGTGGTGGATCATTCAGAGCACTGCAGTGACACTGACATGGTGGTGGTGTGTTAGTGTGTGTTGTGCTGGTATGAGTGGATAAGACACAACAATGCTTATGGAGTTTTATGAACACCTCACTGTCACTGCTGGACTGAGAATAGTCCACCAACCAATAAAAAAACATCCAGCCTATAGCCCCATGTGGGCAGCATCCTGTGACCACTGATGAAGGTCTAGAAGATGACCAACTCAAACAGCAGCAGTAGATGAGCGATCGTCTCTGACTTTACATCTACAAGGTGTACCAACTAGGTAGGAGTGTCTAAAAGAGTGGACAGTGAGTGGACACAATATTTAAAAACTCCAGCAGCACTGCTGTGTCTGATCCACTCATACCAGCACAACACACACTAACACACCACCACCATGTCAGTGTCACTGCAGTGCTGAGAATGATCCACCACCTAAATAATACCTGCTCTGTGGTGGTCCTGTGGGGGTCCTTACCATTGAAGAACAGGGTGAAAGCAGGGTAAAAAAGTATGTAGAGAAACAGATGGACTACAGTCAGTAATTGTAAAACTACAAAGTGCTTCTATATGGTAAGTGGAGCTGATAAAACGGACAGTGAATGTTGAAACAAGGAGGTGGTTTTAATGTTATGGCTGATGTTTCTTGTATGATAAACAGTAGTTTATATGCTGATATTTGACTTCTGGAAATCATAATAAATAAAATAATGTAGCATTTGGGTTCCACCAAGGTCTTTAATTTGTTTTTGCTGTCATGACACAATCATTAAAGCTCCAAAGTGAAATATGTAACCTAATTTTAGACATAAATATGTTTAAACAAAAGTACTTTTGTTTAGTAAGTAAAAATAGGTCATGAGGGTTTTTATTCATCCTGACTTTAAGACAGTTCTATTTCATGTAGCTGCAGTGCTGAATCTGACTGAACTGTAAAGGTATCATCAGCATAGAAGTGTCAGCCAACATTGTGTTTGCAAATTTCATATCCAGGCGGCTGCATATGAAAGGAAAACTTTTATGGGCTGAGAACAGACACTGGGGGGACACCATATGGCACTTAAAACCTCCATGGATGGTTACAGATTTGTAGCAATATGTAACATCTTAACCAGGCGAGAACTGTCTGTCTCAAACGACCATGTTTCAAAGTGTTTATTAAAATTTCATGGTCACTAGTGTCATGTTGTAGGATCTACTTACAGTTTTAAACTAAAAGAGTAATGGGGCAGCTGCAGGAGCACTAAGCAGAATTTATAACAGCTCATTTGACACCTTATTTGTACCTAAGCCAGCTGGCAAGATAACTAGTGCTCTGATTACCATTGTGCTGAACACTGAACACTTCAGATTGAGAAACAAGTCCTTAAAGACTGGTATATTCATTGGGCTAAAGATTTCCTAACATTCCCTATCTTTTACATTAAAAGGCAGAAGTACAGATGTGCTGCAGGTGGCACAGCTGGTAAAGGTGGTGCCACATAATACGATTGCTTGATTGCTTTTGGTCCCTGTCTTCGAAAAGTAGTGCATGTTCATCCCATGTCTATGAAGGTTTCTTTGAAGTACTTGTTTCCTCCTACCTTCTAAAACCACCTCTATTGTGACCTCAGTTGTTTATGGTGTGGATCTATTTTGGGCCTTGGTCACATGATTACACCATACAATTGCTACAAATTAAGCTCCAAACTTCCTTTTATAACATTCTGAATATGCTCTACTACTGTCTGGAACCATTTACATTTACAGCATTTAGCAGATGCTTTTTATCCAGAGTGACTTACAACTAGGACTGAACACAGTTTGAGCAATTGAGGGTTAAGGGCCTTGCTCAGAGCTCCAACAGTGCAACTTAGCAATGGCGGAGCTTAAACTGGCAACCTTCTGATTACTTGTTCAGTACCTTAACCATATAGGGATGCACATGGCTCTGGCATACAAAAGATCCTCACCTGGTATAAGGGTGTTAAATGTATGCCAGGAAACATTCTCTATGGTATCTGTCTGTTTTGATGGAAGCTCTTGACTTGTTTCTGTATGATTTAATACGACATTTTATACGTCTACAGCATCAAAGGCAACCTGAGAATTTGCCTCTTTAGGGGTGTCTAACACATACTGCATGCAAACGGGGTTTAGTGGACTAGTTTGCTACAATAGCCACTATAAGAGCATAATAATAATAATAATATACACTTATGTGGCTTGCTATACGTCATATGAAATACATAGTATGTTTAATAGAGCCAAACGACCCAATGACCAAAAATAGATGAGGTTTAACAAAAATGTTGATAATAACACCTATGAAGCTTGAATTCCTTTGCAATCATAATATAACCAATTATAATACACTGATCAGTCATAACATTAAAACCACCTCCTTGTTTCTACACTCACTATCCATTTTATCAGCTCCACTTACCATATAGAAGCACTTTGTAGTTCTACAATTACTGACTGTAGTCCATCTGTTTCTCTGCATGCTTTGTTAGCCCCCTTTCACCCTGTTCTTCAATGGTCAGGACTCTCCCAGGACCACTACAGAGCAGGTATTATTTAGGTGGTGGATCATTCTCAGCACTGCAGTGACACTGACATGGTGGTGGTGTGTTAGTGTGTGTTGTGCTGGTATGAGTGGATAAGACACAGCAGCACTGCTGGAGTTTTTAAACACCTCACTGTCACTGCTGGACTGAGAATAGTCCACCAACCAAAAATATCCAGTTAACAGCGCCCCATAGGCAGCGTCCTGTGACCACTGATGAACTCAAACAGCAGCAACAGATGAGCGATCGTCTCTGACTTTACACCTACAAGGTGGACCAACTAGGTAGGAGTGTCTAATTGAGTGGACGGTGAGTGGACACGGTATTTAAAAACTCCAGTAGCGCTGCTGTGTCTGATCCACTCATACCAGCACAACACACACTAACACACCACCACCATGTCAGTGTCACTGCAGTGCTGAGAATCATCCACCACCCAAATAATACCTGCTCTGTAGTGGTCCATATGGCAAGTAGAGCTGATAAAAGGGACAATGTGTAGAAACCACGAGGTGGTTTTAATGTTATGGCTGATCGGTGTATAGATAACCTGTTTGATGGACTCAAATGCCCTTAAACCTCAGTAGTTTAAGTAGGTTTATTTGTTCTAGACCATTTTACCAGATCAAGCAAGCACTATTTTTACTCGCTCTATTTTTATTTCTGCAAGACCTGAACTTGTTTTAAGCCTTAATAACTTGTTATTGTAATATTGAGTGCAGTCTCAATATCATTAAGTAGCTCGCTTGTAGGTTCTTGGTTTCGACCTGCACTTTTCTCCCAGCATCCTGCAGAAGCGTGGACAGGGATCACAGCAATGAGTCATTCTTAATCATACTGCGTCTAGGAGCTGGTGCTGAGGTCACAACTACGGGAGCACAAACACACAGCAGTGTTTTAAAGCAACAGCAGGGGGTTCACAGCAGAACTGGTTGGAAGCCAAGCCATTAGTGCATTGTGGGAATGTAGAAGAGATAAAAAAAAAACTGCACACACACACACACACACACACACACACACACACACACACACACACACACATTCTGGGTCTGATAGCTTAAAAGGCAATCATTGTTTAAAAGTCATGTTCTTCAAAGTGAGCTAAAATACACAATAGTCACCATCACATCCAAATGACAGGATTGATGACATTATTACTGTAGTCATGGGTTTTGCCAAAAAGCTGCAATTTTGTTAAATCCATTCAATCTCTGGCTTTAAACTGAAAAAAAACAACAACATTTAGACCGAAAAATGGCGACTTCCTGCAAGTAGCGGGAAGCCATAGTGCACACTAGGGTTGGGCGATATGGCTAAAAAATCTTATCTAGTCATATCTCGATACACTTTTGAGAAGTGGCGATATACGATACGATATAATGTAAACTTAAAGTACAATGGCAGGCCACTGCCCGTATTTGAGCTTATATTGTTTATAAGTTATGTTAAAAACACAAAACAATGTAGTTCTGATCACATTGTGACCACATTGTGACTACAACCGCTAGGCAGTTGTAGCCTAGCGGTTAAGGTACTGGACTAGTAAGCAGAAGGTTCAAACCCCACCACTGTGAGGTTGCAACTGTTGGGCCCTTGAGCAAGGCCCTTAACCCTCAATTGCTCAAACTGTATACTGTCATAGTACTGTAAGTCGCTTTGGATAAAGGCGTCTGCTAAATGTCGAAAATGTAAATTCTGACTAATTACAGTGTTTATATTTTGTATTATTACAGGCTGTATTTGTATTCATACTGACAACATTTATATTAAACAAACCAGCAGATTCTCACAATTAGGGCTGTGCAATATGAATATTAAAAAACTCGTATCTCAATATGCCTTTGAAAAGTGACCACTGCCCGTATTTAACTTATATTGTTTATAAGTTATCTTAAAACACAAAACATGTTAGTTCTGACAGAATTACAGTGTTTATGTTTTGTATTATTACAGGCTGTATTTGTATTCATATTAACAATATTTATATCAAACAAACCAGGAGAATCTCACAATAATGCTTCGAAGAAATGAGCAAAATAAAAATCCAGAAAAATATAGTTGAATATTTGATCATGCTTTGCTGTCATTGCAAAATGAAAGCGCACGTTAAACGTTGTTCCATTAGGGATATAATCACTTTGTTTTTCTTCTTGAAGGCCACGTTACATGTTTCCAGAATATTTCCAGAATATAATAATACATTTTCAACAGTGTTTAGCCTCCTATAAGGTGAAAAGCTGAAACCAATTAAGAGAGAGATTAAAATTCCACCCAAATTCGGTATCCGGAATCTGATTGTTGTATACAGCTGTTTTTCAAGGCTTCATTTGTGTGAGCAAAACGAATGAATCTTTACCATAGATAAGAGCACAGCTCCCTGATTTGATTCCAATGAATGATTTGTTTGAAAAGAGTCGTTTCTGACTCTTTACTCAATGATTCAGTTTGCATGTGTGTGCGTGCACTCGCCCACCCACGCAGCGCTTGTGCTCTGTTTTAAATGTTCTCAAAAGGTAACCTGTGTATCCTATACATACACAATATATCGAATATGGCCATTTTTAACACTGTAAAAAGTAATATTGAATATATCGATATTCACGATATACCGCCCAGCCCTACTCACAATCACATTAATGCTGTCCGTTTTACTTCAAATTAATGCCAAGTTCACACTACACGACTTTCTGATTTGTCATGTCGCTGTACAGTTCACACTACACAACAAAATCTTTTGCACTCGGGAGTCTTTCAGTCGGTGTGTATTTCACACTGCACGACTGATCTGCGATAGGGGGTTTCACACTACACCATCAATCACCAACTGGAATCGCAGGCGAGCTTCTCTGGTCTCCCAAACTACGTTCTGTCACGAAAACACACGCGAGAAGTGACGACATGATACCACGTCCAAAAATGCACGTCAACAAGTAGCGAGTGATCAAAGTTTGTGCACTGATGTGCAGCGTAAAATCAAGTAGGAAAAATAAATAAATCTGAGTGGATTTGGCAACATGAGCAGCATGGATTGTTTTGTAGTATGTTGGAGGTTAATAAATATTTTTTGCAATGTAACGTTGGTGTTGTGTTTTGTAGAGAACAATAAGGTAAGAAATACTGTAAAACCTGTGTGTGCCGATGTATTCTGATCTAAACTATATTTTGCCCCTGTCCCGCCTTTTTACACTCCTCTCCTGCGTTTCCCCTCGCACCGTATCTTGCGTTCTCATTAAGTGTTCGTCATAGCACTCACTGCCAGTTGTGCAACTCAGATCAGATATCTGACATGCTAGATATCTCGATTCGCAACTGCTCGGCGAGACGCTCGGATCGAGTTGTTGGGTAGTTCACACATAGCGATTGAGAGCCGAGTTTCGATCGCCAAGCGAACGCCGAGTTGCTCCCGAGCCGGCAAATCTAGCGCCGACCAGTCGCCGAGCGTAAATCAGGGCAAAAATCGTGTAGTGTGAACTAGGCATAATGAGCGTCAAAAAAATCCCGAAAACGTTTAATATTTGATAATGCTTTGCTATCATTGCAAAATGAAAGCGCACGGTAAACAGCAGCACCACGACCCAAATCAACCACAGCTTACCTTGGAGGCCATCTTGTATATTTGTGCCCTAGTGCACACACACACATTATTATTATTTTTAGTGCTTACACAAAGCAACCCTAAAACTCTATATTTTCACCCTGAACGAAATATAATCTATGAATATTAATTAATATGCAGATTGGAAATTTACTTTGTGTTTTCCTGTTGTCTTATTAGAGACCATGACTATTTCCAATGCTTTATCCTGGTCAGACTACTAGGAAATCACTGGACGCATTGCAGACACAGACCCTGGACAGGATGCCAATCCATCTTAGGGCCTCGGCCATGGCCCTCCCCAGACATAGCCAACAACGTCTGTCTGCAGACATTAGACAGGCTGATAGCACTGCTTGGTTGGGTTGTGGACTAGTGACATTTACTGCTGTGTCACCCAAGTGGCTACTGAATTATATACTGTACAACATGTGAAATATTACACCACATTACAAATATAATTATTATTATTTATTTATTAGGATTTTAACATCGTTTTACACTCTGGTTATGTCATGACAGAAACAGTAGTTACTCATTACACAAGATTCATCACTTCACAAGTTTAATGTCAAACACAGTCATGGACAATTTTGTGTCTTCAATTCACCTCACTTGCATGTCTTTGGACTGTGGAAGGAAACCGGAGCGCCTGGAGGAAACCCACACAGACATGGTGAGAACATGCAAACTCCACACAGAAAGGACCTGGACCGCTTTACCTGGGTATTGAACCCATGACTTTCTTGTTGTGAGGCGACAGTGATACCCACTGAGACACTGTGCCGCCCCACATTACAAATAGCTTTACATTATAAACGAGAGACAAACTCTGTAGTTAAATGTTACAGGTCTCATTTGGATCTTCTTTGGGATGCTCATACTGGGTTGAGCATTTACACCGACTAGGCATAACATTATGACCACTGACAAGTGACGTGAATAACACTGATTATCTCTTCATCACGGCACCTGTTAGTGGGTGGGATATATTAGGCAGCAAGTGAACATTTTATCTTCAAAGTTGATGTGTTAGAAGCAGAAAAAATGGGCGAGCGTAAGGATTTGAGCGAGTTTGACAAGGGCCACATTGTGATGGCTAGACGACTGGGTCAGAGTATCTCCAAAACTGCAGCTCTTGTGGGGTGTTCCCGGGTGCGGTAGTCAGTATCTATCAAAAGTGGTCCAAGGAAGGAACAGTGGTAAACCGGCGACAGGGTCATGGACGGCCAAGGCTCATTGATGCACGTGGGGAGCGAAGGCTGGCCCGTGTGGTCTGATCCAACAGACGAGCTACTGTAGCTCAAATTGCTGAAGAAGTTAATGCTGGTTCTGATAGAAAGGTGTCAGACTCCATGCCTTAAGGGGTCAGGGCTGTTTTGGCAGCAAAAGGGGGACCAACACAATATTAGGAAGGTGGTCATAATGTTATTCCTGATCAGTGTATATAATAATAATACCATTAACAACAATAAAAATAACTTCATCTAATAACGTCTGTTAAGACTCAATCTGTCATGGAGATTAGACAATAGTGGGGCTCAGTTCAGAATCATGTCCTTTTACCTTGCCAAATATGAGTTATGGAGGTGCATGGATTAGCAAGTCAGTTCTTTTAACTCAGTCACATGTGTCTCATTGGGTGTTAATTTGCTCTAGGTGAGTGTTTTTGTTACCCATGGTTTCTTCCGCTAGTTTGGCCAGATTGTACCAGTGCCAGGTTCAACCTTGGCACCCACAAGAATTGAAAATGAATCCAATTTGCAGGAAGCTTAACCAAGGTAAAATAACACTGCACAAACATAAATAATAATGAGAAAATAAAAGTGGTGGTCAGGGCAGTTGTAGCCTAGTGGTTAAAGTACTGGTTCAGTAATCAGAAGGTTGTGGGTTCAAGCCTCATCACTGCCAGATTTCCACTGTTGGGTCCTTGAGCAAGGCTCTCAACCCTCAATTGCTTGGATTGTATACTGTAAGTCACTTTGGATAAAAGCATTTTATAGGGCAGTTGTAGCCTAGGGGTTAAGGTACTGGACTGGTAAGCAGAAGGTCGCCGGTTCAAACCCCACCACAGCCAGGTTGCCACTGTTGGACCCTTGAGCAAGGCCCTTAACCCTTAGTTGCTTAGACTATACTGTATACTGTATAAAGTAACTAACGAAAGACACTTAAACATCCACAGCATGCAATGGAGAAAGTGGACAGAAAAGCAATAGCGCAGAAAAAAATAAAGGCATACAAAAATAATTCTTGATTTTAACTCCGCTGCCACTGCACCACCAACCTTTTGATAATGGAGAGGGACAGACACATGCCTACTTTTAACATGCCACGACTTATTCATTTTGATGGACAGTCAAGTTTTACCTCCATTATGCCCCAGTCTAATGAAAATTCTTGTTAAGTTGTAAAAAATAATAAATAAACCTGGTAAAATAAATAAATAAAGAATAAATAAACCAGGTTAAACCATTTGTAAAAGCCCTACAAAAATTAAGATATGTTTATTGTAGAAAAAATTTAAACAATACCTTAATACTCTGTAACATGAAGTGATACTGTATGTTTCCAGTTATAAGGTTGACCTCCAATGAATTTTAATTATAGTAAAAATATTAGTAATGCGAGTGGTAATACTCTGTATCGGTATCAGTCCGATATTGGCCCAAATCACTGGATCGGATATCGGAAGGAAAAAAAACATGGAATACGATCCGATACTGTTGCTTAATGTAAATAACACTTAATGTAAATAAGGACATTGTTTGTGTGTAAAGCAAATAACACACAAAGATACGTTCCAACAGAGTGCTGTTTATTGCCAGCTTACTCGGCAACTGCCGTAACAAGGTGCATCTTGATGACATCATTAACATGTGCCACTGATCTACAACTCATCCGCAACAGCCATTCAGAAATTAAAACACACAGATCTACTTCAACTTTTAGCATTTAAAAAATCATCTACTGCTGCCACATCTAAAAACACTGTTTAAACACAATAAAAATCTCTTTATAAATGATAAATTGCTCACCTGAGATAAAGAAACTCTATTTTGTTCCGGCTTGGAGATCTCTCACATCCTCAATGATTAATCCATTTATAATTAAATAATAATAAATGTTCTGTGTGTAACAGTTAAAATAAAAACAGCAGTTTTGTATAGGTGTGATGTTGTAGGTTCTGTGTTTATTCCTTTAGAATATTTGCTTACAGTCTGAGCATTGTTATTTAGATAGCTAGTTTAACCATGGTGCATTGAGACATGTATTATTACTGCTTAGTTGTTTGAGAGGAGAAATGACGGTATCGGATTGGTATCGGCATCATCGGATACTCAATTAAAATTTAAATATACTCAAACGGTATCGGACATAAAAAAGTGGTATCGAGCCAGCCCTAATCGTCAGTAACAGACAGATACTAAACAAAATGTGACAGCGGTAGAAACTAATGGCTGAATTATCTTTCCTTTTTTTTACAGATGTACATTCAGACCACAACTCTGACCATCTCAGTCAGTCTGAGTGCCTCAGTGTCTCTGGGATTGCTCTACATCCCCAAAATCTATGTGGTGCTTCTCCATCCTGAACAGAACGTGGCCAAGCGCAGCACTCGCAGCCTAAAAGCTGTGGTCACTGCTGCAACCATGTCTAATAAATTTAACCCCAAGGCTAGCCTGCGACCCAACGGAGAGGCCAAGACCGAGCTGTGCGAGAACCTGGAAACTCAAGGTAATATAAAATATGATTATTTCTTTTTTTAAATGCTATTTTTTTTTACTGAAGTAAAAGTGTTGAGTGTTTAACAGCTGCATTTGTTCAGTGTATACAAATGGAAAGTAGTAATTGCTTTATAATAGCTGAAGTAAATCAAATTGAAATGTTAAAGCTTAAAGGTTTTATTAAATTGTAAAAACATGACAATTGTCAGGCTAAACCATGAAAAACAGTACAAAAAAAAAAATAATATACACTGATCAGCCATAACATTATAACCACCTCCTTGTTTCTACACTCACTGTCCATTTTATCGGCTCCACTTACCATATAGAAGCACTTTGTAGTTCTACAATTACTGACTGTAGTCCATCTGTTTCTCTACATACTTAGCCTGCTTTCACCCTGTTCTTCAATGGTCAGGACCCCCACAGGACCACTACAGAGTAGGTATTATTTAGGTGGTGGATCATTCTCAGCGCTGCAGTGACACTGACATGGTGGTGGTGTGTTAGTGTGTGTTGTTCTGGTATGAGTGGATCAGACACAACAGTGCTGATGGAGTTTTTTTTTTTTTCCTTTTTCTCCCCCTTTAGCACATGGGGGAGAAAAAAAAATGAGTGCCCTTTACCCTAAGGGCACTCATTCCTCATCTCTTGTGCAGGCGCCTCTAATCAGCCGGCAGAGGTCGTAATCGCATTCTGACAGAGAGAGACCCACATCCGGTTCTTTGTCCCACCCCCCAACTGAGCAACCGGCCAATCCAACAGCGCCTCGTGGGCAGCGTCCTGTGACCACTGATGAAGGTCTAGAAGATGACCAACTCAAACAGCAGCAATAGATGAGCAATCCTCTCTGACTTTACGTCTACAAGGTGGACCAACTAGGTAGGAGTGTCTAATAGAGTGGACAGTGAGTTGACACAGTATTTAAAAACTTCAGCAGCGCTGCTGTGTCTGATCCACTCATACCAGCACAACACACACTAACACACCACCACCATGTCAGTGTCACTGCAGTGCTGAGAATAATCCACCACCCAAATAATACCTACTCTATGGGTGTCCTGGGAGAGTCCTGGCCATTGAAGAACAGCATGAAAGGGGGCTAACAAAGCATGCAGAGAAACAGATGGACTACAGTCAGTAGTTGTAGAACTACAAAGTGCTTCTATATGGTAAGTGGAGCTGATAAAATGGACAATGTGTGTAGAAACAAGGAGGTGGTTTTAATGTTATGGCTGATCGGTGTATGTAAATATGACAAAAGCATTCTTCATCTTCAAGTATATAGTATGTTGTGACATTTCTGGATATTGAAATTTTCAATTTTATTCTACTCATTCAAATTCTGCAATGCAATCAGATTTTATTTCAGGACCAAACCAGCTGTCATTAAAACAAAACAATTCTCATCTAGTAAAATATTGAAATGCCTGTTTAATGTGCTGTTGTTCATCCCCACATTGGCTCTTTAAGCAGCATATGCACCTATTTAAAGGTTAATTTGCCAGGCTCATTCACAGTGATGACAACTACAAAGAGGAAAACTGCCTCTCCTTGTTAAACAAAAGTCTCTTGCTGACTGGCTAATTTAAATATGGATAAACTATGCACTAGGCAGATGGGCTGTGTACAACAGCAGTAAATAAAGCATAAAGAGCTGAATCAGCCATAACACCTTACACGATTATGCATGCCCACCCCTCCAACCAGAGCTGGCACAGATGGGAGAGTGAACACAGATAGCTCCCATATTTAAGAGAAACCACAGGATAAACAAGAAAAAATAGTCATAAGTAATTAATGCTTTCATTTTCTTCAACCAACATAGGCAGTAACAAACCCAGAATAATACACTGCACAGCCAAAATAAAATGTAGAAAAAAACCAGGCAATTTATGAAGCGTAGTAAAATAAGAGGGACAAAATTGTACAATCGGTACACAGTTGACTAAATGTTAACTGGTCAAATATAGGAGACAATAAAAAAGCTTTTATTTCTCAAGATGAAACTAAAAGAAACTGGGAATCAAATAAATAATATTTAATAAAATATCATTTATTTTTATTATTTTAAAAGAAAGGGGAACTTTGTATGGTTTTACACAGTGGAACTATGGCAGCAAACTGTCCAATGTGGCATCAGGTGATGCAACAGTCTAATCCACTAGCACACTACTGCAGAGATCTGAAAAATCTGAGAATTCAGTTAACAACATGGCTGTGTGGCCTTTTTATGTGCATTTTTCCACCTGAAGGACATACCTACTTTTTACGGCTTTTCATTCAGAAAGTTTATAAAATAAAACAACATTTATACACTGATGAGCCATAACATTAAAACCACCTCCTTGTTTCTACACTCACTGTCCATTTTATCAGCTCCACTTACCATATAGAAGCACTTTGTAGTTCTACACTGTAAAAAATGAGGTGTTGAAATTACTTTAAAAAATTAAGGCAAGTGTTTGCATGGATCTTTTTGAGTTGGATTAACTTTCTGTTCTATTAAGTAAATGGAACCTATCTAAGCCACTTAAAATATACTTAAATAAATTATCACAGTATAACTAAAATCACTACGTTGATCAACTTAAATATTTTGAGTTGATTTTTAAGTTGAATCTACTCAGGTTTTGTAATAAATACAACTAAATAAAGTCAAAATGAAGGACTACAAATTCAAGTTGTACCAACTCATTTTTTAAAGTACTCCCAACATAGAAAGATCCATGCAAACTATTGCCTTAATTTTTTTGCTTTTGTATTACTTAAAATACAAGCACACTTAACTACCACTCAAATAAATCAATTTCCAGACATCAAATACAATATCTGCATTTATTAAAAGTGCAAACAATTAACAAGCAGCAAAAGGGCTTGCACACACACACTATATATATATATATAACCACCATATATATTTCAACACCATCAGGCTTAATTAATCTGAATCTATTATGCTGAATATTATGAAGCTTAGTTAATTTGGACCTACTTAACAATTTAAGTTGTTCTAACATTAAATTGTATTTCTGTTCTACTTAAAACTGTATATGTAACCTTTTTTATTAATTATATGACAATTCAGTTAAAGAAAATGAAAGACACCTTTGGAAAGTCCATGTTTTGTTATGCAACAACAAATTAAAGCATCTGCTTTGGCAACCAGCTGCCTCACTTTTTTTTTGAGTTTTCTCAACTTCAGGCATTCGTACTTATTTTTTTTAGTTTCCTTATAAGTTCACTTAAAAGAATTTTTTTTCGGAATACAATCAAATAGTAATTGTAATTTTGTCCAACTTTAAATAGTGATTTGAGTGAACTAACAACCTAACTTAGCAAAGCAAGTTGCACAACTGCTTGGGCTCCTGAAGTTGAGAAAACTCAAAAAGGTGAGGCAGCCGGTTGCCTTAGTCAGCTTAACCTTTAGATTTTTAAGGTTGACTAAACATTTAACTTTAAGTTTACTAAACTGTGTTTTTTTAACTAAAAAAAGCAATTACTAAATGTTTTTTACAGGCAAAAGTTTTTTTTACATATCTGAACTGGCAGTTGGTAGCTCAGTGGTTAAGGTACTGGTCTAGTTGCTGGTTCAAGCCCCACCACCACTAAGTTGCCACTGTTGGGGCCCTGAGCAAGGCCCTTAAACCTCAATTGCTTGCATCGTATTCAGCCACAATTGTAAGTCTCTTTGAGTAAAAACATCTGCAAAATGTAAATGAATATGTTACACTCTTAACAAGTAGCTATGAAAGAAATTTAAGACAATTTAAGAAAATGTTATTAAAATGTTTATTTGACTTTCACAACAGACATTTATTTTAAGCCATAAACCTGTGCCACTCCAGCAAAAGTATAATTAGCATCAATAAACAAACTAGTTTTCTAGTATAGTAAGCAGAGTCAGGATACAAACACGGCAATGGCCAGGAGCACCCTTGGTAATGACACAATCTGTAATGTTTCAGTAGTACTTCTGGACTGGGATTGCATTGCATATTAATCTGCAATAAAAAACACAAACAATTTTAAAATCATATATTTCAATTTAAACAATATGATGATTTAGCTCTCGTTTAATAATCAATTAAGACATGCACAGTAAATCAGCTAAAGTTGAAGTATGTATGAAATTAGCAAAATTCCAATAAATTGACAATAACCATATTAATGTTTAAGTTTGCAACTATAGCTAACTATGAATACCATGAATGAGGCCCTACCTAATTCACAGCCGTGAAAATCACATCAAATGAGCCGCTTACTTACAATCATACTGCATCATAATTAAGTGTAACAGACTGTTTTGTAATGTGCTGTACCACAGACAAGTTTAGCTTACTAAGCTAACACAGTTAGCCCCAGGCCATTCAAACAAATGGGCATCAAAACCCGCTAGCATGTCAGCTAACATCGCTCTCTGTGTACCGAAAATGGTTAAATTGTCACCGACAAGCCCAAATTTGCAAATAGTTTACACTCGTACACCTTTATATAAATTAAAAATTTGAAAAGAACTCGCACTCGTCTGCCATACAATATTTGAAATCTTTGGTTGAGAAAATACGTAAAACTAAAATGCTAGTAATTCCCCTCGTTATTCAGTCAGTTTATACTTTATGCATTTCTTAAGTTTTAAACATAACTTGTATTATGTTGAATAGCTGAATACCTACCTCAGGGCAGGTCAGGGCAAAATCCAAAACTTCAGCGCGTTCTCAGTGACGGCCTCAGTGTTGGCCTCGGAGAAGTGCGCATGCGCGGTGACAGAACGTACTCGGAGCTTCTGATGCTCTTCTTTGCTTCGTTCAGACAACTCAGATATTTTAGTCGGCTCAACTCAAAATTGGTATGATGTTGAACTAAAGCAAAAATAATGCGTTGAAAAAGTTTACAATTTTAAGTTTGTCTAAAACAATGTCTTTTTAAGTTGCCCAAACTCAAACATTTGAACAAATGTAACAAACTTAATTTTTTTTGTTGAACTGACTTATTATATTACGTTTAATTTACTAATGTGCTGAATCATTTTTTACAGTGTACAATTACTGACTAGTCCATCTATTTCTCTACATGTTTTTTTCAGCTTGCTTTTACCCTGTTCTTCAATGGTCAGGACCCCCACAGGACCACTACAGAGTAGGTATTATTTAGGTGGTGGGTCATTCTCAGGACTGCAGTGACACTGACATGGTGGTGGTGTGTTAGTCTGTGTTGTGCTGGTATGAGTGGATCAGACACAGCAACGCTGATGGAGTTTTTAAACAGCTCACTGTCACTGCTGGACTGATAATACTCTACCACTGAAGAACAGGGTGAAAGCAGGCTAAAAGTGTGTAGAAAAAAACAGATGGACTACTGTCAGTAATGGTAGAACTACAAAGTGCTTCTATATGATAAGTGAGCTGATAAAATGGACAGTGAGTGTAGAAACAATGAGGTGGTTTTAATGTTATGGCTGATCAGTGTATATTGTTTAAGCAATTGAGGGTTAAGGACCAAAAGTGACAACTTGGCAGTGGTGGGGCTTGAACCAGCAACCTTTTGATTACTAGTCCAGTACCTTAACCACTAAGCTGCAACTGCCCTGTATCCTATATGAAATGTATGTGACGTCTGCTTAATGATTAAATGAAAATGTATTTTAGAGAACGACACTGTGCAGAGGTGCACCATCATGATGAAACCATAAAGAAAGTTTGCTAAACTGTCAAAAAGCTTAAAGGTCACAGATTTCTAGAATGTAAGTAATCCACAATAATTAGAATTATCTTCACAGAAACAGCGGCTAAATCTAAACCACAAAACAAGTCTTTGCAGCAGAAGCAGGGCAGAAATTTCATGAACACTCTGTTAAAAAGGTGGCATTTAATGGAAGTATAACAATAAATGTAGGGCAGTAATAGCTTGGCAGTTAAGTTACCACATGATCAAGGGTTTAAGCCTCTTCACTGACCATAGGTTTAAATCATTGTTCAAAGTTGCTTTGTCCACATACAGTAGCATGTGTGACACTGCCAAAGCCAACATTATCACATTTACAATTTTCCTTTATCCAAAGCGATGCAAGCAGGTGAGGGTTAAGGGCTTTGCTCAAGGGCCCAACAGTGGCAACCTGGCAGATGTAGGGCTTGAGCCAGTGACCTTCGAGTTACTAGTCCTGTACTTTAACCGCAGAGCTACCACTGCCCTACATTCAACAAGTAACCAGTAAGGCCACTCAGGTGGCGCAGCGGTAAAACACGCTAGCATACAAGAGCTGGGATTTCGAATCCATCGTATCGCATCTCAGCTCTGCCATCCAATTGGCTGTTGTTCAGGGTGGGACAAGTCGGGCCAGGGTTCTTCATAACTGGTGCAATTACTGTACAGCCTCTGCTGGTGCCTGCGCAAAGTTGGGGAATAATGCTGATCAGGGTGTGGCTCTCCGTGCACAAAGCTGATCCGCATATGAACTCACCTCGTGCAGGTGAAAAGAGGCAGAGGGGGCGTGTGTCAGTTGCAAAGCTCCTTAGTCAGCAGTGGAGGGTTGTATCAGTAGAGGTGAAGCATAACACAATCAGGGTAATTGTATATGACTAGATTAGATCAATTGGGGGGGGGGGGGGGGGGGGGGGGGTGCTGCTTCATGTTGTCTCCTTTTTGTGCTGCTTCATGTTGTCTCCTTTTTTTCAGGACTTACCCCCAAACAAACATACATCAGCTATAGCAACCATGCAATCTAGCAAAAATGCAAAAGGCAGCTTCCTAAGAGTCACTTGTGGAAGACAGCCTCTAAAGATGAACCACTCTTCTGGTTTCCAGATGGAGGAGAGATGTGACCATGGACTGATGACTTCACGGAACTTTCTACATGAAGAAGACCATAAGAAGACCCTGAGGGAAAAAGTGGGAAGTCCATACTGGTTCAGTGATGGTACTGTATGTTCCATTAATCACTGGCATCCAGCAAAACAGAAGCACACCCTGGAACCACCTGCAAACATTTATTACAACTTCTTTTATCTGTCTCACGTTACAAGAACATTATTGCATAAAGTGACACAAAAATAATCACCTTTCGATGCGAATACAGGCAGTGGTGGACAAAAAAAAAAGAAATCTTTTTTTCCAGCATGGGTTCTGATGTTTTCCTTCTTGGTGATGGTGACTACAGCAAATATCATTGTTTACAGATGTTGAGCATGCTGGTTTTGGCATCCGGTGTTGTGTTGTTTTTAATTTTGGTTCCTTTTTTTCTTTAAGAATCTTTTTGGAATGCATTCAAACCATGTTGCTGTGTTGTTCGCACACTACGAGCCCTTATGATAACTGTTTTAGTTGTATGAAGTTTTGAGGTAATGTTTGATTGTTCTTGGATACAAAACCTTCATTAAATTCCAAAACATTCAGTAGCTTTCACTGCCAACTTTGCTTTGGCAAAATGCAAAATTCCAGTTCTTACAAATTTAGCTCACTGAAAGAGAAAGCTTAAGCTAAAAGTTGTCAAACCGAGCTACTTAAGCTCCATCTTGCCCAAAATCACATATACACCGATCAGGCATAACATTCTGACCACCTTCCTAATATTGTGTTGGACCCCCTTTTGCTGCCAAAACAGCCCTGACTCGTCGAGGCATGGACTTCATTAGACCCCTAAAAGTGTGCTGTGGTATCTGGCACCAAGATGTTAGCAGCAGATCCTTTAACTCCTGTAAGTTGCGAGGTGCGGCCTCCATGGATGGGACTTGTTTGTCCAGCACATCCCACAGATGCTCGATTGGATTGAGATCTGTGGGATTTGGCACCCGGCCAACCACATAATATAAAAGAAAACGTGATTCATCAGACCAGGCCACCTTCTTTCATTGCTCTGTGGTCCAGTTCTTATGCTCATGTGCCCATTGTTGTCGCTTTCGGTAGTGGACAGGGGTCAGCATAGGCACCTTGACTGGTCTGCGGCTATGCAGCCCCATACGCAACTGTGATGCACTGTGTATTCTGACACTTTCCTATCAGAATCAGCATTAACGCCTTCAGTAATTTGAGCTACAGTAGCTCGTCTGTTGGATCGGATTACACGGGCCAGCCTTTGCTCCCCACATGCATCAGTGAGCCTTGGCCGCCCATGACCCTGTCGCAGTTTACCACTGTTCCTTCCTTGGGCCACTTTTGATAGATACTGACCACTGCAGACCGGCAACACCCCACAAGAACTGCAGTTTTGGAGATGCTCTGACCCAGTCATCTAGAAATCACAATTTGGCCCTTGTCAAACTCGATCAAATCCTTACCCCTGCCCATTTTCTGCTTCTAACACATCAACTTTGAGGATGAAATGTTCACTTGGTGCCTAATATATCCCACCCACTAACAGGTGCCGTGATTAATAGATAATCAGTGTTATTCACTTCACCTGTCAGTGGTCATAATGTTATGCCTGGTCGGTGTATTCATTCATCAAACATGATTGAAGGAAGTAGAATCTCTTGTGCTGATTGATTGAATATCACTTGTCATTTTTGTTTTCTACAGTATTTGTTTCCTCCAAACAGTGTTTTTCATGAATATATGTGTAGATCAGTGACGAATTAAAAGGGATATGTTGGAATGAAATGAAGCCCAGACAAATTGTGTGCCCCTAGTTGGAGTATTCCAACCCTGCACACAGTGTTTTCCACATGGTGTCAAAGCCACTGTGACCCAAACCAGGTTAAAGAAGTAACAATGAATAATAATTAACTAAATGCTTATAGACAGTTGTTCTACAAGATGAAATTACAGTGGTACCTTGAAACTCGACGTCAATTGGTTTTGGGAGTGTTGAGTTTAAAAGGCCTCAAATTTGAAGGTATTGTTTCTCCATAAGGATGTAGGGGAAACCTGTTAATGCATTCCATGGTCCTGTGGAACTGCATATATACACTGCCTGGCCAACAAAAGGTCACCACCTGGATTTAACTAAGCAAATAGGTAAGAGCCTCCCATTGGATAATTACTGCATGGGTGATTATGTTTCAGCTGGCAACAAGTTATTTAACCCTAACTAATGCAGTGAGTAGCTTCTCATTTGTTAAACAACCATGTCGAAAGACACATCCTGTGGTCGTGGAAAAGATGTTAATCTGTTTCAGAAGGGTCAAATTATTGGCATGCATCTAAGGAGATTGCTGAAACTACTAAAATCGGGTTAAGAACTGTCCAACGCATTATTAAAAAGTGGAAGGACAGTGGGGAAACATCTTCTTCCAGGAAGGAATGTGGTCGGAAAAAAATCTTGAATGATCGTGATCAGCAATCACTTAAACGTTTGGTGAAATCAAATGGTAGAAAAACTACAGTAGAACTCAGGGAGATGTTTAATAGTGAAAGTAAGAGCATTTCCACACGCACAATGCGAAGGGAACTCAAGGGATTGGGACTAAACAGCTGTGTAGCCTTAAGAAAACCACTTGTCAGTGAGGCTAACCGGCAAAAACGGCTTCAATTTGCTAGGGAGCATTAGAAGAAGGTCATGTGGTCTGTAGAGTCCAGATTTACCCTGTTCCAGAGTGATGGGCGCATCAGGGTAAGAAGAGAGGCGGCTGAAGTGATGCACCCATCATGCCTAGTGCCTACCGTACAAGCCTGTGGGGGCAGTGCTATGATCTGGGGTTGCTGCAGTTGGTCAGGTCTAGGTTCAGTAACGTTATGTGCCCAAAGAATGAGGTCAGCTGACTACCTGAATATACTGAACGACCAGGTTATTCCATCAATGGATTTTTCTTCCCTGATGGCACGGGCATATTCCAAGGTGACAATGCCAGGATTCATCGGGCTCAAATTGTGAAAGAGTGCTTCAGGGAGCATGAGACGTCATTCTCACACATGGATTGGCCACCACAGAGTCCAGACCTGAACCCCATTGAGAATCTTTGGGATGTGCTGGAGAAGACTTAATGAAAAATTAATGCAACTCTGGACAGATATAAATGTTGTGACATTGCAGAAGCTTGTGGAAACGATGCCACAGCGAATGCGTGCCGTAATCAAAGCTAAAGGCGGTCAAACCAAATATTAGAGTGTGTGACCTTTTTTTTGGCCAGGCAGTGTATTTTAGGCTTATGCAAAATAATGGGGTTGTTTTTGACACTTATACACTGAAAATAACACAAATACAATGTAAAAAAACACAAATACTATTAAAAAAAAGTTAAAAATAAATAACTGTTGCACAAAGCTTTACGTGAGTTATTGTACTAAAACGAGCAAGGAATTTCATTAGTGGAGAGAACTTATGAGCCGTAATAATTAAGAGAGGTTTAGTGTTTCTATGTCAAAATTTTAATACATTTAGTCACAGATACATGTGAATGCTTTCAAAGTGAATTTGACAGTTATTCCACACAAATGCAGATTCGTCTCATATTCGCACTTTGATGAGGTCTTACTGCACCGCTCAAGTGAAGCGCTGAACAAAGTGGCTGTTCACTGTTCATTTGAAATTAAATAAATCATTAAAAAAAAAAAAAAAAAGGTGAACACGTTGAGTTTAAGATAAATGTTGAGTTTAAGGGTACAAATTTCTCGATGAAGAGCGTTGAGTTTCAAAGATTTTGAGTTTAGGTAACGTTGAGTTACAAGGTACCACTGTACTAATTTACATCCTAGATGCTCTTTCACATATAATAAGTGAATGCAGATCTGATTAAACTAAATCAAAATAGCAAGAGGAAATAATAATAATAAAAAAAAAAACACTTAAAGAACAATCCAAGCCTGAATGGATTCAGGCTTGGATTGACAAGCCCTGTCCCGAGCTACTGCTCGGGACAAAATCAAAATAGCAAGAGGAAATAATAATAATAAAAAAAAGCCCTGTCCCGAGCTACTGCTCGGGACTAAATCAAAATAGCAAGAGGAAATAATAATAATAAAAAAAAAAACACTTAAAGAACAATCCAAGCCTGAATGGATTCAGGCTTGGATTGACAAGCCCCCCCCCCCCCCCCCCCCCCCCATCCCGTGGCTGTTATGTCATTTTCTAGCATGGTTCGGGTCACTCATGTCCTGTTATAAAAGCTTGTTGTGGCTCCATACTAACTAAGAAGCGTACGTTGTGTTTTCCTGTACTTTTTAACCTGTGGGTGTATTTTGCTGTCACATCCGGAAAAGTAAGGAGATTAAAATATGACAGCATTATGGTTCAGCAATACTTTGGGTAGGGTTCAAACCTTCTAACCTTTGCTCACTCGATCATGTTCATGTGTCTGTGTGGCTTTCCTCTGAGTTACTTTGGGCGTTTTCAGTGTTTCCAAGAAGGCTCCAGATCCACCCTGGCCATATTTATGATAAAGCAGTTACCAAATTTGGTAAATGAGTGAATGAATGAATAAATAAATGTTTAAAACAATAAATTTACAAAGCACAGCCCTTCGATTAGAAAACCCCTTAGCTACAGCAATTACATACTGCAAAACTAAACTAAAACAAGCTGTTTTCAATTTATCTGAGCTGTCTGGAAAGACCTTATGCACAAAATTTAAAAGCAACTAGAACAGGAAATTATATTGATATGAAGAAATTTTGTAATGTATTGCAGCGAAGCATTTTGTGGATGTCCTGTGAATTTAAGACTCACCTTTTATGATTTTCCTTTTGTTCATTTCTTTGCACTCTGTGTTGCTGAATGAAATCTGTTCATGTTGACCGTGCTAAATGGCAACTAAATGTGCGTTCTGGTATTGTTTGCGTTTGTCTCAAAACTAAAAAGAAAAAACTATAAACAGTGCCTGTACTGAATTATTTGTAAAATAAGGCAATGAGGTATGTGAAGCATGATCATTTTTATACATAAGTTGTTTCTAATAAAAATATTTTTCAAAATTCACTGTATATTTTTAATTCATCCTTTGTGAATGAATGTATTAGTGCAGAACAATTACATATACTGGGGTGGTCAAAATATTAGAAATCTAATAATAGAGCTTGCAAACAGCTGTACAGAAGAATTAACAGCATGTATTAGCTATAAAGGAGTTTCAATAAATATCACCATACGACTAACAGAATTAGCTCCTACACAAATAAACTGAATTAAGAAAAGGCCATATGCCAGGTGAGTCATCAAAAGTTAAAGTATGGCTTATATATTTTACTCAAGTAGAAGTATAAAAGTACATGCTACTGAATGCACTTAAAGTAAAAAGTAAAAGTGTTTCATTAGAAAAGCCTTTCTAACCTTTCGTTTTGGAAACAATGTCTTTTATTAAAGGCACAAGGTACACATCCATGATGCTGAGGGTACATAATGTACTGTACTACACCTGCATGAATCATCAGCAAAAAATATATAGAAAACATTATTTTCTTAGCTAACCACAGCAAAAACAGCATAAAACAATTTCAGACACAAATAATCAAAAAAAAAAATAATACGTTGGATCTTTTCAATAAATGCTAATGTTTACACTGATCAGCCATAACATTAAAACCACCTTGTTTCTACACTCACTGTCCATTTTATCAGCTCCACTTACCATATAGAAGCACTTTGTAGATCTGCAATTACTGACTGTAGTCCATCTGTTTCTCTGCATGCTTTGTTAGCTCCCTTTCATGCTGTTCTTCAATGGTCAGGACCCCCACAGAACCACCACAGAGTAGGTATTATTTAGGTGGTGGATAATTCTCAGCACTGCAGTGACACTGACATGGTGGTGGTGTGATAGTGTGTGTTGTGCTTGTATGAGTGGATCAGACACAGCAGCGCTGATGGAATTTTTAAACACCTCACTGTCACTGCTGGACTGAGAATAGTCCACCAACCAAAAACATCCATCCAACAGCGCCCCGTGGGCAGCGTCCTGTGACCACTGATGAAGGTCTAGAAGATGACCAACTCAAACAGCAGCAATAGATGAGCGATCGTCTCTGACTTTACATCTACAAGGTGGACCAACTAGGTAGAAGTGTCTACTAGAGTGGACAGTGAGTGGACAGGTATTAAAAAACTCCAACAGCGTTGCTATGTCTGATGTGTCTGAAAGCAGGTTAAAAAAGTATATAGAGAAACAGATGGACTACAGTCAGTAATTGTAGAACTACAAAGTGCTTCTTTATGGTAAGTGGAGCTGATAAAATGGACAGTGAGTGTAGAAACAAGGAGGTGGTTTTAATGTTATGACTGATCAGTGTAAACAGTAGCGTTTATTGAAAAGATCTAACGTTTTGTTTTTTTTATTACTTGTGTGTGTAGAAACAAGGAGGTGATCTTAATGTTATTTCTGATTGGTGTACATTGGATCTTTTCAATAAATGCTACTATTTATTTATTGATTTATTAGGATTTTAATGTTTTCATGTTTTACGATTTATTCATGGAACTTCTTAGTTTGAAGCTTTGTCACTGAAAACAGTGGTAGCAGTGCATCATTACCAGTTAGCCAGCATCAAAATATTTTAGTTGTAACAATGTCCTCCACATTGTTCACTGACACGTTTATTTAAAATGACATGTTAACAAATGTACTTCTTTGTTTCTTACTACAGCATGGGTTCTGCAGCTTTTAGAGGCTCATTGACCGTTTGATCATTTCTATCATTTCACATTTTTACACATATAGCCCACACGTGTCACAAGAAACTGCAAACAAAGCAATCATTAAATAAAGAAGTAAGCATTGCAAAAGGAGGCAGTTTATCAAAGTGAATTTAAAAGGCACATTAGTATTCGTGAATTATGTCGCCATCAGATCAAACAGTGCAGAAGCAGACAGGTGCTATAAAACAGAGCTACGGGGGTGACACGCCTTGATGTGAAACACCGCAGCTAGAGATAAATTACAGCACATGCTCGGCTTATTTAGGTCCATCTATAATATAGAACATAAAACAGGGACCTGATTGTAGTGCTAAAGTGTCACATGACCAAGTCAGGCATTCAGACTCCTCTGGGTGAGAATGTTTGTCACTATATAATTTTATTGTGAAATAAAATGAATCCTGCTCTTTGATTGGAAATGATTTTAATCAAGTTGCATACGGTCAAAATGAAAGTTTCTCAACACTTACAAGGAACATGTCATGACATGCCAGTCTCGGCTTTTCAGTTATTGCTTTCATTTGTCTCTATCATTTTATGGAAGTTATTGCAAGGTTTTTTGAAAGTATGGCAAAATCTACTAGGTGATATCTACCTAATTTGGTATGTCCCTTTTATATATTTAATTCCCACCAACTGCTTTCATTCAGCATTAACAGGCTTTGGGCACAACTCGGTTTGAGTTTAACCAAATTTGATTGGCTTGGATGGGTCTTTTAACACTTTCTGCATCACACTAGTTCCACTGGCAGCACAATGTTCCAAAATCATATTTTTTTATATTGTGTAAGTGCATACTAATAAGACAAAACAAACAAAAAAATGACCACTGCATACAGTGTCTTCCTGTTTTCTTGATCAAATTACTTTAACAATATTAAATATGATAGATGTGCCGCTCAGGTGGTGTAGTGGTAAAATACGCTAGCACACCAGAGCTGGGATTTCAAATACAGTACATCGGGCTGGGATGGGCGGTTACATGAACAACTGTTGTTCAGGGATGGGATGAGCCAGACCAGGGTTCCTCATAACTGGTGCAATTACAACCTCTGCTGGCTGATGCCGCCTGCACAGGGATTTGGGAATAATGCTGATTAAGGTGTGGCTCTCTGTGCACAAGGCTGATCCGCATATGAACTCCCCTCGTGCAGGTGAAAAGAGGCAGTCGGTACTGATCACGTGTCAGAGGGGGCGTGTGTCAGTTGCGAAGCTCCTCAGTCAGCAGTGGATGGTTGTTTTGGTACAGGTGAAGTGAACGCAATCAGGGTAATTGGATATGAATAGATTAGGGGAGTAAATTGGGGTGAAAAATCAGAGTAAAAGAGAAAAGAGATGTGCCAGAAAGGCTCAGGTGACCATGGACCATTGACAATTATGAGCCTCATAAAGAAATAAAGAAATTTTCTGGGCATCCACACCAAAAGAAGGAGACGCAGAAGAACAGGTTAAATAGGCACATTAATTAACACCACAGGTGTTCCCACTCACCAATTAACCTTCTCATTCGCCTGTAATCTCCTTTAATCTTTAATCTTCTCTTACAAAGCTTTAACAAAGTAAAACATAAAGTTGCATACATTGCATAAACCAATGGCATGGATCGGTCATGTAGGAATCTTTGTGTATACGCTGTGAACAACGTATAACACAGCCTGCATGATTACTTAACAACAGCATTATCAGTAATGATATCTGTATAAACAGTGTAAACAACAATATCAGGGGCATGACAAAACAATTTTATAACACTTTATAATGCATGATGGGTACATTCTTTATAAAGAACGATTATTTGAATTATACTGCTACTACTACTACTATTATTATTATTATTATCATTATTATTATACCTTTTGGACAACACACTACACAGATGTTTTACATAAAGATGTTTACAGAATATACACCGATCAGCCATAACATTAAAACCACCTCTTTGTTTTTTACACTCACGGTCCATTTTATCAGCTTTACTTACCATATGTGCGGCTAAGTGGGTAGCACTGCCGCCTCACAGCAAGAAGGTCCTGGGTTCGATCCCCAGGTGGGGTGGTCCGGGTCCTTTCTGTGTGGAGTTTGCATGTTCTCCCCATGTCAGCGTGGGTTTCCTCTGGGTGCTCCGGTTTCCTCCCACAATCCAAAGACATGCAAGTGAGGTAAATTGGAGATACTAAATTGTCCATGACTGTGTTTGATATAACCTTGTGAACAGATGAATCTTGTGTAATGAGTAACTACCGTTCCTGTCATGAATGTAACTAAAAGTGTAAAACATGACGTTAAAATCCAAATAAACATAAACAAACACTTACCACATAGAAGCACTTTGTAGTTCTACAATTACTGACTGTAGTCCATCTGTTTCTCTGCATGCTTTGTTAGCCCCTTTTCATGCTGTTCTTCAATGGTCAGGACTCCCCCAGGACCACTACAGAGCAGGTATTATTTAGGTGGTGGATCATTCTCAGCACTGCAGTGAAAATGACATGGTGGTGGTGTGTTAGTGTGTGTTGTACTGGTATGAGTGAATAAGACACAGCAGCGCTGATGGAGTTTTCAAACACCTCAGTGTCACTGCTGGACTGAAAACCACTGATGAAGGTCTAGAAGATGACCAACTCAAACAGCAGCAATAGATGAGCGATAGTCTCTGACTTTACATCTACAAGGTGGACCAACTAGAGTATCTAATAGCGTGGACAGTGAGTGGACACGGTATTTAAAAACTACAGCAGTGCTGTTGTATCTGATCCACTCATACCAGCACAATACACACTAACACACCACCACCATGTCATTTTCACTGCAGTGCTGAGAATGATCCACCACCTAAATAATAAATACTCTGTGTGGTCAAAGCAGGTAAAAAAAGCATGCAGGGAAACAGGTGGACTACAGTCAATAATTGTAGAACTTCAAAGTGCTTCTATATGGTACAGTGAATGTAGAAACAAGGAGGTGGTTTTAATGTTATGGCTGATCGGTGTATATGCATACACTGTACAATCACTGTTGGGTCTTTTTGCACTGCAGTGTCAGATTGAGAAGCAAACGCTGTTTCACCAGTGCTTGGGTGGCGCAGCAATAAATTATGCAAACCCACTACTGCTGGGATCCAGGGTTCGAATACCCAGTGGTGCTCTCAGCCGGTCCAGCATCTACAAACAGACATAGTTGACTGTCTCTCTAGGGGTTGGCCAAGGCCCTGTGATGAATTGGTGTCCTATCTGGGTGCATTACTGCATTGCACATAGTGTATTCTGGGAAACTGGAACTACTGTGACCCTGACCAGGATCAGCTGTGGTAAAACATAGTAGGGATAATTATTAAAAGTGCACCTGACAATAAAAATATGTCCTTATTTTACAAATTGTGGGATTATATTTTGTAAGAAAATGTGTTTATTGTTTGTGCATAATTCTGAGCCAAAGTATGAATCTGGGTTTTCTACTTACAGGAGAAAAAAAATGCCAGAGACCAGAATTTTACTCTAGTGAAACTGGACGTGTTTGTTGACACCTCTATTCACAGTTTGTCTTCTGCTCAGAAATAGATGGGATGGGTTTAAAAGCTGGAGGATAATATTTAGTTTCAGTTTAGTAAAACAGCACCACCTTGTGGTTAGTGTAAATAATCTTATAATAATAATAAAAGAAGGCACAAATAAGTAAAGTAAGTAAATAAATAAATAAAGCTATTTTTATTGTATTATATTTAACAAAACAACCAACTTGCCCTGTGTAAAAAATATAATTGCCCTCAACCAAACTGAATTGAATTTTAACATTGAGGCATTGTTACAGGGCGGCACAGTGGCTCGGGGGTAGCACTGTCGCCTCACAGCAAAAAGGTCCTGGATTCAATCCCCCGGCAGGGCGGTCCGGGTCCTTTCTGTGTGGAGTTTGTATGTTCTCCCTGTGTCTGCGTGGGTTTCCTCTGGGAGCTTCGGTTTCCTCCCACAGTCAGGCTAATTGGAGACACTGAATTGCCCTATAGGTGAATGGGTGGGTGGGTGTGTGTGTCTGCCCTGCGATGGACTGGCAACCCTATCCAGGGTGTTACTGTGTGCCTTGCGTCGGGATAGGCTCCAGCACCCCAATACCCCCCCTACACCCTAATTGGATAAGCGGTTAAGAAAGTGAGTGACTGAGGCATTGTTACAAACAGTACATTTCATTAATTCATTTATTGTTTGTTTTACCACTGCTTTATCAAGATCAGGGTTGCGGTGGGTCTGATTCATTGGGCAAAAAAAAAGGAAACACCCAGGACAGGTCACCAGTTCATCACAGGGCAAACACACTCTCACACACATGTTCACACCTTGGGCAATATTTAGTAGCTCCAGTTAACCTGACTGCATGTCTTTGGACTGTGGGAGGAAACCAGAGCACCCGGAGAAAACAACCGGAGCAGAGGGAGAACATGCAAATTCCACACAGAAATGATCCTGGCCACCCAGCCAGGGAATCAAACCCAGATCTTACTTGCTGTGAGGTGACAGTGCTACCCATTATGCCACCGTGCTGCTGCTGTGTATGTTAATATGAGTTAATGAGTTAATAACAACAATATTGTAGGTTTAACTGTATGTGTATATTTATGTCTTTGAGTATGAATGTAAACTTAGGGTATCTTGCATCTGCCAAACTGATCAGCACCTTTGGTTCGAGTTATGGTCAGGTCAAGGGTGATAATGACCCTTAACATATTATACTGCTGCGCCACCCAATCACCCACGCATTTTTTTTTAACGAATGAGAGTGGGCGGGTGCTATTACGTGAAAGTATTAATAGATAGAATAGATAGAATGCCTTTATTTGTCATACATACATATACAGATGTACAGTACAATGAAATTCTTTCTTCGCATATCCCAGCTTGTTTTGGAAGCTGGGGTCAGAGCACAGGGTCAGCCATTGTACGGCGCCCCTGGAGCAGACAGGGTTAAGGGCTTTGCTCAAGGGCCCAACAGTGGCTGCATGGCAGAGCTAGGATTCAGACTCTTAACCTTTCAGTTAACAGCCCAAGGCTCTACCTACTAGGCTACCACTGTCCCTGTATTAGGTATATACAGTGGTAGTAATTTTTTAATCTGTGCAACTGAAGTTAACGTAATATACTAAAACCACTCCAGTCTAGCTTGGTTTAAGACACTTAAAAGATGTAATTTTAGACATATCGGTACAAAGTAAAGTGAGTTAACTAAATCAGTAAAAAACAATGAATAATTAAATAAATAAATAGAAATTATACAAGCCACAATTTATTATGCAAACACAATTTAGAATAAATAAATTTGATTAATTAATAAAATATTTATTAAAGGAAATAATTGAAAAAAAAAAATAATTGCAAGTCAGGCCTTCACAGTTACTATTTTTGATGACTGAATGGCCACAAATTCCTCTTATAGCTGCAACTGAGGGCAACTTCATATCACTGCCTGTGGTCTTAAAATAGAATGCTCAACACGTTCATAACCAGGTGCCTTTCTACTTCTATACTTCTAGACAGTTATCAATGTGCATATGCATGTTAAAATCAATGTAATGCAGGATCTATAGGTGGCTCACCTGTGTTCAATTCCCTGTTACAGAACTACACTTTCTCTTCTTGACTGATTGCAAGTGACCTGCACTTACTGTGATTAACAGTCGCTCTGCAGCTTGTCAGTACAGTAGCAGGAGTAATTTCTTAGCTTTCTTTGTCAGCAGATTGGAAGGTGTAATTTTGACCAGTGCAGTCGTGACGGTCCCCAAGAGGTCACAGCCTGTAATCGTGTCTCGATTAGAGGGGTTGTACACTGCAAATTACTTCACATCGTTGTTGTGGCAGTGTTAATTCTCACCCACTGAAAAATAAAGGAAATCCATCCAGCGTGAGAAATGCATTATCCGCATCCTGAGCTTTTCCCATCAGCACACACTCATGATCATTAATATTCCAGACCTGCTATTAAGCCTATTGATGATGATGTGCTGGTTTATCATACAAAGGAAACTTACAAAAATGTTCAATATTACAGCAAAACTGACACAGTTCTCAAAATGAATTGCGATTGCTGAGCCAAATCTGGACTCAAAAATCAATGTATTTAATAAGAATCTGAGGATGCAGCATTAGCCACTTTATAACTTATCATCTCAAGGCAGAATGCTAATGCTGTGACTTGTCAGGAACAATGTCAACCTGAAGGAAATTACATTTCAGATTCAAACTTTGTAACAGAATGAATTGATTATGTATTTTCCTCAAGGTGCCACTGAAATTAAAACATGATTTTAATGCATTTACACATTAATAACTGTCTAGAAGTGTAGAAGTATAAAGACACCTGGCTCTGAACGTGTTGAACATTCCATTCCAAGTCCACAGGCAGTAATATGAAGTTGCCCTGCATTGCAGCTATGGGGGCCTTTAGGAGGGCCTTCCACAATATTCTGGAGTCTGCCTGGGGGAATTTGTGCCCATTGGGTTTTCAAAAATAGCATTTGTGAGGTCAGACACTATAGTGCAGTGACAAGAGCAGTAGCTTTTCCATGGCTACTTTCCTTCCTTCCTTCATCCCTTCCTTCCTTCCTCCCTTTATTCATTTCTTCCTTCCTTCATTCCTACCCTCCTTCTCTCCTTCCACCCTTTTTTCCTCCCTTCATTCCTTTCTTCCTTTTCTTCCTTCCTTCCTTGCTTTATTTCTTCCTTTCTTCCTTCCTCCCTTCATTCCTTTCCTCCTTCCTTCTTTTCTTCCTCCATCCCTTCCTTCCTTCTTTCCTTCCTTCTTTCCTTCCCTTCTTCCTTCCTCTCTTCATTCATCCCTTCCTTTCTCCCTCTCTTCCTTCATTTCATCTCTTCCTTTCTTTTTGTCTCCCTTCCTTCTTTTCTTCCTTCCTTCCTGCGCTACCTCCTTCTTCCCTCTCTTTCTTCCTTCCTCCCTTCCTTTCTCTCTTCATTCATCTCTTCCTTCATCCCTTCCTTCCTCCCTTCATTTATCCCTTCCTCCCTTCCTTTCTCTCTTCATTCATCTCTTCCTTCATCCTTTCCTTCCTCCCTTCATTTATCCCTTCCTCCCTTCCTTTCTCTCTTCATTCATCTCTTCCTTCATCCCTTCCTTCCTCCCTTCATTTATCCCTTCCTCCCTTCCTTTCTCTCTTCATTCATCTCTTCCTTCATTCCTTCCTTCCATCCTTCCTTTCTTCCTCCCTTCATTCCATCCATCCTTCCTTTCTTCCTTCCTTCCTTTCTCCCTTTCATTCTACCTCTCTTCATCCCTTCCTTCCTCCCTTCCTCCCTTCCTTCCTTCCTCCCTAAATCTCTTCCATCATTCATCCATTTCTTCCTTCCTTCCATTCTTCCTTCATCTCTTCCTTCCTTTCTTCCTCCATCCCTTCCTTCATTCTTTCCTTTCTTTTTTCCTTCCTCCCTTTATTCATTCCTTCCTTCCTTTCCTCTGTCCTTCCCTCCTTTTACTCCTTCCTTTCCTCCCTTCCTCCTTTCCTTTCTTTCTTCCCCATTTTCTTCCTTCCTTCCCTCCTTCATTACTTCATACCTTTCCTTCCCCTCTTTCCTTCCTCCTTTCCTTCATTTCTTCTTTCCTCCCTTCCTTCCTTCATCTCTTCCTTTCTATCTTCCTTCTTCCCCTCCTTCCTTCCTTTCTTCCTTCATCTCTTCCTTTCTATCTTCCTTCTTTCCCTCCTTCCTTTCTTCCTTCCTTCCTTTCTTCCTTCATCACTTCCTTTCTATCTTCCTTCTTCCCCTCCTTCCTTTCTTCCTTCCTGCCTTCCTTCAACTCACTTTATACTCATATGTATAAAGTTACTTCCTTTTCATTATGAGTTTAGTCATAACAAATGAGTTATGAATATATCATGTTTTAATATGTGTGTATTTTATGTTAATCTAATACACAAAATGACCAAAAGTATGCGGACACCTGATTGTGAGCTTGTTGGACAACTTATTTAAAAACAAGGGCAATAATATGGTGCTACAGCTGTGCTACACTCTTTACACCTCTGGGTGTAGCTTCCCGCAAAATTTGTGTGTTTGTGAATTCAGTCAAATTCAGTGACCATTTAGTCAAATAATACTGGACTAGAAGGCCTGATTTGTCATCAATGATCCAATTCATCCCAAAATTGTTGGAACGGGGTTGTCCCCATAGTTGAACAATTTGAAAATGTTACTGTGTTACTGACCTTTTACTTTTAAACTGATAATCATCAACACAAGCATAACCAGCCTGGGGTAAATCTGCACCCAGTGTAATTGTATTTTGCTTAAGATGCTGGTTGGAATTCTCTAGTGCTGTTTTAATCACTACAGGAATTGTACACAGTGTAGCTCAAGCTTAGAATCACTGTGTTTAAAATGCAATGCCATGCGCTGCTTTGACAATTTAATTTACTATTTCATTTTAGTCCTGTTTAAAAGTTTGTGGGGTTTTTTTTGTATGTCTCAGAGGACCTCTGCAATTACATTATTTCAAGATAATTGCTTTATTCTTGAATATATTATTATTTCTCCTTTACTGTTAAGTGTATTGGCCATGAGCTTTTTAGACAGATCTCAAAACCATAAAATTAATAAGGAGTTAACACCCCTCACACTCCTTGGAAGGCTTTATACAAGCTTTTTTTTAGTGAAGGTGGCGGTATACACTAAAGAAATAGACCAGGCACTGATAAATGAGAAGGCTTACTTGTAATTGACATTGTACTTCAGCTCAAAGGTGTTCAGTGGGGGTGAGGTCAGGTATATATACACACTCTATACACTATACACATGACTCTATATATACACAGTGAGTTAAAAATGAGCCTCTGTACCTTTGCCCAATATTTTGGCAAAAAATGATACATTTTTAAAATACTTTCACTGCATATATCTGCCACGCTCCCTCTGACGTGTGCACAGTCCACTGACCTTTTCTTATCAGCCCATACTGATATGGTGGATTTAAATGAGAGGCTGGTCTCTGCTGGTCTTTGCATTCCTCCACTTCTGTACAGGTGCCTCGGGCTACTGACCAGGGTCCCTACACAGCGCCAAAGACCCCACTCACTGTTTTGTCAGTTTTTTTTCCACCCAGCAGACTAGTGGCCGATTTTGTCTGCTGCAGGCACTACCAATTGCTACTGGTTGGCGCCCAGCCGTCTGGTAGCAGAACTGAAATCCGAACCTGAAGAGTTCAGAATCCCAGTGCTGGTGTTCTAGCGGAATATTCTACTGTGCATTTTCTAATACTCTGTGCTGTCATGTGACAGGGATACTCTTGGTCCAAAAGAGGCATCAATGTAATTAAAAATCACAGCAGAACTGCTGAAGTGTGGTTTATTTTTGTATGTCTCAGAGGACCTCTGCAATTACATCATTTCAGGATAATTGCTTTATTATTGAATATATTATTATTTCTCTTTTACTGTTAAGTGTATTACCCATGAGCCCTTTAGACCTCCCATCTCAAAACCATTAAATAATAAGGAGTTAACACTCCTTACACTTTTTTGGAACGCTTTATACAAGGATAGACCAGGCACTGATAAATGAGAAGGCTTACTTGTAATTGACATTGCACTTCAGCTCAAAGGTGTTCAGTGGGGTTGAGGTCAGGACTCTATATATACACCCTCTATACACAGGACTCTATATACACACACAAGGTAAGTTAATGGGCAAAAAATTATCAATTTTCAAAATGTCACTTTCACTGTTACAGCACCAGATCATGATGAATAATCCAGACTGATGATCCCTAGAAATTTGACATGTTGACCAATGGGTCTGAGGTTTGTCCTCTTGGCTGAGCACCAGTTCTTAAACTTGCGCTATGCTGTCATAGGCACGGCCACTTTTCGGTCAACTGCTTTGCTTTCGCTATTTGTAGCTACCAGTTTTAGAGATCATAGGCAGAAATTTTAAAGTCCTCCCTTTTTCCAATATTTTTCTGAATTCAGCAAGTAATATCATGTATATACCATTTGTTTGTTTGTTTATTAGGATTTTAACGTCATGTTTTACACTTTAATTACATTCATGACAGAAACGGTAGTTACTCATTGCACAAGATTCATCAGTTCACAATGATATATATCGAACACAGTCATGGACAATTTTGTATCTCCAGTTCACCTCACTTGCATGTCTTTGGACTGTGGGAGGAAACCAGAGCTCCCAGAGGAAGCCCACACAGACACGGGGAGAACATGCTAACTCCACACAGAAAGGACCAAGACTGGGGATCGAACCCAGGACCTTCTTGCTGTGAGGCGACAGTGCTACCCACTTACCGTGCCGCCCTGTATATACCATTTACTAACCTTTATAGTTTAATATAATTTATTATCATTTAATACAATATCGTCGTCTGCTGGTGTTGAGTGGAAACACAAATTGTTGTCATGGTAACCAATATTTTAAATAAGTAAAATGACCTCATTGTTGTGTACAACAGATGGATGGATGGATGGATGGATGGATGGATGGATGGATGGATGGATGGATGGATGGATGGATGGATGGATAGATGGATAGATAGATAGATAGATAGATAGATAGATAGATAGATAGATAGATAGATAGATAGATAGATAGATAGATAGATAGATAGATAGATATCCATTGTGTATATTTGCCTCTGTAGAACAGCGAGCTCTAAAGATTCGTGAAGCGTTAATTAAGGCTTTGGCAGTACCTGCTACCAACCATGTAATTTCTACAAATTTAGAGATGTGGGTGGTAAATACGTAGCATGTGGGTGCACATCTCAATCCTTTCAATGCACGACTTAATGTAATTATACATGTTTCTCATGTAGCAGAGAGAAAGTAGGTAATTTTCTCATCTAGTTCTTAGCAATTATTACTGTAGCCTATCTGTTGCTATGCACATTTCTAACCATCTCAACAAATCAATAAATCTAAAGGAAAACTTATAGCACCACCACTGAGTAAATATTATTTGGGTTATGGACTATACTTACTGTAGTGACAAAGTATCACTTTAGCAGTTCTGCTGTGATTTTTAATCACATTCATGCCTTCAAGAGTAGTCCCTGTTACATGACAGCACCTAGTATTTGAAAGTGGAATATTCCAATAGCACACCAGTGCTGGGATTCGAATCTCAGCTCTTCTACCGGTTGTCTGGGCACCCCCTAGAGGGCACAATTAACAGTGCCTGCAGCAGACAAAATCAGCCACTAGTCTGCTGAGTGGAAAAGAGCAGACAAAAAAGTGGTTAGTAGCCCAAGGCGCCTGTACAGAAGTGGAGGAATGCGGAGATCCATGTGTGACTCTCCATGTGCGAGACTGGCCTCACCTGCATACCCACCAAAGTATGGGTGAATAAGAAACAGTCGGTGGACTGCACACATGTCGGCGGGAGCATGACTAGAGGAAGGCCAATTGGCTATGCTAAAATGGGAGAGAAAGATCTACCATAGGGTTTCAGCCATACCCTCAGACATTGCCAATCGCTTAAAAAGACATGATAAGGGCAGAAGTAGCTCAGTGTTAAAGGTACTGCACTAGTAATTAGAAGGTCACTGGTTCAAGCCTGGGCAGGTAGTGGGTAGCGCTGATGCCTCACAGTAAGAAGGTCCTGGGTTAAAATTTCCTAGCCCCGACATCCCCCATATCCAGGGTCCTTTGTGTATGGAGTTTGCATGTTCTTCCTATATCCATGTGGATTTCCGTCAGTGCTGTGGTTACCTCCCACAAGTCCAAAGACATACCGTCAGACCAATTAAAAATAAGTGAGTATGAATGTGTGTGTTTTTCAACCTGTCAGAGGTGTTCCCTTCCTTTCACCCAATTAATCAGACACACCATGATGCTCACCACAATAAAATGGTGGTAAAACAGAATAAATGAATTAATGGTTCAAGCCCCACCACTGCCAGGTCCCCTTTGCTGGACCCTTAAATTGCTTGGATTTGGTTGCAATTAATGTAAATGTAAAATGTCTGTTTAGACTCCCAGCCAGCCAACAGCATTGTTGGTATTGGAACCCCAAATATCTGCACCACCGGGGGGTTATATTTTATAATTTATATGACATATACACCGATCAGCCATGACATTAAAATCTTTGCTTTGTTAGCCCCATTTCACCTTGTTCTTCAATGGTCAGGACCACCACAGAGCAGGTATTATTTGGGTGGTGGGTCATTCTCAGCACTGCAGTGACAATGACATGGTGGTGGATGAGTGGATCAGACACAGCAGCGCTGCTGGAGCTTTTAAATATTGTGTCCACTCACTGTCCACTCTATTAGACACTCCTACCTAGTTGGTCCACCTTGTAGATCTAAAGTCAGAGACGATCGCTCATCTATTGCTGCTGTTTGAGTTGGTCATCTTCTAGACCTTCATCAGTGGTCACAGGACGATGCCCACGGGGTGCTGTTGGCTGGATATTTTTAGTTGGTGGAATATTCTCAGTCCAGCAGTGACAGTGAGGTGTTTAAAAACTCCATCAGCATTGCTGTGTCTGATCCATTTATACCAGCACAACACACACTGACACACCACCACCATGTTAGTATCACTGCAGAGCTGAGAATGATCCACCACCCAAATAATACCTACTCTGTGGTGGTCCTAAGGGATTCCTGACCATTGTAGAACAGCATGAAAGGGGGCTAACAAAGCATGCAGAGAAACAGATGGACTACAGTCAGTAATTGTAGAACTACAAAGTGCTCCTATATGGTAAGTGGAGCTGATAAAATGGACAGTGAGTGTAGAAACAAGGAGGTGGTTTTAATGTTATGGCTGATCGGAGTATATACAAGTGGGAGTATGGGAGTATGGAACGATGTCTCACTCACCACAAAAACTCCACCAACTTCTCCTTCACTTGACCTTCAGAAAGCAAACACCAATATCCTCACTTCAATCAAGCCGTCTGGTGTGTTTCCTCTTCATACCAGTGCTGGTACAAATTACATCACAGCCAGTACAGCCTTTATTAAATCTTTGTACAGACACTCACACGCCTGAATTAGTACCAAGTCCCAAAAACACTTACATCGTGTTCCAGACGCACCTCAGATGGTGAATAATTTAAACAACCGACACGTCTAAAAGCTACTTTTATCTTAATAAAGCCTTCAGACCCACTTGATTAGCCTCTGACCCCCTCTGGAGGCAGACAGTTTGATGTCAGTTATTCTCATTATCTAACCATACCATTACCTGTCCTTTCTTACAATCTCACAGTACAAACAATTCAGTTAATAACATACTATTGTCAGATTCTGGCAAGAAGATGACCACAGGGTAATGTGAAAAAAAAGGTAAAAGCTTCAGCTGATTAAGCTTTCCCCCTGTAGTTCCGCTCAGCAATCCAGGATAAAATGGAAAGCTTAATGGATTCTTATTGACCAGTAACATTGTTTGGGGGAGCGTGCTTCATTAAACTGGGTCTCATGACTCCCCTGGTTTAAACTCCCTGTAAATTGTTGAACAACACCCAATAAAACTGGTTGAGAATTTATTGGCTGTTAATTATTTGTTATGTGGTTATATAGTACACTGATCAGGCATAACATTATGACCACCTTCCTAATATTGTGTTGGCATGGACTCCACTATACACCTGAAGGTGTACTGTGGTATCTGGCACCAATATGTTAGCAGCAGATCCTTTAAGTCTCCTGTAAGTTGTAGGGTGGGGCGTCCATGGATCGGACTTGTTTGTCCTTGGCTGCCCATGACCCTGTCGCCGGTTTACCACTGTTCCTTCCTTGGATCACTTTTGATACATACTGACCACTGCAGACTGGGAACACCCCACAAGAGCTGCAGTTTTGGAGATGCTCTGACCCAGTCGTCTAGCCAACACATTTTGGCCCTTGTCAAACTCGCTCAAATCCTTACATTTTTCCTGCTTCTAACACATCAACTTTGAGGATAAAATGTTCACTTGCTGCCTAATATATCCCACCCACTAACAGGTGCCGTGATGAAGAGATAATCAGTGTTATTCACTTCACCTGTCAGTGGTTATAATGTTATGCCTGGTCGGTGTATATTGTAGTAATGTAGAACATGTAACAGAGGGGAGGGACTTTTTCTTGGTAATTGGTTGATACAATTTCCCTGGTTGTGTCACGCTTCACCTCTACCTATACAATCCTCCAATGCTGACTGAAGGGCTTCACAACTGACACACGCCCCCTCCAACACATGTGCAGTACCGTCTGCCTCTTTTCACCTGCACGAGGTGAGTTCATATGCGGATCAGCCTTGTGCTCGGAGAGCCACACCCTGATCACATCATTCCCCAACTCTGAGTAGGCGCCATCAATCAGCCAGCAGAGGTCGTAATTGCACCAGTTATGAGGAACCCTGGTTTGGCTTGTTCCACCCTCTGAACAACAGCCCATCGTTGTTCATGTAGCCGCCCAGCCCAGCCTGATGGCAGAGCTGAGATTCGTTACGATGTATTCGAAATCCCAGCTCTGGTGTGCTAGCGTATTTTACTGCTGCGCCACCTGAGCTGCCTTTTTGTTTAGACTTTTGAACGTAAACACAACTGAATAGTGTTTTTTCGTTCATTTATTCATTTTACCACCGCTTTATCCTGGTCAGGGTCGCTGTGTCCAATTTACTGGACGAAAGGTAGAAAACACAGAGGAGAGATCGCCAGTGCATCACAGGGCAAACACACACACACACATAGAAGGACCTAGATCAGTCTACCTGGAAACCAAACCCAAGACCTTCCTGCTGTGATGACCTTTTTTTAAAAAAAAGAACACTAGATTTTTTTTGGAGCATGTGACTAATGCAAGAAAGGTTGTACATGATGTTAAAGTTCGTAATAATCAAGAAGACATTACAGTCCTGTATCCCGCCCTGGCAGCTTGTGGCCAAAGCATGTCCCTCTGATATTTGATGAAGTGTCACAGCTATTTTTTATCTGTGGTCAAAAACAGTCAGCACCAATTTAGTCCTACTGATGAGATTACATTACCAAGGTGCCATTGTCTGCTTGGGAGTTAAATAATGTAATCATGACACATATACAGTTTACAGTTTACAGCAGTGGTAGCTCAGCGGTTAAGTTACTGGACTAGTAACCAGGAGGTTGCCAGTTCAAGCCCCACCACCGCCAAGTTGCCACTGTTGGGCCCCTGAGCAAGGCCCTTAACCATCAATTGCTCAAAATTGTGTTCAGTCATAATTGTAAGTCGCTTTGTATAAAAGCATCTGGTAAATGTAAATGAAATAGTGATATTATACACTGATCAGCCATAACATTAAAACCACCTCAATGTTTCTACACTCACTGTCCATTTTATCAGCTCCACTTACCATATAGAAACACTTTGTAGTTCTACAACTACTGACTGTAGTCCACCTTTTTCTTTGCATGCTTTGTTAGCCCCATTTCACCCTGTTTTTCAATGGTCAGGACCCCCCACAGGACCACCACAGAGCAGGTATTATTTGAGTGGTGGGTCATTCTCAGCACTGCAGTGACACTGACATGGTGGTGGATGCATGGATCAGACAGAGCAGCACTGTCCAGTCACTGTAGATGTAAAGTCAGAGACAACAGCTCATCTATTGCTGCTGTTTGAGTTGGTCATTTTCGAGACCTTCATCAGTGGTCACAGGACGCTGTCCACAGGGCGCTGTAGGCTGGAGATTTTTGGTTGGTGGACTATTCTCAGTCCAGCAGTGACAGTGAGGTGTTTAAAAACAAGGGCAGTGATGGCTCAGTGGTTAAGGTACTGGACTAGTAATCAAAAGGTTGCCGGTTCAAGCCCCACCAACACTGTTGGGCCCCTGAGCAAGGCCCTTAACCCTCAATTGCTCAAAATTGTGTTCAATCACAACTGTAATGTAACCTGCTCTGTAGTGGTCCTTTGGGGGTCCTGACCATTGAAGAACAGCATGAAAGGGGGCTAACAAAGCATGCATAGAAACAGATGGACTAGAGTCAATAATTGTAGAACTACAAAGTGCTTCTATATGGTAAGTGGAGCTGATACAATGTACAGTGAGTGTAGAAACAAGGAGGTGGTTTTAATGTTATGGCTGATCGGTGTAAAATAGGGTGAGAAAAAGGTTAAAAATGAAATATCAGCTGTGGTGTTTGGGAGGTGTAAGAACTTGTTGGAGCAGAAGGAAGTATGAGAAGAGTCACGCCGCTCAGATGAGTTACAGCTGGTGGCTCCCACTGAAATTCTATATGGAGGTGGAACGAAACACATACTGCAGCTGTAAATAGAGACATCTTAGTTATTCACCACCCCTCCACATGGATGCGCCATTAATGACACTTTAAACCCTCCAAACTTTACTCACTGTTGAGGCAGCTTCTTTGATCAGACTTCCAACTGGCCTGTGGAACTCCATGAATTTGGATGGAATCACAGTTAAATGCGCAGGGCTTTATATAAGCTCATCTGTAATAGAAGTATATCCACGTGTGTTCTCTGCTGACCGCACGAGCTGCAGTTCTAGCAGAGAAAATACAACAAGAAGTATTTTCATACAGATAACAAGTTTCTGTTAGAATTTATAGATGTTCTGTAAATTCGGGTATTTTTTACAGTCTTGTATTTGGAATGCAGTAATCAGTGTAATGCAGTAAACATTCTTTAGCTTGAGCCTGGCATTTGTGGACAAGTTATTATAATGCACAATAGAATTATTTTAATGGAAGAGCTGGTAAGGTTAATTCTACTAGCACTTACTTCAATAAAGCTGATGTGAAACAAAAATTAAATTCATGCTTTTATTTGGCAACATGATATTTACATTTCAGCATGTAGCAGATGCTTTTTATCCATTACTTGGACAGTACACAGTCTAAGCAATTGAGGGTTAAGGGCCTTGCTCAAGGGCCCAACAGCAGCAACCTGGCAGTGGTGGGGCTTGAACCAGTGACGTACTGATTACTAGTCCAGTACCTTAACCACTAGGCTACACTGTCCTACACTGATACATTTTTAAGTGACAGCAGGAATAATTTGTTGGGAAGAAAATTACTAACTAGCTAAAAAAATAAATAGGGCAGCTTAGTGGATAGCACTGTCACCTCACAACAAAAAGGTCCTGGGTTCGATTCCCAGGTGGAGCGGTCTGGGTCCTTTCTGTGTGGAATATGCATGTTCTCTGCGTGTCTATGTGGGTTTCCTCTGGGTGCTCCGATTTCCTTCCATAGTCCAAAGACATGCAGTCAGGTTAATTGGAGGTATGAGTGTGAGCCATGTAATGGACTGGCAACCTCTACAAAGGTTGCTCAAGGGCCCAACAGTGGCAACCTGGCAGTGGTGGGGCTTGAACCAGCAACATTCTGATGACTAGTCCATTACCTTAACCACTGAGCTACACTGTCCTACACTGATATATTTTTAAGTGAGAGAAGGAATAATATTTTAGGAAGAAAATTACTAACTAGCTAAAAAAATAAATAGGGCAGCTTAGTGGATAGCACTGTCACCTCACAGCAAGAAGGTCCTGGATTCCATTCGCAGGTGGTCTGGGTCCTTTCGGTGTGGAATTTGCATGTTCTTCCCATGTCTGTGTGGGTTTCCTCCGGGTGGTCCAATTTCATCCCACAGTCCAAAGACATTCAGTCAGGTTAATTGGAGGTATGAGTGTGTGAGTGAGTGTGTGCCCTGTGATTAGCTGGAAAACTGTCCAGTTTACTTACTCTTAGTAAGTTCTTGCTGTGAGGCGACAGTGCTACCCACCAAGCCACCGTGCCGCCAAGGACACAACACTTGCAACCCAATAGTCTATACTATACTTTAAATTTTTGCCCAGTTTCCTAGCTAAGCTTTATTAGCACCAGAAGTTGGCATTGCAATGGCTTCTCAGCGTGAATCCCATTGAAACTGTTGTAATTTTGGCACAAAACCTGGTGTGACTGGACCTAATGAGATTACAGGACACAGAGTTAATTAATACTTGGATGCTTTGATCTGCTCCCGTAGGATTAGCACAAAAAACATGCAGAATCAGCAAAGCAAAAATCTGGCAGCTTTAAAATCAGCCAAACGGGTTAGCCAAGAAGTACAAGCATTCTAGCTAAAACAAAGGAAAGCGTTTCTTATGTTCTCAGTGTTCATGCAGGCCTGTTATTTGAGTTCATTCTTTTTTAAATTCATTTACTTCCATTAAAATTGTGACTAATTAAACCAGACTAGCAGACTAGCCAGATAATGTCAGTTCACTGCCAAAAGTATCTCGCCAGAACTCCTGACACGTGTGAATCAACACCCACAGTGCGTGCTGATGTTTCATCTGGTAAGCCGTTATATAACAGATTCAATTGCAATTATATTTTTAGAGCTTCAGGTTGGATGGTATCATCATATTTGGAAATAAAAATTCAACATAGGACACTAAGACAACATGTCATACGCCACGTTGGATTAGTACTTACCCTTTGCCATTAGGATGAGGATGTTATGAAATGTTTTTCATATATATGAAATATATATATATAGGTTGTTTCATTAACCTCTGGGCATTAGCCAACCTTGTCCATATAGGTACCTCTCAGACAACAGGAAAATAAAACATTGCACCCTAAATCAGTGCATGACCTAGAGAAAGCAAATTGGCCTTAAAAAATACTGCTCCCTGAACAGTTAGTATGAGGTGTTTGGGCTGGTTCTCAGTGTTTTTTAATGATTATTTTTGTAATATTTTTTATTATTTGCATGTGCGTCACTTACCTGGGGAACACATGGCACCAGGATGTGAACATCTTGGTGCCAGATAATACAGCACAAATTTAGGGGTCTAGTGAAGTCCATGCCTCGAAGGGTCAGGGCTGTTTTAGCAACAAAAGGGGGGGCCAACACAAGATTAGGAATGTGGTCATAATGTTATGCCTAAGCTGTATTTCATTAGCTTCTAGACATTAGCCAACCTTGTCCATTTAGATGCCCAACTGGCCAATAGCCCTGTTGAGATTTGCATAGCATTAATACGCATTGTTTTAGCCACCCCTCTCAGACAACAGGAAAAGAAAACTTGCACCCTAAATCAGTGCATGACCTAGAAAAAGCAAATTGGCCCCAAAACACACTGCTCCCTAAATAGTTGGAATGAGTTTTTTGGGCTGTTTCTCTTTCACTCACTCAGTCACTCACTCACTTTCTCAACCATTTATCCAATTAGGGTCGCGGGGGACCCTGGACGGGGCACCAGTCCATCGCAGGGCAGGCACACATACACACACCCATTCAACATAGGGCAATTCAGTGTCTCCAATTAACCTGACTGCATGTTTTTGGACTGTGGGAGGAAACCGGAGCTCCCGGAGGAAACCCACGCAGAAACGGGGAGAACATGCAAACTCCGCACAGAAAGGACCCGGACCGCCCTGCCTGGGGATTGAACCCAGGACCTCCTTGCTGTGAGGTGACAGTGCTACCCACCGAGCCACCCGCCCAGCTGGTTCTCAGTTTTTTTTAATGATTATAATTATTGGCTGCTCAGGTGGCGCAGCGGTAAAGTATGTTAGCGCACCAGAGTTGGGGTTTCGAATACATCGTATCGAATCTCAGCTCTGCCTATCCGACTGGGCTGGGCGCCAGCATGAACAACGATTGGCTGTTGTTCAGGGTTAGAGGGTAAAAAAGTCGGATCATAGGTCCTCATAACTGGTGCAACTGCTGCCCCTGCTGGCTGACTGATGGCGCCTGCACAGGGCTGAGGAATAACGCTGATGGGGGTGTGGCCCTCCATACACAGTGCCCGTCAAGTGTATGAACATAGCTTTTCACATCTCTCTTACATAGCTTTTTAACATAGCTTTTCACATCTCTCTTAAAATGTTTAATTTTTGTTTAATCCATTTACAAAACCTTTGTTTTCTCTATGTTGTCTTTTAAGTAACACCATACAGATTAGCATGTTTTTACTCCTTATAAAAATCTACTAAACTATTAAACAGTTAGCAAGTTTTAGAGTCTTTCTTATTTGTACTCAGTTCTCTTATTGTAGATTTTGAACACCCAGCTTTCCACATGCTTTCCACCTGTCCAAAACTCTTTTTTAATGTGTTTCAAAATGTGTTTAAACAGGCTGTGTGAGCAGATAGGAAGCAGAATAAATAGCATCAGTAGTTAATTACAACTCTAAGCATTCCAAGGTGTTTTCAAGGTTTTTCCTGCATACCATAATGCATCCAAATTGCTCTTAAAATCAGAGCAAAGTTACCGCCCAGACCTGCCAGCCCACACTTACTCAGAGGTAAAAACATTACAGTACATCACAAAAAAGGTTGATTTATGAGCACGGGCTGTGACCTTAGCAATTTGTGACAAGAAAAATGTGCTTTTCTTATTCTAGTAATTTGCTTTTGATTAAACCATCTGCAAGTGCTTTGATAAATTAATTCTAGCTATTAAAGTAAAAAGGCACCTAATCATTGTATTCTCGCCCCGAATAATAAGAGGTTTTATTCATGCGCTGTGTGTGTGTGTGTCTGTGCGTGCGTGTGTGTGTGTGTGTGTGATGAATTAAGGGAGGCGAGAGAAAGACAGAAAACGTTCATGACAATAACGTGTGAGGTGTTAATACTTACATATTACCTTGATGAAAAGCGTATGTGATAAGTTGCCTACCTTTCAGTAACCTTTCTGCAGCCAGTCATTTAATGAGGCTACCGAAATAGCTGGAGATTTACATTCCGTCCTGAGCTGTCCTCAGAGATAATATTGTTGGCATAGCTGCCCTGTCCACGTAGTAAATCAGACTGAGCAAAATGTTAGTGACCTTGTTCAGAATGGTTTGCTCAACACTGGATTAGGTTTAAAATGTACTCTTTCAACAGCACATTTAGAACATAGTTTCAATCAGTCTCGTGGATGTAAATACCAACCCGGCGATAAGAACAAACTATGTAACCTAACAAATTCTTTGTTATTGTGTCCAATTAAAGAAAATTAGACTAAACCAAACCAAACATCACAGAACAAAAGTAAGCTTTATTTACTATTGACCCTTAAGAGAAACTTGGGCACATAAACTGTCCATTGGGAGCTTCATGTATTGGGTTTCTTTTACAGGCCATGTGAAAACACTGATTTTACATCATACGCCAGAATAAAGCTTTGTGCTGGCTGTGCAGTTTCTATAGACTGAGGTGGTGACACTTACCTTGTTGCCACCATTAAGATTCACTGCTTTGCTGCTCTCTTTTTTGAGCTTGTTGCTGTACGCAAAGTTCAATCTGATTGAACTTTGACCCAGTTTGACACTGACCTTTTCAAAGTTTTGCTAGTGAGACAAATTGTTGTATGATGTCAGATGTGTATTAAGCTGCACTGTCAACTTTCAATTATAGTAACACAGGAATGTGCATGTTATTGTAATCAACATAAAACTAATAAAAAAGAAAGAGATAAAAATATATATAAAAAAATGGACCATTCATACTGTTATCAGGGAAAGGTGAAAAAGCCAATATCTGTCATGCTATATGAGTGCATCAGAGCCCATGGCATAGATACTATTGGTGCAGAGACATACAGTCATGTGAAAAAGTTAGGACACTTCATGAGAACCTTTGTCTTTTTTAACATATTTAAACATATGGACATTTGAGCTTCATTTGAACAGTACTGAGAGATGGATCTTATATTATTAAATAAAACTGAAAAAATTAGTTTTAAACACAAGCTGTAAAATGTAATGAACAAAAATGAAAATGTGTTGTGAGGAAAAAGTTAGCACACCCTATGCCCTAAAGGAAAGGTAATGAAACACAGTGGTAAACGTGCTGTTATCCCAGCATTTCTTTGCGTGTGTGGCAGCCCTCCAATTCTAAATTTGTTTAAAATTTACAAAATACAATGAAGCTGATCAGTGGAAAAAACGGGAATCTTTTCTTTTTACTTTTATCAGTTAAATAAAGATTCAGGATGATTAACAAATCACAGATTTTTCTTGTTTATTGCATTTTACTGCATTTTACAAAATGTCCCAACCTTTCTAGACATGGGGTTGTATATACATAATTCAGCAAGTATTTAGACTTCTTGACTTTTTGAGCATTTTATTGTGTTGTAAATTTGATTTTGAATGAACATTATTGTCATTTTACCCCAAATGTAGTCAAACTGAAATATGTCTCAAGATTAAATAAACAAATAATAATAATAATAAATTTCTTATTCACAAAAGTATTCCGTCTCTACACTGTGTCATTTCATGTTGTGGTGAGGCGCATTCTGGAGTTCACCTGGAATTAGAATTAACTGGACATGGTTTGGAAAGGCACACACCTGAGCTGTAAAGGAACACATTTTACAGTGCATTATCAAGATCAAATCCAAGCCATGAGGGGAATCTCATGAACTCTGTGAATCTCTGTGGACAATTGTAATAAGCCATAGATCATGACAAGAATACAAAATATTATCAATGTTGTTGAGTGATCCCAGGACTGTAGCAGCCTTAAGGCAAAAACCTTCAACCTTTTTATTGTTGCCCATCAAAATAGCCAAATTAGGCATCTGTGCTAGAAGAAGATTGATACCTGGAGGAACCATGACTCAAAGAACAGTCACTCAAAAAGAGCTCAGAAGGTCCTGTGCAGAGTTTGAAATCAGACTTTTGGACAAACAACCATTTCTGCAGCGCTCCATAAATCAGGTCTACAGTATATGGCAAAGTGACAAGACAGAAACAATTGTTGAGTAAAAGCCATATGATAGCCTGTAAAAAATGAGGAAGAACAACACCATGAGGAAAATGGTTTGCTGGTCTGATGTGATGAAAATTGACTTCTTTGTGCAGAGCAGAAAGCACTATGTCTGCCTAAAAACATAAATCGGCTGACACTATCCCTGCTGTCCCTTCAATTGATAAATGAGGTACAGTGGAGTGACAAAGTGTACAGAGGAACAGGGCTACTGTCAGTAATTGTATACCTACAAAGTTCATCTGGATCAAAGGTATAGCTTATGAAGTAATTAATGAATGTACATACCAGATAGATGTACTTAATAAAGTGTTGTGTTTTTGCTGCTGTAAATTCCATCATGATTAATAAAGTTCTATCTATCTATCTATCTATCTATCTATCTATCTATCTATCTATCTATCTATCTATCTATCTATCTATCTATCTATCTATCTATCTATCTATCTATCCATCCTCCCATCCGTCCGTCCGTCCGTCCGTCCGTCCGTCCGTCCGTCCGTCCATCTATCTATCTATCTATCTATCTATCTATCTATCTATCTATCTATCTATCTATCTATCTATCTATCTATCTATCTATCTTTATAATAACAAGGGGTTTAGGATGTTCTTCAATTTAATTTTGTGTCTGTATGATTTGTGTAAATCCTATTTATTCAAATTATCCTGCAGGCCACCCAAGGAGAAAGGGGGTTCCTGCTGAGTCAAGATTTCTTCCTGTATTTTAAGAGAGTTTTTTCTTGCCACCCTCTTATTACATATCATATTTTTGTCCTCATCAGATAATCCAGCTAAAGCTAATGCCTGTTTTAGTGCCACTATCGTTCTAAAAGAGGCCACTCCTATCAACAGGTCCTGTGCAGAGTTTGAAATCAGACTTTTGGACAAACAACCATTTCTGCAGCGCTCCATAAATCAGGTCTACAGTATATGGCAAAGTGACAAGACAGAAACAATTGTTGAGTAAAAGCCATATGATAGCCTGTAAAAAATGAGGAAGAACAACACCATGAGGAAAATGGTTTGCTGGTCTGATGTGATGAAAATTGACTTCTTTGTGCAGAGCAGAAAGCACTATGTCTGCCTAAAAACATCAATCGGCTGACACTATCCCTGCTGTCCATTCAATTGATAAATGAGGTACAGTGGGGTGACAAAGTGTAAAGAGGAACAGGGCTACTGTCAGTAATTGTATACCTACAAAGTTCATCTGGATCAAAGGTATAGCTTATAAAGTAATTAAAGAATGTACATACCAGATAGATGTACTTAATAAAGTGTTGTGTTTTTGCTGCTGTAATTTCCGTCATGATTAATAAAGTTCTATCTATCTATCTATCTATCTATCTATCTATCTATCTATCTATCTATCTATCTATCTATCTATCTATCTATCTATCCATCCATCCATCCATCCATCCATCCATCCATCCATCCATCCATCCATCCATCCATCCATCCATCCATCCATCCATCCATCTACACTGTAACAAATTTCTGTAGTTTTTACAGTATTGCTACTGTAGAATGTTAAAATTCTTACTGTAGAACCTGTACACAGCATTTTACTGTAGATCTGCAAAGGATCATGGTCAAGATTCAGTGGTGGGCGAATTCTACAGTAAGCATATTTCTGCAGTGAATCACAATACGGTAAGTTTAAGCGGGATTTTTCTTTGTCTGTCAGTTTAAACAATAATCCGTCTTTGATAATAGTACAGTTTGCATTATATCTAACACAAATACTCGTTTTTTTTTATCACTCAGACAGAAAGACGTCTTTATATCATCAGTAACAGGTACAGAAATGACAATTACTTGATAATAGTCACCTACTCTTTTAAAACGCTATCAAGACAGAAAGCGAGCTAGCTCGCTAAACATAGAACTAATCGGCCAGTTGATAAACAACTAGCTAATGGTCTAGCCAAAAGTGATACACTAGAGAGCCAGCGTTCATAACATTACCAAAATAAGCTATTTGTACATGATATTTTGTTATCTGGTGATATTTAGTTGATAACGGCATCAGTTGAATGTACTGTACGTAGGAGTAACAACACTGTTCGTAACGTTCGTGTGTATATGTGGCTGTGCTGTAGCTCCATGTTTTATGTGGTGAAACTCGTCACTCGTTTTTTTCTAGTTACCGTGAGGCATGTCTAAGTAGCCTACTGAAGTGGACTAAAGCAAAACAGAGCCCCAAAACAGGTACGAATTTTAAACAGCACATTTTTAATAGTAGAATGTGTTTAATAATGTGATATCTTTAATGGGAGGTTAGGAATTAACTAAATTGTCATAGTCTCCAGTCTTGTATATACATTTCTATAGCAGTAACAGTAATTCCTTGTTTTATCTTTACAGTCTAGGGAAGAAAACTTCAGCCCAAGATGTGGATTCCAGCAAATGTAAAACAAAGCACTTGCACATTTTTGTTTTTGTTCAGAACAGCTGTGTTTATAAAAATATGAATTTATTTATTTAAGTACCTATGTATTTTTAAAATGTTGAAATTCAATAAATGATTTTTTTGTTACAAATGCAGTGTCTTAATTTTTACAATGTAGTTATTTTTCGAATATTATTTTAGTGTAAAATGCTGTAATGCCTTTAAAGTAGTCTGATATTTGCTGTAATTAAAAGACTGTGATAACAATTACAGTAAAGTGATTACTGCTGTAATAGGTTACAGTTATGTGAAATTACTGTAAAAAGAGCTACAGTACTGTGATTATTACTGTAATAAATATTACAGTATTTTATAGTTACTGTAATTAAATTTGCAGTATGCGTACTGTAAAATTTATTACAGCAACTTACCGGCTAATTGCTGCCAGCAGGTTACTGTACATTTCACAGTCTCCTTTTTACAGTGTATCCATCCATCCATCTATCCATGTCTGTCTATCTATCTATCTATCTATCTATCTATCTATCTATCTATCTATCTATCTATCTATCTATCTATCTATCTATCTATCTATCCATCCATCCATCCATCCATCCATCCATCCATCCATCCATCCATCCATCCATGTATATCTATCTATCTATCTATCTATCTATCTATCTATCTATCTATCTATCTATCTATCTATCTATCTATCTATCTATCTATCTATCTATCTATCTATCTATCTATCTATCTATCCATCCATCCATCCATCCATCCATGTATATCTATCTATCTATCTATCTATCTATCTATCTATCTATCTATCTATCTATCTATCTATCTATCTATCTATCTATCTATCTATCTATCTATCTATCTATCTATCTATCCATCCATCCATCCATCCATCCATCCATGTATATCTATCTATCTATCTATCTATCTATCTATCTATCTATCTATCTATCTATCTATCTATCTATCTATCTATCTATCTATCTATCTATCCATCCATCCATCCATCCATCCATCCATCCATCCATCCATCCATCCATCCATCCATCCATCCATCCATCCATCCATCCATGTATATCTATCTATCTATCTATCTATCTATCTATCTATCTATCTATCTATCTATCTATCTATCTATCTATCTATCTATCCATCCATCCATCCATCCATCCATCCATCCATCCATCCATCCATCCATCCATCCATCCATCCATCCATCCATCCATCCATCCATCTATCTATCTTTATAATAACAAGGGGTTTAGGATGTTCTTCAATTTAATTTTGTGTCTGTATGATTTGTGTAAATCCTATTTATTCAAATTATCCTGCAGGCCACCCAAGGAGAAAGGGGGTTCCTGCTGAGTCAAGATTTCTTCCTGTATTTTAAGAGAGTTTTTTCTTGCCACCCTCTTATTACATATCATATTTTTGTCCTCATCAGATAATCCAGCTAAAGCTAATGCCTGTTTTAGTGCCACTATCGTTCTAAAAGAGGCCACTCCTATCAATATAGTAAGTTTCACTGTAATAATAATTTTATTTTATATTAGTTTACATGTGATCCTGTTTTACAGCTTGTTGCTGTAAAATTTGACACTGTCCTTTTCAAAGCTTTGCCAATAATACAAACTGTTTATGTGATGTAATAACCATTTTAGTGCCACTTATATTCCAAAAGAGACCACTCCTATCAGTATAGTAAGGTTCATTGTAATAATATATTTTCTTTTCATTTTAAATGATAATCCATCATGTTTCAGGACTCTGCATTTTAGCTTCCCCATCAACGACTGTAATAGTGTTTAAGTAAAGTACAGGGACAAGTTCCACATGTTTAACAACATCTACATTGTGTAAATTGTAGGTCTTGTCTTGTAGGTAATTTGTGCTTTTTAATTGGATGTCATTCCTGTCCACTCAATACTGGGTTTCTAATCCCCTGTGGAGTAAAGTATTCAAGGACCAACACCAACCCCACTGTAAATCTGTCAACTGCACAAAGCTGCACAGTCAGTCCATTTCCATGTGAGATTTTAACGACCCGTACATTGCTAGGTGTGACATGGTGCAACAAAACACCTGCGACCTTTGTCATTTGGGACTCCAATTGGATTAGAATTGTTTTTTTACGTCTTCTGACAACTGCAGTTCAAGGTTTCTTTTATTATGAGGACTAGAATATCCATCCAGACCATTTAAGTGTCAATGTCTGGAATGTTGTTCAGTTACACAGACACATGAGTTATGCCAGTTTGTCTAATAGGATCTTAAGTTAATGTGCTTGTAAACATATGTAATGTTTATGAATTATTATTCAATAAAATAGTGGTGGCACTATGGCTTGGTGGGTAGTGGCCAGGATCCTTTCTGTGTGGAGGTTACATGTTCTCCACGTGTCTGTGTGTGTCTCCTCCAGGAGCTCTAGTTTTCTCCCAGTGTCCAAAGACATGCAAGTTAGGTTTATTGGCGGTAGAAAATCACCTGTGATGGTGTTTGACATTGAACGTGAACTATTGAATCTTGTATAACCAGTAACTACTTGTCAAGTCATGAAGGTAACCAAAGTATAAATACTAGGGCTGTCACACAATTAAAAATTTTAATCGAGATTAATCGCGATTAAAATTTTTAATCGTGTGACAGCCCTAATATATATGTATTCATCTTAATCAATCGCAAACTAATAATTAAGCAAAATTTGAACAGTTATGCACATTGTTATTGCAAGAACGTGTTTACCAATAAAACATTCATAAAATATGATAAAATTATTAAATCTAAATTCATTGTAGAAAGCACATTATCTGACAAAAGTGAGGATCTTTTCCTGTTCATGACCCTGACACTAAAAACAGGTGCACCAACCATAATGTTTTGATCTAATATAAGGCATCAATAAAGCATCAAAACACAGATATGATTATTTCATAGATCTATTAAGAAAACACTTTAATACTGTGTTTGTGCAGAAACAATACTGGGAAATACTGTTCTAAATGACCATTTAAACACCTATAAATACCTGAAACAGTCAAGTTAGCAAACATTATCTATAAGTAATTGACTAGCTATATAATAAAATAAAGCAATAAGCCACGAGAGGCCGTGCATTACTGTGATTTTAGCACGGGAATGACGTTTTTGGCACGACGCGAAGCGACGTGCCTAAAACTTCTTTCCCCGTGCTAAAATCATAACAGTAATGCACGGTCTCGAGTGGCTTATTGCTTTTATAAAACGGCGGTCAACATAAAATATAATAAATACAACAATGTTTAATTCATAAATGTATTTATTGTGTATAAACTTACAATAAAGCATTCTTCCGCGACGCAAAATAGTTCGATTAACAGTGTTGCTAGGCAACATGAGGGCGAAAATAACATTAATTTTTTCTACTCAGTGGCGTATTAATATGGAATGATGTGAGGTGGTCATAGGTGTGCGTTTATCGGGGATTTTACAACGGCTTCGAACGCGGCTCAGCCAATCAGATTTTAGGACCGGAACTATCCGTTTTATAAGTGTTAATTAAAACAGTCCATGTAAACGCTTAGTCCATATAAATATCAGATACGAATGTGTTTTTAGAAAACTACAAACATCACAAATATAAATCATGTTTATAACCACGTGATAGAATAAGCTGAATAAACTGTGGAGATGAAACATCACACAGAGTTTCACTTCTTACCGGAGGGGGAGGAGGCGGAGCTACACGGTTTTGATGGACAGCTCTAGCAGCCAATGGAGATACTCGTTACGCTTGCGTGATTTCATTCAAAAAAAGTGAAAACCGCTAAAAGTAGTTTATCATCGGACAGTTCATGCGCTTTACATCCTAATTCATCTGAAATACAGTTAATTACCACAGAGACACACATGTATCTGGCACAAACAGCCAAATAAAAATAGTTAGATTAAAAATTTTAATCTTGATTAATTTTTTTAATCGCGATTAAAATTTTAACGCGTTAATCGCGTTAATTAACGCGATTAACGACAGCCCTAATAAATACATAATTCATATAATAAATTATATAATAATATTTATTATTTATATTAATTGGAGTCCCAGTAGGGCAGCTTGTTGGGTAGCACTGTCGCCTCACAGCAAGAAGGTCCTGGGTTTGATTCCCAGGTGGAGCAGCCTGGGCCCTTTATGTGTGGTTTGCATGTTCTTCTTGTGTCTGAAAGGGTTTCCTCCGGGTGCTCTGGTTTCCTTTCACAATTCAAAGACATGCAGTCAGGCTAATTGGAGATGTAATGAACTGGCAACCTGTCTAAGGTGTTTCCTACTTTTTGCACATTTAATTGTACCCATTGCGACCCTGAATTGGATAAAGCGGTGGTAAAAACAGACAATGAATGAATAACTGAATGGAATCCCAGTAGATCTAGTACCATCTGGAAATACGAGTCATAATACACTGTGGGTTCGCCAAGCTATTGCTAGCCACATAAAACCTTTAAAGCTTTCTCATATTAAATCTAATCAGTGGAATAGGCTGCTAAAATTGAGATACATAAATCCAGATTTGGCTTCAGTATCTTTACAACAAATACGTTGGCAGATGAAAGTTTGTGAACCATTAGAAATCTCCAAGTCTCCTATAATTTGATCTTTGACAGTTAACAATAGTACCTTCCATGCCTTTATTATTAACCATTCTCTGTCCAATCAGATGAAAGTATATAAACCAACTGGCTACTGGCATCTCCAAACGTCAGATGCTAGTAAGAACATGTTATGAATGTGGTAATGTGTGTTAATATGAGTGTGTTAAAGACATGTCCTACCAATTTAAAATGAACACAGGGTCTGCTCCTCTAGTAAAAGATCTGCTCGTAATGTCTATGCTCATTAAAAACTAATTTTAAACAATTGGAAGCTGTACAACCTTACAAAAGCATTCCAAAAGACCTGGGTGTTCCTTCATTTGCAAATACACAAGTATTAAAATTAAAGCATAGAACCAACTGTGAGACATGGTTAACGATGTACTGGACTCAGAACATGGACTTGCAACTACAAAAAGAACATTTCATTAACAATTATACCAACAATATATATAGTAAAATATTAAAGCAGTGGTCTTTCACCTGAAGCTTAATTCAGGTTGGATGCTTTAACATGACAATGATTAACAATAGATGCAATGATGTAATAAAGTGTTTTTTTTCCAGCCTAGACCCTGTTGTTACAATCAGGTATTATTAGCACATGTAACATTTAGTTTTCACTCTATTTATATCAGGGATGCAGACCAGAATCTGGAACGCAGACCAGAATTATTCACTCTTAATAATGATTCACTGTGCCCAGGTGGCACAGTGGGATATTCTGCTAGCATTCCAGCACTGGGATTCTGGACTCGGATTCAAATCTCAGCTCTGCTACCAATTGGCTGGGCGGGCACAATTGGTAGTGCCTTCAGCAGACAAAATTGACACCACTAAATTGTGCTGGTTGGGAAAAGACTAGACCGGGGACGGGGTCTTTGATGCTACCTAGGTGGGGGACCAGCACTGAGAGCGCACTGACATGACCCATTTTACATACTACATTTCTCACACAAAATACTCAAACACATTTAACTAACTTTCAGATTAAAAAACCTGTGGAATTGTTCAGTTTTTTTCAAAACCATCAGTAAGGAAAAAATAAGTCAGTAGTAACTAAAGCAATAACATCCCTGTGTCTGTATCAGGCAGAGTGAAAACTCAACTGCCATTTCACTGATAAATCACTCACCTCCTAGTGCATGTCACTACAATGATTCTGCCAGGCAGGTGCATTTTAGTGATGACATTGGTCATCTTGTTCTAATACTACAAATTAGCCAAATGTTCCTGTTCCCATTTAATGACCCTTTCTATGTGCTCTTCCAGGCTATGATAAGCTGTCTCATCTCAAAACTTGTTTGGTACTCTGATGTGTTTACAGCGAGGGAGGTGATAAGATGCCTCTCTGACCCTCCCTCAAGTACACACTCACACCCCATTACTCCCTCAGTCACTCTTACACTCCTCCATCACGCGTACAAAAGGAAGAAAAGTTTGTTGGTAGAAGTACTGGTTGATTGCAAGCGGAAACACAAGCTCACATCGCTGGAAGAATTTATTACCTAGAACAACTAAGAGGCAGTGGTGAAATATCAGGAGAGCACAGTGCATTGTGGAACAGAGTGGACCACACAGACGACTGAGAACAGGTATGTAAAAGAAAGAAAAGAGGACTCACTTTTGGGATACTATAAACTAAAAAAAGCATTTTTTAGACAAAACAATGCATGAATTAGCTTTGTTCTTTAATGTGTTCTTTCCGTACATTCAGTCTTAACATAGCAGCTGGAGCTTTTACAATGCAAGGCAGAGGTGAAATCCGGGGCTGACTCACGTGACCTTGGATTTGGTGTTGAAAATTAGACATACCCGTGAAGGCTACGGTGATTCCACACATACCTCTGAGCATTTCATGACCATCTTAGAATAACCAGTAAACATCTGAGGCATGTATGAGAACTCAGCATCTCTGTGTAAAACAGACCGTAAAGGTCACGATTAACTCGCCGGTCACACGTAAAATCATTTGACTCGGTGATGCAAAACTCGGTTTATGTTCTCAGGTTATGTTTTGTGGTGTGGAATCTGAGAGCCTGTCAGGTGGCGTGAAGTCATGGTGGAGAGGTGGTGGGGTAAATGCTAACTTTAGATGAGAGCAGTAAATCAAAATGTGTCTCCAGACATGGTGGGAAGGAGACTCGCTTTAAAATGCCTATGTCATGTGTTATGTAATTTGATGAGCTAGAAGGTACTGCCTTGGGTTCCTTGAGAAAATCCAGGACAGGTAGGATTTTACAGCAGGGAATGTTGATGTATTCTCTTGGATAACATTTATTATTTTATAAATAGGTTGAATGCTTAAATGTTAACACTTGAATTATATGTTCATTATGGATTACAGCCAGATCATGAATGCACACGCAGTGATAAATAATCTGCCTGTAGACATTATATTGTAATATAAATAACATAAAGAGTTAAAGAAAAATTAACTCTCCTGGCATCCAGCCACTTTGTGAAGAGATTTGCATGTTCTCTCCATGTCTGCATGTTATTTTCACAGGATTTTTTAGCTTTCTTCCACTCTCAAAGGTCAGTTAGCTGCACTAATAGGTGGGTGCACTGGGTGTGTGTGTGTGCTGCCTTGAAATCCACTGGCACCCTGTCAAAGGTGTGTTCCCTTCTAGCAGCCAGTGTATCCAGGTGGCGTCAGATCCACCACAATCCTGACATGTTGTAAATTCAAATTTATAAAACGGATAGTTCCAGATAGTTCCTAAAATCTGATTGGCTGAGCCGCGTTCGAAGCCGTTGTAAAATCCCCGATAAACTCACACCTAGGACCACCTCACATCATTCCATATTAATACGCCACTGAATAGAAAAGTTAATGATATTTTCGCCCTCATGTTGCCTAGCAACACTGTTAATCGAACTATTTTGCGTCGCGGAAGAACGCTTTATTGTAAGTTTATACACAATAAATACATTTATGAATTAAACATTGTTGTATTTATTATATTTTATGTTGACCGCCGTTTTATAAAAGCAATAAGCCACTCGAGACCGTGCATTACTGTTACGATTTTAGCACGGGGAAAGAAGTTTTAGGCACTCCGCTTCGCTTCGTGCCAAAAACGTCATCCCCGTGCTAAAATCACAGTAACGTACGGCCTCTCGTGGCTTATTGCTTTAGTCTCTCAGTTTATAGCTTCAAGAATTTTTACCTATTTAAAAGAAATTAACGTTTGATATATTTATGACAGTTATATTAATATTCATGTTAGATTTTAACACTGTTAAATGGCAAGAAGAATCAGTATAATGTTTTGGCCCACCACCGCTAAGATTTGTGCTATCAACCAGCCAGGCGTCTACATAGGCATAATTGGCAATGTCTGAGGGGTGAATGGTTGAAACCCTGCTATGGATTGAAACCCATAATCAAAGAACCCAAAATGTTTATCTTTTATACACACCCACTGCTAACAAGGTATAAAATATTACAATACAATTACAAGTACACAATTATATAAACTATAAAATATACACTATATTGCCAAAAGTATTCGCTCGTCTGTCTTCACACGCATATGAACTTGAGTTTCGTCCCATTCTAAATCCATAGGGTTTAATATGATGTTGGCTCACCCTTTGCAGCCATAACAGCTTCAACTCTTCTGGGAAGGCTTTCCACAAGGTTTAGGAGTGTGTTTATGGGAATTTTTGACCATTCTTCCAGAAGCGCATTTGTGAGGTCAGACACTGATGTTGGACGAGATGGCCTGGCTCACAGTCTCTGCTCTAATTCATCCCAAAGGTGTTCTATCAGGTTGAGGTCAGGACTCTGTGCAGGCCAGTCAAGTTCTTCCACACTAAACTCGCTTATCCATGTCTTTACGGACCTTGCTTTGTGCACTGGTACGCGGTCATGTTGGAACAGGAAGGGGCCATCCCCAAACTGTTCCCACAAAGTTAGGAGCATGAAATTGTCCAAAATCTCTTGGTATGCTGAAGTATTTAGAGTTCCTTTGACTGGAACTCAATTCAATGATTTGGATGGGTGAGAGAATACTTTTGGCAATATAGTGTACATCTAACTTCTTGGCTACAGTTTGGGGAAAAACTTTTTCTGTTCCGCTTATCCAATTAGGGTCACCGGGGGGGGGGGGAGCCTATCCCAGCTTTTCAATGGGCGCAAGGCACACAGTAACCCTGGACGGGGCACCAGTCCATCGCAGGGCAGACACACATACACACACCCATTCACCTATAGGGCAATTCAGTGTCTCCAATTAACCTAACTGCATGTTTTTGGACTGTGGGAGGAAACTGGAGCTCCCGGAGAAAACCCACACAGACACGGGGAGAACATGTAAACTCTGCACAGAAAAGACCTCCCTGCCTGGGGATCAAACCCAGGACCTTCTTGCTGTGAGGCGACAGTGCTACCCACCAAGCCACCGTGTCACCCAGCCCTTGCTATGGATTGGAACCCATAATCAAAGATCCCAAAGTTTTATACACACCCACTGCTAACAGGTATAAAATAAATTATATAGACTATAAATATACAACTTCTTGGCTACAGTTTGGGGAAGAACTTTTCCTGTTCCAGCATGACTGACAGACCTTAATCCGACTGCCGTTCCAAAATGTCAAATTTATCCTAAGCTCTCTTGTTTTTGTTATGAAATTACATTTACGGCAGATTTTTTAATCCAAAGCAACCTACAGTACTGTAACAGTATACAGTCTGAGCAATTGAGGGTTAAGGGCCTTGCTCAAGGGCCCAACAGCAGCAATCTGGCAGTGGTAGGGCTTGAACCATTGACCTTTGGATTATTTGTCCAGTGCCTTAACCACTAGACGACAACTGCCTGTATGGGGTGTATATGTAAAATGTACCTATCGAGTGGCACTGTCACCTCACAGCAAATGGTCTGGGTTTGATTCCAAGGTGAAGTGGTCCAGTTCCATTCTGTGTGAAGTGTGGGTTTCCTCCAGATGCTCTGGTTTTCCCACGTTTCAAAGACATGTAAGTTTGGTGAATTGGAAATACAAAATTGCCTGTGACAGTGTTTGACATTAAACTTGAACTGATGAATCATGTGTATTCATGTAAATGTAATAAACATGATGTTAAATTCTAATAAACTATTAAAAATGCATGAAATGAGGCTCTGGTTTCTCACCAATAATAAAGAAGACTATCCTTTCACTGCACATTTCTTAACAGTGACGCAGTTGGAGAGTTTATAATAGCTAAATCTGTCCCATTCAGCCATCTTTAATCTATTCACAACTAATTTCTTGCGATTATCTAGTTTTAGAAATCTAAATTAAGCTGGTGGAGAAAAGATAGACTGACTAATTAACCTTCATTTAAGGGTAGGTAATGCTGGGCCAGATGGCGGTGCTAAGATCAGGGATTTTGAGACACCCCTTGATTCTCCCCCCTGCTTAGACATTTTCAATTTCCGGCTGTTCAACCTGCATGTCAAAGAACAGCCACTTCATTTACAGGCACCAGCATGAGCCAAAAACTCACCGTGTAGCTTTGATTTCTGGACAGGGCGAGCAGGACGGCCCGTTCATAAGCATCAATCAAACAGGCTGAAAAAAGTTTGTCATTTTTTACTAAGTTTATTTAAGATTATAAAACAGACAAGATCTAAGGCATGTGCACCAATATGATTTTATATTCGAGTGGCACGGTGGCTCAATGGGTAGCACTGTTGCCTCACAGCAAGAAGGCCCTGGGTTCAATCCCCAGGTGAGCCAGTCCGGGTCCTTTCTGTGTGAAGTCTGTGTGGGTTTCCTCCGGTAGCTCCGGTTTCCTCCCACAGTCCAAAGACATGTAAGTTTGGTAAATTGGAGATACAAAATTGTCCATTACTGTGTTTGACATTAAAACTTGTGAAACTGATGAATCTTGTGTAATGAGTGGCTACCGTTTCTGTCATTAATGTAACCAAAGTGTGTAAAACATGACGTTAAAATCCTAATAAATAAAATATAAATAAAATATTTAATAAAAAACCTACAATAAACTGGCCGCTCAGGTAGCGTAGCGGTAAAAACACACGCTGGAACCAGAGCTGGGATCTCGAATATATCGTATCAAATCTCAGCTCTGCCTGTCGGTTAGGCTGAGTGGCCACATGAACAACGATTGGCCTGTTGTTCAGATATGGCTGGGATTAGGCCGGATGGGGTCTCTCTCATAACTAATGCAATTACAACCTCTGCTGGCTGATTGATGGCACCTGCACAGAGATGGGAAAAGAGTGCTGTGAGGGTGTGTCTATCCGTACACAGTGCTGAACTGCATTGCACTCGTCAAACCATAGGTGATAAGATGCATACGGCATCTTATCCACGTGTCGGAGGGGGCATGGGTTAGCTTTGTTCTCCTCAATCAGAGCAGGGATCGGCATTGATGGAGAGGAAGCATGACGCAATCGAGTAATTGAACGCGCTAAAAAGGAGAAAAAGGGGAGGAAATGCATAAAAACAACAACAACAAAACAAACCTACAATAAACTGACCTAACACTAATCTCTCACATTCTTTCCTTTTTAGTGGTATTTCTGAAACCCCAAGCCACTCAAATATTTAAAGATGTGGAAGAAATCAAAAATTTCAGATCCCACTGCCACAGGGCAGGGAGGTAAGTGCAAGCATGACCACTTTTATTCACATCTAATATATAAAGTGATATTTCCATGGTGATGTTAATAGACCAAGTAATAGTAAATCCGTTTGTAACATTAACCTGACCAGATCTGGAAAAATGAAAGCTGAATTATCAAAGCTAAATTGACGTAAAGTCATCCATGTTCTGTCAGAAGAATTAAACAGGGCGTCATTTCAATATAAATCCTAACTGGCTATTATAACTTGTATATACACTGATCAGCCATAACATTAAAACCGCCTCCTTGTTTCTACACTTTCTGTCCATTTTATCAGCTCCACTTACCGTATAGAAGCACTACAATTACTTACTGTAGTCCAATTATTTCTCTACATACTTTTTTGCCTGATTTTACCCTGTTCTTCAGTGGTCAGGACCCCCACAGGACAACTACAGAGCAGGTATTATTTGGGTGGTGTATCATTCTCAGCACTGCAGAGACACTGACATGGTGGTGGTGTGTTAGTGTGTGTTGTGCTGGTATGAGTGGATCAGACACAGCAGCGCTGATGGAGTTTTTGAATACCATGTCCACTCACTGTCCACTCTATTAGACACTCCTACCTAGTTGGTCCAGCTTGTAGATGTAAAGTCAGAGACGGTCGCTCATCTATTGCTGCTGTTTGAGTTGGTCATCTTCTAGACCTTCATCAGTGGTCGCAGGGCGCTGCGCACAGGGTGCTGTTGGCTGGATATTTTTGGTTGGTGGAATATTCTCAGTCAAGCATTGACAGTAAGGTGTGTAAAACTCCAGCAGCACTGCTGTCTTATCCACTCATACCAGCACAACACACACTAACACACCACCACCATGTCAGTGTCACTGCAGTGCTAAGAATGATCCAGCACCTAAATAGGAGTCCTGACCATTGAAGAACAAGGGGACTAACAAAGCATGCAGAGAAACAGATGGATTACAGTCAGTAATTGTAGAACTACAAAGTGTTTTTATATATGGTAAGTGGAGCTGATAAAATGAACAGTGAGTGTAGAAACAAGGAGGTGGTTTTAATATTATGGCTGATCAGTGTATGTATTAGCCCTAAAATATTAGCCTTAATATCTCTGAGCCTAGTTTTTCTAGCTATTTTTTAGTTTACATATTTTAACTATGAATTTAAGATTTCTGCCATTTTAAAATGTGTTTGTAACACAGCCAATAAAATAACAACTTAAAATGTACAAATAACAGACGACAAAAACACTTTCCAATCACTTGAATATGAAGTACAGTGGAATCTCGATTTAACAGACCTCCATTTAACGGATTTCGGATTTAACTGACAGACAAAATCAGGAAAACCAAATGTCCTGTCCGATTTTTTAAAATTTCTGCGAGAAGCGAACCAAGACCAATAGTTCAGTAAGTGTCCACTAGCTGGAGCACGTCTCTCTGTTTACATGAGTGAGAGGCTTTATTTTGTCATGAGGCTCGCTTTGTTCTCGCCTTTTTCTCAGTGTTTTAGGGTTAAATTTTGCAGTTCTAGTGCTAAGTTATGAACCAGCACTGCTCCAGTAGCCACCAGCAATGTGTTAAACTATTTAGAATAATAAATACTCTGAGTCCCCACTATATGATCACAGCAAAAAAAAAATCCCCTCCACCACACAAGGTAAATGAGAATTCTCCACAGTAGTACAGTACACCAATTTTATTATTTATTTACAGGCTTTACATTACATATTTATATATCTATTTACATTGTTCATTTTACTGTTTATCATTTGTGCATGTTTAGCACTTTTGTGGAACTTAGTGTTGTGTTTACGTATATTTTCGCACCCTCTGGAAAAAAACGATTTCCTCTTTTACTCCGTTAAATCGAGGTACCACTACTGGCATTTTTAAATAATTAAAAAGAGAAAACTATTATCTGTTCTAAAACTTAATCATTACATCCATTCCTAATACACTGATCACAACTAATTCCTGTCTGTTCATTTTTGGATCCACCCAAAAATGCCAGGTCTGTTACCTGGGACTTAGGCAAAACTCTTTTGACATTCAACTTATTGAATGGATGGGAGGTTTTGCTGGCAAAGCTGTGAGCAGGTGTCTGTGTTTTATGTTGAATGTGCATAATTGTTGTCTAAATTCCTGTTGAATAATGGGTCATCCATCATGCTTTTGTCTGGATTAACAATTTTCTGCTTTTCTACTTTCCCTTCTTCTGTGTTATGCATTTGTGTTATACTAGGAGCAGATGATCAATCGTCTAAGAAAAAAGGTAAGAAAACCGAATGAAAGCAACCTGAACTACTGAAAATACATATGCCAACATAAAAATAAATGATCCCTGGTACAGTCTAGTAAAACTCCATCTCTTAACCCATGTTCTGATTGGTCATCTTAAAGAACCAATCGTTTAAAATGCTGCCCTAAAAAGGTTTTACAATAAATAAAACTTCAATGAGCTAGTGTAATACGGCCTATATACTATATGCTATGTATGCTCAGGAAAAACGCGAATAAATTGTTTACGAGGAAACATTACAGAAACGCATACATATAAAATCCACAGCACTGTAGTATCTGTATCTGTCAACTAGAAACAAAATGGGACAGTGGTAGCCTAGTGAGTACAGCTTTGGGCTATCATTCAAAAGGTTGAGAGTTTGAATTGCAGCTTTGCCATGCTGCCACTGTTGGGCCCTTGAGCAAGGCCCTTAATCCTCTCTGCTCCAGGGGCGCTGTACACAGTCTGACCCTGAGCTCTGAACTCAGCTTTCAAACAAGCTGGGGTACCCGGAAAAATAATTTCATTGTACTGTACACCTGTATAGGGTGGCACAGTGGCTCGGTGGGTAGCACTGTTGCCTCACAGCAGGGAGGTCCGGGTCCTTTCTGTGTGGAGTTTGCATGTTCTCCCCTTGTCTGCGTGGGTTTCCACCGGGGGCTCCGGTTTCCTCCCACAGTCCAAAAACATGCAGTCAGGTTAATTGGAGACACTGAATTGCCCTATAGGTGAATGGGTGTGTGTATGTGTGTGTGAGAGTGTATGTGTGTCTGCCCAGCGATAGACTGGTGCCCCGTTCAGGGTATTACTGTGTGCCTTGTACCCATTGAAAAACTGGAATAGGCTCCAGCACCCCTGGTTTTCCAATGGGCACAAGGCACACAGTAACACCTTGGACAGGGCGCCAGTCCATCACAGGGCAGACACTCATACACACACCCATTCGGCAATTCAGTGTCTCCAATTTACCTGACTGCATGTTTTTGGACCAGAGATCCCGGAGGAAACCCATGCAGACACAAGGAGAACATGCAAACTCCGCACAGAAAGGACCCGGACCGCCCCACCTGGGGATCAAACCCAGGACTTTCTTGCTGTGAGGCAAGTGCTACCCACTTAGCCACCGTGTCACCCACACCAAAGTTAAACACACTCAACCCTTGCTGCAATGCTCAAATGCAATCTAAGCTTGTTTGCATCAAGTTTATGCACTTGCGTTAGGTATGTTCTTAACATTATTTGTGAATTTATTTTCTGTATAACAGATTTTAAGCACACTGACATACTTGATGAATGAAAAACTAGTTTACACTCACATAAATCCACATGAACAGATCTGGTATCTAATAATGTACAAAACTACACAAGCCCTATGTGTTCAGGTTGTTTAACATTTGGTTATTGTTTTGTCCTATTCTGTCGTATTGTAATCTATGCTGACTTCATTATAATTACTAACAAATCATCAACTAACTTTGTTCTTGTTTATTTTTTGAATGCAAATTTGTGGTTTCTTATCGACATCTGACTATTCAGGGAAAAATACTCTTAGCAAAAAACCCTTTTCTTTGTACTTTGTAACGAATGCTGTCAAATTAGTCATATTTATTTGGGCACAGACTGGTTAACATCTGTAGTCAATTATAATACATTATACAGGAATCAGGGGACATGTTAAAAAACTGAATGACATCAAACCTTCCATAACACCAAATAAATCATCTAAATTGCTGTTTGTATTTTTTGATATGGCGGATTTTGCAGAAAGAAAGAAAGACATTTTTGAGAGGTTTGTTTTCCACTCATTTAGTCACAGAATAAACAGCTACAAAAGCATTTTAATTCCAAGACTGCTATAACATACAGTGTATGTGTCATGTAGGGTATTTTTAATATGCAATGCTACAGCTTAAAATCAAGCCAAATGTTTGAATGAATAAACAATTTACCCTACGCTGAGCTGAGCTCCAATTTAAAGCTGCATACTAAAGTGGACAATAAATGAAATAGCGTGGCGTCCAGGTGGCGCAGCGGGATATTCCGCTAGGTTTGAAACTCGACGTTGCCACCGGTCGGCTGGGCGCCATCTAGCGGGCATAGTTGGCAGTGCCTGCAGCAGACGTCTCTGCTAGGGCGGGATGACCGGACTATGTGGGTGGGGTCTTCAAATGCCGTGTAAGGACACTGAATACCAGATAGAGAGGCGCCTGTGCAGAGTTTATGGGTGAACAAGGGTTCCGCTAAGGGCTGTGCGCGGGTCGGAGGAGGCGTGAGCAGCAATATACCCTCCTCAACTGCAATCGGGGTCCTCCAGCAGTGGAAGACAAATTGACTACGCTAAAATGGGAGAAAATGCACCAATAAAATAGAAAGAAAAAATAATAAATAGCGAGTCCAGATAGTACTGTAATGACCTGCTGTTTAGTACGGTTGTATTTGCTTGGGAAGACTATTACAATGTATTTATCTTTAACTGTTATTATTATTATTATTATTATTATTATTATTATTAAGTGTAACTTAATAATTACAGCAAATTATTACAGCAAAACTGTTATGTCATTTCTGTTTAACAGTTTTTAGGTAGCACGCTAATGTTAGCAATGTGCCCTCTATCACTGGTCAAACCTAGTTACACACTGATCCACTGGTTTGTTTATGCCTCCTTACATCAATGTTGTCAGACACTATTAGAGCATGTTAGTGCACTCGCTGATACAGAAACATGTTCTACCCCTCTGCTCTGATCTCAAAGAGCTGTTGGTGCAGGACCTCAGGTTTGAGCTTATTTACTGTCCAGATTGCTTTATACAGTCTGTGTTCCGAGACTGATAAAGGTGAGCAGGATGCCGGCTATTTTTAAGTCACAAACTACACAAACGCAAGGGACTCCTGCAGCCCCGGTTCTGGACACACACGGCGTTACTAAGACTAAAAGTGAACACTACTTAAAATAATAACCAAACGCTTTCTAATTCCCGGGGTAGCGGCAGAAGCCGCTCGCCCTGTTACAGGTTCAGAGATAATAAAAAAAAAATAGCCGTTGCTTGCGTTGCACTTGATGGGACAGTGGGAAAATCTGGGCCGGCCCTGGAGTCCTGCCTTTCGTTACTGCCACACAATACTGCTTAACTCAAAAACGTGCGACATGCATTTCTACATTGTATTAAGAAATCCAGGCACCCGGGCAGATAATATTTGAAATGAAAACAATTGTTTACTTATGATGAAAACCACTGAAGTTTTGCATATTTTGGGGTTTGTGCCTATATTTTTTTATTGTGTGTTAATATTCACAAATCTCTATTCCAAAAAAGTGTATTAAATTTAATAAAATTTGTAAGTTCGGCACCAAGGTGGCGCAGCGGGATATCCCGCTTGCACACCAGCACAGAGTTTCTGAACTGGGCTGTGCACGTGTCGGAAGAGGCGTGCTCTCCTCGGATGCAATCTGGTATCTCTGGTAGCAGCGGAAGACAAAATCAAATGTGCTAAATTGGGAGGAAAATGTTATTTGTCAGCTTCACATACAATTTGCACTAATGGTACACTGGTAACATGCCTCTATACAAGTCTGTATATATGGCCTAAAAAACACAATGTTTATTATTATTTCCATTTACAGACTAAAATTGTGTCTCATCAGACAACAATACACACACCTACTGTGACCCCTTCAATTTACCATGTTAACCTTGAGCCCTGAGAACATTTACATTTTCGACATTTAGCAGATGCTTTTATCCAAAGTGACTTACAGTAATATGACAGTATATTGTCTAAGCATTTTAGGGTTAAGGGCCTTGCTCAAGGGCAGCCCAGTCTAGCATCCACATTCTCTGATTATGCAGCCATGCTGCTGTAACACAAGCAAAATGTGGCTTGACTTTGTCATATTGAAATAAGCATGTCTGTCTAGGGGGCAACATATGCTACTTTAAAATGTGTATTTATTTGTCAGCTTCACATACCATTTGCACAATGGGAACATGCCAGAAGGTCTTTTTAATACAGCCTAAAGTACACAGTGTTTATCAATTCCATATACAGACTAAAATTGTGTCTCATCAGACAACAATACTCACATCTACTGTGAACCCTTTTATTTTTGTTGACCTTGAGCTGTCAGCTATCAACTTAAACTGTGCATTATTCAGTCTAACCTTCCATTTGTGGAACCTTCAGTCTAACCTTCCATTTATGGATGAAGAGATGAACATTTAAGACACTTTTGTAGCATTTTAAATTCTTTCTAGTTGTTTTTTGTTGTTGTTTATGCATCTTATCCCCTTTTTCTCCAAACTTTTAGCGCGTCCAATTGCATTATGCTTCCTCTCTCCTAATGCCGATCCCTGCTCTGATTGAGGAGAACAAAACTGACACGCGCCCCCTCCGGCATATATGCAGTAGCCGACTGCATTATTTCACCTGCACGAGTTCATATGCCGATCAGCTTTGTGTGCAGAGAGCCACACCCTGATCAACGCATTCTTCCTCGACTCTGTGCAGGCGCCATCGATCAGCCAGCAGAGGTCATCAGTTATGAGAGAGCACCTATCCAGCTCCCATCTGTATGAACAACAGCCAATCGTTGTAGGTGCCCAGCCCAGCCGGATGGCAGAGCTGAGTTTCTAACCGATGAGTTTGAAATGTGAGCTCTGGTGTGCTAGTGTGTTCTACCACTGCGCCACCTGAGCGCCCCAGATTCTTTTAAGTATTTGGAAACTTTCATTTATTTATTGTCTGTTTTACCACCACTTTATCCTATTTCTTATCGTGGTGGGTATGATTCACTGTGCAAAAGGCAGGAAACACCCTGGACAGTTTGTCAGTCCATCACATGGCAAACACACACACACACACACACACACACACACACATACCTACAGGGACTTTAGATTGTCCAATTAACCTAACTGAACCCAGGACCTTCTTGCTGTGAGGTGACAGTATTACCCACCGAGCCACTTGTGAAAACTCATGAAAGGGAATTAATTTTGCATTTTTATAAAATTAATAACTTTATTAAGTAAAACAATAAATATTTTGTCATTGTTTCTTTTAAATATAGGAAAAATTGATTTACAAATGACAAATTCTTGCTTTGTTTGAATTCCACATAGTGTGACAGCTTTTTGTTAAGTTAAAGTTTGTACCTTTGTGCAAGTGTACAAGTACAATGTGCAATGACAATAAAGGAATCGTTTATTATTTGTGGAGTGGAGGGCTCTACACAATTACTGATTTACTGCATAAAGCATAACATTTTTTGAAATGGAAATGTTTGCACCCATGTTCTTATAATCCTTAGATGATTCAGTAGCTACAGAACAATCATTGGTTGCAAGCTTATATATTTGATATGTTCTTAGGTATCAAGAGGAGATCAAAGGTCCCGGGAGTTATGATAACACAGTATATGGAAGAATTGCCAGAGGGAAAAACTACTCCTGACTTCACTCGAAAACCTATTGCTTTAACCATCCAGGAAGGTATGGAAACAGATAACATGAATTACAATACATATTGCAATCCAGCAAAACCTGTGATTTCAATTTTTTTTTACTAGGAGGGGGAAAAAACACCAAAACATATAAACGTATTTATAACAAGCACTTTTCCCCTTTACATTGTTTCATTAAACGCAGGAGAGTTCTATAGTTTCTTATTTATCTGGGTTTTATTTATATTTTCTGGAGAAGGTGCCAATGTCTTCTAAGAGAAATTGTGATTGGCTGGGATTGGTCACTGCTGGGAAGATTAACCAATGTAAATTTTTTTTTTTTTTCCTTATAGAAATACACCATAACATTATGACCACTGACAGGTGAAGTGAATAACACTGATTATCTCTTCATCACGGCACCTGTTAGTGGGTGGGATATATAAGGCAGCAAGTGAACATTTTATCCTCAAAGTTGATGTGTTAGAAGCAGGAAAAATGGACAAGCGTAAGGATTTGAGCAAGTTTGACAAGGGCCATATTGTGATAGCTAGACGAATACACAGCGCATCACAGTTGCGTATAGGGGTTGCATAGCCGCAGACCAGTCAGGGTGCCCATGCTGACCCCTGTACACTGCCAAAAGCACCAACAATGGGCACATGAGGATCAGAAGTAGACCATGGAGCAATGAAAGAAGTTGGCCTGGTCTGATGAATCACGTTTTTTTTTACATCACGTGGATGGTCGGGTGCTTGTGCGTCGCTTACCTGGGGAACACATGGCACCAGGATGCACTATGGGAAGAAGACAAGCCGGCAGAGGCAGTGTGATGCTTTGGGCAATGTTTTGCTGGGAAACCTTGGGTCCTGCCATCCATGTGGAAGTTTCTTTGACACGTACCACCTACCTAAGCATTGTCGTAGACCATGTACACCCTTTCATGGAAACAGTATTCCCTGATGGCTGTGGCCTCTTTCAAGAGGATAATGCGCCCTGCCTGAGGAGCACAACAACGAGTTTGAGGTGTTGACTTGGCCTCCAAATTCCCCAATTGAGCATCTGTGGGATGTGCTGGACAAACAAGTCCAATGCATGGAGGCTCCACCTCGCAACTCACAGGAGTTAAAGGATCTGCTGCTAACATCTTGATGCCAGATACCACAGCATACCTACAGAGGTCTAGCTGAGTCCATGCCTCGACGAGTCCGGGCTGTTTTGGCAGCAAAAGGAGGACCAACACAATATTAGGAAGGTGTTCATAATGTTATGCTTAATCGGTGTAATTTCTCTTATCGTAGTTTGCTGGCGTAACAAAGCTGTAGGGATGATTTTGTTACCCTTTTCAGATCTCATGGTGTGGTAAACACCTTTTGATGGAGGCACCAGGTTTAACCCCATACCTATGAAATTGAGGAGATAGACCCAACTACAGGACTTAACCCAGTCCTCAAGAAATTAACAAAACGAAAACCATTAGCTTTAGCTCAAAGCAGTACACAAGAGGAGCAAAGACAGGTTATCATATTACTCTAGCAGAAACACTGCACATTATGCAATCACCAGTAAACTCAGAAAACACAAATAAAGACTCAAGAAGAAACAAAAGATGCTAAGGTGTAACTCCAGCTACTCAGTCCACCAGCGCGTAATAACAACCAAAATGCTCACCAGTAAACTGGATGAAACCATACACTGTTGCTTATATATCAAAGTATGTTGTATATAGCTTTTTCTCACTTTACATTTATTCAGTACTGTGTACTGCCCAGCAGCACACTTATCTTTTGTTCCCGTCCCCTCCAGATTTTTAGGGCTGAAAGTGTCCCTTGTATTTGTTGTAGGTCATTGTACGTAATACACTTCTTTTTGTCTTCACTGTGTATTTTAAGTTCTGTGTTGCACCATGGTCCTAGAGGAACGTTGTTTCGTTTCAACATGTACTTGTATATAGCTAAAATGACAAAGTCTCTTGAATCTTGAGATGAACTTAGTAAACCTGTAGGAAAAAAAACCCATGGACATAAGTCAAGAACAGGAAGGATGCCTGTGGCAGATACAACACAGGAATGCCTAAACTGTTTATCACCTGATTCCCTAGAAACCAGAACAGAGAATAGCTATAAAGAGAGCTAGCCAAAGACATTCAAAGGACTCGACCCAGAGCTGAGGCTCAGACTGCCTTTAAAAGCATATTCCCCCAGGTGTAGCTAGAAGTGTTTAGTTAGGTGCAGGAAATGCTTTAAAGTGTAACTCTAAGAGAAGCACACTATTCATCCAACTGCTCCTGCTTCCTTCTTCTGGGAACATTACAAGACTAATATATTTCTTTTTAGAATTTTTCTTTTTATAATTGTATTTAATTGCAGTATAGTGTGATAATTTTTGTGACCTTTTAGCCTACTTTGCACAGATGGAAGTTGAATCCAGTTATCAATAACAATAGACTGATTAACTAAGGTTGTTGGTGTTGGATACATTTTATATTTATTTATTCCTTGTCTGTTTTACCATCACTTTATTCTGTTCTGGGTCACGGTGGCTCCGGTTCACTGGGTAAAAGGCAGGAAACACCCCAGACAGGTCGCCAGTCCATCACAGGACAGACACACACACTCAGGTCATTTATTGTTGCTTCAATTGGCCTGATACATGTCTTTGGACTTGTGGGAGGAAACCGGAGAACCCGGAGGAAACCCACACAGCTACCCAAGCTTTTCTTGCTGTGAGGTGAAAGTGCTACCCACTGCGCCACCGAACCACCCACACAATTTACAGTATTGGTACAGTCTAGGGGTGCACCGATCCGACACTGGATCGGATATAGGAAGGAAAAAAACTTCTGATCCGATCTTTACTGTTGCTTAATGTAAATAACACTTAATGTAAATAAGGCCATTCAGAAATTAAAACACGCTGATCTACTTAAACTTTTAGCATTTTAAAATATTATCTACTACATCCACAACTAAAAACACTGTTTAAACACAATAAAAAAATGCTTTATAAATGATAAATGATCTTGTCTCGGCTTAGAGATCTCTCACATCCTCAACGATTAATCCGTTAGTGTTATGAAATAAAACAAACTACACCGTTTCCCGTTTAGCCACAGATGTCCACTTCAAAATCCAGCAGGGTTTTTTAATAACCGCGCTTTGGTTTTTAATAATCTAAAAACGTGACAGAACTTTAATGGAGAATCTCAACCTAACTCTGCGTCAATTCTAATTAGTCAATCGCATTTAATTGACATCCACATCTACCAATTGTTTTTGTATAATGTTTTTGTACAGTTCAAACCCAGAGGTCACCTGTGAAAACTTGCATATCTATATTTGTTTATTTTTTATTATTTCATTATTATTTCATTTTTATTGTTTGTAAATAATATTTTTTTATTATTTATTTTATAATTTTTTCGCTGCCTCTTCAAGGTGTAGACTTAAGAGTTGACAGATCTAGAATTTTTTATTGAAATTATAATTTATTTGTTAAATACAGATAAAGTTGCACTTTAAGTTTTATTTTAAATGTTTGTACGGTGCTGTTAAACAAGCCAAACATGCTGCTAAATGTTCTGTGTGTAAAAGTGAAAATAAAAACAGCAGTTTTGTATAGGTGTGATGTTGTAGGTTCTGTATTTATTCCTTTAAAATATTTGTTTCACAGTCTGAACATTGTTATTTAGACAGCTAGTTTAACCATGGTGCATTGAGACATGTATTATTACTGCTTAGTTGTTTGAGAGGAGAAATGATGGTATCAGATTGGTATCGGTATCGGACATAAAAAAGTGGTATCGAGCCAACCCTAGCACAGTCCTATGCTGCACATACTTTGTCAAAAATATTTTAGAAACACTGATTAGTTTTGATTAAGAATTTTAATCTTATTTCTGTAATAAATGAACCTGAAATGATTGCACCGAATGGCAGTATTTTTTTTGTTTCACTGTTTTTCTGTTAATAATCAATTTTCTCCTATTTTAGGTAAATTAGCCATCTTTAAAGCCATTGTGATTGGAGAGCCCAAACCTACTGTATCATGGAAGAGAGCTAAAGGAGAAATGAATGATCCACAAAGGTTTCAGAACAAATTTGATCCTACAACTAATGAACACACTTTAGAGGTTGGCAAGCCTAACAGTTCCAGTCATTCACTAAAATACCATATACAAATACAGTTACAGCTGCAACATACAGTTAATTATTCCTTTCCAGATGCCCAAAGTAACTGGTGAACAAGCTGACACCTACAAGTGCTATGCTGTTAATGAGTATGGAAAGGCTGTTTGCACAGTCATCCTAAATGTTATAGAAGGTATTGTTCTTTTTTAAATGAAAATTTAATTCTTAATAATGGGGCACCTGTTTATTTATTATGTTTTTTTTCTTTTGCAGTTGGATTTAAAAAGAGCAAAGCAATGCAGAAGCCAGAAGAGAGTATGTCAGATTTACATTGATTATACCACATTAGGTCAAACTTTTAGAAATCCATTTTTGTTTGATTTACATCACTTTTATCCTAATTTCAAATGTGTGTAAAAGCTCCATAGTACTGACATTAAAAACTTCAGCCACAGCCATTGCTAGCACGTGCATAAAACAAGAAAACTGTAAGTAGCATGGATCACACTTAAGAGCTCTAACATGGCACTGTCACAGAATGGCATAGAGTGTAAATGGCTAAAAACAGACAGAAGGCTACAGGCTAATTAAATGCTAATGTGCATAGTGTGCAAAGATTAATAATATGCATGAATATTTATTAGGGCCTGAACACTTAATAGACTCTAACGAGCAAGAACATAAGTACTCTAAAGATAAAATAAGTTATACCATCTGCAATAAGAACTGGATTTGGTTTACTGCAAAAGAATCCAACATTTTGACATAACTGTCCAGTAAGTCCAGGAGCAATAATGATCTGGACTGTTGATAGTTGGGGCAGTGGTAGCTCTGTAGTTGTAGTGGACGGGATGGGATGGGATGGAAAGGGAAGGGAATAGATGAGATGAGATAAGACCTTATTGATCCCCTTGGGGAAATTAACTTGAATGTACATTTAATATAAATGACTTTAATGTCATTCCAGTAATGTAAAAGCACAATGCTACAGCCCATAGATTTGTATGTTTTTAACTTTGTAGGAACAGTCAGAAAAAGTTTCTATACACTTTTGGTCACATACAGAGGTGGAAAGTAATGAATTACATTTACTTGCGTTACTGTAATTGAGTAGTTTTTTTTTTGTGTACTTGTACTTTTTAAAGTAGATTTTACAACCACTAATTTTACTTTTACTTAAGTATGTTTTGTATTAAGAATTGTAATTCGCTAAATTTTAAATAACATCCGTTACTGAGTTAAAAAAAACACTGGTAAAAGACACTGGTAAAATAAACTGGTGCTAAAATAAAGGAGCTGTGATCTAGGTATAGTGTATGGAAGGGTAATTTTCAAAGTTTAACATGTTTGGAGTTTGATGTTTCGTTATTTGATAACATACTCTGATGTCAAAGAATGGCAAAGTTTTGTCTTACATCTTGAAGGTTTTCTTTGGGTCATTTAGTAAAAGTCACAACACCTGTAACCTTGACTTGTTTTGAGTTATGAGATTTGCAGTATGACTGTTGTTTGGTATTTGTTGATGATGAAAAGAAGGCTGGTCTATAGAATCCACAATTAATGCCGACATCAGTGGTTATATAGTTTGAAAAAGTTTTATGGGATGGTCTGTACTAAAATGACACATTACACATCCCTAAATGTTTTAAATGTTGTATCAATATTTTTTTCTATTATATTTTAATTAAAAACAACTACTGTGAGATATATCCACTTGTCCTGTTTGCATTACACAGGAGAGACATCCTCTCTAGTTAAAAATGTAAATAAGTAACGCTTACTCTGAGTACATTTTAAATGAGTTACTTTTTACTTCAGTAGATTTTTAGACTAGTAATTTTACTCATACTGGTCATGTAGGGTACAGTCACAACACAACTATAAAACAGAGAACTATTACATCAAGCTTTAAAAGATCCTTTGTTAATACTCATATGTCTTGCTTGTTTCCGTTTATAGTGAAGGACCCAGCCGAGTTCAGAAACAAGCTAAGGAGAAGGTACTAAATTAATATATAATTTTTAAAAAAGTGAACATAATTATTATTCTATTTGTCTGGTTTAAGTTAAGAACAAGGTTTGTTTATTTTATTGTACATTTTATCCAACTGTTCAGCTCATTTCTTTATGCAGATCATATTTCTTTATGACTTCATGCACTGCAGAACTAAATCACTGATGCCTAACATAAAAAAGGTTGAGACTCTTTACTTTAGGCCATTTGTACCACAGAATGTACCAACACCACACAATTTATTTCTCATAATTCCATGTGTAAATTCCAGAGCATGATTCAAGAAAATAAATATAAACACCTGCCAGATTTAGACTGAACTCTTGTCTGACTGTTTAATCTGCAGTGCTGGCAAAAAGGTTGCTCCTAAAAAGGAGGGAGAAATCGATGAGATGGTGTGGGATCTGTTACTGTCTGCTGAAAAGAAAGACTATGAGAGTATTTGTGTTGAATACAGCATCAGAGATTTTCGTGGCATGCTAAAGAAACTGACTGAAATGAAGAAGGCGAGAGAGCAAGAGCAGGCCGAGGTAAGATAGTCAATCACTGTAAAAACAAAAGAGATAACCTGGTGATGCACAGTACCAAATCGTTTGACTGATCTTTATTATTTTTTTCCTTATTAGTTCATACAGCACATCAGTGATCTGAAACCTATTGAGGTGAAATCAGATGATTTAGCTACTTTTGAGATGGAACTGGAACTCAAAGACCCCAACAGTCGCATTTTCCTCTATAAGGTAACACTCATAGCAGTCACTCACAGAAAAAGAGCCAAAGAGGCTAGTTAAGAACCAACATCCAACAAACTTTTGTCTTATGGAGGAGATATAAAAAGGATCAAGCGATGGTAATACAGACAATGTGCTTTTCACCTTCACCTCTGTTAAAGGTCGCAGTGGGTAGTAATCACTAGGTGAAAGGCAGAAAACACTTCAGACAGGTTATCAGTCTATCACAGGACAAACACACACACTCGTACCTAAGGGAAATTTAGTATCCTCAATTAACCTGATTGGATGTCTGGACTGTTGGAGTAAACCGAAGCACCTGGAGGAAACTCACACAGACATGGGTAGAACATGCAAACTCCACACAGTAAGGACCCAGACTACTCAACCTGGGAATCAAACCCAGGACCTTCTTGCTGTGAGGTAACAGTGCTACCCACCAAGCCACTGTGCCAACCCTAAGCACCACAATGTAAAGCAGAGGTCCACCAAGGCTGTTCCTCGTTACATTTCATGAGATGCAATTATTTGAACTTTGAATTCATTCAGTGTTTTGTTGTGAATATACCCATATGTCAGCCAATTTAAAATTATATTCTATAGAATAATGTTCTATGAGTTAAACTATATCTCATGCCTCTACATTTCTAATACATTTCTAACACACAAGTAAGATCAAGACAATGGGTGTGTTTGAAAACCTAGTGAGCTACTGTACCTTGCTGTCTACTGCCTACATAGGCAGCTGCCTAAGTAGAGAGGATTCTAATAAGTCATCGACTTTTAAGTGAGATCATTCGGACATGCTACTTAGACAGCGATATTAGCGATAGTATTTGTTTTAGCTTACTAAGCTAACATTGTAAGCCTCGTGCCTTTCAAACCAATGGTATGAGGAGGCTCAATGACACCTGTACACATTTATACAAATTAAAAATCAATGCGAATTTATTTACGTTTGAAAACTTTGTTCGTTGCTCCGCATTCGTCCGCCATATTTGTAATTTTTTTGTGAGAAAAGATGGGTCGCACTGAATGCTGGGATTGCCTTGACCGCTAAGGCAGGATCTATAGCTTCCTCGTTACTCAGTCAAAATACCGTTCAAATTCAAAGGCAGCATTTTAAGGCATCTAAGAATTCAAACAGCCTTCTTCTTATGAGCGTGCGTAAGATAACGTAACCTGCTGTCTATGTAGTGAGTTCACTAGGTTTTCGAACACACCCAATGACTTTTGTTATAGGACATGGGTGTGTGTGTGTGTCTTTAAGAGAGGTGTGTAGTGGGAGATGCTCTGTTCACAATATTGATATAAGTGATTCAAGTGTACACGTACAAGATTCTCTCCTCAGTCATCTCTCCATTTTTACTGTTATTAATGAATGCTGCGGTTTAAATAAACTACTCCAGGTAGGTAAATAAGCTACTGGAACATTTTGTGTTAATCACTTTCCTTACGGGTCGGAGGCTTAATTAAACTGGCTCTTACCACAGAGCGGTAGCCAAGTCAGACTCGTTCTGCCTGTGGAACTAAAAGTTTGCTCACCTGAGTTTTTTGTCAGTTAAAGCAGCTTATCCTGAACCAGCGAACTTTGATGTACTTTTGCCTGTACTTGGCTCTGTGAAGTAACGTTTTCTGCTCTCATTTACATCAAAAGCATGTACCACTTACTATTTACGACTAGCTGTAACTGAAATTGAACCATGAATTTCTGTAATGTGCTCGCAGAATAAGCTCAGCCGTGGCAATAAATAAGTATTATCTTGTATTATCTTTTAGAAGTAAATTTTTTTTAATTGTATGTATGATGTGCACAACGTTAATTATATTAAAGCAGACCCTTGACTTACGAATTTAATTGGTTCCGTAGGACTGTTCTTAGTCAAAATGTTCGTTAGTTAAACCTATTTTTCCCTTAAGAAATTATGTAAATAGAATTAATCCGTGCAGACCTCCCAAACCACCCCCTTACCTAACCTCTCTAATGTCTTAAATAGTCTTTTTTGTTATAAATATAAGTATATTTTCCCTTAATCTTAAATTGTAGAATAGACATTACTGTAATAAACAATAATAAATAAATACTGTACATAAAAACACACATCACATTTCAGTACAGTACGTATGCGGTACTATACACCATAATACATTTCCTTCTTTTTTTATAAAATGTATCTACCAGAAACAACAATAACTCTCATATTTCTCTATTATCTCCATCTTTATTTCAATAGCGTTGTATTTTGTATGTGTAATTGCACGAAAGAATAACTTCTTCTCTCTCACTAACTGTCCCAACTGTCTGATACACAGTGACAGCTACTGGCAGGAGTAATTATATAACACAACAAATAGCAATAGATTTGTTCATTTTATCATCACTAAGCTTTCTCTGCACCTTCTCTGTGGACATTTTAATATAGAATTGTACAAAATATAAAGAAAACACCGGAAAAACACAGTCCACTGTCCAAATGTTCGCTCACTGTATATATATATATATATATATATATATATATATATATATATATATATATATATATATATATATTAGGGCTGTCGAAGTTAACGCGATAATAACGCATTAACGCGACCTCAATTTAACGCGATTAAAAAAATTAGTGCCATTAACGCAAATTCTAGTTCATGTTGACACTTGACTGGTAGAACAAACGTTTTAATGTCGGACTTGCCACCGTTTTTCATTAGCGGTTTGTTAACATAATGTAACCGATCGTGGTAGTGATGCACTTGCATAATAAAGAAATAAATACACGCTATATTCACAAGTTGTCGGGAGCAGAACACTTTATTACACTTAATTAACTTCTTCTTCTGTACCGAATACCGGAAAGCTGAGTCGAGCACGTTAGTTCATGAACTATGGAAGCCCCAAAGGGTCAAAACACACTCACTTCGTGTAGAAACGTCCATCAAACCATCGTCACGATACAACCACAGACAAGTCTGATACAATAACTACGCCTTATCCCACCTAAAGCACCGCTGATCTACAATGTTTGCTGATGGAGAAATTCTAACCTACAATCTGACATTTACTGCCTAGTATGTGAGTGAATAAACTCCCTTACAGTTTTCTCTTGTCCCAGCAGTTTTTAACATAAGTACATTTAGCATAAAATGTGTTCACCATTTTAACTGTAACATTTCACTTAAAAATCCTTGTTTTCTATAACATTTACACAGATTTTTTTTAATGCGATTAATCGCGATTAACTATATGAAATTCTGAGATTAATCGCGATTAAAAATTTTAATCGTTTGACAGCCCTAATATATATATATACTGTATATATATATATATATATATATACTGTATATATAGAGAGATAGAGAGAGAGAGAGAGAGAGAGAGAGACATCGGAGTTAACTTGTTCATGACGTCATGTGTTTCGCGAATTTCGGTTCGTAATCCGAAATTTGTTTGTACGTTAAATTGAAAAAGATCGTTCGTAACCCAAAATGTTCGTATGGTAAACCGTTGGGTCTACTGTATTTTAGTTTGTCAAGAGCTTTTGCAATGGTTTCTGTGCTAGGGTTGATGTGGGGCGGGCGCTTTTGGTTTGCGGGGGTTTGGGTGGGGGGGGGGGGGGGGGGGCACAAGTTCAAGGTCGGCACACGGAAAGGGGGGCGCATGTCCAAAAAGGTTGAAAACCCCTGTTTTAACACACGAGTAAGATCAAGACAGTGTTACTCTGATCTGTTTAGGATGGTGTCATGGTTCCATTCAGTAAAGAAGCAGAAGGTGAGGCGAAGCATTTCCTGAAGCAAGTCGGCAAAAAGTTTGTGTTTTCAGTGAAGAATCTTAATCCTGAGGATGCTGGTATCTACCAAGTTGATGTTGAGGGAGTCAACGTCTTTTCAACTGATTTTAAAAGTAGGAATCTTATTTTGAAAGTAACTGAAAAATGTCTGCAAAAAAGTTTGAAGTTATTGGGCTACCTTCATTTGCTTATATTTTCTCTGTCTGTGTTTCTCAGTCCCACCTGTGGATTTTGTAGTGAAGATTGAAGAGGTGAAGGCTGAAGAAAGACAGGATGCTGTATTTGAGTGTGTTACTTCTATGCCTATGAGCCAGATTGTATGGTCACTGAAAAATAATTCACTGTCCAACAGTAATAAATACGAAATTACTGTTTCTGAGGACAAACTGATTCACCGGTTGAGGATCATTGATTGTATGCCTTTGGATGCTGGGATTTATACCGCAGTGGCAGGAATCAAGTCTTGTGGTGCTTGGCTTGTTGTAGAGGGTAGGTTCAGTAAACATTGTTTTATGCAGTACAGTATAATAATATAATCATTTAAACTTACCTTATTCATGACAAAAACATTTGCTGACTTTTTCAGCTGACAAAGATTCTGCTGCACAAGGTAAAAAGAAAGCCCGCAAGTCCACGCAAGCAGGTGGCAGTGGAGCTGACCTGGCTAAAATTGCTGCCGAGCAGCAGGAAAAACACAAGAAGGACATGGCAGACGCCCTTGATGCTGCTAAAAAAACTCAGGCTGAGCGGGACGCTGCGGCAGCCAAGGCTAAGGCTGAAGCCGAAGCCGCACTGGCAGCAGCGAAGGCTGCTGCTGCCGCTAAGGCCGCCGCTGCTGCACAAGCTGCCGAGGCTGCACGTGCAGAGGCTAAAGCTAAAGGCATGTCCGAGAAGGACGCCAAGGCTCGAGCTGATGCTGCGGCCGCTGCTGCAGCTGCGAAAGCCCAAGCCGAAGCTGAGGAGGAAGCCAGAAGGTTGGCTGAAACCAAGGCCAAAAGAGCGGGTCAGAGTGCAGAGGAGATCGCGAGGGCTGGAGCAGCAGCTGCTTCTTCACTTGCTCATGATATGGCTTCAGCTGGAGCAGGAGGGCTTGGAGCAGGTGGAGCTGGTGTTGGTGGATCTGGAGGGGGTTTTGGTACTGCCGGGGCTGCGGGAAAGGCTGGTGCTGCAGGTTTTGGTGGTGGTGCAGGAGGTGCTGGTGGTGCAGGAGGTGCTGGTGCTGCAGGTTTTGGTGGTGGTGCAGGAGGTGCTGGTGCTGCAGGTTTTGGTAGTGGTGCAGGAGGTGCTGGTGGTGTAGGAGGTGCTGGTGCTGCAGGTTTTGGTGCTGGTGCTGGTGCAGGAGGTGCTGGTGCTGCAGGTTTTGGTAGTGGTGCAGGAGGTGCTGGTGGTGCAGGAGGTGCTGGTGCTGCAGGTTTTGGTGGTGGTGCAGGAGGTGCTGGTGGTGCAGGAGGTGCTGGTGCTTCAGGTTTTGGTAATGGTGCAGGAGGTGCTGGTGGTGCAGGAGGTGCTGGTGCTGCAGGTTTTGGTAGTGGTGCAGGAGGTGCTGGTGGTGCAGGAGGTGCTGGTTATGCAGGAGGTGCTGGTGGTGCAGGAGGTGCTGGTTTTGCAGGAGGTCCTGGTGGTGCAGAAGGTGCTGGTGGTCTAGGAGGTGCTGGTGGTGCAGGAGGTGCTGGTTCTGCAGGAGGTGCTGGTGGTCTAGGAGGTGCTGGTGGTGCTGATGGAGCAGGAGGTTTAGGTAAAGCAGGATCTGATAACTTGTCTGGGGAAGGTGATGATGATGGAGATGCTGCTGGAGGTAAAGCTAAGAGGCATGGACGAACTGGACCACTAGTGCCTGATACTGTCATAGGTAAGAAAACATACAGTCAATACATTTCTACATTTACTGGTTCCAGTGTAACATTAAGTGTGGTATATTTTTAGACCCTTCATAAGTAATCTATTGCTTTTCAATGACTATTTGGTGCTGTAATTACAATTGTTACAAATGTAATTACAACTGCTAAATTGATTCACTTGCACTTCATTGAAGTCAATTTATTGATGTATATTTTGTCTGATCAAAAAAATAATTAATTCCGAAATAGTATCAGAAAAATGTCATTATTTTTATTTCTAAGAAACATGACGGATGCAGAGCTGACATATCAGCACCAGGGTAACTGAATTAGACATAAACAAATCTATTCCATCAGCAGTGGACATAACTTCTATTCTGATTTCTGAGGCTAGCATTTCTGAACAATGCTACTCTTGTGAGGTCAGGTACATTATTACCAGTAAACTAAACTAAAACAACATATTTCCACAATATTTGCTAGTATACTGTAGCACAGCTGTTGGTAGCCTGGTGTCATGAAGCAAATGTTGAACCTTAGAAGTACAGTAGATGTGCATTTTTAATAGTTCGAATTAGGTTAGCCAACTACTTAAAACCATGCAAACAAAAATAAATAGGACTACCAGCTACTGCCTTTTTGTTCTTGTTAAACGTGGTCAATCTGACTAGACTAAATTACTGTCATATGTGCTACAGTCCTCTCCACAAATATGTGGCACCACTGTAAAACAAAACAGGCTGTAAAAAAAACATTCTTTATTGAAAACAAAATGCTCCCTTGTGTTAAAAATACAATGACAAAAAAAATCATGTCTAATCATGAAATAAATTATTAGTGTTGGATCTGTCATGATGTGGACCCCTGGACAACTTGTTACAATACATGGTTTCATGGACTGCATGAAGAACAGGACATCAGAAGATTAAATCAAAACCTGACTGCCTTGGCCAGGAAGCTTAAACTGATATGTGTTGGATTCTCCAGCAGGACAATGATCCAAAGCACACCTTAAAATCAGCAAAAAAATGCATGATGAATAGATGATTTGCCATGACCATTCCAGTACCCTGTCTTAACTCCCACTGAAGATCTGAAGAACTGAAGATGTAGGTCCACAAGTCTGAGCATTAGAATCTGTTGGATCTGAAATGATTCTGTATGAAGGAATGATCTTGAATGTCTTGCTGTGTGTTCTTCAGTCTGATTAAGAATAGAGAAGACTCCAAGCTGTTATTTAAGCAAAGGCTGTAGTAGTAGATCCTCCCATGCTAAGAAGCATATCGGGCAGCAAATGTTCGCCACTGGTTCCGGTCTCATGCCAGGGCTTCGACATCGTCCCATGCTATGTTGAGTGCCTTCAGGTCTTGTATGAAGGTTCTTCGCCAGGTGTTGGTGGGGCGCCCATGTGGTCTTTTTACGCCAGGAGGTGTCCGATGCGAAGAATGTGGCCGGAGGGAGGCTGTACAAAGCAAATAATACAGATGTGCCAATATTTATCATATTTTAATCACAATATTTTATTTTATTTTTTGTCTACTAATAAAGGGGAGATTTTTTATATTTTAAATTAAAGTGAATTAAAACGATAAGCAATAAAGAATATTTTACAGCTTGGATTGTTCATGTTCTAGTGGTGTTGATATTTGTGGAGGGGACCTTATGTTCATTTACATATTGATTAGTTTGCTGTTCTAGTTGGCCACTATAGTTGATGGTTAAATAACAATGGTTGATTATCATTTAAAAACCGCAGTGTGCCAAAATGTAGGTTCATTCGTCATGTTCATTTATGTTGTGTTGCTTATTTTATTGTTCTTTTTGTCTGTGTAATTGCTTTTGCCCCTGTTATTGTAGCTGTATTGTCGATAGTGTTTGCTTCTTTATCTAAAAACAATGAACACAATATTCAAATCACTTTAAAAGATTTTAAAAAATAAGCATTTCTTCTAATACAAGTGGTAGAGCAACCAAAGACACCCGAAGCTGTCCAAGTTGAACAAACTAGGCCAGAAAAGTCAGAAAAGGCTGAAAATGTTGACGATGAATCAAAACAGAAAGCAGAACAGCCAAAACAGGCTAAACCAGAGCCAGAAGAGTCACAGAAGCAGCCTCGTGTGAGGCAAGGCCCACTTCTGCCTGACACAGTGGTCGGTAAGAGTCTGGCTTAGATGTTTAGTATTGGATTAATTATTCCACTAATCCAGTAGATCTGAATTAAAGCCAGCATTAACTCTTATCCCTTAGCAGTCTTAACAATACTTTTAACTAAACTCCTAAAAAACATCACTAACTTAAGACAGTCCTTAGTTTTAAACTTAACGACCATATAAATGTAAACAGATTTTCCTCCCTTCATTCTCTGAGGTGTTCCATCCCAAGGACTCTTGTACTGGTTGCATATTAGCATTTATATATACACTGATGAGCCGAAACATTAAGACTATCAAAGAGTTCTGTCTCACCAAGACATGGACTTCTTAGGGCATCTGACAGAGTCCTGTGGGATGTGGTACCATGGTGTCCTGTGGGATGTGGTATAATTACCCGCAAGTTGTATAACCTCTGTAAGTTGCAAGGTGTATTGTACAACAGTAAACCATGGTACCATCTCTTCCACTGGTAAACAATAAACAAATACCAGGCCATCCATATGATCTTGGACAAAACTGGATTTGTCAGGCCAGTCGACCTTATTCCATTTCTCCAATGTCCAATTCTAATGCAAGCATGTCTATTGTCAGTGCTTTCAATACTAGACAGGAGTTAGTAGGCACTTGGACTGGCATGTGACTACACAGAAGGGTTCAATGCTCTCATCTGTATCAGTGAGTCTTGGTGTTCAACAATCTGTCGTTGGTTTGTGGCTTGTCTACTCACCATGGCTGCCTATTAGCACCCATTGCTGTTTCGGAAATTTCCATTTACATTTGAATTTTTAGCATTTAGCAGACGCCTTTTATCCAAAGTGACTTATAGTACAGTGACAGTAATTGAGGCTTTGCTCGAGGGCCCAACAGCAGCAACCGGGCAGTGGTGGGGCTTGAACCAGTTACCTTCTGATTACTAGTCCGACACGTGGGCAGCATGCCGTATGCATCTTATCACCTACACTTTGACAAGTGCAGTGCAGCTCAGCGTTGTGTATGGAGAGACACACCCTGATAGCACTCTTTTCTCATCTCTGTGCCGGCGCCATCAATCAGCCAGCAGAGGCCGTAATTGCACCAGTCATGAGAGCGAGACCCCATCCAGTTTATTCCCGCCCATATCTGAACAACAGGCCAATCGTTGTTCATGTGGCCGCTCAGCCTAGCCGGCAGGCAGAGCTTGGATTTGATACGATGTATTTGAGATCCCAGCTCTGGTTCCAGCGTGTGTTTTTAATGCTGCGCCACCTGTGCGGCCCACCCATTAAGCTTTATTTTAACGATAAGCGTTTTAAACTTGGAAAAGCTGATTCTCACAGTTTCTCAGAACCCCCAGCTATAATGCAGAATTGTCTCATATTTTCCACTCTAATGATGTGAGTTAATATTTAATAAATAATTTTTGAAGGCTGAACAAGTCGAATTTAAGGTAAATGTCGAGTTTAAGGGTACAGATTTCTCCACGAAGGGTGCTGAGTTTCAAATATTTCGAGTTTAGGGGACGTCGAGTTACAAAGTACCACTGTAGTTTGTGTAAATATATTAATAAATGGTTTCTGACTAAAAGTGTTTACTTATATTTTTATAGGTTTTAGATATAATTGCCAAACTAAATGCTTAACATGTTTAAAATAATTAATTATACTATAACTTCCAAGTGTTAACAATAAATGAATGTGTATTTCTAAAAACCCCTTTAAAATAATATACCATTAATATTAATATGCCCCCCTAATTCTTAACACTATCAATATTATCTTTCAAATGTCTACATGTACAATTATGTGTACATTATATGCATAATTACAAATATCAGCAATTTGTCCTGTCTTGTGATCCATTATGTTCTTTGTTTGCATATGTTTTTTGTTGTGTTGTAATATGTGTGTCATGTTTGGGATTGTTATAATGTCATCCACAAAATCAGCATTTACAGCGTCTTGATGTTTGTGGTGTCCTATATGTTTGTTTTGTAGCAATGTGTTTCTTCTGTCCATCATTGTTGTGTGACAGTCCTATCAACCTATCAAACCAAAAAATGTACTGTGCTGCTTTACGTCTGAGAAAACATACAGTGCCATGAAAAACTGTTTGGTCCCCTAATGCATATTTTTAATCATTTAATCTGTAAATCTGTTCACTGGGTCTGCTATTTAAAAAGGATTCACAGCCCTTGTAAAGCTCAGTTCCTTCTCATGCAGGACATCTACATATTTAGCTTGACGTGCTGATGGTATACATGTGGAAGAAATCTGTGGACAAGCTGTGTTTAATCACTTCAACAGAGACATCCAAAGAAAAGAAGAATCCAAGACATTCAGGAATCTAATCAGGGAAAGGCACAGACCTGGACGAGTACATAGATAGAATGAACAGCTGGATGGATGGATGGAATGCCTTTATTTGTCATATATACATATACAGTACAATTAACTTCTTTTTCCGCATATACCAGCTTGTTTGAAAGCTGGGGTCAGAACACAAGGTCAGCCATTGTACGGCGCCTCTGGAGCCGAGAGGGTTAAGGGCCTTGCTCAAAAGTGGCTGTATGGCAGAGCTGAGATTCGAACTCTCAACCTTTGGAATGATAGTGCAAAGCTCTACCCACTAGGCTACCACTGTCCCTTATATATGAAGTCCATCTCAAAGGCACTGGCGATCATAAGGAAAGGGGACAAATATAAACCGACTATCAATGAACTGGAAGAGCACTCATTAGTACGTCTACTGTATCAAAAAATGTTCTTAAATGTTTCTTAAATAATCTATGTTTCAGAAGCTACAGCAAAAAGGCATTTATGGAAGCTATGGAAGTTCCAAGTAAATTCTTGCTTGCAAATAATTTGCAAAGCATCACTCAGGCATAAACTTAAGCAGTATGTGGTAGTATAAATTTAACAAAGATCACCAGCACTTTCATTCTATACCCACAGTATGGTAGTGGAGGCATCATGTTATAGAGATGCTTTTCTGCAGCAGGACTAGCAGTCCAGTCGGGGACCACGGGAAAATGAAAGGTGCCATACAGAGAAATCTTAGATATACGTAAATGTTTCCATCTGCCGGAAAACTTTAAGCGGGAGTACCAAGACATCGACTCGAAGAATTACTGGAGTGGTCAAAGCATCAATTGCAAAACGTCTGCCAAAACATCACAAGAGTGGTGAACAGTCAAGAAAATGTGTGTTCTTGAGCAGCCTAAGGGGAGTCCAGATCTTCAGATTGTCAAACGTTTGTGTCAGGACATTGACATTGCTTTTCACTTCAGTTTCTCAACTACTCTTAATGTTGTAAAAAGAAAGGGCTAAGGTGGCCCAACTATGCACAAAGGATATGAAAAGAAAGGGGATGAATACTTTTTCATGGCATTGTGGATACATTTTGCTCCTCATCTTTACTAGCTGTACAATGTTATCTGATTACCTCTGTTATTGCAAATTTGTCATACTAAAATATTTCAGAAGTATAAAACCACAACACATACAATATGGAAATCAATACCCAAAGTAATTACTCCCTTATTTACGTACTTAATCAGTTAGCTCACCAAATCAGCTTTAGAATATACACCGATCAGCCATAACATTAAAACCACCTTCTTGTTTCTACACTCACTGTCCATTTTATCAGCTCCACTTACCATATAGAAGCACTGTAGTCCATCTATTTCTCTACATACCTTTTTAGCCTGCTTTCACCCTGTTCTTCCATGGTCAGGACCCCCACAGGACCACCACAGAGCAGGTATTATTTAGGTGGTGGATCATTCTCAGCACTGCAGTGACACTGACATGGTGGTGGTGTTTTAGTGTGTGTTGTGCTAGGATGAGTGGATAAGACACAGCAATGCTGATGGAGTTTTTAAACACCCCACTGTCACTGCTGGATTGAGAATAGTCCACCAACCAAAAACATCCAGCCAACCGCGCCTTGTGGGCAGCGTCCTGTGACCACTGCTGAAGGTCTAGAAGATGACCAACTCAAACAGCAGCAATAGATGAGCGATCGTCTCTGACTTTACATCTACAAGTTGGACCAACTAGGTAGGAGTGTCTAATAGAGTGGACAGTGAGTGGACACGGTATTTAAAAACTCTCATTTATTGGACATCTCATTATTTTACACCTTATTTGCAAAGTAAACACATATCTATGGAAATTTTAGAAGAGCTGAAAAAATGTGAAATAAATCAACAGTCAATAAGTCTGGAAACTATCACAAAACCATTTAGACAGTGGAAACAGTAGTGAATCTACCAATGAGCCTCTAGTCTGATTACAAGGAAATTACAAATCTAGCCACATATTATGTCAAAGTTCATGGTGATTCCATAACTTTTCCATAACTTTCCTGGGTAGCAAGAAGAAAACCACTGCAGACCAAGACATTGGTGCTTGTCTGACATTCACAGCAATAAAAAATAAATACCCGAATGATCTACAACTTTTTGGGAATGGTATTTGATCAAAGTGTAAACTACTGGAACAACATGGGTCTTTGTCTGGTGAAAAGTAAATCCTGCATTTGCATTCACAGTAAAAAAAAAAAAAGAACCAGACAGCCTGCTGTTATTAAGAAAACAGTGGATTACATGGATTCCTCTTTCTATTAAAAGAATCTTAAGAAGAATGTAAGGTTGCCATGTGTGGGCTAAAACTGAGATATACGTACTTGGGTTTCACAGAAGGGTGTTAAACACAGAAAACAGGTCCATATCTAAATGGATGAAAATAAACAGAAGTTACATTTTGGAGTTATCCAGTTAAGTCCTGAGGTGCTGCAACATGAGAGAAATGGGCTAATTATATACATTTTTTTCACATTGATACAAAATTATTCAGTGGCATTTGTTGCTCCTAGAGGTTGTACAACCTCTTATAAAGGGGACAGTTACCTATTCACAGGGATAATTTGTGTATTGGATGCTTCGTTGATTAAATATATTTAATAACTTTCCACAAATTTTGTATTTAAGTTCTCTTACTGTAATATATTTTTATTAAATGATCTAATATTATTCAATGGGACAAATATGCAATAATAGAGGTAATTAAATAGGGGCAATTTTGTTTTCATGACATTTTCTATACTGTTTATCTGCATTTATGTTAATGTTACTGTAACTTTTGTAATGTTACTGAAACTGTGTTTCATGTAGTTCTTATAATCTCTAAAATATCTCTTTAATTGCTCATCATCTGCTCAAATAAAATGACTGAAGGTGGAGGTAACCCACATGGCAACCCTCATGGTAATCCACATGGCAACTCAAAAGACAACCCTCATGGTAATCCACATGGCAACTCAAAAGATAACCCTCATGGTAACCCCCATGGAAACCCGAATGGCAACCCAGATGGTAACCCAGGCGGTAACCAAGATGGAAATCCAAGTGGTAATCCAGGGGTTGACCAGCAGAGTAATCTATCTGGAGCTGGAGCAGAGGGCACCGAGGGGGCTCTGCCTGCTGATGGGGCCACTCAGGGCACTTCAACTGAAGCTGGAAAGCAATCAGGCCGCACAAGACAAGGACCTTTGCTTCCAGACACAGTTGTTGGTAAGAGATGTCCACTTTGCTGCTTTGCTGGTTCTAGATTATCAGTGTGAGCCACTTCAGTTGGATTTAATCACAACTAGATTTTGTTTGTCTGTTTGTTTGTTTATTTGCCTCTTGATGTCTTGATGTGCACTTGTCTTTGTGTTTAAATGTATTAGTGTGTGTCGTCTTTGCTTGCCTAAGTTAACAAGTTAATCACGTTGGTAAAAATAGAACATGAAGACAAATACTATGATTTATGCTTGTGGGATGAATGGACATTGACATCTGGAGACCATCAGCAATGAAGAAACACCTGATAAGGGCATTGAGGAAGCAGATACATCAATGACTAATTTGGTTGATAATGGAACAGAGGGTGATTTGTAATACCTTGAAGCTGAAATGACGACTGCAGTTGCTGAAGACCAAAGATCTGAAGAAAGAAGAATTTTGAAGTTTAGCCAGAAGAATGAACCATTATAATTACACAAATGTGCAAGATCCCAGACACCCATTATCAAGACGTTTATCTATTTAGTTATATACTATATCTTGAAGAGCTTGGATGATCTCAGAAACACTGGATGCAAGGCCAAAATATACCATGGATAGGATGTCAATTCACCGCATTGCACCTCACATCCACTTACTTAAGTTATGCATACGAGCAAATCCCGGTAGCCAGCCAAGAGGGGGGGAAACTGAAGTACCCAAACGAAACCAAACGGAAGCATGGGAGGAACATGCCTGAATCTTCAAAGACAGTAACCAAAGACGACGATCAGGTCCCTATGACTCTGGAGCTGTGCAAAACCAACACCACCTCATGTGTCATCAAGATGTTGCTCTACAAGAAGTCAACTTTGATCCTAGATTTTGGAATTTGTTTAAAAATGTTAATTAACAATGGATTAGTTAAGCCTTCAGCTTTACATCTACACGTGTATTTTGTTGAATAAAATACATGGTATTATTATGAATATAATAAACTGTGTAAAACTGACTAGAAATTTTATGTCAGGTAAGAAGCTTCAAGTATGATGCCACAGATAATAAGATAGTTTGTGTCTAAATGACCTGCAGATCCTGGCGTTCACTTCTCTGCTGGCCTGGAAGACTGCAAGGCTATCGTAGGAGAGGCCGCTGAGCTGGTCTGCAAACTCAGCAGTGCAGACTGCAAGGGGGCCTGGTACAAAGATGGAAAGGAGGTAATAACAATAATATCTTTCAGTCAAATAAATCCTTTCTCAGAACACTAGATCACCAGATTACTGTTGTTTTAATGATACAACTGTCAAACCTAGTGCCACCCCCTTTTCCCCCTAAAGCCACATGCTTGCAACCCTACTACTGTATCACGCAGCCACAAAAGACATCCAACCACCAGCAAAACCAGCTTTATGTTACATTTATTTATATATCTTAAAATTAAAAAGCTTATGAACATTTTCAAATGGCTCTTTGCTGGCAGGAGTAATAATATAAGAATGGGTTTTTATTCCCTTTTCTATAAACACCGATCAGCCATAACATTAAACCTGGTTTAAACTCCTGGTTTCTAGACACACTGTCCATTTTATCAGCTCCACTTATCATATAGGAGCACTTTGTAGTTCTACAATTACTGACTGTAGTCCATTTATTTCTCTACATACTTTTTTTAGCCTGCTTTCACCCTGTTCTTTAATGGTCAGGACCCCCACAGGACCACCACAGAGCAGGTATTATTTAGGTGGTGGATGATTCACAATGACATGGTGGTGGTGTGTAAGTGTGTGTTGTGCTGGTATGAGTGGATCAGACACAGCAGTGCTGCTGGAGTTTTTAAATACTGTGTCCACTCACTGTCCACTCTATTAGACACTCCATCCTAGTTGGTCCATCTTGTAGATGTAAAGTCAGAGGCGATCGCTCATCTATTGCTGCTGTTTAAGTTGGTCATCTTTGAGATCTTCATCAGTGGTCACAGGGCGCTGCCCATGGGGCGCTGTTGGCTGGATATTTTTGGTTGGTGGACTATTCTCAGTCCAGCAGTGACAGTGAGGTGTTTAAAAAGTCACACACTAACACACCACCACCATGTCAGTGTCACTGCAGTGCTGAGAATGATCCACCATCTAAATAATACCTGCTCTGTGGTGGTCCTGCTGGGGTCCTGATCATTGAAGAACAGCATGAAAGGGGGCTAACAAATCATGTAAAGAAATAGGTGGACTACAGTAAGTAATTGTAGAACTTCAAAGTGCTTCTATATGGTAAGTGGAGCTGATAAAATTGACAGTGAGTGTAGAAACAAGGAGGTGGTTTTAATGTTATGGCTGATCGGTGTATAAGCTACAGTTACTTTAAAAAGAAGCCACAATTGCTTTCTGTGAAGATTTTATCATATTTTTTCTCTTTATAGGTTTCTGATTCGACTGACGGTATGACGATCAGCCAAGACGGTGCTGTTCATAAACTAAAAATCCACAAAGTATCAGAAGAATTTTCTGGAAAATACAAATTTGAAGCTGATGGTCGTAAAACTGAAGCTGTGATCATTGTTGAAGGTTTGTCTATTGCCTAGAATATGTATTTTATAGCTGCATATTATTCCTCATGCTCTAAAACAGTTTTATTTTGCAGATCCACCAAGGCTTGGCAGCAAGGACCTGGAGAAATTTTCCGAACCAACAGTGGTTAAAATTAATCACAGAGCTGAATTTAAAATACCATTTGTCGGCCGTGAACCCACCAAAGTACAGTGGTACAAAGATGGCGAGGAACTTTCACCGGATGTAAACTGCAAGATTGAGGTTTCTGAAGGGCATAGCCGTCTGCTTCTCAACAAACTACAGCGCAGAGACACAGGGGAAATTAAAATCAAAATAAAAAATGAGTTTGGCACTACTGAAGCCAGTACTAATCTAGTTGTGCTTGGTAAGCCTATAAAAATAGAAGTAGCTTCTGTGACAAATGATTTTTAATTATCAATTTTTTCATGTTAAGATCTAAGATCTGGTTCTTAATTCTGACAGACAAGCCTACCCCACCCCTCGGACCTCTGGAGATTGTTGAAGCCTCATCAAACTGCATCGAGATCAAATGGCGGTCACCAAAAGATGACGGTGGCTGCCCAGTTAGTCATTATTTCCTTGAGCGTAATCAAGTTGGACGTAACACCTGGAAGAAAATTGGACAGATCCCTGGTGAAGCCCATTACAAAGACAATGATGTGGATCATGGTAAAAGGTACTGTTATCGCATCAGAGCTGAGACTTCAGAGGGTATTAGTGAGTTAATGGAGACTGAAGATGTCCAAGCCGGCACTAGAGGTAAGATTCTAGTTCATAGTATACTGTACTGCCTTTGATAGCTGTGTGGAAATGACTTATTTTAGGTGTTAAGTTGTAGTCAGGTAAAGAACCTAGAACTTGAAGTTTAGAACTGTTGTTTAAACTTGAGGCCTCTGAGCGGCACTGTTCACTAATGCTATAAAAGCAGCCAGCAAGAATAACAAAACAGCTACTAATTAATGACAAGTAACATCTTGAGTAAATTCAGGTCCTACCATAGTGAGATCACACTAGATCTTCATTGTTAAACCATTGTTATTTTTCAGAATATTCTGGCCCACCATCTGCTCCTAAAGTGGTCAATGCCTTTAAAGACTGCATTACTCTTTCTTGGACTCCACCTGCTAGCACTGGGGGAACAGGCATTCTTGGCTACAACTTGGAGAAACGTAAGAAGGGCAGCAACCTGTGGAGCCTCGTTCACCCAGCAGATGAACCGATTAAAGGTTAATAGTTTTTTTTTTAATTATCCTGTTTAGTTTTTAATAAAATACACAGATTAGGCATAACATTATGACCACCTTCCTAATATTGTGTTGGCCACCCTTTTGCTGCCAAAACAGCCATGCAACTGTGATGCTCTGTGTATTCTGACACCTTTCTATCAGAACCAGCATTAACTTCTTCAGCAATTTGAGCTACAGTAGCTCGTCTGTTGGAATGGACCAAACGGGCCAGCCTTCGCTCCCCACGTGCATCAATGAGCCTTGGCCGCCCATTATCCTGTCGCCGGTTTACCACTATTCCTTCCTTGGACCACTTTTGATAGATACTGACCACTGCAGACCGAGAACACCCCAGAGGAGTTGCAGTTTTGGAGATGCTCTGACCCAGTCATGTAGCCATCACAATTTGGCCCCTGTCAAACTCGAATCCTTACACTTGTCCATTTTTCCTGCTTCTAACACATCAAATTTGAGGATAAAATGTTCTCTTGCTGCCTAATATATACCACCCACTAACAGGTGCCGTGATGAAGAGATAATCAGTGTTATTCACTTCACCTGTCAGTGGTCATAATGCTATGCCTGGTCAGTGTATATGGTTTGTAGATCCTATAGCTGACTCTCTTTTGCAGGAAAGAAATATGCATGCAAAGATGTCATTGAGGGCATGGAGTATGAGTTCCGTGTATCAGCTGTGAACATATCTGGAGCTGGTGAACCGAGCACAGCATCAGAGTTGGTGTTTGCTAGAGATCCCAAAAGTAAGACAATCTATTGCTATTTTTATTTCTATTTCAAAGCCAGTAATAGAATTGGGTGGTAAAGCACTATAGAAGTTAAATATACTGTAATTTTAAAGAATTAAAAGTTATTTATTTCAAATGTAGTTTCATTGGAATTTTCAATGCAATTAGGTCTGAAGCACCTAGTGATGAGTCATTTAGGATTCTGCATGTGTGTTCTTAAATGCAACCTATTTATTGGTAACATACAGTGGTACCTTGAAACTCAACGTCAATTGGTTCTGGGAGTGGTGTTGAGTTTAAAAGGCATTGAGTTTTAAGGTAATTTTTCCTATAAGGATGTATGGGAAGCCTGTTAATGCAGTCCATGTATTTAAGGCACAAGTTGAAACAGGAGAAAAATCCAGCTAAACACAGATATATGTGGATCTTTCAGAGTGAATTTGACGGTTATTCACGTTTCAACAATTCGTCTCAGGTTCGCATGACGTTTTACCGCTCCACTTTAGCCGAGCGCTGAGCAAAGCAGCAGTCGCACACACACTGTGTTTAAGGGAAACGTTGATTTTAAGAGTACAAATTTCTTTTCGGAGGGCGTTGAGTTTCATAGATTGAGTTTAGGGGACGTTGAGCTACAAGGTACCACTATACTATTATAAGACTTATAATAGATCTAAAATATATACATATGATTTTCTTTGCTAGTATAATAACAGAATAAAATAACATCGAAACTCTGCTCTTAATCGCTATGTGTGAACTGCTCAACAACTCGATCCGAGTGGCTCGTCGAGCACTCGCGACCGAAGAGAGATATCTAGCTTGTCAAATGGGTGCTATGTCGAACAGCCAATGAAAAGGCAAAATACGATGTGGGGGAAACGCAGGGGAGAAGTTGTAAAAAGGTGGGACGGGGCATAATATACAGTTTATATCAGAATACATCGGCACACACACACACACAAGTTTTACAGTATTTCTGACCTTATCGTTCTCTACAAAACATAACATTGCATTGCAACAAATATTTATTAACCTCCAACTCACTATAGAACAAACAATCCCTGCTGGCCACGTAGCCCAATCCACTCAGATTTGTTTATTTTTCCTCCTTGATTTTACGCTGCACATGGACGTGGTATCATTATACCCCTCGTCACTTCATGCGATTGTTTTCATGACAAAACATAGTTTGGGAGACCAGAGAAGCTCGCCTGCGATTCCAGTTGGTGATAGATCGTGTAGTGTAAAACCCCCACTGCCGATGAGTCGTGTAGTGTGAAAGCCAAACCGACTTGAAAGACTCCCGATTACAAGAGATCCAGTCGTGTAGTGTGAACTGTACAGCAACCTGACAACCTGGAAAGTCGTGTAGTGTGAACTTGGCATACGGTAACATGTGCAGTTGGATTAGGATGCAGAGTTAAGTTAATGCACAAAAATGAACAAAAAAATGATTGTCCAAAAAGAAAAGAATAGATAACTGTTGTGAATAGAGGCAAGTAGCAGCAGTCCTTATAGAGGTGCAGAAGTATTTTTAATTTATTTATTAATTTATTTTTCTAATTTGTATGTTCAAAATATTGTAATGGGTCCTTATTATTATATTATTATTGTTTTTTATTATTAACACGTAATTATTTGCATGAGCAATATTACCACTGATTATATTTCATTATTTTATTTATTCACTTCTGTATATTTACTGTCATTATAAATGTTAACATATATGATATGATAATGTTTTCCTTTTAGAATCACCTGGCAAAATTATTGATGTTAAAGTGACAGATTCCACATATACCAATTTGTCCCTCTCCTGGACAACACCAAAAGTGATCAAGGGAGAACAGGATGAAGCTAAAGGATATTTTGTTGAAATCAGACCTGCAGAAAGCACTGAATGGGTTCGCTGCAACACCAATGCTATTATCATGACCACGTATACTGTGAAGGGACTGAAGTCCATGGCCATGTACTGGGTGAGAGTCATCGCTGTGAATGAGGGTGGTCAGGGAGAACCTCAGGAGCTGAACAACTACATTCTGGCTATGCCACCCCCTGGTATATAACTGGATGACTACCATTTTTATGTTATGTACAGAATAAAAAATGCACTTTTTAGAATACATAAACTACATTTTGTCTCTCTTTTTCAGTGAGACCAAGATTCACAGATGTCAAGATCAAGAGCTTCATGATTGTCAAAGCTGGAAATTCAGCTCGATTCAACATTAACTTTGTGGTAAACGTAATTTATTGATTTATAAAATGTATTTTTTTAATTACAAATTATATAATTACCATAACAATTATGTGAACATTTGAATTCAAGACATTTATTTGTATATGTACAATTATGCCATGTAGCAGATGCTTCTATCCAAATCAACTTTCAGTTGTGACCCTACACATTGCAAGCAATTGAGGGTTCAGAGGCTTGTTTAGTAGCCCAACAGTGGTAAGCTGGCCGTGATTGGGCTTGAACTAGCAACCCTATGATCACAAGTCCAGTAACTTAACCAATTAGCTACCACTGCTCAGAGACAAGACATTTTAGTCATGTGACTTGCTGTACACACTTGCACTTAAGTGATGCACCACTCTGATTCACCAGCCCACTATTGTGGAGAGTTCAAACACTCGGGTTTGAGTCTTAGGGGTGCTAAAGAACTGGCTAAGCACTTAAGTCACAGTAAGTTGTGTCTCATGGGTGGTAGGTCAGACAGGGTTTCTGCTTACTGTCTCTCAACAGTGACTCCTGTTGTCTGGCTGAGACATCAACGTGAGTAAAGGAGGAACACAAAGGGTATTATGTGACTCCCCATACACTGCTAGCTAGAATCCACTAGCTAGGCTAGACTTTACATGTGTTGGAGGGGTGGTTGCTATTCCATGGCCCCTGCTTGGCCAGTGTGGGAGTGGTACAAGCTGCAGAGATATTGTAATTGGGAATTGGAAATGACTAAACATTAGGAGAAGAGCTTTGGAAATGCTAAAAATGGCAATTTAAAACAACATTAAAACCACCTCCTTGTTTCTACACTCACTGTCCACTTTGAAGTTCTACAATTACTGACTGTAGTCCATCTGTTTCTCTGCATGCATTGTTAGCCCCCTTTCCCACAGGACCACCACAGAGTAGGTATTATTTAATGGGTGGGTCATTCTCAGCACTGCAGTGACACTGACATGGTGATGGTGTGTTAGTGTGTGTTGTGCTGGTATTAATGGATCAGACACAGCAGCGCAGCTGGAGTTTTTAAACACCGTGTCCACTCTATTAGACACTCCTACCTAGTTGGTCCACCTTGTAGATGTAAAGTCAGAGACGATTGCTCATCTATTGCTGCTGTTTGAGTTGGTCATCTTCTAGACTTTCATCAGTGGTCAGGACGCTGCCCACAGGGCGCTGTTGGCTGGATGTTTTTGGTTGGTGGACTATTCTCAGTCCAGCAGTGACAGTGAGGTGTTTAAAACCTCCATCAGCGCTGCTGTGTCTGATCCACTCATACAAGCACAACACACACTAACACACCACCACCATGTCAGTGTCACTGCAGTGCTGAGAATGATCCACCACCCAAATAATACCTACTCTGTAGTGGTCCTGGGAGAGTCCTGACCATTGAAAAACAGCATGAAGGGGGGCTAACAATGCATGCAGAGAAACAGATGGAATACAGTCAGTAATTGTTGAACTACAAAGTGCTTCTATATGGTAAGTAGAGCTGATGAAATGGACAGTGAGTGTAGAAACAAGGAGGTGGTTTTAATGTTATGGCTGATCGTTGTATCTACATGCCCTTTACCTAGTGTTTCTTGGGATGGGCTATGGTACCACTGTGACACTGACCAGGATAAAGAGGTTACTCGAAATACATGTAAAAAAAAAAGAGAGCAGTGTTTCAAATGTTCCATGTTTACATTATTTGGTTTCAAATGTGTATTTTGAGACTGTTACAGGTTAATGTAAAACATACAGTTCTACAGGTTCATATGCAATAAACATGTATTTGATTTTATTTCTAAGGCGTCTCCGTGGCCGGAGGTCACTTGGCTGAAGGATGACATTCCTATCTCCAAACGTGCCACCATTAGCAATACTGAGGGGGGCTCTCAAATCTTAATCCCCTCATCGGAGCGCTCTGACAGTGGAATTTACACCATTGTAGTCAAGAACGTTGTTGGCCAGGAGAGCTTCAGTGTTGAGATCAGAGTCACAGGTACAGTGAAATACAGACTATAATTCATTTCTGTTTCTCTACACAGCACAAATGGCCAATAGTTTGGGGATCTGAGCGTCCCATTCATTACCATGGACATGCTTTATTGCTGCTTTAATGGCCTCCATAATTCTTAAAGCCTTTCCTCTAGAACATGAGTGTAGGAATTCAGTAAGGGCTCTACAAACCATAATTACTTTTACACTAAACTTTTTAGTTGGCCTTGTAGAAGCCAAGTAGCATTATTTTAACTGCCAGATAGTCAGGGGTAATTTTATTACTTTAGAGAACATTTATCCAATGGCAGTGTGTTTTACATCACCTAATGCTTCCCACTGTAACCCATAGTCTGCTTGCCAACAAAAATACAATACTGAGTTTGTGGAATTTAATAGTAAGTCTTACACCTGAGGACAAACTATATTATGGTATTTATTCTCCAGCACTTTGCTCCGCAGTGAATGCACAAAATAGAAAAAAAAAAAAAAAAAAAAAAAAAAAAAAAAAAACTATGGCAAGGCAGAATACCCACCTCAACTGCAGTTGGGGCTCCCCCAGCAGCGGAAGACAAATTGACTATGCTAAAATAGGAGAAAATGCATAAATAAATTAGAAAAAAAAGACTATGGTAATGTACAAACCAGTGAATACATGAAATAATTTTTCTTGTATTTATTGCTGACGTTATTATTCACAGTTTTATTATTATTATTTGTAAATGGATTTCTCTTTTTAAAAACGTGAGTTGGGGAATGAATATAAACACTGTTAATAATAAAAGATATGTAATAAAATGTCAACAAAAGACCTCTTGGTAATGTCGTAATATCTGTTAGTTCTAATAAATTTCAAATACATATAGTTAACACTTAATTACAACATTTTTCCATAGATGAGCCTAAGCCCCCTGGCCCTGTGGAACTGGATGTTAATGTCCCAGGTACTGTGACAGTCTCCTGGACGGCATCACCAGATGAAAAAAAAGATGATCGCTTGCACTACATGGTGACCAAGAGGGACTCGGTTAAACAGACCTGGAACACAGTGGCTGACCACATATTTAACAACAAGTTTACAGTCTGCAACATCATGCCTGGGAGGGAGTACCAGTTCCGTGTCTATGCCAAGAACGACATGGGACAGTCTGCCCACTCTGAATCTCCCAAGTGGCTCATTACTGAGAAGAAAGGTTTGTTCTTTTCATCCCCACTTCTTCTTTTCTTTTTCTGCTACATGGCCATATGTGAATACGGGGTTAAGAGCTAAAAAGCATATGTGGCCAGGAATATATGTTACAAAGGGCTTCCATCTTACTGAAGGAGAAGGTTTGTATGTAGGCATTTCCCTTTTAGTGAGCATATAACATAATAATTATGTAATACTGAAATTATAATCAGTACATTGCTGGTAAACAAGACATCTGACCTATGTGTGTATTGTTTGGTTAATTATATCAATATAGAGTTCAAGAAAAGAAATTAAACTTTGCATAAGTAATCATTTTTGTGTGTCAGGTGGACCTGGAAATGTTTTGACTGCTAAATAATCAGTAGATACTGATTATATACCTTACTATAATGAAACAGTCAGAAATCCCACACATCAGGGTGCTTATTGTTAGAGTTCTTATAGCTTATTATTAACAATCAACATACATAATCAAACTCAACAGAGCAGCTGTGCCTGAAATTGTGATTTTCATTCAAAATCAAACCCCTTTTTTATTTGGTGATTTCATAATTATTATCCACCACCTGTATGCTAAAATGAAAAGTGGTAACATCTGGATCATTTAGTCATATTGTGCAGATACTGGAGCATGGTCAGATGTTTTCAAACTGTAGTAATATAGTCCTTTACTTAAGATAGTGGCTTTGAGGTCTAAATATAGTCGATTTGGTACAGTATGGTTGGAATAGCAGTGAAAAAATAGCATGTAAATTCTAAAATGTAAAATCTTTTTAGCCAGTAACTTAATCATGAAGGTATTTCTAAACGTTCCTGGACACTGCAACATTCTCCACTGATTTTGGATTATTATCCTCGTGTAATACTATACAGTGTCAATTATTATTATTATTATTATTAGTAGTAGTAGTAGTAGTGGTAGTGGTATTATTGTTATTATTGTTATTATTGTTATTATTGTTATTATTATTATGATTTATGATTTAGATTTCTCTCATTAATAGTATTATAATAATAATTATTATTATTGTGGTTGTTGTAAGTAGTAGTATTGTTAATAATAATAATAATAATAATAATAATAATAATAATAATAATAATATATTAGTAGTACTAGTGGTAGTAGTAGTAGTAGTATTGTTGTTGTTATTATTATTATTCTGATTATTATTATTTTTCTCATTAAAAGTATTATAATAATTATAATTATTGTTATTATTATGGTTTTTGTTAGTAGTTGTATTGTTAATAATAACAACAACAATAATAATATATTAATAGTAGTAGTATTGTTGTTGTTGTTGTTATTATTCTGATTATTTTTTCTCATTAATAGCATTATAATAATTATTATTATTACTGTGGTTGTTAGTAGTAGTATTGTTAATAATAATAATAATAATAATATATTATTATTATTAGTAGTAGTAGTAGTAGTAGTAGTAGTAGTGTTGTTATTATTATTCTGATTATTATTATTATTATTATTATTATTATTATCATTAATAGTATTATAATAATTATTATTATTGTGGTTGTTGTTAGTAGTAGTATTGTTAATAATAATAATTATAATAATAATATATTAGTAGTAGTAGTATTGTTGTTATTATTGTTCTAATTATTATTTTTATTATTATCTTTCTTATTAATAGTATTATAATAATTGTTATTACTGTGGTTGTTGCTAGTAGTAGTATTGTTAATAATAATATTATATTAGTAGTAGTAGTAGTAGTAGTATTGTTGTTATTATTATTCTGATTATTATTATTATTTTTCTCATTAATAGTATTATAATAATAATAATTATTATTGTGGTTGTTGTTAGTAGCAGTATTGTTAATAATAATAATAAAAATAATAATATTATATTAGTAGTAGTAGTAGCAGTAGTAGTACATATTGTATTCTAGCACACACAAATTAACAACTAACATTGAAATGTAATAGAGAGGTGAAAGGAATAAAGGGATAATAAAAGAAATGTGGGATATCAAACCCAAGGTCAAGAACCTTTGTTACATCACCAAGATTCAGATCCTGTTTAAATTGTATATTTTTTCTTTGTGCACCCATGGGTATTATCTTGATTTTAATATGCAGTTAAATTCTCCTTGTATAATAAAACTACCATTAAAAGAAGGGACAGCTAGAAACAAGTAAAAAATCTTCTCTAAAGAATGGGATACCTAATGGATATTGACTTGTTTAGCACAAACTACTCTTCAATAAAAAGAATAAGGGGCCAGTAATAATTCGGCCTTTATTATTTTGCCATCTCTATATTCCTTTAATGTGTCTATCTAGAGAAGAAAGCTTTGTGATGGGAATCTATAATGGTCCTACACCACGCGCCTCTACTAAACAGAATTGCTTTTTAATTGGTAATAAATGCAATATAGTGTGCAATTTTTTATACACAAGTTTAACATTGTTTAAAGTCCATACATTTCAAATAAGCTTCACCAGGGACGCAAAGCACTTGACTAAGTTTTGTCCCAGGGCTGCATAAACTAATCAGTAAGCATTTGCTGTCCTTTACACCCCAGTGTAGTTAAATGTGTTCTATTTTTGTCAATGCGTTATTCTAAATAGTTTCATCAGTGTTAAAGATGTGTGTGATGTGAATTATCTTTTGCAGAGAAGTTTATGTTAATCACACCCAAATCAAAACCCTGCAATCTGGATGGTCCTCCTAAGTTCATGGTACCCTTGAAAATGCACACAGCACCACAAGGCTATGAGTGCTACATGAGCTGTGCTGTGAGAGGCAATCCGACCCCTCACGTCACATGGTACCGCAACAACATCAGTATCAACACAGACATCAACTACTACATCTCTAACACGTGTGGCGTGTGCTCCATGCTCATTCTGAGGGTGGAACCAAAGGACATGGGAGAGTACAAAGTCATTGCAGAGAATCCATTAGGTAGAGCAGAATGCTCCACCAAGCTGATGGTCAGAGGTAAGACGTAATATACTTGTTCTCATCAATTGCATCAATCTGCAATTTTTCCTCCAAGTGTCTCCAAACGGGTCAATTTAAACAAATAATGTAAAATTTAGCATTCTTTTATGTATATGCAAATTGTAAAGGCAAAACCCCCAATCCCTTTTGCTATCAGCCAGCAGCCATCACAACCATTTTGGCTCTGTCCAATGAGTATACTACCCATGATGCATTTTATAATTTTTATGCATTTTTTCCCATTTTTTTCTTCCAATTTAGTGTAGTCAATTTGTCTTCCACTGCTGGGGAATCCCTGATTGCAGTCGAGGTGGGTATATTGCTGCTCACGCCTCCTCCGACCTGCGTGCAGCCCTTAGTGCAACCCTTTTTCATGTATTCTGAACAGGTGCCTCTTTATCTGCTAATCAGGGTCCTTACACAGCATTTTAAAGACCCCATCCACATAGTCCGGCATCCCGCCCTAGCAGAAACGTGTCTGCTGCAATTATGCCTGCTAGATGGCGCCCAGTCGACCAGTGGCAATGCCGAGTTTTAGAAGTTCAGAATCCTGGCGCTGGTGTGCAAGCGGAATATCCCGCTGCGCCACCTGGGCGCCCGTATGATGCCTTTTATTTATTTTATTTAAACAGTTTTATTGGTAAAATATGCTGGAACTTGAGAAGTACTAGTATGATACCAACATCACCATAAAGTTTATAGTACAACTGTGGATAAATCCTAAGATTATTATATTTTATATAATAGTCTTTTATAAATAATACTATTATATAAAAGATAAGAAGATAAGAATAAAGTCATGTCTGGATAAAAGGAGCACAGTAGTAGTGGTATAGCTGTTATTATTATTAGTAGTAGTATTATTAGTAGTATTATAAGTAGTAATAGTCATAGTACTGTTATTGTTAGTATTATTATTAGTAGTAGTAGTAGTGTTATTGTTATTATTATTATTAGTAGTAGTAGTGTTATTGTTATTATTAGTTTTAGTAGTAGTAATGTTATTGTTATTATTAGTAGTAGTAGTATTGCTGTTATTGTTATTATATTTTATATAATAGTATTTTATAAATAATGTTTTATAATGGTATAGAATTATTACAGTTATGACTAATATTTCAGCAATGGACATTTGGATTCACCAACCACTAAGCAACCATTCATTCCAAAACTTTTCTCTTATGACATTTAGAATGACAGCAATGATGATTTTAATGCATTTGTTTCTGCTCACTTTTCTTAATGCCAATATGTTTACAACACAAATGTAATGCATTTTTATTTCTTTTTCAGAATAAAGCCATGTCTGGATAAAAGCAGCACAGCTTACCTCTATCAAGTCTTTATTTTATTTATTTAGCTAAAAGTGCAGTTATTTGCTGAATTGTGCTTTATTCAGACAATTTATTGACATGTTGTGTATGATTTTACTTTGAAACTAGGTTACACTATACCTGAGATTTCATCTCCATGACTTTTGCTCTTTTGTGTTTACTTTTATTTCTTTCTAAGACATTTTCAGCACTTTGTTGTTTGCCTCTCATCTATGATAGTTAAATATGTTTCCTAAATGATAATGCAGTATGTAATTTTATTAAATTTAGACAAGAAGTTAAACTGCAGCATTTATATTCCTAACCTGAGTGCAGTTTTCGTAAGATGGTGAGAATATGATGTGTGAGCATGTGCATAATGTTTTGGAATCAGTGTTGTTTTTCACTTTTTATTAAAATTCTAATTTAGTTTTACATAGTATTTAACAAATAGAACATCTTTCTTTATTATTCTTAGTTTCAATGTAAATTTTATTTTATTTAATGAATGAATTCATGTATTTATTTATTTATTTTTTGGGGGGTTTCACTCAGATGTGGGCATGTAGTTATTGGGTCTGTTGTGACTGAAACTGCTTGTGTGATGTGCTGTAATCAACAAGATTACATAAAATAAATAACTGTGGTATCATTAATACTCAGAGTTTTGATATTGTATTGGGAGAGGTAGATCAGGATATCCCTGTTTATTATTCACCAGTACACTGCCTAAGAGCACTGTATTACAAGACATTAATGCGTGCAACTAGCATTAGCACATTTCTTATGGTACAAGCTGTAAAATGCAGCACATTCTGTCCCACTTATTTTCAGTCAGATTCTTTTACTATAGCATAAACTGTGAGGGTCAAATGGCAAGACTGAACGATCAGCCTGTGTAACATCAGTTTACAGTGTAGGTATGTATATGACCTTACATCATGTCACTCAGAGCTTAGCATCCATATATAGACAAGGCAGAGCTAACATAAGCATAGCAATGCAACTGCGGACTCACAACTCACTTACACTAGGGGCATTAATTAACCACTGTATTGTCATTGGTTAATTGAAAATTTATGACACATGCATCTGAAAGGTTACCAAGGCAACATCTCCTTACTCATAATGTTAATTAACAAATAATACTCATACTTACCCCTTTACTGGTAGTAATCTACTGGTTTTAGAAGCCAACCCCTCAGCTTACATTGCTCCTTAATGCTGCCCTCTTGGAATGCCAATGGTATGGTTTTGAGGGCCTAGTCTATAAAGCCCAGTCTATAAAATTCTGCAGTCTTCACTTGCAAGGGAGGAGTCACAGGTCCTCACCAAACCTTCAACATCTGTGGGTGAGTCTTTTCCTTCCTGACCCTCACCATTTAAACACAGGCACGATGACTGAGAATCTTAATTAGGGTTCATAAGGAGAGGGGTTGACAGTAACTCATCAGAGGCAGCAGGGGAGCACGCAAAGCAGCTGGGCAAAGAGCATTGTACACATTACATGAAGTAAGTTCTCAGCACATTTTTCCTAGAGCAGACTTGAAGATAAGAAAATAAGAAGCCAATCAGCTGGCTCATATATTAATTGTAGATGTAACTATAGAGGATTTGTTGCTAATGCTTTGATAAGTAGGTGGTCATTTATTTACACTGAGTATTTGCCCTAACTTGCTGGCATCATTTATACACATTGATCTACACTGCATTACTTGTGCACTGCTTTAATGATTTAAAGTGCAAAACAATAACAACAAATAATTACCTGAGTCGTTAGGAACCTTTTTGTTTTATGGTGCTGTTACATGAATCAGTTTGGTTGCTGATTAATCAGGAAGGTCTAATATGTGAAGTATGCCAGAAAGAGAGAAATTTGATTATGCTTATTGAATCATTGTGCTGTATTGATTTATTTGTGACAGCTTATTATTAAATGCATTATTACTCATCTTGAGTTATAAAGATACACTTTGCATTACTTGTGTACGGTTGTCTCAATAATGCATTACATTTTTTTCTGATTCTATACTATACTATATACAAGTATATACATAATATATAATTATCACAAAATACACTAAAGATTTAGTTTTTCAGTTGATTACTTACATTTAAAAAGTACTTTCATATTATGTTTTTAAATATAAACACTACTGATGCAAATAAGGCTATTAGCAAAATAACGTAAATAACAAGTACTATAATGGGCAGCACGGTGGCTCAGTGGGTTTGCTTCCCTGGCCAGGCAGCCAGGGTCTTTTCTGTGTGGAGTTTGCATGTTCTCCCTGTGTTTGGGTGGGTTTCCTTTGGGTGCTCCGGTTTTCTTCCACAAGTCCAAAGACATGCAGTCAGGTTAACTGAAGTTACTAATAATTGCACTAAGTGTGTATGTGTGTGTGTTTGCCCTGTGATGGACTGGCAAGCTGTCCATGGTGTCCCATTCACCCAATGAATCAGATCCACGACAACCCTGACCAGGATAAAGCGGTGGTAAAACAGACAATGAATGAATGAATGATTTTGAACGATGAATAATGACCTTTGAGCAGTGGGTGTGACTTCAACACTTGTACCTAATAAGCAGAAGGGTTATCTTCATAATTTCAGTCAAATACTGAATAAATATGTTAAAATAGCCCTATTTCTGTTGAGTTTTAATATTGTGGTCAACACAGTGTGAATAAACAAGGTTATAAAATGTTAGTTCATAATTTATTTTAAAATGTGAACACATTAAATTGTATTTTATTTTACTTGTATAATGTCAGATAAACAGTGGACATAAAGGTAAAAATATTTCAAAATGTACTCATTACTAATTTTGGTGTTAAAAGGTGGTACAGTGTAAAAAGATATATATGAGCTCTCAAAATAATAAATAAATAAATAAATACATTTTAATATAGCTGAATCTAATTACTATAATTCAATTTAAATACCTTTAAGTAATTGAGGCAAGACAAATATTTATTAATAGTGTCAACAGTAAAAATGTGGATATTCTAAAGAAGCGGTAAATATGCAGGTTAGTAAAAAAATTTATATTAAAAAATTTACAGGTAATAACCTAATTTTAACACTAAGTACTCAGATTTTATGACTGAGCACACCAGTCATGCTTAAATGTTGGTCATAGGTCACTAGTGTGAACATGGAAATAAAAATAATAGTAATAAACTCCTTTCCATAATAAACCTGTTGTTCTAGAGAATACATGGTAGTGAAATAACAATAAATAAATGAATGGATAAAACAGTAAAACATGTTTTGTTACCATTAATTGTGTGGCATTTATCCAAAAGCAGTTTATAACACAAATGCTGTGATTGTTCCTCAGTAATAATACAGCACCATGCTGTAGATTGTTAAAAAAGAAATTATTATTTCTATCAACAATTTTTAGCAAGTTTGTAATAATGTGGTTTAAGTGCAGGACTGACCAACTTCAACTGGGTAAAATAGTAAGAACCTCGAGCACGGTGAGCTCGGCATCACAGAGAAGAATTATGAAGTCGTAAAATTTGAGAAGCTCTGTTGCTACAAGTAGCAGCTCATCATTTTAGGCCTCATGTTTACACCTCTGGGGCTTATTTATAAATCACTCACACATCTCTGTTAGTAAGCTTTGCTGTTTTACATCTTTGTTAGATGTGAATATTTAAAAAAAAAAGAATAAAAATAGATTAATTTCAAATAATAATAATAACAGCAATAATAATACATTTATTCTTAAAAATCCTTTTAGTGGTATTTTCAGACATGATCTTCTGTTCATTCTTCTCCAAAATTAATTATTTAATACATTCTTATGGGGCAATAAAATCATTGCTTTTAGAATAAACTTCAATTATGGGGAGAAAAGATTTTCAGATTTTGTTAAATAGTCTTTACTTTTTAAGCATATTGCTTATTTAGCTCATTTACTTTTCCCCTTTAATTTTTAATCATTTTTACACACACACACACACGTATACACCAATCAGCCATAACATTAAAACCACCTTCTTGTTTCTACACTCACTGTACATTGTATCAGCTCCACTTACCATATAGAAACACTTTGTAGCTCTACAGTTACTGACTGTAGTCCATCTGTTTCTCTACATACTTTTTTAGCCTGCTTTCACTCTGTTCTTCAATAATCAGGACCCCCACAGGACCACCACAGAGTAGGTATTTATTTAGGTGGTGGATGATTCTCAGTACTGCAGTGACAATGACATGGTGGTGGTGTGTTAGTGTGTGTTGCGCTGGTGCAAGTGGATCAGAACAGCAGCACTGCTGGAGTTTTTAAATACCATGTCCACTCACTGTCCACTTTATTAGACACTCCTACCTAGTTGTTTCACCTTGTAGATGTAAAGTCAAAGACGATCGCTCATCTATTGCTGCTGTTTGAGTTGGTCATCTTCTAGACCTATATTAGTGGTCACAGGATGCTGCCCACGGGGCACTGTTGGCTGGATATTTTTGGTTGGTGGACTCTTCTCAGTCCAGCAGTGACAGTGAGGTGTTTAACAACTCCATAAGCATTGCTGTGTCTGATCCACTCATACCAGCACAACACACACTAACACACCACCACCATGTCAGTGTCACTGCATATCATTTGGGTTTTTTTTTTATTCAAGAGGCTTTACTGTCATTTCAGCTATACACAAGAACATATTAAGATGAAACTGCGTTTAAACCAAAACATAACAAATCTAACAGTCTGAGCTTTTTAACTTGTTAAAAAAGCTTCCCCTGCTTTATTTCCTGCCTGATTTAAAAGCATTATAAGGTGTTTATGCAATTTCAGGTAGCAAAGGTTAATAACATGTAAGGACTGTAAGGGTTTCATCTTAAATTTCATCCTAGTTTCAAAGTCTATCCTTTTACACGCCAAAGGCAAAAGGTGGAGTAGCATATACAAAACAGGATATTCAGGGTGTCCTCTCTGACTGTTTTATGTGTACTGTAACCTATCCCAAGCCAGACTGGACATTGCTGTGTGACAGCTTTCCCAGTGTGTGGAGGACTTCTTGCATTTAATGACGTTTTAAATTACCACCTATTTCAGGCCAGATAAAACATCTATGGTATGTGGTGTCAAGATAAACCTGCTGTTCTCAATATACTTCTATGTGCAAACCAGCTTTAGTTGTATACAACTGCATGTTATTTTAAATTAAATCAATATTTTTAAATCTTAAATTAAATCTTCCAATTGACTTAGTTATGTTGAATAAAAGCCACTGTATTTTTAGGACATCATATCTCATAATAATACATTCTACAGCTTAACAAGTCCATCCACTCTATCCATGAACTTCTACTAAACCAAAAATGAGGCAATTGTGAGATTGTTTGAGCTAGCTAATATTAATTGTAAGATCTCGACCTGCCATACCCACACCAGCGGGCAGTGAAAGGCACACCCATAGCGTGATGTGATTGTAGTTTGTTGAGAACAACACAGCACTACCAATGCTTTTGTACTGGCATACCTGTGGCTCAGCTCAAGGCAAAGTGTTTGGTTGCCCAAACTAGAATTTAGAGAAACTTAACCAAAAACTTAAAACTAAAGGAATACTTTCTGAAAAAAATGAGTAAATAATAATAAGAGAATAAAAATTAACTACAGATTTACAGAAACCATGAACAGACCCACAAGAAGGAAGTCAATTAAAAAGGAAAGCCCAAAGCATGACTATAGCCTAAGCTGGGGTGCATTTCCCAATAACGATTGATCTTAGCGATTTACAAACAACTTTAAGAAAGATGTAACTGTTTTCCAAATCTCTCTTAAGTCTCCAAAATTAAGAACAAGGTTTAAGTAGTTCTTTGTTGACTTTGTTGTTGAAAAGGCACGAAAACGTTTATCACACAATTTCTCATTAATATATCACAAAAAGCAAATAATTCATTAACAAAACATTTTTAAAAAACTAATAACCAATAGATCAATTAACATTTAACTTTTCATGCATAAATCCAGAAGGCCTACAGTACAAACTGGGGCACAATTTAGGAAAGAGAGGGCTAAGACAGGTGGAGGTCAGTTATCTGCAACAGGCCTTACTGTGGAAGAGGAAGCAACACTGAGTATACTAGGCAACTAACTAACTAACTACATATATATATATATATATATATATATATATATTTACAGTGGGGTCAAAAAGTATTTAGTCAGCCACTGATTGTGCAGGTTCTCCTACTTAGAAAGATGAGTGAGGTCTGTAATTTTCATCATAGGTACACTTCAACTATGAGAGACAAAATGAGAAAAAAAAATCCAGGAAATCACATTGTAGGATTTTTAAAGAATTTATTTGTAAATTATGGTGGAAAATAAGTATTTGGTCAATAACAAACAAGCAAGATTTCTGGCTCTCACAGACCTGTAACTTCTTCTTTAAGAAGCTCTTCTGTCCTCCACTCGTTACCTGTATTAATGGCACCTGTTTGACATCGTTATCTGTATAAAAGACACCTGTCCACAGCAGGGCCGGCGCTAGGGGGGGGCTGAGGGGGGCATTGCCCCCCCAAATTGTGTCTTTGCCCCCCCAAGCACAATGCAAGCAATGGCTATTTTTAAAATTATCTCTGAACCAATCACAAAAATGCATTTTGTTTTACAGTGTGAAGAAATTTCCTTGCTTATTCCTGATTGGCTCTTTGAGTCATATAAAAATCGGCAGACTGCCCCAAACAGTTCAGTTCGGCAGTATATGTTCTGTTAGTGTGAGCGAGAGGCAGGTATACTGGTAAACACTCTTCTGAGTTTAAACTGACTTCCACATGGTAATATTTGCTTAACTGTGGTTTTTCGTTGCTTTAATGTTACTTACCTCTTACATAGGTGTTGCTTAAATTATTTTATTAGCCGTTAGCGGTTAGGCTAATGAACTAATGGCAATTTAATTAAGGGGGCGTATTAAAATGAAATACAATTAGATAATCTTTTTTCTCCATTTACATAATCAACATGTATTTTTTAATCATTGGGTTTTAAGTTTAAGTTCGAAAACATGCATTTTTATTTCTTTACCTCATACATCACTTTAAGCCAGTATCAATAGCTTGGCTGTCATCATTCATGCACAAATCAAGCCTTGAATATATTTCTGGCTTCAAAAACATGACTATCAACATGCCCCCTCATTAGGTTTTACTGCCCCCCCAAGCAAAGCAGTCCAGAACCGGGGCTGGTCCACAGCCTCAAACAGTCAGACTCCAAACTCAACCATGGCCAAGACCAAAGAGCTGTCAAAGGACACCAGGAAGAAAATTGTAGACCTGCACCAGGCTGGGAAGAGTGAATCTACAATAGGCAAGCAGGTTGGTGTGAATAAATCAACTGTGGGAGCAATTGTAAGAAAATGGAAGACATACAAGACCATTGATAATCTCCCTTGGGGTCAAGATCTCATCCCGTGGGGTCAAAATGATCATGAGAACGGTGAGCAAAAATCCCAGAACTACACGGAGGGACCTGATGAATGACCTGCAGAGAGCTGGGACCAAAGTAACAAAGGCTACCATCAGTAACACACTACGCCGAGAGGGACTCAAATCCTGCAGTGCCAGGCGTGTCCCCCTGCTTAAGCCAGTACATGTCCAGGCCTGTCTGAACTTTGCCAGAGAGCATATGGATGATCCAGAAGAGGATTGGGAGAATATCTTGTGGTCAGATGAAACCAAAATGGAACTTTTTGGTAAAAACTCAACTCGTCGTGTTTGGAGGAAGAAGAATGCTGAGTAAACACCATACCTACTGTGAAGCATGGGGGTGGAAACATCATGCTTTGGGGCTGTTTTTCTGCAAAGGGGACAGGACGACTGATCCGTGTTAAGGGAATAATGAACGGGGCCATGTATCGTGAGATTTTAAGCCAAAACCTCCTTCCATCAGTGAGAGCATTGAAGATGGAACGTGGCTGGGTCTTCCAGCATGACAATGATCCCAAACACACCGCTCGGGCAACGAAGGAGTGGCTCCGTAAAAAGCATTTCAAGGTCCTGGAGTGGCCTAGCCAGTCTCCAGACCTCAACCCCATAGAAAATTTGTGGAGTCCGTGTTGCCCAGCAACAGCCCCAAAACATCACTGCTCTAGAGGAGATCTGCATGGAGGAATGGGCCAAAATACCAGCTACAGTGTGTGCAAACCTGGTGAAGACTTACAGGAAACGTTTGACCTCTGTCATTGCCAACAAAGGTCATGTTACAAAGTATTGATTTGAACTTTTGTTATTGACCAAATTCTTATTTTCCACCATAATTTACAAATAAATTCTTTAAAAATCCTACAATGTGATTTCCTGGATTTTTTTTTCTCATTTTGTCTCTCATAGTTGAAGTGTACCTATGATGAAAATTACAGACCTCTCTCATCTTTCTAAGTAGGAGAACCTGCACAATCAGTGGCTGACTGAATACTTTTTGGCCCCACTGTATATAAATATATATAGTGTGTGTGTGTATAATGCAAGTATATACAGTATATATATAGTTAAAAATGTATTCTCAATTGGTTTACATGTATAATGAATTGCCAGGTTCGAGGTTTTCCAGCCAAATTTATTTAAGTGAGGAATAAATCATTAATTTTTTTATCAAGGTGTCATTGCCGTGCATAGAACCAGTGCATCTGTGAGCTTTTTTAAGGCAAATTAGCTATGTGTATTGTTTTTGTGCACGCAGTTAAGAAGAATTAAGAACTTTTTAGTGACTTACGAATGGGTCAGACTACTCGTAATTTACAAACGAGTTTAAGTAGTACGTTAGTTACAAAGGGTTTTGGGAAACACTCGTAAATTTATAAAATGTTCTTAAGTACAAGATTACGAAGTATTTAGTGTTGTTAATGTTTTGGGAAACGCACCCCTGAACTATAACAGATAGTGAATGTTTCTCCATATTTGAAACATGCCAGATAAGAAGAGTAGCTCAGGAATCAACACGAAAGCTCATAAACAATTGGGTGTATCTACACTAGCTACCCAGTAGTAGTTATGACCCAAAAGCTTTCGAGAGAAAAAACCAAAACTTAAAACAAATAGCAGCTAAAGACAGCAGTTCAAGCAGATATTGTCAACAAACTAAAGACAGAACAGAAGGAGTAGACTTATTTTTAAAACGTTCACTTTTTACTCAGTGCTGGGTAACAGAGACTCTGCTGTAATGTTTTTACTAAGGGAACTACGATAAAAGTAATCTTCTGTCTCAAAAAAAAATTTGTTGTGTCTTAAATCACAAACTGTGGTACAAAATGTACATCAGCTGGTAGCTGTAGCATACAAGTAGTACATAGTGTTTTTTTTATGTAATGTGTACCGACTTGCCACTTGGAACCATCCCATTTTGTGTTTACCCTTCTACCAAAGATTCCTGAAACTATAAATATTCCATCCAGCTTCTTGTTTTTAGACACAAGCTGCAAGAATAAGAGCCTTCACACTGACAGTAAACAAATCTTCTTGCACTTATCTTCAGCCTGACAAGCACACAATGTGTAGTAATTCAAATTTAAAGCCCAATCACATCCTCTTTCTTTCTTCTCCTTATATCACCTCAGTCGACAGTGACAGGAGCGATTGCATTGTTTACTGATAATCTGTCAGTATCACATCGTGTTGTGGACATACTGCATAAATCTTGAGGTAGCAGTGAGGTGTAAATGACATCTTTCCAAACTTGAGCCACGCTACTGTGAAATATATCCCAGCCAGATGGAGTATCCCCACTGTTGCTGGGAAAATCTGACAGAAGCCGTACCCAGCTGCTACGTTTCAAATTCTGCCTCAGGGAACAAACTCAGTAAGATAGTCCATGCCCCAGATTTAACATCATCAAGACATTACTAAAAGTCTTAAAAAGCATGTCCATCCACTTCAAAACCATGAGTATGTATCTGGAATCCCTCTGCCCCCTGCAGCTATAATGGCCTTCACTCCTCAGGAAAGGTTTTTATTCAACTCGTTTTATGGACCTTTCTTAAAAATGGCCTTCCTCAAACTGTTGCCACAAAGTTAAACTAATTTTTTTATATTTTTTGCAATTGATTTTGTAAATCCCTAAGTATATGCATTTTATCTATAACAAACCCATCATACATAGCCTGCACTTACACATCATAATGCATATTGACCAAACCTGGAAAAAATAATTAATAGCCAAGCCAGCTTGAAATCTGGACATCAGGCAACCCCACAAAAGCTTCATTTATTTATTTGTGTCATTTACTTATACATGTATTTGGGCTGCATTGTTAGCTGTATGGTTGTGAGGTGTTTTATTGCAATCCTGGTAAATCCAAAGCAGTTGTTTGAGTGTTAATAAGCTAATCAAACTTATTAATTGGTTTCATTGGTTGTTACCTAAATTAAAATCTGCTTTCAGTATTTTGCTTCACTTATGGTTGCTATGCCTCCTTTTGGAAAATGTTCCCAGTTTTTATTACTGGGGGAAAAAATGAAGAACTTCTGGCCACTTTGTCAAACCAGCTGTATTATAATTTTTTTCTATTCATTTTATGCATTTTCTCCCAATTTAGTGTAGTCAGTTTGTCTTCTGCTGCTGGGGGATCCCTGACTGCAGTCGAGGTGGGTATATTGCTGCTCACGCCTCCTCCGACCCACATGCAGCCCTTAGTGGAACCCTTTTTTACCTATGCAGGCTGCACAGGCACCTCTCTATCTGCTAATCAGGGTCCTTGAAGACAGCACCCACATAGTCCGGTCATCCCGCCCTAGCAGAAACATGTCTGCTGCAGGCACTGCCAATTATGCCCACTAGATGGCACGCAGCCGACCAGTGGCAACGCCGAGTTCAGAATCTCGGCACTGGTGTGCTAGCGTAATATTCCGCTGCGCTAATTTTCTGATGCTGTATAAAATAAAAATTAAATATGACAGCTAATTTATTTATAATAAATACAATATAATGAACCTAATTTATTTAACAGGAGCTGAGTCCAAATCTGAGTGACAGGATGAAGATTCCAAAGTCTAAAAATGAGGAGCCTACATCTTCTGGACAGTGTGCGTATTACTAAAATATTACTGATATTGTTGTGTCTCATACATAAATATCAACCCAGTAACAATTTAAATATTTTAAGCAGTAGCAATCAAAAAGAGGTCCAAAGTTCCTGGTGTGATGATTACTCAATTTGTAGAGGAAATTCCTCCAGGAAAAAGCCACCCCGACTTCACACGGAAACCCATCGCGCTGACTATTCAGGAAGGTAAAACTCTGTGTCCCACTTGACTTTACATATGCTAATGAACTAAGTATACTTTTTGAGCAAAGTCTTGCAAAACAAAACTGACATTTTTTATCTTTCTTCCACAAGGAAAGCTAGCTTTCTTTAAAGCAATCGTCACTGGGGATCCAACACCGACTGTGAGATGGGCTCGAAATAACGGTGATATTTCTGATGCAGAAAAATACACGGTTGTTTATGAGAAAATCTCAGGAGAACATCAGTTACAGGTACAACATGAGTACAGGTAATACTAAAGATGGGCAAAGGGGATTAACATTTAAACAAACATTACAAATCACATTTTTACGTGGTTCAAATTACAATGTTTTGAAACAGTGAGGGTATCATGAATGGGTATAAAATGAAGATCCACTAGAGGCTTAGTTTTTGCAATTAAAAATGGGTCGTGGCTCAAAAATCACTTAAAAAAGAATATTTCTCAAAGCCAGATGGCAAATAAATTAAGTCTTTCACCATTTACCGTGCATATTATTGTGAAAAGATGTAGATCTCACTGCATGACTAAGCCCTCAGGTGGCAGTGCATGAGAAAGCATCATGCTACTGTGATAAATACAGCCACATGGGTTAAAGAGTATTTCAGAAAACCGTTGTCACCTAACACAATTTGCCACTGCTTTAAGTAATGCAATCTAAAACTCTATTACAAAAAGAGAAAGCCATACATTAATTCTATGCATCATGGATGGACCAAAACAGAGCAGAAATGTGTGCTATGTTGAAATAAGTTCAAGTTTGTTTTGGGGAAAATTTGACGTCAAGATTGCTAAACCACTCAGTGTAATTATTAATTTATCTTTGAAATGCTAGTTAGGGTCTTGTTGGTTGGAATTCTGACACAAAAAACCTGAGCTCCAGGTGCAATATTAAAAATGTTACACTAAATGTAGAACATGACTACTTACTGCTGATAATTTAAAATAAAAGTAAAATGTAGACCTTTTCATTGAAACAATTCTGTTTAAGACACTTTGTCTAGGCCGCTCAGGTGACGCAGCGGTAAAGTATGCTAGCTCACCAGAGTTGGGGTTTCGAATACATCGTATCGAATCTCAGCTCTGCCTTTCCGACTAGGCTGGGCGGCTGTATGAACAACGATTGGCTGTTGTTCAGGGTTAGAGGGTAAGAAAGTGGGATCATAGGTCCTCATAACTGGTGCGACTGCGGCCCCTGCTGGCTGACTGATGGCGCCTGCACAGGGCTGAGGAATAATGCTGATGGGAAAAGTAAATAAAAAAAATAAAAAGGACTTTTTGTCTTATTTTTCTTTCATATACACCGATTAGACATAACATTATGACCACCTTCCTAATATTGTGTTGGTCGAGGCGTGTATCTGGCACCAAGATGTTAGCAGCAGATCCTTTAACTCCTGTAAGTTGTGAGCTGGGGCCTCCATGGATGGGACTTGTTTGTCCAGCACATCCCACAGATGCTCGATTGGATTGAGATCTGGGGAATTTGGAGGCCAAGTCAACACCTCAAACTCGTTGTTGTGCACCTCAAACCATTCCTGAACCATTTTTGCTTTGTGGCATGGTGCATTATCCTGCTGAAAGAGGCAACAGCCATCAGGGAATACTGTTTTCATGAAAGGGTGTACATGGTCTGCAACAATGCTTAGGAAGGTTTGACCCAGTCATCTAGCCATGACAATTTGGCCCTTGTCAAACTCACACTTGCCCATTTTTCCTGCTTCTAACACATCAACTTTGAGGATAAAATGTTCACTTGCTGCCTAATATATCCCACCCACTAACAGGTGCCGTGATGAAGAGATAATCAGTGTTATTCACTTCACCTGTCAGAGGTCATAATGTTATGCCTGGTCGGTGTATATTTAAATACTCTTCTTATTGCAGTATGGTTACTGAAAAAGGAAAACAGTCCCAATGTCCATCTTTAGTTATTACCACTATCATTTTTCAATGCTATTCTTAAACAATATAAATGAATATAAGAACAATAACATTAACAATAATGTCCGCTCTAGATGCCTAATGTGACTGTAGAACAGGCTGACACCTATAAGTGTTTGGCAGAGAATGAGTTTGGCCGTGCAGTTGTTACTGCCACACTGAACGTAATTGAAGGTAAGTAGAATTTAAGTGCTACCTTCCACATTCAAAGCTGTGACTTGTTAACAGAAAAGCTGGAGGAACTTGATTAAAATGACCAATTTTCTTTAATAGTTGGATTCAAGAAGAGCAAGGAATTGCAAGAATCACGAAAAGGTCTGTTTAATGCCCCTATTTTATCTAAGAGTAGGAAATTGTATCTTGTTGTATCTTACTACTTAACATACTTTATTTTTATAGCTCACCGTGAACAACCAGCCGATTTCAAAAAGACTTTGAGAACTCGGTAAGATAATACAGCTCCCGTCTTCATAATGAACAATACATGTCAAGTCAAGTCAAGTCAACTTTATTTATATAGCGCTTTTTACAATAGACATTGTCTCAAAGCAACTTTACAAAATCCAGGACCAACAGATACAAAAAACCCCTGTTGAGCAAGCCGAGGGCGACTGTGGCAAGGAAAAACTCCCTGAAAATTACAGGAAGAAACCTTGAGAGGAACCAGACTCAGCAGGGCACATCCTTCTTGGGTGGCCTGGAGGATACTTTAAATAAATACACGATTTACACAGAGCATACGAACACAGAATTAAATGATCTAAAAGTTATAACTGGTAATAAATAGATAAATAGATAAATAATAATAGAGTTGCTCTTCGCTGTAGTCTTCAATAATATCTGTAGTGATTTCTTGTCATTCTTGGTGCAATTACTCCAGATCCGTCACATCCGGCAGGAGCAGCATAGTTGTCACGGCAGTCTCGACTTTAATCCTTAACCTCGGCGGGTAAACAGGTTTCCATCAGAATGCCTTTGGAGTAAAACAACAAAGAATGTAGTTAATAATGTACAATGCTAGCTGAGTAAAACAGTTTTACAGAGAGTTTTAGACTCCGGCAGCCCTAATTATTACAGCATAACTAAAAGGGAGAGCGAGCAGGTAACAAGGTCATGAAGGCTTTCACAGGACATCATCGCCCACCTCTCCTACCCAAACCGGAGTGTTTGATGTTGTGCTCATCAAACTATACTCAATGTTCAAGAAGGTCATTTAAAGCCGCTCAGGTGGCGCAGCGGTAAAGTATGCTAGCTCACCAGAGTTGGGGTTTCTAATACATCGTATCGAACCTCAGCTCTGCCTTTCCGACTAGGCTGGGCGGCAGTATGAACAACGATTGGCTGTTGGTCAGGGTTGTTAGTCGGATCATAGGTCCTCATGACTGGTGCGACTGCGGCCCCTGCTGGCTGACTGATGGCGCCTGCACAGGGCTGAGGAATAATGCTGATGGGGGTGTGGCCCTCCGTGCACAGTGCCCGTCAAGTTTATGAACTCGACTCGTGCAGGTGAAAAATGCACTATCTGTACTGACTGTGAGAGGCGTCCTCAGTCAGCGGTGAAGGGTCGAATTGGACACGACTAGACTGGGGGATAAAAATTCAGGAAAAAAGAGGGGAAAAAGTATAATTAAAAAAAAGAAAAAAAAAAAAGAAGGTAATTTAATAATTATACAGAACAGACCAAATATGTGGGTAGATTGTAAACGTTCTTGTTTTTTATAGACGTGATCATCCAAAAGAAGAAAGAAAAGACGGAGAAGTTGATGAAAGATTCTGGGAGCTACTGTTAAGTGCTGATAGGAAAGACTATGAGCGTATTTGTGCTGAATATGGAATAACTGACTTCCGTTGGATGCTAAAGAAGCTGAATGAGAAGAAAAAAGAGATAGAAGAACAGCAGGCACAGGTAAAATGTCAACCAAAAAGCATTTATGAAAAATAGCATACCATAATTAATCAAGCATCCCTGCTGATCTGTACAAAGAAAGTCTGTTTTTGTGAATGTAGCCTAACCTGAATTTTTTTTCCAACAGTATGTTGAATACCTGAGCAACCTGAAACATATTGAGATCAAAAATTCGGGATGTGCGCAGTTTGAATTTGAGATGGATCTTAAGGATCCCAATGCGAAAATCTACCTCTTTAAAGTGAGGCGGCTACATTAACATTACACAATATTGCTTTTAATTGATTAAAAAAAAAAGCATCAGCATTATTACAATTTTGTGTTTTTGATACTACAGGATGGTGTTATGGTTGAATTAAACTCTGACACGAATGAAAAGCACTGCCTGCGTCAAGTTGGGAGGAAGTTTATCTTCACTGTTAATGGTCTGTCTCCAGAGGATGCTGGACTCTACCAAGTAGACGTTGAAGGGGTCAATATCTTCTCCACAGATTTTAAAAGTAAGGTTCATTGAACATGTTGAGCTTTTTTTTTTTTATTTGATATGACTTATAAACTAAAGACTACAAGTCTTTGGACTGTGGGAGGAAACCCACACACAATGCAATGGGCGGTGATCGGTCGTTATGCAAATCGGCTGCATATAAGGTTGGGGTATCCACCACTAGCTCAGACTGAAGAAGTCATTCGAATTGAGTGACGAAACGTATCTCTACAACAAACTTGTGTCCAGATGAACTGATTCAACTTTGTGGATTTGTGTACCTGGATTATTGAGCATGCATCAACAGATTCTAAACAGACATACTTCACCTGGCCAGTGAATCAAACCCAGGATCTTTCTGCTGTGAGACAGCAGTAATACCCCCTGCACCACCGTGCCACCCATAAGGTATCCATATACAACTTAATTAAATTAAAGTATTATCTTTTAATAGTCATTAATCACAGAGAGAACAAAGTGCACAGTAATACAGTTGCTACAGTGTCACAGGACGTAGTTAGTGAGGTCCTGGGTTTGATCCTTGCTTCCAGTCATGTCTTTAAGGAGAGGAGTTTCAATTGTTCTCCTCATGTGAGTTTCCTCTAGGTACTTTAGAGTCTTCCCATCTTTTTTTATTCTGTGTGAATACATGTGTGACTGGGTGCTGCCCTGTAATGGATTGGCTCCCTGTGCAGGTTGTGTTTCTGCCTTGCATCCAAGTGTTTTCAGGTGGCACCAGACCCACTTTAAAACAGACCAGGATTAAATAAATAAATAAATAAATAGTATTTGTTCTATATATTTGAACACTTGATTTGCTTTGCTTTACTACATATATCATATTTTAATCTGTTCTGTTTGAGCGCAGTTCCAGCAGCAGACTTCCTGGTAAAGATTGAAGAAGTAAAAGCAGCTGAAAGAGAGGACGCAGTGTTCGAGTGTCTTCTGTCTGCTCCACTTCAGAAGATCAAATGGATGGGAAAAAGTGCCCCCTTGGTTCAAAGCCCAAAATATGAAATTACTGTGTCCAAGGACATGCTGATTCATCGATTGGTTGTGAAGGATTGTATGATGGTGGATAAAGGCATATATGCTGCTGTGGCTGGAATTAAGTCTTGCAATGCCTGGCTGTTAGTAGAACGTAAGTTCATTTTTGCCTGTTTGAGGCATTGGGTGAATACATGAACACATTTTATTGAACAAAGAAATATACAACTTTATTTACATCGTTATCTCCAGAAGACTGAGTATTTATAGATATTTAAATTGTGCCCAGCATTAAAACAGACCCAGAATAGAGTATTGATCCTTCTCAGGGCATCACACATTAGTGATACCAATGGGTAATTTAGAGTAGCCACTCCACCTACTTACTACTTGGTAGATGTAAGGAAACCAAAGCAAACACAGAGTAAACTCCATAGAAGTTGTGTTGCACCAACAGTATATGCTGTGCTACTGTGCCATAATTACATACTATCTTAAATACTTACCTACCAAAAATACGCTTCATGGCCAAAATCTCTAAAGGACCAAAATGTAGGTGTTTGGTCTCAACTCATTCCTAACAGGTGTACAGGCTCCTTCCGAGAGTTCTGTAAAGCCATAGTTTGAATAAATGACCTGCACTGAGCTCTGACTTAAATCTCTACTAAAGTAATTTGGAATGAATTGGAACACCTTCTTTTACGACATCAGTGCATAAACTCACAAATGCTCTTTTTGGGCACCTAGGTGTCAGCGGGATATTCAGAGGGCAGTTATAGCTCAGTGGTTAAGGTACTGGACCAGTAATCAGAAGGTTGCCGGTTCAAGCCTCACCGCCAAGTTGCCACTGTTGGGCCCCTGCAAGGCCCTTAACCCTTAATTGCTTAAAATTGTGTTCAGTAATAACTGTAAGTCGCTTTGGATAAAAGCGTCTGCTAAATGCTGAAAATGTAAATGTAAATTATTCCGCAAGGACACCAGTGTTGGGATTCTGAACTCTATGAATTCTCCCTCTAGCAGGCACAACTCTCAGTGCCTAGCAGAAAAAAATGCCCACTTCTCTACTGGGTGGGAAAAGGCCGCTCTAAAAAGGGGATGGGGTCTTTGACAATTACAAGGACCCTGGTTAGTAGCCCCAGATGCCTGTACAGAAGTGGAGGAACACGGAGATCAGTGAGTGAGTCTCTGTGAGCGAGACTGGCCTCACATGCGAATCAACCAACTGTGGGCTAGTAAGAAGGAGTCATGGACTACACACACCTCGGAAAGAGTGCATATCAGGCAAATACACCATCAGATGCAATCGGGGTCCCCAGCAATGGAGGACTTATTTGTTATGGAGAAAAAGGGACAAAATGCATAAAAAACTAATGGGGACAAATTCTTAATAGAATCGAGGCTGTTAGTGGTGCAAAGGGGGAGCCAACTTCATATCAGTGCACATGGTTTTGAAATAGCATGTTCAATGTAAGCTTTCATTTATGTGTCCACATACTTCTTGGGCTTGGGCTTGTGGTGGAGCTTAATTAATTGGTTATGTTGGTCATGATTAATGCTGGGGTGAAACAGTGGTTTGGCAGGTATAATTGATGCTGCACAGCACCTGTGACCCAGGTTTGATGGTAGTCTGTTTTCTCTCAAATGTAAAAAAAAAAAAAACATGTCAGTAGGTGGACTGGCTTTATAGCATTGCCCCTTAGTTTAAGTACCTTTAAACGAGTGAATAAGTGCATAGTGTCGAGATAGACTGGCACACTGTCCAGGGTATTTTTTTAACTTTCTTTAGTGATTTTTTTAGGCTAGGCTGTTAATATTCTGTAAACCTGATTAGAATAAATTAAATACAGATAAATGAATTACATTAGTGAAACATCATTTTATGGATTGTTTTATAGTCATGCTGTCAAGAATACTGACATGTATGTGTCTGTCTGCTCTTGATTGGAACAGCTGACAATAATCCCAATAACCATGGAAAGAAAGCAGCACGGAAAACAACTCAGGCCAGAGGGAGTGTGGTTGACTTGGAGAAGATTGCAGCTGAGCAGCAAGCCAAGCTACAGGAGCAAGGAGAGTGGAAAGAGCTGCTCAAACAGCAGCAGGCTGAACAAGTCGAGCGTTATGAGCACATTGCACAAGCTCAGGATGCTGAAGCTGAGTCCCCTGTTGAGCCTCCAAGAAGCACTCCGTGTGAACCCCCAAAGAGCACTCAGAGTGAACCTCCAAGTATCACTCAGAGTGAACCTTCAAGCAGCATTCAATGTGAGCCTCAAGCCCAGCCTACAATTGAGCCCAAGGCTAATAACAAAGACACACCCAACACCAAATCAGAAATGAAGTCCAAAACTAAGTCTGTTTCTAAACCTATAAGAAAAGTTGAGAAGCAGGGTCCAGAGGAAGAGGATGCAGGAAAGGAAGAATTTGAGACAGAAGAATTAGAAATGAAAGCAGTAACTCAAGAACCTAAGAATAAGGACGGCGAATCTAAGACAGAAGCAATTATAGAAGAAAACGATGAGGGGAAGAAAAGAGTTAGGACCGGCCCATTGGTCCCTGACACTGTAATAGGTACGACATTAAGAGCACAACAGCATGCAACTAATAAAGCACCTTAAAACCAATTAACACCAATTTTAGTAGAATATTTAACCAATTAACACCAATTTTAGTGGAATATTTAACCAATTAACACCAATTTTAGTAGAATATTTAAAGTGTTTATTAAAGTGTATATTAAGAAAAGAGGCCCATTGGTCCCTGACACAGTAATAGGTACGACATTAAGAGCACAACAGCATGCAACTAATAAAGCACCTTAAAACCAATTAACACCAATTTTAGTAGAATATTTAACCAATTAACACCAATTTTAGTAGAATATTTAAAGTGTATATTAAAATGTACTGTAGTGTACTGTACTGTATTAAGAAAAGAGGCCAACTGGTCCCTGACACTGAAATAGGTTTTACATTAAGAGTACAGCAGCATGCAACTAATAAAACATCTTAAAACCAATTAACACCAATTTTAGTAGAATATTTAAAGTGTTTATTAAAGTGTATATTAAGAAAAGAGGTCCATTGGTCCCTGACACAGTAATAGGTACGACATTAAGAGCAAAACAGCATGCAACTTAACATCTTAAAACCAATTAACACCAATTTTAGTAGAATATTTAATCAATTAACACCAATTTCAGTAGAATATTAAAGTGTATATTAAGAAAAGAGGCCCATTGGTCCCTGACACTGTAATAGGTATGAGATTAATAGCACAACCCTAAAACCAGTTAACACTGTGTTTTGGTAGAAAGTGTATATTAAGAAAAGAGTTAGGATAGGCCCATTGGTTCCTGACACTGTAATAGGTACAACATTAAGAGCACAACAGCATGCAGCAATTACCCGATTGCATTATGCTTCCTCTCTACCAATGCTGATCTCCACTCCTGATTGAGGAGAGCGACCCCTCCGACATGTGTGCAGTAGCCGGCTGCATCTTTTTCTTTTCACCTGCACAAGGCGAGTTCATGTGTGGATCAGCTTTGTGTACAGCCGGATTGCAGAGCTGAGTTTCAAACCGACGAGTTTGAAATGTCAGCTTGGGTGTGCTAGCGTGTTTTTGTGCCACCTGAGCGGCTGAAGGTCTGTGTGAGATTGATATGTCCCAAACCCACCTACACCCACACTACACCAGCTTTATTTTTAATATGTGTAATGGTGGGGCTGAGGTTGAGCACTAGCTATGGAAGAATATGATGTTCTGTGAGTATGAGAAAATAAGGACTTCACCTTTTTATGATTAATGACAGCCTATTTAAATGCTCATTTTCCATTAGTAGGATGCCACAGCCCAGAAGAACAGAGTGTCTGATATGCAGGGTTGCCAAACACAAAATGAAAGGAAGAGGAAGCATGACATTAACTCTCAAAGGTTATTTATACCTTGACTGCATTGTGAATTGTCAGACAATGAATGTACTTTTCATTTCCAGAGTCAGGAGTTTACTTCACTAGTGGCTTACAAGACGTCAGAGCCATTATGGGACAAGCAGCTGAGATTGTGTGCAAGTTAAGTGCACAATGTGATGGAGTGTGGTATAAGGATGGCAAAGAGGTTAGATGACCTACATGCTACGTCCAATAATGCTTAGAAGTTATTATACAATATACACCGACCTGGCATATCATTATGAGCACTGGCAGTTGAAGTGAATATTACTGACTATCTCTTCATTATGACACCTGTTAGTGGGTGGGATATATAAGTCAGCAAGTGAACATTTTATCCTTAAAGTTGATGTGTTAGAAGCAGGAAAAATGGACAGTGGAAAGTGTAAGGATTTGAGCAAGTTTGACAAGGGCCAAAATGTGATGGCTAGACGACTGGGTCAGAGCATCTCCAAAACTGCAGCTCTTGTGGGGTGTTCCCGGTCTGCAGTGGTTAGTATCTATCAAAAATGGTCCAAGGAAGGAACAGTGGTAAACCAGCGACAGGGTCATGTGCGGCCAAGGCTCATTGATGCACGTGGGGAGTGAAGGCTGGCCTGTGTGGTCCGAACCAACAGACAAGCTACTGTAGCTCAAATTGCTGGAGAAGTTAACGCTGGTTCTGATAGAAAGGTGTCAGAATACACAGAGCATCACAGTTGCAGTGCTGGCAGCATGATGGAGACCAACACAATATTAGGAAGGTGGTCATAATGTTATGCCTAGTTGGTGTATTTAGCCTATTGTTTCACATTAATGATATAAATTTGTTAAGTTAAAAATGTTAAAATCAATCCGAGTAATCTGCAGAAGTCACATTATTAAATTGTGTGCTAAACTCTACAGATAAACCCCACAGATGACCTGACAATTATCAAAGAAGGAACAATTCACAAACTAGTGATTAATAACTGTACAGAGGATGACAGTGGAAAGTATCGCTTTGAGGCAGATGGTCGTAAAACAGAGGCTGTGTTTACTGTGGAAGGTAAAGGCTTTTATTTTTTTATTTTTCAGACATTCTAGACTCAAAAAGCCGATTGTAACGTATCCTGCTGTGATTGCAGTCTGCTATTTAAATCTTGGACAATTTGTTGTTTTTCTTGGAGGCTAAATTCTGTGTTTTGTGTAAAAATGCCAAATTTATACTGTATATTTATAATGTATATGTATGCATTTATATTGTACCCCTTTACCACAGACATGGCCTCATAACACAAGAGACGTATCGGTTTTTCTTCTTGAAGCACAAACTTGTATTTACTTTCCCATCTTTCATTAAATTACCTTCCTTCTGCTTCAGTTTTCTCTTCTTGTACATTTTGGGATTATTTGTAAATATTTCTCAACATCACTTGTTGGAAAACCGCCTCAGTTAAACACTGATGTGGAAACACTGCCATCTAGTGGCGGGATGCGGTCACTTTGCGGGTCACAAAATCGACATGCATTGTGGGAGATGCAGTTTATGTATGATTTTACAGTGTATTTTAAGACAATCATGTCTTTTAAGCTCTCGTGGGCCACATAAAATGACGTGGAGGGCGGATTTAACCCGCGGGCCTTGAGTTTGACTCTAGATTATGGTGTGACACCTACTTTTATCTGGTGTGGTGCTGGTACTGTAAAAATCATGTATTTATGATTTATTATTATTTTAATAATTAATTCATGTAGCTTATGTGGATGACTAAAATGTTTATAATATTTTCTATTTTTTTATGGAATTTTATGAAAAGTGCAATATTATTATTAAAAGATTATTTTCTCTTTGCAATGAACATCTACACCGCTATGAGCAAGCTTGAAGTTTAGTTTAGGGGCAGCACGGTGGCTCAGCAAGAAGGTTCTGGGTTCAATCCAGTCCGGGTCCTTTCTGTGCGGACTTTGCATGTTCTGCCTGTGCCGCGTGGGTTTCCTCCGGGAGCTCCGGTTTCCTCCCACAGTCCAAAAACATGCAGTCAGGTTAATTGGAGACACTGAATTGCCATATAGGTAAATGGGTGTGTGTATGTGTGTCTGCCCTGCAATGGACTGGCGCCCCGTCCAGGGTGTTACTGTGTGCCTTGCGCCCATTGAAAAGCTGGGATAGGCTCCAGCACCCCCATGACCCTAATTGGATAAGCGGTTAAAAAGTGAGTGTGAGTGAGTTTAGTTTAATTATAACCCCTGTTTACCCAATATTGGCAGGAGAGTTCAACTTTTGTTTACTGTTGTACTAGTTTTGAACTGGAAGTATGCTGGATTTCCCGGAAGTGGCATCACAGCCACAGTTGCTCACCAGTTGGACTGCATATTTCTTGGGTTTAAACTTAGAAATTTATTTTTTTTATTTCTAATGTTTATACAGATAAAAAGACTAATTATCCAACGTTACCCTTTGTGTCAATTTACAAACTTTTCCTCTGAAACAGACCCACCAAGATTGAACCAAGATGATCTGACGAAGTTCTCAGAGCCTGTGGTGATCAAAGTCGGCCAAAACGCCACCTTCAAAATGAACTTTGTGGGTCGAGATCCAATGAAAGTTCAGTGGTACAATGAGGGCGAAGAGCTGCAGAATGACATCAACATTAAGATTGAAAAGTCCCCCAACTACAGCCAGCTGTTCCTCACCAAATGCCAACGCAGAGATACGGGAGAGATCAAGCTCAAGATTAGGAATGAATATGGAACAATCGAGGCTCTATCCAAGCTCATTGTCTTAGGTCAGTAACATTTAAATCCTGTTTGTTTATTACATTGAGTGGTTAAAGTACTGCTCACATATCTACTAATCCAGTCCTTAAACACAGACAAACCTACCAACCCTCTTGGCCCTGTGGAGGTAATTGAGGCATCTTCATCTTGTGTGGAGTTTAAGTGGAGGCCTCCGAAAGACGATGGAGGGTCACCTGTGATTCACTACAATCTGGAACGGCAACAGTTAGGACGAAACACCTGGAAGAAACTAGGAAATATTGCTGCTAAGCCCCACTATAAGGACACCGACGTAGACCATGGCAGGAAGTACAGCTACCGTATTAGGGCCATAACTGCAGAGGGCACCAGCGATGTGTTTGAAACTGATGACATACAAGCTGGCACAAAAGGTAAGACTGCATGGATGATCCAGACATCCAAATTTGGTTCCCACGGAAACCCACCTTTCTTTAAAATATAACTGCTGCTTTTCAAACAATTAGTACAAATCCTTTATAGTATAGCTCTAGTCTTTTGACCTCTTCACCTTGGCAATAACCACTTCACTCCTCCCCCATTCAATTCAACAGAATTTACTTGATGATGCATTGTACCTCAGAATGTATTCACTGCCTCAATCCAATCCTAGTCTCTGTTCCTGATTAAATATAGTCTCTGCTTCTGTCTTTTATTTTAGCTCTGCAAAAGGGCCTGTTTAAACCCCTCTAATTAGAATCAGAACCACCTTATTTGCCAGTACTTCTCAGAGACAGATTTTTTTCTGGTATGTTGGAAGCTATGCTATATATTGTAACACAGACAGACAAAAGCAGACACATGGACAATTACTAAAACTGGGTAGACAAGGATACACAATAAACACAAAGTAAAGACACAATACAAATACATATGTAAACAGTAATAGTATTCACAATGGATTCACAATGTATGCTTAAAATTGTGCAAAGAGATAAACATTGAATAGCCAATCAAAAACTATGCTTAAAATTGTGCAAAGAGATAAACATTGAATAGCCAATCAAAAACAGAGTATAGTGTGATACTGTATACATCTACATTTGTAAACGTAAACATTAAATTGGCAAATTGGCTTTAATGTAAACATTAAAGATCATTACTGTGGTTGTAAATATTAGATTATTAGCACAGCCTATGTTTTCCAGGGGAAACTTTTAAAAATAAATTTTGTTCAGGATTAAAGCCATCTGAAGTAATGTAGGTAACAAATTTACTGCACTAGCTTGGTGTAGCTTACCAAGCGTCAACAGAGGAAGTGATGATACTTACTTTAAAATGTAGAAGGATATGCTGTCGATGGAAATTTGGCCAAACAACTACACGCAGAATTACGACTTTACTATGCACAGCTAAAATCGTGTGTCAACAATGCTACAGACCTCTCTAGGCTGCAGCTAATTGTCAGTATTGTGGTCCAACAAGTCAGCCTTTCAGATTGATGATGGGTGTAATGTTCATATGTTTATTTTGTAGCAGTAATGGTGCCTTGACAGATGTGCAGGTTAGTCATGTCATGAACACTAAATCCACTATGGATTTTGACCAACATTTTTGTATGTATATATGTATTGGGCAGTTATATACCCTATATGTAAGGGGCAGTTCTAGCCTAGTGGTTAAGGTACTGGACTGGTAATCAAGAGGTTGCTGGTTCAAGCCACAACACTGCCAGGTTGCTGCTGTTGGGCCCTTGAGCAAGGCTCTTAACCCTCAATTGCTCAGACTGTACAGTATATTGTAATTGTAATGTAAGTCAATTTAGATAAAGGTATCTGCTAAATGCAATGCAAATATTGTGAGATCTGAGACACATTTTTATTGGGATTATTAATATAAATATAAAATGTTGTGTTATAGCCTATCCCAGTCCACCTTCTGCACCCAAAGTTGTTAGTGCCTTCAAGAACTGCATCAACTTGTCATGGAGCCCTCCAACCAATACAGGAGGAACCAACATTGTGGGCTACAACCTTGAAAAACGCAAGAAGGGGAGCAACTTGTGGAACCAAGTAAACTCCCCAGAGGAGCCAATCAAAGGTTAATTATATAGATGTCATCTTTGGGTCACAGCTTTTTTTTTCTTCCAAAGGATATTAGTGATATAATCGAAAGAATATTTAAATTTAAGGAAGATCATTTTAATAAAATGGTTGTTTTTACATCAGTTTCCTTGGAACTATGAACTGATTAAACAAAACTAACATTATGTCTGCAGCAATTCACAACAAAATGCTGAAAATCTGGGTTTAATTAGCAATGTGTAATTTTTGTGCATTTACATAGTACTTCTTTGCTTTTTATATACTCTAATCAACCAATGGAACTACACTAATTGCTTATTAAAATATTTAGCATTATGATTACAGTTTTTTCCCACAATTGTGAAACCTAAAACATACAGTACCATGATCTGTTTGACATTTTCATGTGGACTAGATATCAGGAACTGACTGGAACTGTACCCAGGCTAATGCAGATTTTACACTCACCCAAAGGCACCAAATTTCTCGTGCAATTAGACTCAGGTCTGGAATTGAAAATGTCAGTTTTAAAACACCCCAAAAATCTGCTAAAAGCTTCATCACTGCAAATCTGAATAAAAGCTTAAAGCTCTAATAAATGAGTTTATATGTTCTTAATGCGCATTCATGATTTTTAATAGTATTTTAATGGTATAAAACGGAACAAATGCCCTAGTTTAGTAAAATTCGTTCCGTTAATATGATAGCACAGAATTTAAAAAGTTCACTAAATCACTTCTTATTTGCTTCTGCATCCAGCTAAACAGTATGGAGTGAAAGACATTGTTGAAGGAATAGAATACGAATTCCGTGTTGCAGCCATAAACTTCTCTGGTGCCGGAGAACCAAGTTCCCCATCTGAGTTTGTTATAGCCAGAGATCCCAAAAGTGAGTCTACAAGTGTTGAACATACACATACATACAGTACATTGCATTTTATATGCAACATTTACAATGATGTATAATAATGATTTGCAGAGTCCCCCGGTAAAGTCATCGATTTGAAGGTGTCAGACTCGACATATTCTTCTTTGTCACTGAGCTGGATTAAACCAAAAGAAGAACAAGGGGTGCAAGATGAAGCTAAAGGCTACTTTGTAGAACTAAGACCAGCTGAGAGCACAGAATGGACCCGCTGCAACGCAAATGCTATTATAACAACTTCCTACACAATTCTTGGTCTGAAGTCTATGGCCATGTATTGGATACGGGTAGTTGCAACCAACGAAGGTGGAAATAGTGAACCTCAGGATCTGGACAATTACATCATTGCCATGCCCCCTCCAGGTATAATACCTGCTTGCAATTTGCAGTTGTGACCCTGAACTAAAATAATGACTCAGGAGCTTTCCACATATGACTACATCTTAGGCTAATTAGCTGATCTTTTAGGTCTAGGCCAACTTAACCAATATAAAAACACAGTTGGGAAATATTTTTAATATTTGGCAACTGATAAATCAATCACCTTGTACGTATATAATCATAACAACTGAGACACAGATAATGAAATCCCAGTTTGTATCTGTGACCAATGTGGTTTGTGACCAACAGTTTGTTGGCTGCTAGCAAGCTGGACCCTGGTTATGTGCCTGCTGCACATTGTCAAAAATAGTGACACAGATTAATTCATTAATTTATTAATTCATTAATTTAATAATTCATTAATTCCCTGTTTTACCACTGATTTATCCTGGTCAGGATCATGGTGGGCTTGTTTAATTGGGCAAAAGACCCTTGACGGGTCGGCAGTCAATTACAGGGCGTAGGCATGAATTTATATATATTGTACCACTTACATTTTACATAAAATGAGGTCAATGGTAATTTCATAACAAGATTTTATTTTCTCTTGATCTCATTTACAGTCAAACCAAATTTTACTGATCGAAAAATGAAGAGCTTTATGGTGGTGAGAGCTGGACATGCTGCTCGGGTCAACATGCGTTTTGAGGTATGGCAAATTATAAAAAGGAACAGTTACTTTGTTATGTAAATTTTTTTCTACTACATGGGGAAAATTTTACTTCTAAAATCAGGCGGCATGGTGGCTCTGGGGGTAGCACTGTCGCCTCACAGCAAGAAAATCATTTTGCAGAAAGAGCGTTTGCATGTTCTCCCCATGTCTGTGTGGGTTTCCTCTGGAGGCTCCGGTTTCCTCCCACGGTCCAAAGAGATGCAGTCAGGATAATTGGAGATACAAAATTGTCCATGACTGTGTTTGACATTAACACTTGAACTGATGAATCTTGTGTAACCAGTAATTACCTGTCCTGTCATTAATGTAACCAAAGTGTAAAACATGACGGAAAAAAAATCTTAATAAAATTTTAAAATCTATTTTTCCAAGCTGAAAAAGAAAATATATATTTTTTAAAAATGGCGCCAACAGACTGAGCCAACAAGCCCAGTCATATGATGAAAATACCAACATGGATTTTGAGTTGACACTGAAGGGCAAAGGGATTTTCTTATTATAAAGTGTAAGATAGCAATGGCTACAACATAATAGCACAAAGGCAGTTATTAAAAGAAAGCAATCATGTTTGGCTGTTGCTAGAGCTCTGAAAAAAATACCCTATAGTACTATTTTATAATTAATTTTACCTATACAGTCAATTCTGTCTGGTAAGCACCTGCTCAAGTTGGTAACACTGCTGAAACTCAAACTTGGGATCCTGAATATTTTTTCCTTCATACTTACTTATAACACATAATAGATCCTGGTAATGTTCACTGTTGGTCCAATTTATTGTTAAAAAGACAGAAAACACCACGGACAGGTTGCCAGTCCATCACAGGGCAAACACAAACACACACATTTACATACAATAAGGAAAATTCTTGATATCTCCAACTGGCCAAAATTCATAAAGAAAGGACTCTGACTGCCCAGCCGAGAAAACAAACCAAGGCACTTCTTGCTGTGAGGTGACAGTGCTACCCTCTGTGCCACTATTTCACCCCAAAACAGACCAGTGACTATTAAACTATAAAATGTCTTATTTTTTCTGATTGCATTTTTCTGTTTACTGTGTTACTAATACTCTTTAAAACGTTTTTAATAAATCCTTTAAAAAAATAAATACTTTGAATTCGCAGGCATCCCCCATGCCCACAATAACGTGGCTCAAAGATGGAATGCCTTTATGTAAACATGTGACTGTGAGCAACACAGAAGGCAGCTCCCAGCTCCTGATTCCATCTGCAGAGCGCTCTGATACTGGAATCTACACCATCATCATCAAGAACATAGTGGGCCAAGTGGTCTTCAGTACTGAGATTAGGGTCACAGGTAAGATACCATTATAAATGTGAGGGGGGGTAAGCATGGGCAGTTTAAAAATGCTCAGTTTACTCATGTCATTCTGTTTAATCTTGATACATTATTGGTAATCTTTAGGGTACTAAGTAAAAAATATAATAAAATAATTGGAATCCATGGAATGGCTAGTCCTGCTCACTTTACTACAAACCCCATTTCATTTGTAAAATGCCAAAAGAACTAGAATATTTTATTTGATAATTTTCTTGAACATATATTGAACTTAAATAAATGTTTGATTGATTGATTACTTTATTGCTCCCCGAAGGGAAATTGCAGGCTTACAGCAACAATTCACAAACATCACAAGCATCATACAAAACACGTTGAAAAAAATAAAATAAAATGTAACATAAAAATATACAAAATATATAAAAATATAAGAATATATTACTAAGAACAAAAAACTAAAGAAGTCTAAAAGGTGCAGTTTATAGATGTGCAATTGTGCGCTGTGCAAATAAAACAGTACTATGTGTAAATGTTCATTTTTTAGTTTTTTTAGTGCGTCCAATTTTTACCCAATTGCGTTATGCTTCCTTTCTACTGGAGCTGACCCCTGCCCCGATTTAGGAGAGCGAGACTGTCACACAGCCAATCGTTGTTCATGTGGCCGCCTAGCCCAGCCGGATAGCAGAGCTGAGATTCGATACGATGTATTCGAAATCCCAGTTCTGGTGCGCTAGCATGTTTTACCACTGCGACAACTGTGCGACACATTGATTGTCTTTCATGGGTACTAAAGGCTTTGCGTCCTCTTCTTGCGCCATTGAGAGTCATTATTGTTTGAATATTTCCATTGTTTTTACTAAATAACATTACTGGATTTAGTAAATATAAGCAAATGTAAAATGTCATGCCTGCAACACACTCAAAAAGTTGGGACAGTTTGGAGTTATTTTTTAACCGCTGATTTACATCACACCTTTCCTATTAACTACACTTTGAATGGGTTGGGAACTGAGGACACTGATTATTGCGGTTTTGCAAGTAAATTTTTTGTCCATTCTTGTTTGATATGAGACTGCTTAACAGTCTGTGGTCACCATTGTCTGATTTTTCTTTTCATGTTGCAGCATACATTTTCAACAGGAAAAAGATCTGAACTGTCAAGCGCTATGCTGTTGTAGCACATACATAATGAGGCCAGGCATTGCTGAAATAAACATTGACTTTGCAGGGAAAGATGTCGCCTTGATGGTTGTATGTGTTTATCCAAAAACCCAAAAAACGTCTCCGCTTCAATGGTACCCTGACAGATATTCAAGCCACCCATTATGTTGACTGATGCACCCCCATACCATGATAAATATTGGTTTTTACACTTTATACTGAAAAAAGCCAATCTGGGTGATATTTTTCCTCTTTGGCAATGTAAACATCTAGGATGAGCTCTGGCCCAGTGTAACGATTTAGGGCTAGACTGGACAAGAGGGGGCGGACACACACGCAGAGATGTATTAACTCAAGTTTATTAATAACAAGACACAACAAGGTTACACAAGACAGGTATAAACAAGACAAGACAGACTAACATGTGACCTATGCTAAATGCTAACGCTACTCTAAACATACAGGAACCTAAAGCTAACCTACATACTAATGCTAATTGCTAATCTAAACACACAGGAGCTAAGCTAAACATGAACATGAACCCTAAGCTAAACAAGAACTAGGTATAAACAGTAACAAACGTACAGGAGCTAACAGACAGATGGGAGCTAACAGAGGGAAGCTAACAGACAAACCAAACAGACAAACCAAACAGACAAACCAAACAGACAAACCAAACAGACAAACAAATCACTGGCAAAGGCAAAGCGACCAATATGACAGAGTCTAATTCAAAATAGTCTCCAAAGACTGATTGGAAAATGCCTCCCTAAATGCCTCGAGCTCCTCCTCTCAGATGAGGTGCAGCTGGGCACAATCAGCTGGGAACCAATCATGATATGGGGTGTTACCTTGATACTGAGAGTGCTCCCAGAGAGAGGGGCGTGGCACATAGGCAATCTGCAGGAGCACAGGGGGGCTGAATTTGTGACACCCAGAGAACTTGGTAGTGTCTCACAAGGCACAAGAGGTCACAAACCTCGACCCAAGTGAAAATTTTTATTTAAAACTGGTCTTTTAGAAATTGCCCTCTACCACTATCAGGTTAATTTAGGCCTTAATGGTCCCCACCCTTCCCCCATACAGTAAAATCAATGCAGATGTGCCAAATCCATGCTTAGGTGCAATGAAGCAGTTCAGTACACATTGTTTTCCTTTAATTTGTCAACTGTTTGTTAATATCAGAGAACAAACTTGTCTTAAGCATTAGTTTAATAGGAGCAGATGGAGTCTGAGTTCTGTAGAACAGGCCAGGATTTCGGGAGAATGTTAATAAAACCTGTTTCCTGGCACACAGATGATCCAAAACCTCCTGGGCCAGTGGAGCTGGAGGAAAACGTCCCTGGCACATTAACCGTCTCCTGGAGCCCGTCTTCGGATGAGAAACGAGACGATCATCTGTACTACGTCATAGCCAAACGTGACTCAGTCAAACAGACCTGGCACACGGTGGCTGACCGAGTGTTCAACAACAACGTCACAGCTGTAAACATCATGCCAGGGAGAGAGTATATCTTCCGTGTGTATGCCAAGAATGATATTGGGCTCTCTGCACCTTCGGAGTCGACAGTATGGAAGGTTGTGATTAAGAAAGGTAAAGTCTATCTTTAAATTGAATACAATTCAAATGTTATGGGATTCGGGCGGCACGGTGGCTCGGTGGGTAGCACTGTCACCTCACAGCAAGAAGGTCCTGGGTTCGTTCCCCAGGCGGGGCGGTCCGGGTCCTTTCTGTGTGGAGTTTGCATGTTCTCCCCGTGTCTGTGTGGGTTTCCTCTGGGAGCTCTGGTTTTTCTCCCACAGCCCAAAAACATGCAGTCAGGTTTTTTGGAGACACTGAATTGCCCTATAGGTGAGTGGGTGTGTGTATGTGTGAGTGTGTGTCTGCCCTGCGATGGACTGGGTGTTACTGTGTGCCTTGCGCCCATTGAAAAGCTGGGATAGGCTCAACCCCGACCCCTGACCGTAATTGGATAAGCGGTTAAGACAGTGAGTGAGTGAAGGTTAAGGTATGCTGCATATAACAGACTCGTTCCATTTAGTATTCACAACTGTTTTATATTTGCAGAAAAGTTTACCTTCAGTTTACCTGAGCACAAAACCATCAGCTTTGAGTCAGCGCCTACCTTCACAGTTCCACTAAAAACACACACCAGCCCTGAAAAATACGAGTGCTACATGAGCTGTGCCGTGAAAGGCAATCCCACCCCACATGTTACCTGGTACCGCAACAACATCAGTCTCAACACAAACACAAACTACTACATCTCCAACACCTGCGGCGTCTGTTCCTTACTGATCCTGAGAGTGGGGCCTAAAGACAACGGAGAGTACAAAGTCATGGCTGAGAATTCTTTAGGACGTGCCGAGTGCACCACCAAGCTCACAATAAGAGGTATGCTATGTTAATACACCGTATACCCTGATGTATGCAGACCACCATTCTTATTATTGGGTGTTTCAGCCAGTGTTTCATTGCATAGAGGTGTTAAAAAAAGCAATCTTACAAAATACATTTTTTATTTTGTGCTGGTACTTTGATGAAGGCTCCTTCCTGTTCCAACTTTACTGTGCTACAGAGCACAGTAAGGTTTATAAAGCCATAGTTTGATAAGTTTGATGGGGAGGAACTTCAGTGGCCTGCACAATGGGAAAGTCTTGTGGAAAATCTTCTAGGAAACGTATGTCCAACAAGCTTATGGTACTTTTGCCATAATAACGTGGAAAGTGGTTTAATGGAAGTAAATGCAAAATTACTTTAATTTTTCTGCTTAAAATAATAAGTCCTTATCAACTGCCCTTGGCAGTTCACTCAGTGGTTTTGGGACAGACACTGCCCTTGGCAGTTCACTCAGTGGTTTTGGGACAGACACTGCCCTTGGCAGTTCACTCAGTGGTTTTGGGACAGACACTGCCCTTGGCAGTTCACTCAGTGGTTTTGGGACAGACACTCATTCATACACACAGACTGCGGTGACGCTACATTGCCCCCTCCCTAACGGTCAACCGACCCGGTGACCAACTCACCAGCGTTCACTGGGTGGCTCCTCGGCCAGACCGCACCCCATTACACTGCCGAGCCGCCGTTGTACACACTGAAGAAGAAAGAACCCACAAGAACACGAACTCCATCTTCTCAGCCGCCAGTAACACATGTCCCCGCAGCAGCACCTGGGCTAGCGCAAGCGGACAGACCGGGCATATTGGCCCACCGAACCACCAGAGCCACCCAAACGCCACAATCCCACTTCTGACACCAATGTGGCGCCGGCAAGTAGGAAGGAGAGCGTCGGGGCCGCGAGTGAGCTGCCCTTGGCAGTTCACTCAGTGGTTTTGGGAGAGACACTCATTCATACACACAGACATTCATACAACAGACAAACATAGAAGCTGCCTATCCAGCCCTCACCGCAGCCACCCCAGCCCCAACACTGGGCTACACGGCCACGGTAAGCCTGGACAGCATGGCCGCAAGGGCTTCTGGGTAAAGCCCGTGGCGGCCCCCTAGCGGTGACGCTACAATAGTTTAAAATAGATATTTCCTCTTAGATGGCTGATGATGTAATATACCTTGGTGTTTGGGTCAAGTTGGGAGTAAGCAATTATATGGAACAGCATTTATAAATATTTATAGACATTAGAGGTGCCAGATTTCTTAGATTTCATCAATAAATGAACAACACATCTCAATGAACTGAGAGTTGAATTTCCATGTAGATATATGTTTATATCTGTGCAACGTGTTAGGTCAAAAAAGAAAAGCATACTGCTTCAGATATACTGTACTTAGGACCTATACATTTTTTATGGATGACAAGGTCTCTATGTATTTGTTAACTAAATTAGACAAAGTAGCTAGCAAACTTGTCAGCCTGTTTATTATGTGCTAATGTGTTGAGTCTATCATTAAAGAAATTACAAAAAAAAGATGTAAATTTCTAATATCTAAAGCTCAGGGCACTCGGGTGGTGCAGCAGTAAACCACGCTAGCCCTTTACCACTGAAATCAGCTGGTCAAGCTTCTACACAGAAAAGGACTGGCAATCCCTTATTATGGGAGCAATAAAAAAAAATCTGAAAAACTGGATTATAAGCAAATAGCTAGTCTGTATATCAGCTGGTACCCACACCATTTTTATATAAAGCTGCAGTTATTATGGCAAGTTTACACATAAGCTTTAATATATTTTAGAACAGAGATCTAATAAATATGTTATTTTGTCAATCATTAGGTATGGTGGATAGGCAGATATGGTAAATGATGCTGTTTAGACCTGACCATTTTCTTGTTGGAATGTAAAGAATATTACTATTATTAGTTTAATGGTACCTCATCAGACGTACCTTATAGATGTGTAGATTTAGAGCTGTAGATTTATTCAGAATACTCGGTATGTCTAACTAATGTTTTTTTTGTTGTTTTGTTTTTTTAAGAATGAAGAGATGCTTCGTTGGTGAAATCTAAGCTAAGCATATGTATAATAAATCATAGCTATAAAGCTAAACCACACATCTGTCTTACATTTTGCTAATGCAAATTCATATTTAATTATTTATTCAATAATTCAAATGTACTGTTCATCGTTTTTCAAATGTACTGTTAATCATGTTAACTTTATTGTATAGAAATATTATTACATGCAAATATATGCAATAATATATGCAATAAATTATATAGAATATAGAATAAACAAATAAATACAAATATAAATAAACTGATGATAAAGAATGAATGACTTTTGTCCTGATGCCTATTTAGTTTCAGAATTTTTGGCATCATTGGTAAAAAAAAAAAAATAATAATAATAATAAATAATTACAACACAGTGAGTAAAAATGATTGCTTTGATTTTAAAAGCAGTCTGTAATTCAGACCTTTTTTTAGTTTTACTAGCACCTGAAGAATGTCAGGCATTTACTTTTGTGCTGCTTATGACATGCCTTATGCCAAGTGTTTATTTATTTATTAGGATTTTAACATCATGTTTTACACTTTGGTTACATTCATGACAGAACAGGTAGTTACTCATTACACAAGATTCATCAGTTCACAAGTTTAATGTCAAACACAGTCATGGACAATTTTGTATCTCCAATTCACCTCACTTGCATGTTTTTGTATTGTGGGAGGAAACCGGAGCTCCCAGAGAAAACCCACACAGACACAGGGAGAACATGCAAACTCCACACAGAAAGGACCCGGACTGCTCCACCTGAGAATCAAACCCAGGACCTTCTTGCTCTGAGGCGACAGTGCTACCCACTGAGCCACCGTGCCACCCTTCGAGCGTTTATAAGGCATGAATGTGCCATCTAATTGAAACTTCATAAATTAGTATAATCCTTTGTCAAGTTTCAGCCATTATATTTGAAGATATTTTGCCTCTTTCACCATCCTTCTCACTGTCCGTAATGGCAAATTACACTCACTTCCCTTTCCACTCGGGTTCATCACAGCATCATTATTAGATATGGGAAATTTGACACTATTTGTAGTGTTATTTTTTGTTATTGTTTTATTAAATTTCCATATGCTGATGAAAAGCTATGACAAGCTATAAAAAATCTACAACTGCCAAAAGTTTATCCAGCTGACTATATTATAAATATGAAGTAGGTAGTTATATAATCCTTCCGTGACCTGTGTGTCTCTTAAACCAAAGGTTAAAAGCACAGCGAGTGATCTACACTATGACTCCAATAGCCATTTTCTTGTAAACCTAAAAATGTGTTCAGAACTATGTGAACTATGTGAATAATTCCAGTGCATAAATTATTTCTCTTTTTAAAAAATACAAAATAACAAAGGTCATGTTTTAAAACACATTTATTAATGGACATTGTGTTCATTACATCAGCCCTGACCATTCTTTCATTAATAACTCGAAACATATAGGAAACATATATGAGTATATGCTGATAGTAAAACAGAAATGTATCAAGGTCTGGTGACAGCATGTGATGGTGGAAAAAAGAAGAGGTCTAGAGATAAATACAGCAGAGTTGTTAGAGTTATATAGAGTTGTTACCACTGATGACTTCTGTGATGCCCCAAGAAGTGACAAAGGTCAACGTTAATGTGATAATGTGGTGTGGTACTGAATGTTTCAGTGTTAATTTTGGATGTTCAGTTCTGATGAGACATACGTGTGTTTACCTGAGCCTGGATCAGCTGAATGATTCTCACAATATGATATATACCCATATCATAATGAGTCCCCATGTTTTTGGCAGATAACAGAACACATTATGAGTAAAAATAAATAAATAACCTTTAAACTTTCTCCACATTATGGATGCAAATTTGGACAGTTTGTTTTACTTCATAATCGACCATCATTATTCAATGGTTAACCGATAATGGACAGCAAGATTTTATGCTTTCAACAAATAAACAGCAGCATACACCGACGAGGCATTACATTATGACCACTGACAAGTGAAGTGAATAACACTGATTATCTCTTCATCACAGCACCTGTTAGTGGGTGGGATATATTAGGCAGCAAGTGAACATTTTATCCTCAAAGTTGATGTGCAAGCGTAAGGATTTGAGCGAGTTTGACAAGGACCAAATTGTGATGGCTAGACGACTGGGTCTGAGCATCTCCAAAACTGCGGCTCTTGTGGAGTGTTCCCGGTCTGCAGTGGTCAGTATCTATCAAAAATGGTCCAAGGAAGGAACAGTTGTAAACCGGCGACAGGGTTATGGGCAACCCGTGTGGTCCTCAGGCCTGTGTGGCATCCAACAGATGAGCTACTGTAGCTCAAATTGCTGAAGAAGTTAATGCTGGTTCTGATAGAAAGGTGTCAGAATACACAGAGCATCACAGTTGCAGGGCTGGCAGCAAAAGGGGGACCAACACAATATTAGGAAGGTGGTCATAATGTTATGCCTCGTTGGTGTATCAGTGTAATGTACAACAGTAGGATGAACATATTTTTTAGAATGTAGATATTAAATGGGAGCCGATAGCAACAGGTCATTACAAACACTAACTACATGAGCTAATCATAATTTATAAGGAGGCAGTGGTGTATTAAAGTTCTTTCTTTCAACATCCATGCAGTTATGTGTGTAAGATGTCAGAGTTTTACCCTAATACTTGGATATGATGCAAAATTACTGTAAATCATGCAAAATCCAAATAATTTATGTGAATTCACATGCAGTTTGCATGCAGTCAGATTAAATACTGACACAAAACAGCTTCCATTGGTGATTTTTTTTGTTCATGATTTAAATAAGCACATGAAGTTTTTTTCTGTTTGGATTAGAATGACAGCAATTATATCTAAAAGAAACACATGCACTAAGGGTGAGCCCCAACTCAGCGGTCTAAGTTCGGTGAGTAAAACTAAGCGGTCAGCTTCGATCTCAGTTCAAATAAAACGTCATCTGTTGAAATGAACAGATGGGCTAACCAATCAATCGTTAACGTCCCTAGTTTTCAGTAAAAATATAAAGCCAGCACCATTATGTGATCAAAAAGTGTCCACTGATAAAAAACTGGAGGAAGATTAACACTAGCTGTGCATAAAAAAAGAAAATTGCACTAGTCTCTAAAAGGGTGTTCCTAATAAAGAGGCAAATAAGTTAAGTTTTAGTATTTTAAACATTCCTACAACACTGCTGCACCTGATACACTAGTACCAGAACAACACACAGTACCTACCATGTCATTAGCATGTTATTGTCATTGCAGTGCTGAGAATGTTCCACCACCCAAACATCACCTGGTCTTCCTAAGGGGGTCAGTTTTTATTGATATTGATATACACCGATCAACCATAACATTAAAACCACCTCCTTGTTTCTACACTTACTGTCCATTATTATCACCACTTACCATACATAAGCACTTTGTAGTTCTACAATTACTGACTGTAGTCCATCTGTTTCTCTATATACTGTTTTAGCCTGCTTTCATGCTGTTCTTCAATGGTCAGGACCCTCACAGGACCACCACAGAGCAGGTATTATTTGGGTGGTGGATCATTCTCAGCACTGCAGTGACACTGACATGGTGGTGGTGTGTTAGTGTGTGTTGTGCTGGTATGAGTGGATCAGACACAGCAGAGCTGCTGGAGTTTTTAAATACCATGTCCACTCACTGTCCACTCAGACACTCCAACCTAGTTGGTCCACCTTGTAGATGTAAAGTCAGAGACGATCGCTCATCTATTGCTGCTGTTTGAGTTGGTCATCTTCTAGACCTTCATCAGTGGTCACAGGACGCTGCCCACAGGACGCTGCCCACAGGACACTGTCTACGGGGCGCTGTTGGATGGATGTTTTTGGTTGGTGGACTATTCTCAGTTCTGCAGTGACAGTGAAATGTTTAAAAACTCCATCAGCATTTCTGTGTCTTATCCACTCATACCAGCACAACACACACTAACACACAACCACCCTGACAGTGTCACTGCAGTGCTGAGAATGATCCACCACCCAAATAATACCTACTCTGTAGTGGTCCTGTGGGGGTCCCGACCATTAAAGAACAGCATGAAAGGGGGCTAACAAAGCATGCAGAGAAACATATGGACTACAGTCAGTAATTGTAGAACTACAAAGTGATCCTACATGGTAAGTGGAGCTGATAAAATGGACAAGAAATGTAGAAACAAGGAGGTGGTTTTAATGTTATGGTTGATCGGTGTATATTGATAGGCTGTTCCACATGGATTTCCAGTATTTGGATGGTATAGCTGATTAAAGACTGAACAGATGACTGACTTTATAAGTTATGTACAGGACAGTGCCCCCTCTACCACCCAACTGACTCTGTCTCATCACAGCAATAAATTCTTTTTAGGACATCGGGAAGATGACTTACATCTCAACACACATGAGCACGCTTTATGACTCAAATATTAATACATATATATTATATAGCATGCTCACATGGATTACAAAGCATGCTCATGCTCATGTATATACACCGATCAGCCATAACATTAAAACCACCTCCTTGCTTCTTCACTTACTGTCCATTTTATCAGCTCCACTTACCATATAGGAGCACTTTGTAGTTCTACAATTACTGACTGTAGTCCATCTGTTTCTCTAGATACTTTTTTAGCCTGCTTTCACCCTGTTCTTCAATGGTCAGGACCCTCACAGAACCACTACAGAGTAGGTATTATTTGGGTCATTCTCAGCACTGCAGTGACACTGACATGGTGGTGGTGTGTTAGTGTGTGTTGTGCTGGTCTGAGTGGATAAGACACAGAAATGCTGATGAAGTTTTTAAATACCTCACTGTCCCTGCTGGACTGAGAATAGTCCACCAACCAAAAACATCCAGCCAACAGCGCCCTGTGGGCAGCGTCCTGTGACCCCTGATGAAGGTCTAGAAGATGACCAACTCAAACAGAAGCAATAGATCTACAAGGTGGACCAACTAGGTAGGAGTGTCTAATAGAGTGGACAGTGAGTGGAGTCTGATCTGATCCACTCATACCAGCACAACACACACTAACACACCACCACCATGTCAGTGTCACTGCAGTGCTGAGAATCATCCACCACCTGAATGATACCTGCTCTGTGGTGGTCCTGTAGGGGTCCTGACCATTGAAGAACAGGGTAAAAACAGGCTAAAAAGGTATTCAGAGAAATAGATGGACTACAGTCAGTATTTGTGGAACTACAAAGTGCTCCTATATGGTAAGTGGAGCTGATACAATGGACAGTGAGTTTAGAAACAAAGAGGTGGTTTTAATGTTATGGCTGATCAGTGTACATTATGTATATGGATAGTTGGATGGTGAATGAATGGGTGAATGGATAGATATTAGATAGACAGATATTTCATTTTCAATCATTAATTGTGATAATTCAAGTAATTAAAGAGTCTAAGAAATCATCTAAATCAGAAGCAAAATAAATTATTTATATTCTAATGTTATATTAAATGCATGCAGAAGAGATTTCAGGATAATATCCAAACTGTGCTGTGTCGAGTTAGGAAAAAAATCTGTTTCACATGGTCTCTTCTTTGAAATGGGATGTCTAACAAGCTCATGGTCAGGTGACCAAATACTTTTCGCCACATTGACAATATTCACTTTTGGCAGCATCATTTTACAGGTAATATCTTATGGTCTGGTTCCTAAAAACAAATGAAATCAAATTGGACTATTAGAGCCTGTTAAAAGCACTAAGCAGGCGTACTGTTTGGTCCATGTAATCCTTTGCAGAGCATCTTCAGATTAATCACATAAAGTAGCTGATCTGTAATTGGAAACGAGGCACGGTAGTTCATTTTCAAGTCTGAATCTTTCTTTTTATAAGCAAGCCTCCATAAGTCTGAATTATTCTAGATATGAACTGCTGGAGTATTTTATTCCCTGCCACCCATAAAATGACACATTAGTGTGCTATTGAGCATCTAAGCATCATTTATAAAGTCAAACCCCTCTGCAACTATAAAGTGGAAGCTAAATCATAATGTCAACCATAATTATAATGACAAACTCCAAATGCTTTAAAGCTGAACTCAATTTTTCAGCTTGTGATGTTACCATTTGTCTCCCAAACTACTAGAAGTTGCAGATTTATAAACTGCTTAATATGATTCTGTTTATTCTGGTGAGGGTCACACAAGGTCTAGAGAATATCCCTAAAGTTAGCAGTGTCAGGGTTTTCTATAGGTTTGCTTCAGTTCTGTAGCATTAACAAACCTTATTCTACAAAGATGGGACAATACTTGAAAGGCTTATAAAAAAAATGCCAATAAAATACTAAGAAAGAAATAATTTGTATATTAAATATACATCAACCATAACATTAAAACCACCTCCTTGTTTCTACACTCACTGTCCATGTTATCAGCTCCACTTACCATATAGAAGCACTTTGTAGTCCTACAATTACTGACTGTAGTCCATCTGTTTCTCTACATGCTTTGTTAGCCCCCTTTAATGCTGTTCTTCAATGGTTAGGACTCTCCCAGGACCACCACAGAGTAGGTATTATTTAGGTGGTGGATCATTCTCAGCACTGCAGTGACACTGACATGGTGGTGGTGTGTTAGTGTGTGTTGTGCTGGTATGAGTGGATAAGACACAGCAATGCTGATGAAGTTTTTAAACACCTCACTGTCACTGCTGGACTGAGAATAGTCCACCAACCAAAAATATACAGCCAACAGCGCCCCGTGGGCAGCATCCTGTGACTACTGATGAAGGTCTAGAAGATGCCCAATTCAAACAGCAGCAATAGATGAGCGATCGTCTCTGTTTTTAAATCTACAAGGTGGACCAACTAGGTAGGAGTGTCTAATAGAGTGGACAGTGAGTGGACATGGTATTTAAAAACTCCAGCAGCACTGCTGTGTCTGATCCACTCATACCAGCACAACACACACTAACACACCACCACCATGTCAGTGTCACTGCAGTGCTGAGAATCATCCACCACCTAAATAATACTTGCTAAAAAGGCATGTAGAGAAACAGATGGACTACAGTCAGTAATTGTAGAACTACAAAGTGCTTCTATATGGTAAGTGGAGCTGATAAAATGAAGTTAGTGAAGAAACAAGGAGGTGGTTATGGCTGATAAGTGTACGTATATATAACCACCTACAGTCCATAATATTATTAATTTTAGAAGAAATCCTTTAAATAGTTAATAGAAATAATGCATGTTGTGTTCTCTTAGCCTAAGAAGAAAAGTACCATCCTGATCGTAACCAACACAAAGTCCAAAGGCCAGCATAGTTCATGGTCATTTAAGATTTTGTCATCTCCTTATGACATTCAGATCAAACCAATTGATAATAAAACCTTGGTTTTGTCCTGGATAGTCAGCTGTCCTTCTGGGCTGATGGTACTAACTTGACCCATCCATGCTGGTTCTTTCTTCAAAAAATTCCATAGAAGCCAATAAGACCCTTGTCCAGTTATTTTGAGGCTGGACTCCTGCAACGCCATTCAGGCAGGTCTTCCCATGTCCTGCATCACCCTGCAACTCAATTCAATCAACCCAAGTGCTGCCACATCACCCCACTGCTGCGCTCTCATCACTGAACCCCTGTAGCAGCGCTCTTTCAATTTAAAACAATGATGTGTGCCTATAAAGCCAAAAATGGACCAGTGTTGACCTGCCAAGGAGCACTTATACACCATTCTGTTCCACATACCCTTTTAGCCTCAAGTATGGCTTGTCTTGATCAAAGGTTGACTGTGTAGTAGCACCAAGGTGGTGGAAGGAACATCCTCCGAGTCTCTTGCCATTTTCAAAAGACAACTAAAAAACTTAAACTAACCAGGTATATGCTAATGTTTTTGTCTTTAAATAAAATCTACCTATATTTTATTTTAACTGGGTTCCAGCAGATTTGTGTTCTTGGACTGTCACCTACTTGTAAGATGTAAGAAAACGTTTACTGTGGAAGCAGTACTGAAAGTCTCTCTGAATAAAAGTGTCCACTAAATGCTGTAAATGTGAATGAAATATAATTAAAAAATAATTAATTGGCCACGTACACAGGTAAGACTACTTGCAATTATCTCGGCACACAATTCATTATTAGCTGCAGTTTCATAATGTAATTAAAATTAATTTAGTTAATACAATGTACAGTATGTAAGTAATGTAATGTAATGTACAAATAAGATTATGTAATTTATTCACAGGCAGTTTTCTCTTTTTATATTCTATGTATCATATTTTTTTGTCTGCACTGGGGTGCTCGGTGCACTATAATTTACTGCCTGTTTAAAAACACATCAACATTCTTTTCAAGTCCCTTTCAATTAACTAGTTACTCAACTCTCATCCCTTTACAAGGGATTCTCTGTATATAAATTAAGATCTTCATAGCACTCACTGGGCAGTAAAGTGTGGGGGTGAGCAAACTTGCTGATGCTCTGGCATCTGCTGAAGAATTTATTAGCCTTGTGGATAGAGAGGATACACAGTTCTACCAGGCTGAGAAGCAGAGCAGCGAGAGGACAGATCATCATCACACCGAGGTGAGTACGTCAACAGACCACTGTAACCTTAGCTGCATTCATCTTCATTATAATGTATTTTTTTCATGTAAGAATTAAATGCTTTTTAGCGTAGATGTGCAGAAAATAAAAAACTTTTTTTTTAATAGAATATGTTTTAATATACACATTTTAGTTACATGCTTTGTACAGCATCACTAGATTAAGGTGTTTTCTTTAAATTAACAACTTTAAAGCAGATTCCTTTTTTTGTGGTTACATACATTAATAACAATAATCGCATGATTCTGTGCTATGTGTTCATGTGTGGTATTACTCTAATACTACATTATTGGGTAAAATTAGGAATTAAGTCAGAAAACTGTAAATCGCATAAGTATCTAAGGTAATATATAACATTATTATTACAATTCTTTTAGTTTTGATGTATTTTACAGTACTGTATAAAGGACAGTGAAATGTACATTGTTGTGGTATTTGTGACAATAATTACACTACTCACTTTAAAAACTAATAATCAAGTATTAATAGTATATGCATGTTAATAATGTTCAAGTGATACAATTTGTAAGCTAGTAAATTTAAACAAAGTTCAAATGTTTAAGCCCTACAGAAATACAAGCTTCTCATCCCACTACATTACTTTACATCATATGATAAGGTAAACAGGTTAAAATGAAGACTTTACAAATACGAAACAGTTTAGTGTTTCAGATTATAGTTAAATGAAATTGTCACTGCTGTTGATTTTACGCCCCTACTATATGCTATAAAGTCCTGTTTTAATAAACTACTTTGACTTGAGAATTAGTCTTTCAAATTAAATTAATCTATGATGACAAAGTCTTCTGTCTGTTCATGTGTATGTTTTTATGCTGCATTTTACTGGAGTTAGTAAATTGTAGGATTGTGGAGTTTCAGGTAAAATAGTTTGTAATAATGTGATAATTGTGTCAGGTCATTCTAGGATCAATGTTATATTTAAGAAACATATACAGATATACTGTATATAACATATACTGTTTATAGAACATGTAATATGCATTTTTTTAATTGATTGATAAATATACATTTTATAAAATGTAAACAGTATTTAAAGTAAGAATATTATGTTTTTAAGATAAGGGTTGTGCTGAATGGAAGCAAATGGGTCATGTGTTAGTGCTGCTACAGTTCTGTGTTGTATCAGTTGTATTCATAGATGTATAAATGACATAATTCAGCAACCACCACTATCAGTACACAATTTTCTCTGCCTTAGGTTCAATCTCCTCATTGTTTTTTTTTCTTGTTTTTTTCATTTATAATACAACCCCAAATCAGAAAAAGTTAGGGCAGTATGGAAAATAAAAATGAAGAAAAATGCAGTGTTTTACATTTCAGTTCATTATTTCATATTCATGAAGTATTCACTGTTCTTTGTAGACAGTATGAACCCAAGATATTTCATGTTTTGTTTGGTCAACCACATTTCATTTGTTAAAATACATCCATTCCTGCATTTCAGGCCAGCAACACAAACCAAAAAATGGGATTGTAAATTCATACTGTCTGCAATAAAATACAAGTCAAAGTTAACAAAACCCTGTGGTTTGTCTTTATTAGCATTTTCCATTCTGTTCCAACTGTAAATATTAATAAGTGGAAAAAAACATAAAAGAAAATAGTAAATATTAGCAGATTTACTGATCATTTGTGTGTGTAGACAGATAAAAGTGTAAAGAAAATGTTACTGGAAATAGTTTGGTTGGATTTATTTAAGTGTTAAAGGGAGCTGGATATTACATTAAAATAAGTTTCATGATGTACTGACACTTAAGATGTAATGTTACATTTTATTAAGAAAATTCAAGCCAAGTACTTTTTACCTATGAAAGCGGGTTGACAAGTGAAGGGAGGGCTTCCAGTTTGTGTTTATAGAATCTGGATTTATTCACTAGGGAAGAAGTGAAGGCATTTTGTGCATCCCTTTTTGGTGTCTTGTATTTTTGGAACTAAACAAAAGCATTATTTAAATAACAGAAATTATGGACTTTAAAAAAAGTGGCTGTGTTCACAGTGCAGGTAAGAATAGCCTCATCTTTTACCTCATGTTAGACCCAGATTATTTTATTGACAGTCTAAATAGTAATACACATCACAGACATTACCAGTATTGCTACACTGCTTGAGAGCCATTTAAAATAAAATAAAAAAAGTTAGATGCCAGTATCTTAATTAAGAATTGTACCATATAAAATGTGCTTCGAGATATAGCTCGGAGAGAAAATTTAAATATACAGTGTATCACAAAAGTGAGTACACCCCTCACATTTCTGCAAATATTTTATTATATCTTTTCATGGGACAACACTATAGAAATAAAACTTGGATATAACTTAGAGTAGTCGGTGTACAGCTTGTATAGCAGTGTAGATTTACTGTCTTCTGAAAATAACTCAACACACAGCCATTAATGTCTAAATAGCTGGCAACATAAGTGAGTACACCCCACAGTGAACATGTCCAAATTGTGCCCAAAGTGTCAGTATTTTGTGTGACCACCATTATTATCCAGCACTGCCTTAACCCTCCTGGGCATGGAATTCACCAGAGCTGCACAGGTTGCTACTGGAATCCTCTTCCACTCCTCCATGATGACATCACGGAGCTGGTGGATGTTAGACACCTTGAACTCCTCCACCTTCCACTTGAGGATGCGCCACAGGTGCTCAATTGGGTTTAGTCCATCACCTTTACCTTCAGCTTCCTCAGCAAGGCAGTTGTCATCTTGGAGGTTGTGTTTGGGGTCGTTATCCTGTTGGAAAACTGCCATGAGGCCCAGTTTTCGAAGGGAGGGGATCATGCTCTGTTTCAGAATGTCACAGTACATGTTGGAATTCATGTTTCCCTCAATGAACTGCAGCTCCCCAGTGCCAGCAACACTCATGCAGCCCAAGACCATGATGCTACCACCACCATGCTTGACTGTAGGCAAGATACAGTTGTCTTGGTACTTCTCACCAGGGTGCCGCCACACATGCTGGACACCATCTGAGCCAAACAAGTTTATCTTGGTCTCGTCAGACCACAGGGCATTCCAGTAATCCATGTTCTTGGACTGCTTGTCTTCAGCAAACCGTTTGCTGGCTTTCTTGTGCGTCAGCTTCCTTCTGGGATGACGACCATGCAGACCGAGTTGATGCAGTGTGCGGCGTATGGTCTGAGCACTGACAGGCTGACCTCCCACGTCTTCAACCTCTGCAGCAATGCTGGCAGCACTCATGTGTCTATTTTTTAAAGCCAACCTCTGAATATGACGCCGAACACGTGGACTCAACTTCTTTGGTCGACCCTGGCGAAGCCTGTTCCGAGTGGAACCTGTCCTGAAAAACCACTGTATGACCTTGGCCACCATGCTGTAGCTCAGTTTCAGGGTGTTAGCAATCTTCTTATAGCCCAGGCCATCTTTGTGGAGAGCAACAATTCTATTTCTCACATCCTCAGAGAGTTCTTTGCCATGAGGTGCCATGTTGAATATCCAGTGGCCAGTATGAGAGAATTGTACCCAAAACACCAAATTTAACAGCCCTGCTCCCCATTTACACCTGGGACCTTGACACATGACACCAGGGAGGGACAACGACACATTTGGGCACAATTTGGACATGTTCACTGTGGGGTGTACTCACTTACGTTGCCAGCTATTTAGACATTAATGGCTGTGTGTTGAGTTATTTTCAGAAGACAGTAAATCTACACTGCTATACAAGTTGTACACTGACTACTCTAAGTTATATCCAAGTTTTATGTCTATAGTGTTGTCCCATGAAAAGATATAATGAAATATTTGCAGAAATGTGAGGGGTGTACTCACTTTTGTGATACACTGTATGTACATGGGTAATTTATGGCACTTTATTCCTTTTCTCTTTGTTTTAAATATGCTTATTTTTATTTATTGCTTTTTTAATATATTAAGAATTTACATAAATAAATTATGCTATACACTACATATTTAATTTTTATACCAGACTTGCAGTAATTTGGCATCATATTTTGATAGGCGACAAGAAATGACAAAGGATTTTCAATATTTTGATGTTCATATTTAGTCAAATATGTTTAAACAGTAAAATTCTGTCTGGGAATTCTGGTGGGAAACAGTCTGGAGTGGTATACTGTGATGTACAGGCTAGAAGAAAATGAAAATATAGACAGGCTAACGAGAATCAGAATTGATCAGAATTCTAATTGCTCTGTGTACACCGCGTACATCAACGTTAAGTACTTGTTTGTACAGAAACACAACAAGTAGGCTGAAGTCAGGCTGCATGCGTAGTGCCCTTGAACAGCACATTTTGTGTTTTGTCACACCACCAAGTGACAGAGCAATGTTCTGTTCCATGTTCTACTCTTGCCTGGGCAAGAATACTAGCAGCAGGTGCCTCTATAAAATGTTAGCATATGCCACCACCACCAGTCACATGGGATCATAAAAACTGACCCCAGTCGTGTCAGGTGCCCCTGGCTACTCTCAGTGGACAGTTTTCAGCCCTATGGCCAATACCAAGAAAGGAGCACCCACTGTGCAACTGGGGGCACAGGCCAAATTTACACTCGTGTGTGTTTAAGAAACCTGAGATTAACACCGATTTTATTGCAGTTGGCGTCTATTTTACAGCTTCAGTGTTCTGAAATGTCTGAAATGTCTGACGTAACGACTGGTATTAATACTATGCAGAATAAGAATATTATTATCCATTACTACTTACATTCCTCAACAATAAGAAAAGTCCCACTGAGGTCAAATGTGCTTGTGAGACTATTCAAGTCAAAAACACTTGAGGAACAATTTTTATCCTTAGCTCGTATAAATTAAATTGAAGTAAGAATGTTTAAGGACTCTTCTCTACCAGCTGAATGAATGTTTTAAAGTCTTTGTTTAGTTTAGTAATGATTTCTTCATGAGGATGTGAGTTTCACAAAAATATCATACATATCAAATGGTCAAATACATACTATCAAATCATGTTCCTTTCATTTTATTACTTTAACGGAAACACAGGTCAAACAGGTAACAGGTCAAACAAGTAGGTATGAAGCTTAAAAAGTAACATAGACTGCCTTCTGGGCATTTCACAGATCACATTATTTAGACTGAAGCAGATTTTTATTTATTATTTTTTTTTATTTTCTATTTTTCCCACTTCTTTCCCCCAATTTTCTCCCCTAATCTAGTCGTGTCCAATTACCCTGATTGCGTCCTCTATACTGATTCGACCCTTCACCGCTGACTGAGGACGCCTCTCAACTGACATACGCCCCCTCTGGCACGTACAGTCAGTACAGACTGCATTTTTCACCTGCATGAGTCGAGTTCATACACCAACGGGCACTGTGTACAGAGGGCCACACCCCCTTCAGCAGTATTTCTCAGCCCTGTGCAGGCGCCATCAGTCAGCCAGCAGGGGCCGCAGTTGCACTAGTTATGAGGACCTATGATCCGACTTTTTACCCTCTAACCCTGAACAACAGCCAATTGTTGTTCATGCAGCCGCCCAGAACAGTCGGAAGGCAGAGCTGAGATTCGATACGATGTATTCGAAACCCCAACTCTGGTGTGCTAGCGTACTTTACCGCTGCGCCACCTGAGCGGCCGACTGAAGCAGATTTTTAATCTCTTTCTGTGCAGACTGTAGTATATTTTAATGTGAAAAGACAGGCCAGTTGGTAACACTGTTGCCTCACAGCAAAAAGGACCTGGGTTCAATTCCTTCTGTGCGGCGTTTGTAAGGGTTCTCTCTGGGTGCCCCAGTTTCCTTTCACAAGTCCAAAGACATGCAGTCAGACCAATTGAAGTTACTGAAGTTGGCCTAAGTGTGTGTGTGCCCTATGATGTACTGGCAATGTATCCTGCCTTTCATCCAATGAATCAGACTCACCGCAACCCTGACCAGTATAAATCAGTGGTAAAACAGACAATGAATACTTACAGTATTGTGACAGCATATTGTCTAAGCAATTAAGGGTTAAGGGCCTTGCTCAAGAGCCCAACAGTGACAACCTGACAGAAGTAGGGCTTGAACCAGCAACCTTTTGATTACTAGTCCAGTACCTTAGCCGCTAGGTTACAACTGCCCTAAACACAGATGACTGACACATTTTTATCCATAACAATATAAACAAACCTCAGTTGTGGTTGTGAAGTGTGAATCACACAGTTGATGCAACATTAGACACAAAATATGTCATTTATAATATGTAATAAAATTAAAGCCCAAAGAAAACTAATAAAATACTCTAGAATTTTCCAAATTGGTGGTGTCACAAAGATTAGAAAACACATAAAGAGTACAAGAAGACACAAAACATGTTTGATGTAAGTTGTCAGCTCGCTATTTCTAGTCGTTATGTTCTCACCTTCCAGTCCTCACGCTGAGCTTCACATGGTACAGTGTTATTGTTTTATTACAGTCTGCATTACAGTGTTATTTTGGGCTGTTCTATCTAAATGTATCACTGACCCTTCTATAAGTTTCCTTATCTCAATAGATACATGTATTAGTCATATAAAATTGCTTTGCTTTTATAACAAGCAACTGTACAAAAGCACAAAAAAGGTTATGTTAAAGTTCTTTTTCAATTATTACTGTTTACATTATAGATATGACCTACATGATTTTACATTTATGGCATTTAGCAGATGATTTTATCACAAATAAATTACAATTATCACTGAATACAATCTAAACAATTAAGGATTAAGGTCCTTTCTCAGGGGTCCAACAGTGGCAACTTGGCAATGGTGGGGCTGAAACTGGCAACCTTGCCTTGCCTTCTGATTTCTACTCCACTACCTTAACCACTGAGCTACCACACCCCTTGATAAAAATTTAAACGTGGTAGAACCACTGTTTAGTGTGTATCATATTCTTTATAATGGTTCTCCCGCCGTCTGGACAGAGAGAAGCAAAGTCCACTGTACATACTGTCAGTAAGGATCATCGCCGACTGGCAAAAAGATGCGACTGAAGATGTGGCTTCAAATGATCATAACTTTAATATATGCAATTTGGGTGGAAATGATAAATAATTTATTTACATTAGTTGGGGACGGCACGGTGGCTCAGTGGGTAGCACTGTCGCCTCACAGCAAGAAGGTCCTGGATTCGATTCTTTCTGTGTGGAGTTTGCTTGTTCTCCCTGTGTCTGCGTGGGTTTCCTCCGGGAGCTCCGGTTTCCTCCTATAGTCCAAAGACATATAGGTGAGGTGAATTGGAGTTACAAAATTGTCTGTGACTGTGTTTGACATTGAACGTGTGAACTGATGAACATTGTGTAAAGAATAACTACCTCTCCTGTCATGAATGTAACCAAAGTGTGTAAAACATGACGTTAAATCATAATACATAAATAAATTACATTAGTTGGCCATATGTATATTTGTTATTTAAGGACAGCACAGGGCAAAAACAGGTGGTTATTTGAATTTGACCTCTGGTTGCTGTCTGTGCCGTCATTTAGCATGTGCTCCCCATGTTCTCAATAGATGTTAATATGTCCATGGTTTATTCCATTCCACCTTAAATTTAGTGTTCTGTACACGTTTTACAGATAAATAAATCAATTACCTGATTGTCCACTCTTTGGAGAACACAGTAGGAACAGCAGAAAATCTTTGAGCAGACCTAAATAAGTCCTTAAAGTGTCAAAGCTTTCAACTGTGAGCAGTCAGTGCCCCCTGTAGATTATTTCAATGCACTACACTACACATTACTTAGGTTTTGGAAACGTTACATAGCATGATAACCCTGATTTTGAAGGACTGCAACCAGCAGTGCTTATTAGAAAATGTACCCACTGTTTTTCTTCCATTCTTACAGATTTTCTTTGTGACTGTGAACACAATCAGCAAAATGTTCAAGAAATCTTCAAAGTTGTCAGACCAGATGGCTACAGGCCAAGGTAATAACAACTTAATTTAACAAAGCCTAAAACAAAAAAATCCTGAGCAAACAGTATTCAACCCAATTCTTACCAGATAGCATAGCAGACAAATTATATACCCAAAAGAGGAGAATCAGAAATACTTTGTTGGCTTTGCCTGTAATCCCAGAATTAACATCTATACAACTGAAGCTTACTTTGGCTTCCTTATATCAAATAGAATACAGATCCTCGTGTGGTGCAGCAGTCCACCACTTTACATTAGCCACAACTGCTGAGACCCACATTTCAGCCTTCAAATTTGGGTCATGTTTGCTAAAAATATGAATGATGGTAGGTTTGCAGCTCTTGCCCATAGCATGTAAGAAACTGCTTTATTTTAATGAAACCATCTGACATCAGCTACTCACTGGTTGTCATTGCTCACTCACTTTGTTCTATAAAAGTAAAACACCATTCTATTAATCTAAACTACAGTATTTAGTAGTTTTATACAATACATCTAGCACACTAACAAACAAACGAATAAAATATCATCTTAAATTGCTTTGATACTCTCAGTGCCATTGGTTGCCTAATATTTTTTTTTTTTAATTTGTTTTAGTTGGCATTAGAAAGAAATCCAAAGTACCTGGCGTGATCATTGCTCAGTTTGTGGAGGAAGTACCAGAAGGAAAGAGTCATCCGGACTTCACCCGCAAACCAATTGCACTGACGATTCAAGAAGGTATATTTTATTAACTATCTCAGGTTACAAAATCCACTAACAAGTACTCCATTTTTAAAAAGTAAACAGTGAGGAAAAACAGCTGATTTTGTTTTTCATTACAAATAATCTAATTAGCATAACAATGTTAGTAAAAAATATGTGAATTACATGAGTTTTTAGTATTTGGTGGGGCCATATTTATAATAGACAAACAATGACAGCAAATATATGAACTTAAACATGCTTTTGATGAGGTTAATAATTACAGTTACTTAGTCATGTGAGCATGTTCTTTAATGCAGTGGTCCCCAACCACCGGGTCGCGGACCGGTACCGGTCCGTGGGTCATTTATTACCAGGCCACACAGAAAGAATAAATTATTGGAGATTGCTACATCAGCAATGAAAACACTGCTTCCATTTCCAACACACGGGTGTTTATCATCTCATATCATCCCCAGGTGGAAGCAGCGTCTCATTGCAGCGAGAAAAGCTCATTTGTGAGCAGTATAATCGTTCTATTTTGAACTTGTTGTTTTAGAAAATAATATGTTCAGAAGCACTGAATGTATTCATTCACACAGCATTTTTCTGTTTCATGCTTAAAAGGAAAACTAGCCGTTTTTAAGGCCATTGTTATAGGGGATCCAGAACCTGTGGTCACATGGGCCAGAAATAATGGAGACGTCTCTGATGCACAGTTATACCAGATGAAGTTTGATCCTGTTTCTCGTGAACACACAATTGAGGTAATGGACAATTTGCCAGTAATTAGATGTAAATACTTCTATTGAATCAAACTAAATTAATTCCTCTGTATTCTAGATGCCCAATGTTAAACCAGAACAAGCTGATACGTACAAATGTTTCGCAACTAATGAATTTGGCAGGGCTTCAGTCACCGTCATGTTAAATGTCATTGAAGGTATGAAAACTGAGATGAGAATTGTTTACACATTAAGACATTATACTATAGTAATTATTTTATAATTGCATTTCAGTGGGATACAAAAAGGACAAAGTAAACAAAGCAAACAGTGAGTGTTAATCAGCATTAGAATTATTAATTATTATTAATATTATTATTAGTAGTAGTAGTAGTACAATCATGGCCAAAAGTTGAGACTGACACAAATTTTGTTTTCACAGTGGCAATAGGCATAATTTATTTCAAAAGTGGGTGGACAAACAAAAACACAGAAATTGTGATAAACTTCAAGCACTGATTAGGCAAGAATGGGTTGTTATCAGTCAGGATTTGGCCCAGAAGCTGATATCCAGCATGTCATGGCGAAAGCATGTCTTGAAAAAGAAGGGTCCCTGTTATTACTGAGTCTTTGCATAAACTTGACGTATTTGTCAATAAAAGTAAAAAAAAAAAACATAAATTGCTTAGAATTGTACTTCAGTAACCATAGAAACATCTGACAAAAAGATCATAAACACTGAAGCAGCAAACTTTGTCAAAACCAAAATTGCCTGCCGTCTGGGCTGAGTGGCCACATGAACAACGATTGGCCTGTTGTTCAGATAGGGGCGGGATATTAAAAAGCCGGATAGGGACTCTCTCATAACTAATGCAATTATGACCTCTGCTGGCTGATTGATGGAGCCTGCACAGACAGGAAAAGAGTGCTGTCAGGGTGTGTCTCTCCATACGCAGTGCTGATCTGCACTGCACTCGTCAAAGTGTAGGTGACAAAATGCATACGGCATGCTGTCTACGTGTCGGAGGGGGTTAGCTTCGTTCTCCTCAATCAGTGCGGGGATCGGCATTGGTGGAGAGAAGCATGACGCAATCGGGCAATTGGATGCACTAAAAAGGGAGAAAAAGGGGAGAAAAATGCATAAACAAAATCTAAAGAAAAAAAAAAGTGTTTTAGTCTCAAAACTTTTGGCCACAACTGTAGTAGTATTAATAATTATAGAAAGACTTTATTATATAAAAGCCTTATAAATTATTTACCCTGTTGTTTTCCTTTTCAGCTGAAATAGATCCAAGTGAACTAAAGTTTGCATTAAAGAGGAAAAGGTTGCAAACAGTTTCTAATGCAAATATATAAGGCCCTACCTAATTCACGGCCGCGTCAGGGACTGTGAAATGAGCTGTTTTCCATGTAATATGCAATTTGCTGTAAAATTGAAAATGTAAGGTTTGTGTTTAGCAATGTAACATTTTTCATTCGCGTAGCGTTCAAGTGTCTCACATTTACTGGTAAATTTGCACTATGAGACGGTCCTAGTGTTACCAAGTGTCGTTTGCTGAGTTTATAAAGTAAGAAATAAACTGTACATAGACAAACTATCAGGAGCATAATACTTTACTGGCTTGTTCTTTTGAGGCGCACCACAGACTACAGAGAGATGATCACGTGTGTAGAGAAGCACACTTTTTCATTGATTATGGATTCACCGAAGGGGCAAAATGCACTTAATACGTAAACACATACACCAAACATTGTCAGCACACTAAACCACAGAAAAGTCTGTAACATTAGCAGTCCTATGGCATTCAGTAGGCAATCGGTTAGTAAAAAAAAGTTCAAGATGTCGAAGTCTAAAACAGCTAAAAACTCCCAACCGATTCTGTGGACACAAGGGGGTGTGTCAAAAAACTGACGAGAATTTTCTAATTTGAGACCTTTGCTGAATGTTCTAGTTTACAGTAAACTTTTAAGGTAGGATGTGCTGTGAATTGTAGCTTCCATTTATTCTAATTTAATTTATATGAGCGTTATGTAATGACTGCCGTAAAATGTAAAATTTGTGAAATCTACAATTTTTTTAAAACAAGGTCCGTGAAATTAAGCACATTTTCCCGTGAATTTAGTAGGGCCCAAAAAATCTAATATTTATTATAGCTATACTGAATACTTTTTATTTAAGCTTATAACCTATTGAATGTGTTTCATGATCCACACAGTAAAGTTTGCCCAAAAGCAGAACAGAAAAAAGATGGTGAACTTGACCCAAAGTTCTGGGAGATTTTGCTAAGTGCTAATAAAAAGGATTATGAGCGGATTTGTTCTGAATATGGAGTGACTAATTTCCGATGGATGTTAAAGAAGCTTAATGAAATAAAAAAAGAAAGAGAGGAAGAGCAAGCAGAGGTATGTCAAATTTTAAGAAGTTTATCTAACACATCTAAGTACAAACATTTGTTTTATTGCATTTAATGCCATTTTTTGTCTCCAGTTTGTTAAAAACATATCCAACCTGAAGCACATTGAAGTGAAATCTAACGGCATGGCATCATTTGAAATCGACCTGGACCTTTTAGACCCCACTAGTAAGATATACATGTACAAAGTAAGTTGGCTGAGAAATATCACACTAGGGTCATTCCAATAGTACAGTCCTCTGTGAGGAATTGCCCTCACAAATTAGCTGAATGATAAAAGTAACCGGTTTGCTTGCTAGGACGGAGAGATGATTGAGTGCTCCAGAGACATGGACACAGAGGTGAAACACAGCCTCAAACAAGCGGGCAAAAAGTATGTGTTTACTATTAGAGACCTCCTTCCAAATGATGCTGGCCTTTATCAGCTAGATGTTGAGGGTGTAACCATGTTTTCTACTGACCTAAAGAGTGAGTAAACATCTAATAAGCTTTTAAAAACTATTGTTTAATCACAGATGATAATGCCATTAAATCAAAATTGTCTCAGTTCCAAAGGTGGACTTTCTGGTAAAGCTTCAGGAGGTTAAGGCTAAGGAGCGAGAGGACGCCCTATTTGAGTGTGTTCTGTCCAATCCCTTTCCAAAAATCATGTGGATGGGGAAGAATACCCCTCTTGAACAGGGAGAGAAATATGACATTAGTGTGTCTGAAGACAAGCTAATTCACCGACTGGTTGTGAAGGACTGTATGATGGTGGATAAAGGCATATACGCTGCTGTGGCTGGAATCAAGTCCTGCAATGCCTGGCTGATAGTGGAAGGTAAGCTGTTTTCCCAGGGATATGTGCCAAAGAAAAAGTATAATATGTACACGCAAACAATTGTACTTTAAAGATTTCAATATTAGCTGCTCAGGTGGCACAGTGGTAAAAAAAAACACTTGCTGGAACCAGAGCTGGGATCTCAAATACATTGTATCGAGTCTCAGCTCTGCCTGCCGGCTGGGCTGAGCAGCCCCATGAACAGTGATTGGCCTGTTGTTCAGGTATGGGTGAGATTAAGCCGGATAGGGTCTCTCTCATAACTAATGCAATTACGACCTATGCTGGCTGATTGATGGCGCCTGCACAGAGACGGGAAAAGAGAGCAGTCAGGGTGTGTCTCTCCGTACACAGTGCTGAACTGCACTGAACTCGTCAAAGTGTCGGTGGGGCGTGGGTTAGCTTCGTTGTCCTCAATCAGAGCGGGGATCGGCATTGGTGGAGAGGAAGCATGGCGCAATCAGGCAATTGGACGCGCTAAAAGGGAGAAAAAAGGGGGAGAAAAAGATAAAAGATTGCATAAAGAAAATAATAAAAAAAAAAATTTATAATAATCATTCACATTTTAGAAACACATGGTAACATTCAAACTAATGGCTTATCCAATGGTTGGTTCAAATAATCCAGTAAGATTTTGGTTAAATCAATGCTCTGCTCTAATCAAAGTCTAAATTTGCTGTTTCTTTTTTTAGTAATAATAGCAATTATATTGTAAACCCATGATCAATTATTGCAATAAAATGTATGATGCTGGAAATACAACAAAAGCAAAGGCAACCCAAATCCAAAATAAATAGAGTTAAATTTGTGTTCTTGCTACCTATCCTATAAGTGTGCATTCTACAAAGATCATATTGTGCACTGTTAAAGAAGATGAAAACGAACCCATGCCATCTTCACTTTGCGATGGTTGGCTGCACCGATGGATCTCGGTGGCATGTAGCAGACTAGCCCCTGATAATGCAATCCATGTTGTAATGTTGTCAATGCAGCATATTATTGGTCTTCTCATCTTCTGAGTACTTCCACAAGTGCTGTCTGTTCTGGCCATCTTGTAAACCTAGGCACTTGTTCTCAAAAGCCTACGTGCATCTTTTTCCCCTTTGTTCAGTGCCCAGGCTCCAAATCGATGTGTGGCTACTGGCCAGACCAAGGCTTTTATCAGCTGTAGCTTGATGGTGCTAACTGACTTGTTTTTTTTCCATATCCTTGTCAATTTGACCATCAATGTCATGTCCTTTCTCTCCACAAATTTAAAAAGAAGACAGATTTTTCCACTATAATCTGCAAAAAAACTGCAAACATTTTAACCAACTGAGAAGCACTGTGGAGGAAACATCATGATTGTAGTTGCTGTCTTTTAATTATTAACAGAATAATTAGAGATGATGTCAGAAAATTTCAAGTTGGTGGTCCTTCACTTTAAGCCTCAAGATGGATGATTTAGCAAGACAGTCACCCCAACACCCAAATAAATAAACGACAGAATTTCAAAAGAAGATAATGTGTGTTTTGGAATAATGAATTCAGATTATTGAATTGACCTTAACTTAATTAAGATGCACTGGCATGTTCATGAAAAAATCCCAACATTGCTTTGCTCAGCATTGTGCAAATCTAATTAGCAGTTGCTGAAGCTGATATTATTACTAAAGGAGGTTCTACCAGTTATGTGAAAAAGCTCACATATATTTTCCAGCCTAAAATGGTAAGTAATAATGTGTTTGAGCCATTTAAAATACAATTGTTGCTTGTATTAGTTCTTGTCTCCACCTTTTCTCATACCCCTTTATTATTATTACATGTGAAACAATGAATAATAATCTCTGATATAGCTCGCAAGCATATTATTTCTCTTTTTCTTGCTCAAGCTGACAATGATCCAAACCTGCATGGTAAGAAGAAAGCCCGTAAGACAACCCAGGCTGGAGGATCAGGCCTCGACCTGGCTAAAATTGCAGCAGAACAGCAGGATAAGCTGCAGAAAGAGAAAGAAGAGATCATATCAGCCATTAAAACAGCCCCACCAGAGTCAAATGCATCTTCTGGGTCTGGATCCGACTCTGGCTTTGGTCTTGAGGATGGTTCAGGTTTTGCTGATGATTCTGCAGCTGGAGATACTTCTGGATGCACTGGGAATGAACAGCTTGGTGAAACAGGTTAGAAAGCTGCTTGAAAATATTTTATTAGGGGAAAATAACTCATTATTTTGTAAATTATTAAAATTTCTATAACATATAATTTATATATTTCTTACTTGGTTAGACTGTGCGTAGTGACATAGTAAACAGTGTGGATGCTGCACCGCATCAGGGTTTTACTAATATGGGTTTGATCCCCACCTCTGGTTCCTGTATTCAAAATACTGTACATTACATTTTTAATGTTCTTCTAGTGTGTTTATATGTTTCCTCCAGGAATATCAGTTCCTGAGGATGCACAGTGAGGCAGCATGTAATGTGGGTGTAAAACTGCTGTCCTTAGACCCTAATTTTGATTTATTTTTCTATGTCTGCATGGTGCTCACCCAGTGTTCACATACATCCCAATAATTTAACTATTATAAAGGTATTAGTGACTGATTGAATGTATAAATGCCTTGAACTGGTGTCCTGTCCAGGGTGTATTCCAGGTGGGCTTTGGATCCTTCGAGACATATTTGCAATAAGGCTGTTTCTGCTGAAGAACTAAAAAATGATTCTATTTGCATTGAGTAATTTGTTTAGTTTTTTCCCCATAAAGGTTTTTTTTCTTGTAACAGTCGTCATTCCAACACATCACAGTGATGTTCAGTATGGTTGAGGCAGGGCTCTGAGCTGACCACTGGAGTTTCAGAGGTCAGCTCAGTGGGCTGCTTTCCTGACAGCAGCAGGGAGAAAGGAGCTTGTTATTAATAAATCCATATGTTTCAGCCACAACAAATTATAATAAATCAATTATATAGAGAAAAATATTTGCAGCAACAGTTTAGAAAAGGCCTTTCCTGTTCTAGCAAAGACCTGTAAAAGACATAAGAGAAAACTCGGTTTAAAAAAAATTCCAGTGACCTGCACAGAGCCCTGACCTCAACCCCACTGAACAGCTTTGGAATGAACTGGAAAATCAATTTAGGTTGATGGCACCAGTCCTACCACAACCCTGACCAGGATGAAAAAAACAAATGAAATTATTTTGAAACTTGTTATTTGTAATAACTGAATAGGTGTTAAAATTGTAATTTACATTTACATTTTCAGCATTTAGCAGACGCTCTTATCCAGAGCGACTTACAGAAGTGCTTCCATAGTGAACATTTCATTCCTTAAGTTTAGATAGACAACAGTCGAAGAACACAAATCTGCTAAAACCTGTTAGAACCAAAGTGCCTTTTCTTTTTTTTTTTTTTTTCTTTTTTTTTTTTAAATGGAAAAGATTGGAATAAAATGTTAGTAAATAAGTACAAATCAGCCTAAGTGTTTAGTAAAAAGGTGTGTTTTTAATCGTTTTTTAAAGACAGCAAGAGACTCAGCTGTTCGGACAGACAGAGGAAGTTCGTTCCACCATTTGGGCGCTAGAACAGAGAACAGCCTTGATGCTTGTCTTCCTTTAGTCCTGGATGGAGGCTCAAGTCGAGCTAGACTAGAGGCTCGGAGGTTGCGTGGTACAGAGCGGGGTTTGATTAGACATTCGAATACATTGTATCAAATTCCAGCTCTGCCATCCGGCTGAGCTGAGCAGCCACATGAACAATGATTGGCCTGTTGTTCATATAGGGGTGGGGTATTAAGCCGGACAGGGACGGATAGGTAACTGATGCACTATGACCTCTGCTGGCTGATTCATGGCGCCTGCACAGAGGCGGGGAAAGAGTGCGTTGATCAGGGTGTGTCTCTCCGTATACAACGTTGATTCGCATATATGCACTCGTCTAGTGTGGGTGACAAAATGCATATGGCTGCTGCCCATGTGTCAGAGGCGGCGTGGGTTAGCTTTGTTGTCCTCAAATCAGAGCGGGTGTCGGCATTAGTGGAGAGGAAGCGTGACACAATCAAGCAATTGGACGCACTAAAAAGTTGGGAGAAAATGCATAAACAAAAATATATATAAAAAAAAACAATCAAGTCTTTCCAACTGCAACCTTACTAACATAATTGTTTCTACGATTCTCCCCGAGTTTTTAGCTCAGGAATCACTTTCATCTATCTCACTGAATGCAATCACTGAACTGGGGGAATTTTTAATAGCATTTATTTTTCGTGATCAATACTCAGTAAAGATGAACAAGTTTTACATTTAAGCTAACCCATTTGTAAATGAAATGGTAATGGTTTGAGGCAGATTGTGGGCCAGAAACTCTTGATGGTGATGGAAGGTCAGACTCTGAGAAGTGTGTAGAAGATGCAAACCTGACACAAGTAGAAATCTCTACTACAAGGCCTGCAGATTCAGCCTCCAGTAAAGATAGCTCTCAAAATGGTCAGTGTTTACCAATCTGCTTAATAAACCAACTACAATGAAAAGATAACCTACCTAAAATACTAAAACTCAAACAGGTCCCCTGTCTAATCACTCATCTGTTTTAACTGACTCCTTTTTCTTAAATATTTTCCCACAGTCAAAATAATATAAATAAATGGTGTATTAATAATTATATTTGTACTTGATTTGGGTCTTACACTGCATGTTAACATGGTTTGTCAAAGTATATTACATTTACAATTATCTAATCATGTTTTTTTGTAATGACAATTATTCTAACTGTATAACATGGGAATGAAACTAAAACCAAATTAGCTTCAAAATTGAAATGTGTTCTTATGTTTGACTGTCTGTATGAAAAATCCATCTGTTCTTTTTCTAGATGGTCAGTTGTGTGACTCCAAACCAAAGAATAATCAAGTTCATAAAGTTCAAAAGGTATAAACACACTTTTAAAAACTGTTTTAGGTCATTCCTATTTCATTTACTCTAAAAACTCCTTTCCAACATTAGCTTTCTTCAGAAGACGACTCTAAAAGTAAGGATGAGGACACTCCTAAACCAGTTATACAAAGCTGCAAGGATTCTGACTCAGACAGAAATAAACTTGAAGCAAATATCTGCACATCAAATGCGACGATGGCAGATGGAGGTATCCAAGTCTAACATCAGATACAAATACATATTACCAAAATAGAATCTGACCCAGTTTTTTCTATGCATTTTTCAGATGCTCCACAGTTTGACCCTGATGATTTATACAAGTTCTCCAAACCTGTGGTGGTGAAAGTAGGTCAAAATGCATCCTTCAAGATGTCATTCCAAACACAAGATTCTCTGGAGGTCAAGTGGTTTAAGGATGGTTCTGAGATGAAGAATGGTGGTGAAGTGAAAGTGATAAAGGAACCAACCCACAGCTGCCTTCAAGTGAAAAACTGCTTGCCATTAGATGCTGGAGAAATTAAGATCCAGCTTAAAAATTCTTTTGGAACTGTTGAGGCCTTATCCAGACTTATTGTGCTTGGTAAAAAAAAAAATCATCTTGCATTTTTTTTTTGCAAGTTTATCAATATAAATTGTACCCTAAAGTTTTTGTTCTTTTAACAGGTAAGCCCAGTTCACCGAAAGGCCCATTAGAGGTCTTAGAAAGCACATCCTCAGTAATCGAACTTAAGTGGAAACCACCAAGTGATGATGGTGGCTCAGAAGTGAAGAAGTACTTAATTGAGAGGCAGCAAACAGGCCAAAGTCTGTGGAAGAAGATGGGGGAAGTGTCAGCAAATCATGTCACTTTTAGGGACAGAAATGTCTCTCATGGCAAGACATATACCTATCGCATTTATGCTGAGAACTCTGAGGGTATTGGTGATCCACTGGTGTCTGACAGCATCATGGCTGGCACTTTGAGTAAGACTCGGTTTAAACTAAATTTGTTTAAAATATTGTATTATTTTTAGGCGCTATTTAGGGATATTTCGCTTGCACACCAGCACAGAGTTTCTGCACTCCCCAGTTCAAAACTCAGTGTTTCCACCGGTTGGCTGGGCACCATCTAGCGGGCATAATTGGCAGTGCCTGCAATCTGCAGGGTGGGGGCCGCTAAATTGGGAGGAAAATGGGGAGAAAATGCATTAATATATATATATATATATATATATATATATACAGTATATATATACAGTATATATATATATATATATATATATATATATATATATATATATATTATATTAGTTTTAATCTGTAAGGAATAATAATCATTTGTGGTGTGGCATTAGTGTGCTAGAGTTAAAACTGATCCTCTGTGTACTGTCCATTAGAAGTTTGTGATTTTAAAGTACACCTAAAAATGATTACGTTTATTTGCTATTCTAAAAGTGTAAGTTAATGGTTAAATGGTTGAAACTATGGGGCTGTAGATGTATTGGTTTGTTTATGCCTTGCACCCTGTGTTTTAGAGTGAATTCAGACCAACCAGTCCCTAAATAAGATAAATAATTTACTAAAGATGAATTAATTTATTAATGAATACCCAAATAAACTAAACAAACTTTGGAACTACTTGTTCCTCTGCTTATTAAAAATATTCCGGTCTCGCCGCTCAGGTGGCGCAGCAGTAAAATACGCTAGCACACCACAGCTGGGATTTCGAATACATTGTATCGAATCGTCTGTGAGGGTTTTCTTTGGTACATTAGTTTCCTACAACCTCTTAAAAAGATGCCAGTAGCTGGCAATTGACTAGTCCAAATTTCCACTAGAAGTAATCTGAGTAATTGAGAACCTGGTAAAGTGGATGCCGCACAGCAAGACAGTTCAATCTTCAACTACAGTCATTTTCCGAAAACCTGTGACAGATTGGCAAACTGTTAGGGTTTATTCCTGCATTGTGCAGTGTCTCTAATCCTGGAAGACCAAAATGAAGTTGATAGTAGAAAGTAATGAATAAATGAATGTTTGGTTTTAGGCAGATATTTTTTCTAGATATTTTTTTCAGTTTTAGTCATGTCCAGTTGCCCATTGCAGGTTGCCTCTGACACGTGCAGCCAACCAGCCTTTTTAACACCTAACAATAACAGATTCTTACAGAGGGCTTTATCACAGTGGATGATCACACTAGGCCCTGTGTATTCATCTGCCACTTGCAGCAGCACCTTAGACAGAAATAGTCAATGTTGCAGTGGCATGGAGGTGACTCCATATCCACTGAATATCAATGGTGGAAAGCAATAAACCAAACAAAAAACAGTAGTCTCATTTTACTTGATGCATTGCAGTATTTCCTGGTGCTCCGGCTCCTCCTAAAGTGGTCAGTGCTTTCAAGAATTGCATTAATCTTGAGTGGGCTCCTCCAGAGAAGGATGGTGGAACCAAAATCCTGGGCTACCAACTGGAGAAGTGCAAGAAGAACACAAACCAATGGGTGGCTTTGAACCCCATTAATGAACCCATTGAAGGTTTGTCAGTCATAATCAGACATCCCTTTTTTATCTTTGACCTATAGATTATTTAATTATTCAGTGAATAATGAATAAGGATTAAAAACATCTTTTCTGTCCTCATTTAGCATTAAAATATTCTGTCAAGGATGTATCTGAAGGATCCGAGTATGAGTTTAGGGTGTCAGCAATTAATGCATCAGGTGCTGGAGAACCCAGTGATCCCTCTGTCATGGTCTGTGCTAAAAATCCTAACAGTAAGTGTCCACCCTGGTCAATATGACAAAAGTAAAATGACTTAATTATTTTAAGTTTTCTAAATACTGACATTTTAATATTGATTGGTTTGCAGTGAAACCTTGTTTTAAAGACCCTGAGGACTTCATAGTCGTAAGAGCAGGAAATTTTGCCAGAATTATTGTCAACTATGAGGTATGAGGTGTATTTTTTTTAATCTGACATTAGTTTCATCATCTTCCTCTGCATTTAATAGAATTTCACTTTATGTCTAGGCCTCCCCACCCCCAGACATCAAATGGTCAAGAGATAATGAACCTGTGTCTCCATGGTTTAAAATTGTCAACACTGAAGGCACTTCAACGCTCATCATACCCAACTCAAAGCGCTCGGACTCAGGGGTGTACACCATCACAGCTAAAAACTCCAGTGGCCAGGCTAGTTTTGACATAGAGGTTAGAGTAACAGGTAAATCAGCCTCTGTTGCATACATATACATTTTAATGTAACGTAGTTTACTGTAGTCCATTTATTTATTTTAAACTAACCCCAGTCAGGATCACAACAGGTCCAGAGTTACCCAGAAACACAGGGCAAAAACATATCCACACATTCACTAACTTATACCTCATATATCTAGCTACCTTAATTATGACTCTTTATGCTCTGGGGAAATAGGCATAATCCGGAGAACCCAAACAAAACCAGGCAAGACTCAAACTTGAACCTGGTTGTTTGGCACCCACGTACCAGCTTCATCACTATGTCATTTTTTATTACAAAAATGAAATGTATGTTGTACCTACCCAGTGTTAATTAGTTACTTGCATAAAAACACTTATTTCAGAAACAAATGCAGCTCACCAAGCACTAATATTAAAAGTTTAAATTCAAGAGGCTTTATTGTCATTTCAGCAATATACAAGTTCATATTAAAATGAAACAACATTCCTTCAGATAAAAAAATAAAGAAAATAATGCTTGGTGTTCTGCCCAAAGTTTAATTTCCGTCTCATCAAACCAGAAGATCTTTCTTCCTCATGTTATTTATTTGATGTTTAACAGCAAGTGAGTTGTCATATGCCTTTTACTCAACAGTGACCACTACTGTGACTTATAAAGGCCTGGTTTATGAAGTGCTGCAGAGATCCAATATGTGCCACCTAGGTTCTCCAAGCTTTGAGCACTTTTTTAGATAGTCTGCTGGTTATTTTTTTCCTATCTCCCTAACCAATGCCCTTCTTGCCAGGATGTTCAATTTAGTTCAATTTAGACAGACTTATGCCTAGTTCACACTACACAATTTTTGCCCTGATTTTCGCTCGCCGACTGGTCGTCGCTAGATGTGGCAGCTCGTGAGTAATGTCAGAGTTCGCTCAGTGATCTAAACTCGGCTCTCAATCGCTATGTGTGAACTACTCAACAACTCGATCCGAGCGGCTCTAGCATGTTGAATATCTGGATCAGTCGGTTGCGACTGGCAATGAGTGTGGTGAGGGGGATAATATAGTTTCTATCAGAATACTGTACATTGGCACACACACAAGCTTTACAATATTTGTGAAGTTATCGTCCACGCCAAACCATAATACCAACACTGCATTACAAAAAATATTTATTAACCTCCAACTACAGAACAAAACAATCACTGCTGGTCGCGTTGCCAAATCCACTCGGATTAATTTATTTTTCTCTTTGATTTTACACTGCACATCAGCGCACAAACAACTTTGATCTCTCGCTACTTGTTGACGTGCATTTTTGGACGTGGTATCATTAAACTCTTCTTCACTTCTTGTGTTTGTTTTCGGGACAAAACATAGTTTGGGAGACCAGAGAAGCTCGCCTGCGATTCCAGTTGGTGATAGATCGTGTAGTGTGAAACCCCTTATCAGCGGTCAGTTGTGTAGTGTGAAAGCCACACCGACTTGAAAGACTCCCGATTACAAGAGATCCAGTTGTGTATGGTCCACTAAAATACTTAAATATTGTTTTATATCCTTGTTTGGATCTATGCGTTGCCATTTCATGGCTTAATTATTATTAACAATGTAGTGTATATTGTGGGCAATTTTAGACTTTGTATCCCTTTTCGAACTACAGATGAACTCCAATTTATTTTTAGACTCATCTCAAGAAAAATGGAAGCAAACAAGGTGCATTTGACCAAAATTTGGAGTGTCACTGCAATTGGTCTAAATACTTTTGATACTTTTGAAGAGATTTCAGTTTTTGATTTTTTTGTAAAAAGTTTTCTGGAGACTAAAACCATGTTTTCACTTTGTCATCATTGGTGAAGGAGTGTAGATGGGTGATGGGTAAAATTGCAACTGTATACATTTAAAATCCAACCCACAATGTCAACACCCTGAGTGTACAATAAATTGTTCCCTGCTGATCCCCTTATTTAATATCTTACCTCTCTTTCAATCAGATGAACCCAAGCAACCAGGCCCAGTGACGCTGGAGCAGATTGTCGATGGTAAACTCATCATCACATGGGTTCCATCACCTGATCAGGAGCTGGATGATCGGCTGCACTACATGATAACAGAACATGACTCTGAAACACGCATATGGCACACAATAGCTGATCGTCTCTTTTGCAACACCTACACCACCAATGTCCAGTCTGGGCACCAGTACCACTTTAAAATCTATGCCAAAAATGACATGGGATTGTCTGAGCCATCAGTTTCACCAACATGGGGTTTTAACAGCATAAAAGGTAGAATCACTTAGGATATTATATGTTATCATGTATATAATGTTACATACACTGATCAGCCATAACAATAAAACCACCTCCTTGTTACTACACTCACTGTCCATTTTATCAGCTCTACTTACCATATAGAAGCACTTCGTAGTTCTACAATTACTGACTGTAGTCCATCTGTTTATCTGCATGCTTTGTTGGATATTTTTGGTTGGTGGACTATTCTCAGTCCAACAGGGACAGTGAGGTGTTTAAAAACTCCAGCAGCACTGCTGTGTCTTATCCACTCATACCAGCACAACACACACTAACACACCACCACCATGTCAGTGTCATTGCAGTGCTGAGAATGATCCACCACCCAAATAATACCTACTCTGTAGTGGTCATGGGAGAGTCCTGACCATTGAAGAACAGCATGAAAGGGGGCTAACAAATCATGCAGAGAAACAGATGGACTACAGTCAGTAATTGTAGAACTACAAAATGCTTCTATATGATAAGTGGAGCTGATAAAATGGACAGTGTGTGTAGGAACAAGGAGGTGGTTTTAATGTTATGGCTGATCGGTGTAGCTACTTTATATACTGGTATTGTGAATACTCACCATCATGTTTTATATTGACACTGGCACTAGTAACTTTGTACATTTACTCTTTGTAATTAACATATAAATTCACTATTTGTTTGTATGTCTAGGTTCACTATTCAAACCTTCACCAGCTATGGTGACGTTGGTGAAACCACCCTCAATTTCTGTCCCTCTAAAAGTCCACACTCCACCAAAAGGCTACCAATGCTTCATGACCTGTGCCGTCCGAGGCTGCCCAACACCCTATATCTCTTGGTATCTCGATGGCATCTGTATCAACTCTAATAAACATTACTACATCACCAATGCTCACGGAGTGTGCTCCATTTACATCCGCAGAGTTGAGCCTGAAGATGCTGGCGAGTACAAGCTGGTGGCGGTCAATTCATTCGGGACAGCAGAGTGCTCCGCTAAACTTAGAGTTAAAGGTAAAACAATAACAATAAAAGTAGTAGTAGTAGTGGCAACAACAGCAGTATAATTAATGATTACTTATTAAGAATGTATGATTTTTTTTTATTTATTATATTTTCCAGATTGATCTACAGCCTGTTGCACTTGAAGACAACATGGATCATTAAAAAAAAAATACATTAATATATTTATTAATATATTTATATCTATACTCTAGAATATGAATCTGCGTTCAGCTTGTATGCTTCTTTATATCTTCAGCCTATTAATAAGCTTATACAATACAAAAGTCTGTAAAATATATTTATTAGGGCTGTCAAACGATTAAAATTTTTAATCGCGATTAATCTCAGAAGTTCATATAGTTAATCGCGATTAATCGCATTTAAAAAAATCTGTGTAAATGTTATAGAAAACAAGGATTTTTAAGTGAAATGTTACAATTAAAATGGTGAACACATTTTATGCTAAATGTACTTATGTTAAAAACTGCTGGGACAAGAGAAAACTGTAAGGGAGTTTTATTCACTCACATACTAGGCAGTAATACTATCCAATGGTTTGATGGACGTTTCTACACGAAGTGAGTGTGTTTTGACCCTTTGGGGCTTCCATAGTTCATGGACAACGTGCTTGACTCAGCTGTCCGGTATTGTTTACCGTAACAGACTAAGTTAATAAAGTGTTCTGCTCCCGACAACTTGTGAATATAGCGTGTATTTATTTCTTTATTATGCAAGTGCAGATGCTACGACGCTCTTTTACATTATGTTAACAAACCGCAAATGAAAAACGGTGACATGTCCGACATTAAAACGTTTGTTTTACCAGTCAAGTCTCAACATGAACTAGAATTTGCGTTAATGGCACTATTTATCTTAATCGCGTTAAATTGAGATTGCGTTAATGCGTTATTATCGCGTTAACTTCGACAGCCCTAATATTTATGCAATCTTTATTGATTCAAATAAAAATATATTCTGCTCTTCTGTGTACGAGTTCACACAGATAAATAAGCCTTACATTATTCTACAGCACATACTTGACAACATCCAACACATTTAAGAATGAATTTATTCATTAATTTGAACCGATTCATCCTGATTGGCCCTGAGCCAACAAGTAAGTATTTAAGTAAGTAGTTAGTTAATGTTCTGCATGTATTTGGGAGTTGTAAAAAGTACCCAAGACAGTTACTAAAGAAAGGAATCAAACCTAGGTCACCACCACCATGTCATTGTCACTGCAGTGCTGAGAATGATCCACCACCTAAATAATACCAGCTCTGTAGTGGTCCTGGGAGAGTCATGACCATTGAAGAACAGGGTGAAAGCAGGCTCAAAAAGGTATGCAGATTAATAGATGAACTACAATCAGTAATTGTAGAACTACAGTAAGGTAAAGTAAAGTAAATATTTATTGGTTTGATAGTTTGTGATTGTGGTGGGTTTGGTTTTCCCAAAAGCACTGGCTGCAATGCAGTAACACATCCTGAACAGTATGCCAATCGGTCACAGGGCATTGACCATCCCCTTAGAGACATAGCCACACATGTCTGTTGGTGGACGCCCATAGACGCCTGACCAATTTAATCAGAGCACCAGATTTTGCCCTTAAAGGTGCTGAAAAGTGTGACATTTGTCAGGTATAGTTAGTTTAAACAATTAATCAACGTGTTAGTGTGGCAGGCCAGCATGTTGCAGGATTAAACAAGTTAACGGCAGCAGATTGACAAAAAAGCAGATTGACCAAAAAAAAAAGCACTGCTTGTTCCTCATTAAGTGCTTATTTGCTACACCTGGGAAACCGTTATAAAAGCAAACATGAGACTCAGCTCACCCCTTGCTTTTTTTACAAGCTCGACTTTTGTTTGTGTGGATTAAATTAGTAAATGGAAGGGACATGCCACAGTTTTTTCCTTCTCATTTACAATTGAGGCATTTAGTTCCAAAGAGACTTAGAATTGTTATGAACTACTTTGCAATTGAGGGTTAAGAGCTGTGCTCAGGATCCCAATAGAGGCAACTTGGTGGTGGTGGTGGTGGGAGGGGTGCTTGGACCAGCAACCTGTTCATCACCAGTCCAGTACCTAACCTTACCTAAATTACAGAATTATATGATCAGCCGTAAAAACCTGACCTTTGATAAGGGCCAAAATGATGTGGCCAGAGAACTGGGTTAAAGTATCTTCAAAACAACAAGGGGTGCTATCAGGCAGCTGTTGTGAACACCCTCCGACAGTGGTCCACAGATGGACAAGCAAAACAAGTTGTTGGGCAGCCAAGACTCATTAATACCAAAGGCTATGAAGGCTATGGCAACTTAGTTTCGCTACTGTGGCTCAAATTGCATTTTTAATACTGGTGATTAGTTGATTGTGTGACAACAGATAGTGCATTAAACTGTTCTGTGTGTGGAGCTGCATAGGCGTAGGCCAGAGTGCTCATGCTAACTCTTGCCCTCTGTGTAAACCAGGGGTGCCCAAATAATTCCTTATAAGGGGCCAAAAGTTAATCTCAGTAAAGGGCCTGGGCCAAAACTTAAAGGTTATGTTATTTTAATATTGCATTAAATTAAAATATATCACGTTTTTATTGTTAAATAAAACTCTACTGTTTATTTTAATTAACAGTGCTTTTATTGATTTTAACGGATGATAGAAAATCTTTCTTTTAGGAGCAGAAACATTTAAACAAATGTAAATTTGTAAAGAAAAACATGCAGAGCAAAATATTATCTTTAAAAGTAGATGAGATTTAGAGGTAATATAAACTGAGTAATATGGAAAGAAAAGCAACTTTTTTCTGAAAAGCTCTGTAAAACTCAATGTTTTAAACACTCAAAGCTTAAACACTTAAAGTTAGATGAAACAATGTACATTTTGCATTACAGAACACAAGATGTCCATATGTAATGGACCTTGATGTTTTGTTTCGTAATGCAGACAGATGTTATACTCCTTAAGCACAGCCACTCTCTGTCTGCAGATGAGGCAAACTGCGGTCGAATCTATTTCGGTAGATTCATATTAAAAATATTAAAATATTAAATGTCCGTTCATCCGTATGCTACTGCCTCATATGCTCCATGATTAACAGCCTCACTTGTGTCATCATAGGTTATCTTTGCTGACAGGTGCTCCACAGCGCCCCCCTCTCCTCTCCACTGTCTCATGTAAAATTGGTGTCAGCTAATGGATTGCAGGTAGCGTTAAAGGCAGTTAAAAACCTGTTGAAAGAAATTCCCAGCTACTGACAAAAGTAGGCCCTACTTTGATCTTGCGAGGCGGGCAAAAAAAAAAAAAAGAGACAGCGGGCCTGTGGGCCCCAAATTGGGCAGTCCTGGTCTAAAGCATCTACAGTGAACATGCAAGCAAAAGACCTGGGTAATGGAGCAGTGGAAGGTCAAAAGGTCAGATGAATCCTGTTTTCTCCAGCAGATGAGATGGCACCAGAATGCACTATAGGAGGATCAACCTCACAACATATGAATGTTGTGTCTTAAGTATATATTTTGGGACAGAGCTCGCTACACTGAATTTGATACAGACAGCATATAAGGTGGTTAGTCCTGATGTTCTGGATGATGTGTATATTACTGTAAACTTTTTGGTCCTGTTATTAAAGTCCAATTTTGTTAATAATACCAATTAAACAAAAATATAAATACACTATATAACATTGAAACAGAATATCATATATACTGTATATATACAGTATATATATACAGGGGTTGGACAATGAAACTGAAACACCTGGTTTTAGACCACAATAATTTATTAGTATGGTGTAGGGCCTCCTTTTGCGGCCAATACAGCGTCAATTCGTCTTGGAAATGACATATACAAGTCCTGCACAGTGGTCAGAGGGATTTTAAGCCATTCTTCTTGCAGGATAGTGGCCAGGTCACTACGGGATGCTGGTGGAGGAAAACGTTTCCTGACTCGCTTCTCCAAAACACCCCAAAGTGGCTCAATAATATTTAGATCTGGTGACTGTGCAGGCCATGGGAGATGTTCCGAACATCCCTTTCAGACAGCTTCCTCTTGCGTCCACAGTTAATCCTGTTGGATGTGGTTTGTCCTTCTTGGTGGTATGCTGACATTACCCTGGACACCGTGGCTCTTGATACATCACAAAGACTTGCTGTCTTGGTCACAGATGCGCCAGCAAGACGTGCACCAACAATTTGTCCTCTTTTGAACTCTGGTATGTCACCCATAATGTTGTGTGCATTGCAATATTTTGAGCAAAACTGTGCTCTTACCCTGCTAATTGAACCTTCACACTCTGCTCTTACTGGTGCAATGTGCAATTAATGAAGATTGGCCACCAGACTGGTCCAATTTAGCCATGAAACCTCCCACACTAAAATGACAGGTGTTTCAGTTTCATTGTCCAACCCCTGTATATACGTATATATATATATACAGTGTATCACAAAAGTGAGTACACCCCTCACATTTCTGCAGATATTTAAGTATATCTTTTCATGGGACAACACTGACAAAATGACACTTTGACACAATGAAAAGTAGTCTGTGTGCAGCTTATATAACAGTGTAAATTTATTCTTCCCTCAAAATAACTCAAAATACAGCCATTAATGTCTAAACCACCGGCAACAAAAGTGAGTACACCCCTAAGAGACTACACCCCTAAATGTCCAAATTGAGCACTGCTTGTCATTTTCCCTCCAAAATGTCATGTGACTCGTTAGTGTTACTAGGTCTCAGGTGTGCATAGGGAGCAGGTGTGTTCAATTTAGTAGTACAGCTCTCACACTCTCTCATACTGGTCACTGAAAGTTCCAACACGGCACCTCATGGCAAATAACTTTCTGAGGATCTTAAAAGACGAATTGTTGCGCTACATGAAGATGGCCAAGGCTACAAGAAGATTGCCAACACCCTGAAACTGAGCTGCAGCACAGTGGCCAAGATCATCCAGCGTTTTAAAAGAGCAGGGTCCACTCAGAACAGACCTCGCGTTGGTCGTCCAAAGAAGCTGAGTGCACGTGCTCAGCGTCACATCCAACTGCTGTCTTTGAAAGATAGGCGCAGGAGTGCTGTCAGCATTGCTGCAGAGATTGAAAAGGTGGGGGGTCAGCCTGTCAGTGCTCAGACCATACGCCGCACACTACATCAAATTGGTCTGCATGGCTGTCACCCCAGAAGGAAGCCTCTTCTGAAGTCTCTACACAAGAAAGCCCGCAAACAGTTTGCTGAAGACATGTCAACAAAGGACATGGATTACTGGAACCATGTCCTATGGTCTGATGAGACCAAGATTAATTTGTTTGGTTCAGATGGTCTCAAGCATGTGTGGCGGCAATCAGGTGAGGAGTACAAAGATAAGTGTGTCATGCCTACAGTCAAGCATGGTGGTGGGAATGCCATGGTCTGGGGCTGCATGAGTGCAGCAGGTGTTGGGGAGTTACATTTCATTGAGGGACACATGAACTCCAATATGTACTGTAAAATACTGAAGCAGAGCATGATCCCCTCCCTCCGGAAACTGGGTCGCAGGGCAGTGTTCCAGCATGATAATGACACCAAACACACCTCTAACACGACCACTGCTTTATTGAAGAGGCTGAGGGTAAAGGTGATGGACTGGCCAAGCATGTCTCCAGACCTAAACCCAATAGAACATCTTTGGGGCATCCTCAAGCGGAAGGTGGAGGAGCGCAAAGTCTCGAATATCCGCCAGCTCCGTGATGTCATCATGGAGGAGTGGAAAAGCATTCCAGTGGCAACCTGTGAAGCTCTGGTAAACTCCATGCCCAGGAGAGTTAAGGCAGTTCTGGGAAATAATGGTGGACAAACAAAATATTGACAGTTCAGGAACTTTTACTAAGGGGTGTACTCACTGTTGTTGCCGGTGGTTTAGACATTAATGGCTGTATATTGAGTTATTTTGAGGGAAGAATAAATTTACACTGTTATATAAGCTGCACACAGACTACTTTTCATTGTGTCAAAGTGTCATTTTGTCAGTGTTGTCCCATGAAAAGATATACTTAAATATCTGCAGAAATGTGAGGGGTGTACTCACTTTTGTGATACACTGTATATATATATATATATATATACAGTATATATATATATTTATATATATTTATATATACACACATATATATTGTAAAAACAATAGGTAGCTTCAGTACATAATAGCATTATCAGTATATGTATAATAATTATTAATAGCATTTTAATTTATTTATTTTAAGCTATTAATTAATAGCTTTTTATACAATAATCATTCTGCAAGAAAAAAAAAGTTTAAGGGTATTAAATCACCAAGTCACTGGAGACAGACTGCTTAAGGTTTACAACCAGGAGAAGGTTGGAATTTCATGACACATCCAGGGAGTTCATGAGGTGGTTAGTAAAATATGTCCATCATATAAAGTTTCACATTTCTTGTTTATACACACAGGGTTGCCAAGGGTATGGCATGTACTTGTGCAGTTGTAGTCATCCATATTTCCTTATATACATGAATTATGATGTTCATTCTGTTGATTAATAAGCTGCAGAAAGAACAAACAAAATGATACATTAATCAAATACATTGTCAGCAATATTGCTGATTTTGGTTTGTTCAGATTTTTTCTTACTTGTATATTATACAATATATAAAAGACAGGATAGGAGTCATGCTTGAAAAAACATTACAAACTGAAGTACAGAATTGTCTGGCACTATGTGGTCTAGCCTCTGGCATAATACTCATGGACAGACTATTATTCTTTCTTCCCACACATGACAGTTGGCACTACATATTGAAGAAGGTAATGATCTCAGAGGCCAAACCCAGACATCAGAGGCCAAACCCAGACATCAGACTCCAGTAATGCGTTTCCACCGATGATGTCTGATAGTGTTAAGCTTTGCATCGTCTTTGCCAGCACTTGCCAGTAACCTTGTGTGTAACTTTTTATTCATGTTGTTTGGCTATTTGTACTCTTGTTTTGTGGGAGTGTGTGATGGAAAAAAGTGAAAATGTTTTTAGGGCACTAAGTAGACAACAAAAAACACCAAGAACGTCCAGAGAGGAACAAAATGTATAATAGTACTTTTGGTGTGGCTTGCCATTTTCAGGTAAGCATCTGTTGCTTTTAGACCTTTCCTATTCACAATCAATATACTTCAACAAGGATTCCACAATCCACTTTCAAATAAACTAATTTCCCACACATACACCAATCAGGAATAACATTATGACCACCTCCTTGTTTCTACACTCGCTGTTAATTTTATCAGCTCCACTTACCATATAGAAGCACTTTGTAGTTCTACAATTACTGACTGTAGTCCATCTGTTTCTCTACATACTTTTTTAGCCTGCTTTCACCCTGTTCTTCAATGGTCAGGACCCCCACAGGACCACCACAGAGTAGGTATTATTTGGGTGGTGGATCATTCTCAGCACTGCAGTGACACTGACATGGTGGTGGTGTGTTAGTGTGTGTTGTGCTGGTATGAGTGGATAAGACACAGCAGCGCTGCTGGAGTTTTTAAACACCTTACTGTCACTGCTGGACTGAGATTAGTCCACCAACCAAAAATATCCAGCCAACAGCGCCCCATGGGCAGCGCCCTGTGACCACTGATGAAGGTCTAGAAGATGACCAACTCAAACAGCAGCAATAGATGAGCGATTGTCTCTTACTACATCTACAAGGTGGACCAACTAGGTAGGAGTGTCTAATAGAGTGGACAGTGAGTGGAGACGGTATTTAATCCACTCATACCAGCACTCATACCAGCACAACACACACTAACACACTAACACACCACCACCATGTCAGTGTCACTGCAGTGCTGAGAATCATCCACCATCTAAATAATACCTGCTCTGTGGGGGTCCTGACCATTAAAGAACAGGGTAAAAGCAGGCTTAAAAGGTATGTAGAAAAACAGATGGACTACAGTCAGTAATTGTAGAACTACAAAGTGCTTCTATATGGTAAGTGGAGTTGATAAATTGGACAGTGAGTGTAAAAACAAGAAAGTGGTTTTAATGTTATGGCTGATCGGTGTACATCAACAATGCTATTCTATGAGAAGTTTAAAGAGTTACAAAGTGTCTATATCTATTTTACCCAACTTACACATATCAGGTTTGGATAGGCAGACCTACTACTGTATATGGATGGACTGTATAAATCCTTTTGATCACATAGCAGTCGTGTGGTTTTGAGGTTGAGAGAGCACAGATTGTTCGGTTTTGTTGGTTGCCTGGATGTCAGAGCTCTCTCCAATTTTGATTAAAGCCATTTGGAGTTTACATAAAAAAATTTGCAGCTAACACAGTTAAGGCGTCACGGTTATGTTACAAGAGCAGCAGTCTAAAAAGAGGTGGTAGCTCGCTTTACATTTCATAGGAGGATGTACTCACCCTCTAGTTGGTGGTAGCTGATATTCAGTTGTTAATAGACATTATGGGTGTAAAATTAAATTAAATGTATAAATTGGAAGTCTAACACAACGCTATAAACAAACATGGTTAAATACCAGTTTTCCCTCACTGTATAATAAACACAAATATTATTATTTTAAAAAATGAGTGCACAGAGATGAAAAAACAGTGCTCTCAGGGTGTGTCTCTCCGTACACAATGCTGAGCTGCACAGCACTCGTCAAAGTGTAGGTGATAAGATGCATACGGCATGCTGCCCACGTGTCGGAGGGGGCGTGAGTTAGCTTCGTTTTCCTCAATCAGAGCGGGGATCGGCATAGGTGGAGAGGAAGCATGACGCAATCTGGCAATTGGACGCGCTAAAAAGGGAGAAAAAGGGAAGAAAATGCATAAAGAAAATATTTTTTTTTTAAAAGGAGTTATGGAATAACATTGAACAAGAAGAGTTACAGTGATTAGTGGCATAGCATTGCAGCAAGGGCAGATAGGTTCTTTAAACTATGCAGAAATGCTGTCAAGTTCTCTGTGCCCCATCTCATCCCATATGGACCAAAAGACAGTGGAAACATGAGCTGAGGTCATGAGTCTCAGCTTGTTTTCAGGAAAAGCAGACGTTAAGTTCGCTGAGCCAAAGACGAAAGTTGCAAATAATGTAAAAGCCAACATTTGTCATGGCAAGGGTAACTTGCACATGTGTAAAGGTACTACTGACGCTGAGTTTAAGAGAGACACATGCTGTCAAGGTCCTTTCCCAGGAAGTCCATGGTTATTTCAGTAAGATGATGCCAGGTTTCATGCTGCACACATTACAACAAAGTGGTTTTATAGACACCGAGTGTAGACACCTGACTGGCCTACCTATAGCCCAGATCTGTCTAATTTTGAAAATGTACAGCACATCATAAACAGGTGAATCAGACAACAGCCACCACAAACTGCTGAGCTGTTGAACTGCAGCAATTAGTATCACCATTTCCCAAACCATTAAAAGTCTAATTAGAAAGAAACGTAATGTAACCGAGTGGGAAACACGCCTTTGTCCCAACTTGTGGGGCATCAAGTTCTATTTATATCTAAATACTATATGTTTGGTCAGTGAAAAGCCATAACATTAAAACCACGTCCTTGTTTCTACACTCATTGTCCATTTTATCAGCTTCACTTACCATATAGGAGCACTTTGTAGTTCTACAATTACTGACTGTAGTCCATCTGTTTCTCTGCATGGTTTGTTAGCCCCCTTTTATGCTGTTCTTCAATGGTCAGGACTCTCCCAGGACCACCACAGAATAGGTATCATTTGGGTGGTGGATGATTCTCAGCACTGCAATGACACTGACTAAGAATAGTCCACCAACCAAAAATATATCCAGCCAACAGCGCCTCGTGGGCAGTGTCCTGTGACCACTGATGAAGGTCTAGAAGATGACCAACTCAACAGAGTGGACAGTGAGTGGACACGGTATTTAAAAACTCCAGCAGTGCTGCTGTGTCTGATCCACTCATACCAGCACAACACACACTAACACACCACCATGTTAGTGTCACTGCAGTGCTGAGAATGATCCACCACCTGAATGATACCTGCTCTGTAGTGGTCGTGTGGGGGTCCTGACCATTAAAGAACAGGGTGAAAGCAGGCTAAAAAAGTATGCAGAGAAACAGATGGACTACAGTTAGTAATTGTATAACTATAAAGTGCTCCTGTATGGTAAGTGGAGCTAAAATGGACAGTGAGTGTTGAAACCAAGAGGTGGTTTTAATATTATGGCTGATTTTTTTTTTTTTTTTTTACTTTTTTCAGTTAAATAAAGGTTCAAGAGCATGAACAACTCACAGATTCTTGTTTTTATTGCATTTTACATAATGTCCCAACTTTTCCAGAAAAAGTGGGGTTTGCAATGATTTGTAAATATAAACACACACTCCAATAATTGCCATTTCATATATCCTTCATTTGACTGATCATATAACATAAGGTCACCCAAGACAAGTAGTCAAAACGTAACAACATCTGAATGCACCAAGATGAGAATATATACCTAAAAAAGGTTTAAAAGCTACAGAAATACTTTAGCTATTGATCTGATGAGTATTAATAATACAATTCTAGAGTTTAAAAGCAATGCGTTTACAAGAAACGATGTGAAACAGACACTGAAACAACAGCAAAGTGATACATGTAGGATTGTCACTGTAGGATTATCATCCTAGCATCGTAAATTGTGCTCCCATCCATCCTCGTGTAATTTGAACATCCTATGTGCAAGACCTCCTCTCTCATATAAGCCTCGCCCAAATAAAAGCTTTAAGAGCCTTGACAGCTGATCAAATCCGCTACCAATCCGCTACATATGAGCTATCCGTTCGATCTACCGCTTCAGGAGTCGAAAGAGACTAAGAACATTGATTCACGGTAAGACCTTTAATTAGATAAAATAATTTACTGGACAGATTGAAAGATGAGCAAATGATGCATGTAAACTGTACTGAGCTTTCTATACACATCATTCCATTTATACCTAGGGCATAAAAACCTGTGTGCATTTACTCATAAATATTAGGCTGTTTACTACAGCATTTAAAAATTAGGATGATTATTAAACAAGTTGCAGAGCAGGTTTAACCTTTTCATCATTGTTTATTTAAAATATGTGTAACATTTAGATCATGTCTAATCACATGAACACATGTACCTGACTTTGTAAATACATATTTTACATAGTGTTGTTTTAATGAAGAAAAATGATGTCCACAGTTTGCTAGAATCACATTGAGTAAAATGTTTAGCTAGACATTTACTATCCAGATCCAGATCCAAAAATCCAAAAAAACTGTAATGAGCCCTTTTATTGCACATTTTTCTTCTGTACCTATTTATTTGGCCATTGATATTGATACAGACAAAATAATGTCCTAAAGTTATTCGTCTCTCACACATATTTTTTTTTTAGCCAACAAGACCTATCAACAGTAAATGATCTACAGCTACCCCATACAGCTTGCGAATAAATTGAGAAGGCTGTCATAACTGAAGAATGTCATTAAAATAATATCATCAGTTTCAGATTACTCCACGTGCAACTTACATAAAAACCAAACTCTTAATATATCTTTATTGGTTCATTTTTAATGTCATGGACTTATGAGCTCAAGGTCATGTGTTACGCAAGAATTTGGCCATTTAAAAAAAATACACTTGACTCTTGACTTTTAATGGCAGCTCGATAATTTACATTTAGATGGTTGCACAACCGCCATTTATGATTTATGAAAATATGTCGGCATCAGACCAGAAGATATAGCCTTGTTTTATTTGGATAAGACATATCACAGTGTTCATATGATATTTAGGGTAATGTGGTCCTTAGATGGTTGTCCTGGCTTCACGTACAAGATTCTTGGGAACTCATAAACACTTATAAAAATATAAATACATACCATTACACCTGCTTAGGAATTTCATCAGTCATCTTAAAGCCCTTCCCTATTTTTTACCTTTGTTAAGTGGATATTTTAGCTGTCAGATAATGTCAGTACTTCTAAAGAAATACGGTACACTATACAGTCAAATGTATATGGACACCCTAAGTATAATCACACCAATTGTGAACAGGTGCATTAAATCCACTCTCACTCACTTTCTTAACCGCTTATCCAGTTAGGGTTGCAGGGGGTACTGGAGTCTATCCCAGCTTTTCAATGGGCACAAGGCACACAGCAACACCCTGAACGGGGTGCCAGTCTATCGCAGGACAGACACACGTACACACACACATACACACACCCATTCACCTATAGGGCAATTCAGTGTCTCCAAATAACCTGACTGCATTTTTTTGGACTGTGGGAGGAAACCAGAGGTCCCGGAGGAAACCCATGCAGACACGGGGAGAACATGCAAACTCCACACAGTGGGTGTTACCCACCGAGCGTGCATTAAATCCATTAAAGAATAAACATTAAGCTGTACATTTTGTGCCAGCAGTGACTGTGCCATAAAGGCATGCCAAAGCTGTGCTTATAGACATATCTACAACATAATAATAATGGGTCATGCATAGAAACTAATGGGCCGCAGCCTGAAATGAACACTTACAAAGTGGATCTTTTTGTTAGTTGTTACTGTGATGCAATAACATTAAGTGATGATAACAGTTATATCAGATGGTTATCTGCTTCCCCTTTTTTTTTTTTAGAAACAAATAAACAGCTAACAAGATCCAAGATGCCTATAGGAAGTTCACATACTGGGGATGGTAAGTCCATCTATTTCTTAAACCTTCTGTATATAAAAGCAGACAAAAGTGTGTACATTTTTAAGTGACAGTACTGGTTAATGTCTCATTTATTTATTTTTACTAACCACTAGACTCTGGTTATTGTTGCATTGGGCCCTGTGCTACCAGGACAAACTGCACACACACTGCACTACACCCTAAACAGGGCATCAATCATACAGTCAACACAATTTACACCAGCCAGCCTACCTTTCTTTTCAGAAAGAAAACAAGAGTAACTGGTAAAAATTCACAGCATTTCCCCCTTTCATTTCATTTTCCTGTTTTCCTGTCAGGATCGTAGTGGGTCCTGGTTTCCCATTGCAGTGGCACACCGTAGATTGAACAATTCATTGTGTAGCATCCCCTCCATTCACAGACATAACCAATCATGTCTATATTCACACACCCCGCCGGCTGATAGCACCGCTGGGGATTCTAACCCTGGATCCCAGAGGTAGTAAGCTAGTGTATTTTACTGATGTGCCACCCACAATAACAGAATAACATAAAACCTTCACAGACAGTGACTGGAGGTTAGGATTATGATACCCACTCTACCAGGAGTGGTGTCTTAACCGTCAGCTACTAGTCTTAATTTATAACAAAGTATATAAAATGTCTAAAAGAGATCACACAACATTATGGTGTTGTAGTCTACGTGTTGTTGCTGATAGAATATCTCCACTGGATTTTTGTTTTTTTCCCTACACAATGTTTTTAATTGAAACGTTGTTTAAAAAAAAATAAGGAGAACACAAGCCTGATTTCCAAAGTTGGCACAGTTGGTAGAATGCAAATAAAAACAGAAAGCAGTGATTTGCAGTGACTTAGAGTTATTTATTTGAAAACAGAAAGGAGAAAATATTCTTGCCTTAAGAAATACCTACAGTATTTCTAGTTTTATAATCACTGTTTATAAATTTACACTAATTTTTTATTTAATGCTTGCAACAGGTTCCAACAAAGTTGGGAATGGGAAATTATCAAAAATACTGTGGCGCCGGTGAGTAGCGAGTGAGCTGCCCTTGGCAGTTCATTCAGTGGCTTAGGGACAGACACTCATTCATACACACATACAATCATACAACAGACAAACATATAGGCTACTTACCCAACCCTCACCGCAGCCAGCCACCCCACTCCCAACAACGGGATACACGGCTACGGTGAGCTTAGACACCACTGCCGCAAGGCTTTCTGGGTAAAGCCTGTGCCGGGCCCCTAGAGCGACGCTACACTGCCCCCTCCCTAATGGTCAACTGTCCCGGTGACCTACTCACCAGCGTCCACTGGGTGGCTCCATGTCTGGACCGCACCCCATTACACTGCCGAGCCGCTCTTCCACCCACTGCTGGACCAGGCACCCTGCCCCTACAGCCACCTGGGCTAGCGCACTCAGACAGACCGGACATATTGGCCCACTGTACCACCAGAGCCACCCAAATGCCACAATCCCACTTCTGACACCAATGTGGCGCCGGCGAGTAGGAAGGCTAGCGTCAGGGCCGCGAGTGAGCTGAGTGGTTTAGGGACAGACAGACACTCATTCATACACACATACAATCATACAACAGACAAACATATAGGCTACTTACCCAACCCTCACCGCAGCCACCCCACTCCCAACAACGGGATACACGGCTACGGTGAGCTTAGACACCACTGCCGCAAGGCTTTCTGGGTAAAGCCTGTGCCGGGCCCCTAGAGCGACGCTACAATACCATTAGTGTCAAATGTTAACAGAATGTTGGTAAAAGGAAAGGTGGTGTAATATCGTGGTAAACCAGCCTGTCCCAGTTTTTGGAATGTAGCAATTACTAAATTAGGAATCCTGATTTTAAGCATGTATAAATCAATACACTTTAAATATCTTGTCTTTACACTGTTGTTCACATATAACAGGTCAAAATTATCTGCAAATCATGGCTCTCTGTTATATTCCCCATTTTCCACTGACCCAACCTACTTGGAACTGCATTTGTAATAATGGTAATGTGTGGCATGATATTCCAAACTAAAATAATAATCAAATTAAAACTGACACATCTCAGACTTTATTTATGCCCATGTTGGTTTCCTTCTACTTGCATGCAAAAGTTGAAGTGGCTACATTACATTGCCCCTAGATGGAGCAACATAGTAGAGTGATTATAATGGAAAGCTATTCACCAGCTCGGCGCTTTACGCCCAAAGCAGAAAAGAAGAATAGAAAAGACCAAAAGTGATTAAAAAAGAAAAAAAAGAGCACTTATATAATTTAATTACCTCATTACCTCAGAAAGTGTGAACCCCGTCTAGTGCGCTACGCTATCCGGCCACTGCGTGTCGCAAAGCGCATAGAACTCCAAAGCAAAAAAACGCTGAGACGAATCGATTCTACTCAAGGGAGTCGATCGCTGGAATTGATTCGAGCTTATTTTAGCGATGAGGATGTAAATAAGCATATAAATAAGATAAACGGAAACATAAGCAGCCCCAGGATTTTCACAACGAAGACTTATGTCCACGCTAACCTTGGGCATCTCATTAAAGAAAACTGGGGACGTGAGCAGCCCTAGGATTCCCGTCCCACAACACTGCTCACGTTCAAGCTAACGTCCGACAACACTTCTCGAGTTCACAGCACTAATATTAAAATAAAAGGAGTTAGCCATTGCTTTATTTATTTATTTTCTTTCTTTTTTTTTTTTTTTTTTTTTCTATTTCATTAAATTTTACAAATACGACTGTTACTACATGGGCTTTGTCTCACTGAAAAACTCAACAGCACGCTAATATAGGGCTGCCTCAGGTGTATCGAGTTCAACTAATGAGTGCGGTGGTGACTGGTTTTTGTAGTTTTTTTGGAACTACAAGACATTACTTCATGCTCTCTGCTTCATATGGCAGTGGAGGACGTCAGGTGCCCGGTTACAAAGTCTGTGTATGTGTGTTATGCCTTGTGATGGACTGTTCCTCTCTTCAGGGTGTACTTTAGCCTTGTAATTAAGGAGATCCATTTTAAACAGGCACACTTCACTGAACACAGTCAATTATGCAGCCATACTGCTATTACAAGTGCTTAGTGTATATGAGAATGTAGAGAGCCAAGAATGTATCTCGGTGTATATCCACGAACACTTGAAACAATTCCAGTGGTCTTTTTTTAATTATTTGTCTCTGATAACATAATGACAATTATGTCTATAAGCAATTTTGGCAAAGTGGCCAGCCTCATGTGGCAACCCTTAACCTTTTAATACTAAAGCATTATTGCACCACCTGTGGTGTTTAAACATTTTACAATGTTACTAGTTTTAAATTGCTCCTAAATTGCTCCTAAATGTTCTGTAGCTTTTGCCAATGGGCATGTGAGTAAATTCTGTCCGTTCCTTTATGTGTATATTAGTGCTGCTACTGGTCTATAAATCACTGAATGGGTTCGGCCCAGAATACATCTCAGAAATGTTTAGAGAATATAAACCCAGTAGATCTCTTAGATCCATGGACTCAGGTCAGCTAGTTGAGCCCAGAGTCCAAACTAAACATGGTGAAGCAGCATTTAGCTGTTGGGCTGCATATAACTGGAACAGACTGCCAGGAGATATTAGATGTTCCTCAAATGTAGAAATGTTTAAATCCAGGTTAAAAACTTTTCTTTTTTCTTGTGCCTATGATTGAGCTCGAAATTTTTGCTATTACCCTATTTCTTTTAGTTTTTCATGCTCTTAATAATTATTTTTATAGAGTAGTGTACATTCTAAATTGTAGTGTATATTTTACTATATTTTCTTTTAGTTTTCATGTTTTAATTGCTTATCTCTCTTGTTTTAATTTCGTATTTCCCAAATTGTAGGGTATATTTTACAATATTTTCTTTTAATTTTTCACGTTCTTAATTTTTTATCTCTCTTGTTTGAATTTCATGCTCTCTTAATTGTAACTAAATGTTTGCAAGAAGTCTTTCTGAGATTCTAGATCTCAGGAATGTTTTAATGCTTTTAATTAATTTTTTCCTTATGTAAAGCACTTTGAATTGCCACTGTGTATGAAAGGTGCTATACAAATAAACTTGCCTTGCCTTGCCTTGCCTATATTTTAGGTGAAGATGATGTGCCTCCTGGTTCAGGTATGAGAAAGTTGTTGGTTATTAACCTCAGCACATCTACAATGTCCATTCAACAGAGAGATTAGCCATATATGAGCTGTCTGTAATACAGATCAAACTATAATCAGGGATTTCCAAAGATATCAAATAGAAAGACACAGGAGAGACAGGGGGAAATTAATTACCACACAAATTAAAACTATAATCATCAACAACTATAACAAGAAAAATGTAGTTAATATGATTTAATAGTAAACTGAAATACTTCCATTTTAGCATAATAAATAAGGCTAATAAAAAGCAGTATCTTTTTTTTTACCTGCTCATATGAGCTTTTTCTTTGGTGGACAAATGCTTCCAATATATATATATATATATACAGTGTATCACAAAAGTGAGTACACCCCTCACATTTCTGCAGATATTTAAGTATATCTTTTCATGGGACAACACTGACAAAATGACACTTTGACACAATGAAAAGTAGTCTGTGTGCAGCTTATATAACAGTGTAAATTTATTCTTCCCTCAAAATAACTCAATATACAGCCATTAATGTCTAAACCACCGGCAACAAAAGTGAGTACACCCCTAAGAGACTACACCCCTAAATGTCCAAATTGAGCACTGCTTGTCATTTTCCCTCCAAAATGTCATGTGATTTGTTAGTGTTACTAGGTCTCAGGTGTGCATAGGGAGCAGGTGTGTTCAATTTAGTAGTACAGCTCTCACACTCTCTCATACTGGTCACTGAAAGTTCCAACATGGCACCTCATTGCAAATAACTCTCTGAGGATCTTAAAAGACGAATTGTTGCGCTACATGAAGATGGCCAAGGCTACAAGAAGATTGCCAACACCCTGAAACTGAGCTGCAGCACAGTGGCCAAGATCATCCAGCGTTTTAAAAGAGCAGGATCCACTCAGAACAGACCTCGCGTTGGTTGTCCAAAGAAGCTGAGTGCACGTGTTCAGCGTCACATCCAACTGCTGTCTTTGAAAGATAGGCGCAGGAGTGCTGTCAGCATTGCTGCAGAGATTGAAAAGGTGGGGGGTCAGCCTGTCAGTGCTCAGACCATACGCCGCACACTACATCAAATTGGTCTGCATGGCTGTCACCCCAGAAGGAAGCCTCTTCTGAAGTCTCTACACAAGAAAGCCCGCAAACAGTTTGCTGAAGACATGTCAACAAAGGACATGGATTACTGGAACCATGTCCTATGGTCTGATGAGACCAAGATTAATTTGTTTGGTTCAGATGGTCTCAAGCATGTGTGGCAGCAATCAGGTGAGGAGTACAAAGATAAGTGTGTCATGCCTACAGTCAAGCATGGTGGTGGGAATGCCATGGTCTGGGGCTGCATGAGTGCAGCAGGTGTTGGGGAGTTACATTTCATTGAGGGACACATGAACTCCAATATGTACTGTGAAATACTGAAGCAGAGCATGATCCCCTCCCTCCGGAAACTGGGTCGCAGGGCAGTGTTCCAGCATGATAATGACCCCAAACACACCTCTAAGACGACCACTGCTTTATTGAAGAGGCTGAGGGTAAAGGTGATGGACTGGCCAAGCATGTCTCCAGACCTAAACCCAATAGAACATCTTTGGGGCATCCTCAAGCGGAAGGTGGAGGAGCGCAAAGTCTCGAATATCCGCCAGCTCCGTGATGTCGTCATGGAGGAGTGGAAAAGCATTCCAGTGGCAACCTGTGAAGCTCTGGTAAACTCCATGCCCAGGAGAGTTAAGGCAGTTCTGGGAAATAATGGTGGCCACACAAAATATTGACACTTCAGGAACTTTCACTAAGGGGTGTACTCACTTTTGTTGCTGGTGGTTTAGACATTAATGGCTGTATATTGAGTTATTTTGAGGGAAGAATAAATTTACACTGTTATATAAGTTGCACACAGACTACTTTTCATTGTGTCAAAGTGTCATTTTGTCAGTGTTGTCCCAAGAAAAGATATACTTAAATATCTGCAGAAATGTGAGGGGTGTACTCACTTTTGTGATACACTGTATATATATATATATATATATACAGTATATATATATATATATATATATATATATATATATATATATACAGGTATATACTGTATATATATATATTTATTTATTTATTTATATACATATATCCTGAAAGTATTTACACCTTGTACAACAGCTGCCTGCTTTCATTGTCTACCAACTAGGTATCCTTAGGTATTTATTCTTGTTAATTCCCCAAATAAAGTTAGATGTTTGGTACTTGTCTGTGTCTTCTCCTGGGCTCAACCGAGCTTAGTAAAGAAACTAAGAGGAATCTATCAACTGGTGGAGAATATTCCAAAAAATCCTAAATCTATCAGGGGTGTCACATACATTAACTTTACCACAACATCTTTAGGAGTTCCTTTATAAGCATGGGCCAAGTTTCAAAGGTTAAAAATTTAAAACCAATATACAGTAGCTGTCATGTGCATATACACGGCTGGATGACTAACTCTTTTGAATTTGTTATTACTATTTTGATCTTTTTTAAATAATGCATGCATTGTAATGTACTACTTACCCAACTGAACTGATTCTAGTGGCCATCAAGAAGAGATCCAGAGTACCTGGAGTTATGATAACACAATATGTAGAGCACCTGCCACCTGGAAAATCTACCCCTGATTTCACCAGGAAACCCATTGCTGTAACTCTTCAGGAAGGTATTTTATCATTTAGCTGGCTAATGTATATTCTTTTTTTTAATAAAGAATATTTTTGTAAAAAAGACACAAGGAGAATTGTAGTATTTTGTCAGAAAAACAGAAATATTTTATTTTATGTAAACATAAATAATATAAAAACATAAATAATATAACATTTCCTTTTAATTGAGTAGCCAGAGTGAATGCCACACAGCTTCCGACTATTGTCTGTGGAAATCGTGCATATTTAAAAGATTTGTATGTTAATCATAAATCCTAAAGAATAACTTGTCCCGGCCAATTGCAGGAAAAACAGCCTGTTTCAAAGCAGTGGTCACAGGAGACCCAGAGCCCATTGTCACTTGGGCCCGCAACAAAGAAGATACAACTGATCAAGAGAAATACAAGACAAGATATGATAAACGGGGAAGAGAGTACATATTAGAGGTACTATATTAAATGTTGCTGTACACATGAATTGTAGCTGGTAGTTGTATTAACAGTGTGTGTGTATTTAATTTTTTTTTTTTTTATGGCAGATTCCAAATGTGAGAGCAGCTCAAGCAGACACATACAAATGCACTGCCACTAATTTATTTGGAAGAGCTGTTTGCACTGCTACACTGAAAGTTATTGACAGTTAATAACCATTTACATTCCTAATAATACATTTGAGTTATAGAAATAACAACACATTTTTGTATCTTTTATTTAATCTTCATTCTCTTTTTTCAGCTGGATTAAAAAAAAAGAAGCCAGGTATGTCTAAGCTAAAAAGCTTGAATTCCATTATTTAGATATTAAAAGTGTCACTTTATTATCTTCAGTATTTATTATAGGTTTATTTATATATATATATATATTTTTTTTCCAGATACATTACAAAATGACCCTGAAGACTTCAGAAAGATGCTGAAGAAAACTGTGTAAAGTGATACAACCGGCACTTTTAATACTGTTGTTTTAGAAATATTATATTATATATAATATAGAGTATTAGGGCCACTTTAAAGAAAAAGATTTCGAGAAGAAAGTCGTATAAGTTTCGATTTCAAGAATAAAGTCAAAATAATTTCGAGAATGAAGTCATACAAGTTTGATTTCGAGAATAAAGTCGAAATAATTACGAGATTAAAGTCGAAGTCGAAATATTATGGCCATAGCCATGAGGGATGGCCATAGCCATGAGGGATGTTCATTATTTGTTATACTTTCATATCGGTTTTACAAATAAAGAAATCTCCTGCCACATCAGCACCAGTTTGTTATTAGTATGAGGACACTGAAACAGCTTTGCTATAAACTGTGTTTATTTAGAAGAACGTGCGCCACTGGTGCGCTTGGCATCTGCGTCGTCAGCAGTACTTCACCCGAGCCTTATGGACTCGTACGATAAACTAAAGCTGTATGGCATCACTATAAATGGTTGCATTGACAGGTTTAGTCATCATGTCATGTGGATGGATGTGTACAAAATACAAACAACCACCCAAAAAAAGTAATCACGGGTTACTGGATAACCACAGTAACACTCATTATAGGCTGCCCTCAGCAATTGCGTGCCGATCCAGTTACTGAGACACGTGCTTCTCTGAACTGACAAACCTACGACGGCTGCACACTTTTTGGCCATAATATTTCGACTTTATTTTCATAATATTTCGACTTTAATCTCGAAATAATTTTGACTTTATTATAATATTTCGACTTTAATCTCATAATATTTCGACTTTAATCTCGAAATACTTTTGACTTTATTCACATAATATTTCGACTTTAATCTCAAAATACTTTTGACTTTATTCTCATAATATTTCGACTTTAATCTCAAAATAATTTCGACTTTATTATTATATTTCAACTTTATTCTCATAATATTTTGACTTTAATCTCAAAATAATTTTGACTTTATTCTCATATTTCGACTTTATTATCATAATATTCTGACTTTATTATCATATTTTGATTTTATTCTCATATTTTGACTTTAATCTTGAAATAATTTCGACTTTATTCTCATAATATTTCGACTTTAATCTTGAAATAATTTAAACTTTATTCTCATAATATTTCGACTTTATTCTCATAATATTTCGACTTTATTCTCATAAAATTTTGACTTTAATCTCGAAATAATTTTGACTTTATTCTCATAATATTTTGACTTTAATCTCGAAATAATTTCGACTTTATTCTCATAATATTTCGACTTTATTCTCATAATATTTCGACTTTATTCTCGAAATCGAAACATAAAAATATTTTTTACAGTGGGCCTAATACATCGTCGTAGTCTAAAGGAACAGCCCAAAAAAATAAATTTTACTTACAAAAATGTTAGTTGACTTTTTAGTACTTTCTGTACAGCATTGTGAAGAAGAGAAAAGAAGAACCCAAGAAAGAAGGAGAAATTGACCCAAAGTTTTGGGAGATGTTAATAAGTGCTCAAAAGAAAGACTATGAGCGCATTTGTCGGGAGTATGGTATCACTGATTTTCGCTGGATGCTAAAACGACTTAACCAGATGAAAAAGGAGAGAGAAGATGAACAGGCTAAGGTATTAACAGCTTTGAACATTAGAACTTCATAGTAAAAAAATGAAATTGGTTAATCAGAGTTCTCTTTGTTTTGAATAACTAATTCATTTTCTATTTTTAATTTTCCTTCATGAAAGTTTTTTATCAATTTAATGGGACGTTTACAGTGGATTCTAAGAAATATTGAGACCCCTGGATTTTTTTGCACACTTTATTGTGTTGTGGATCTGATTTTAAATGGATATAATTGCTATTCTTACCCACCAAACTTTTCTTATTTACACATAATGATGAAGTGGCATAATGTTTTAAAGTTTTTCAAAACTCTTCTCGGCTGCATCTCTACTAGTTCTGCACACCTGGATTTAGGCAGTTTATCCCATTCTTGATCGCAGATCCTCTGAAGCTTCATCAGGTTAAATGGCAAAAGACTGCCAAGCTTCTTTTATTTCAAAATAATTAAGGCCACTGTGGTCTTGGGAACACTCGAAGCCTTAAATATCATAATTTAATTGGAAATATCCACAGACAGTTCCTTGAACTTCTTGGATTGTTTTTACCCAAACAATGCAATGTAAGTTGTGGGCCCTTGTAAACCCAGGTGTGGCGTTTTCCAACTTTGTCCATTTAAGTAAAATTGCAGCAGGTCTGAATACTTTCTGAAACCACCATATGTACTGTACTAGAAGTCAAAATAATTTTTGCAACTGTTCTTTGTATGACTAGGGCTAGTTTGACTGCAACCATTAGATTGAGAGTATATGTCAAAAAGAGAATAACTAATACTCTTATAACATTTATGTCCAAATGTATTCTGTACTAACAATTGTCCATGAGTACAAAGTACATAAAACAGTGGTCTCTTTGCCAAAACTGGAAAGAAAATTTCAATAATGCTGAAAAAACATTTTTAGCTTTAGAAGATACTATGAAGATTCTGCTTTAAAGTCAGCACCTTAAAGCAAAGGAAAACAGCCTTCTAAGTGAGAGTTTCAGGGTCTGACAAAACACATATTTTATTACTTGGTCACAATGATTACAAGTATGTGTAAAGGAGAAATGAAGATGCATTTAAACCCAACAGTGTTTTGTGTTCCAGCATTGTGACAACAAAAACTAGTTTTGGCAAATCTACTAAAAGTGAGCTGCTGGAATGGTCTTTCCAAAGTCCTGACCCTAACCCTATCAAGAATATGTTGACTGTGCTAAAAAGTGAAGTTAGACTAGATTCCAATCTATATTCCAATCATTCAGTTCCAAAAAAACAACATTTGTAGAAATAAGTTTTATGCTATTTTGTATGTTATCTACTTATTATCTCTTGTTTTTAAAAGGTTGTTGAAGACGTTGAAAATTTGAAACATATTGAGTTGAATCCACACGGAAATGCTGAATTTGAACTTGACATGAAGCTTAAAGATCCAAACAACAAAATCTATCTCTATAAGGTAAGCTAGTGTACCTAGCTGCATAAATGTTCTGCTGTAAATACAGAAACTGTAAAAATGAGTTTGCCTAAGTGAGCTTATTGTTGCAGGATGGGAAAATGATTGATTATGGTGATGGCACAGATGATTCCTGTAAACACATTATAAAGAAAGATCGTAATAAATACAAATTTAGTATCACCAATGTTGGTCCAGAGGATGCTGGTTTATATCAAGTGGATGTTGAGGACACAAACGTGTTTTCATCAGGATTGGAGAGTAAGAAGTATATTTCATATTATTATTATTATTGCTGTTTTTAATAACACCGTTTCTACACTGTTCATTTTATCAGCTCCACTTACCATATAGAAGCACTTTGTAGTTCTACAATTACTGACTGTAGTCCATCTGTTTCTCTACATACCTTTTTAACCTGCTTTCACCCTGTTCTTCAATAGTCAGGACCCCCACAGGACCACCACAGAGCAGGTATTATTTGGGTGGTGGATCATTCTCAGCACTGCAGTGACAATGACATGGTGGTGGTGTGTTAGTGTGTGTTGTGCTGGTATGAGTGGATCAGACACAGCAACACTGCTGGAGTTTTAAATACCATGTCCACTGACTGTCCACTCTATTAGACACTCCTACCTAGTTGGTCCACCTTGTAGATGTAAAGTCAGAGATGATCGCTCATCTATTGCTGCTGTTTGAGTTGGTCATCTTCTAGACCTTCATCAGTGGTTACAGGATGCTGCTCACGGGGTTGGCTGGATATTTTTGGTTGGTGGACTATTCTCAGTCCAGCAGTGACAGTGAGGTGTTTAAAAACTCCATCAGCATTGCTGTGTCTTATCCACTCATAACAGCACAACACACCAACACACCACCACCATGTCACTGTCACAGCAGAGCTGAGAATGATCCACCACCTAAATAATACCTACTCTGTAGTGGTCTTGTGGGGGGTCCTGACCATTAAAGAACAGCATGAAAGGGGGCTAACAAAGCATGTAGAGAAACAGATGGACTACAGCCAGTAATTGTAGAACTACAAAGTGCTTCTATTATTATCTAAATTATTTTATTCACAAATGCCCTTCGCTGTAGTACTCCAAATTGTGGTCAGGTTCATTGTTGCCTGTAATTATCCTTGTGATGTGTCTAGAACTCAATTGATGTTCATATGATTTACACTACATTGTCATGACAAAAACCAAGCCATGTCCAAGGAACTGTCTGTGGATCTCCACAATCAAACTGTGTCGAGGATATGAAAATATCACTAAACAATTTCAAGTCTCTTCAACTTAAGAATTCTTAGTGACCCGTTGCATCTAATTTTTTTAGTTGGCCTAATTTAAGTTATCTAAAATGCATAATTTAAGTTCTGCTGACAACCATAGAATTTAGGACCAACAAAAAAAAAAAAAGTTGTGTCAATGAAATTCATCAAATACATCTTGTTGGTCCAACAATATATTTTAAGTTCTGCTGACAATTGTACAATTTCGGACAAACTAAAAAAATACGTTGTGTCAATGAAATTCATCAAATACATCTTGTTGGTCCAACAATATATTTTCAATTCTGTAAACTACATTTGTTTAGTCCAGTTAATTAATAATTAGTATCAAAGTACATGTAAAATATACTGAATAAGTGAGCACTGCATAGCAAATGTAAATTCTTAACAAATACATTTTATTTGCATGGATCATATAAACAATACATTTTTTTTTAACATTCAGCATTCACAAGCATCAAACAAATTACAAGTTATACATGTTATAGTGTGTAATTGAAACAATTTATATTAGAAAATGTAAGTAGAGCTTAAATGTAACTTTTAAGGTGCAAGGGCAACTACAAATTACAAGTCAACTTAGCACCTAAATGTAATTGCTAATTTTTAAGGTGGAATAAAAACCAGTTTTGATGGTTTGGTGTCTTGAAGGCATTAGTGTAGTGGGGCAGGTTGTCCATTACTACATCTTCTTCAATTACAACTGCAACATTGACTGCACTGGACAGTGATCTTGATAAAACAGCACTCTCCTTCACCACTTCAAGAATCCTTGTTTTCATGTTCTTTGTGGTCCTGTAATGCTTCTGTATACTCTGGAACACATAATAATATCAGAGCCCCATTTATGTGTAAGAAATTGCATATTAACACAAGCACTGACATGCTAATAAAATGACTGTGGTCAAGCCAGCCTCCACTTCGAAATGCTCAGTCAAATCAGCCCCCACGTTGTTTCGAAGGATGTGCATATACTAAACATTAGGGTAATAGCGTCTGGTAAAACTGATTAAAAAAAATTCACCTGAACATGACTACATCAGTTATAAATATAGAAATATATCAGTTAAAATATGTATAAATGTATCAGTTAAAATATATAAAAATATCAGTTAAAATACAGAAATATATCAGTTAAAAATATATTAATGTATCAGTTAAAAAAATATATACATATATGAGTTAAAAATAAATAAACCCATTTCTTCCTGCAAGCTGTATTAGGGATACAATTTCAAGCTTTGAAAAAAAGAGTTGGTAATAACCTGACAGCAATTCTGATGTGTCATTTCTAAATAAAGGCCTTTATATTGTCAAATTTCCATTATTTTAACTCTAGACTGTTATTAAAAAAATTCTCTAGTTTCCACAGAACAATTCCATTTCATAATGATAGTACACCATCTGTAGATGTCACTGTTTTTGATCAATAAAGTATGACAGCTTGTTAATATAAACTGAGTGACATCTACAGATGGTGTACTATCATTATGAAGTGGATTTGTTTTGAGAATTCTTTTCAATAACAGTCTAGAGTTAAAATAATGGAAATTTGACAATATAAAGGCCTTTATTTAAAAATGATACATCAGAATTGCTTGATATTAACTGAGTGACATCTACAGATGGTGTACTATCATTATGAAGTAGAATTGTTTTGTGGAAACTAGAAAATTCTTTTTAATAACAGTCTAGAGTTAAAATGGAATGATGGAAATTGAAATGTGACAATATACGTAGAGTTAAAGTAATGGAAATTTTACAATATTAAGGCCTTTATTTAGAAATGACACATCAGAATTGCTTGATATTAACTGAGTGACATCTACAGATGGTGTACTATCATTATGAAGTTTTATTGTTTAGTGGAAACTAGAAAACTCTTTTTAATAACAGTCTAGACTCTAGAGTTAACATAATGAAAATTTGACAATATAAAGGCCTTTATTTAAAAATGATACATCAGAATTGTTTGATATTAACTGAGTGACATCTACAGATGGTGTACTATCATTATCAAGTTTTATTGTTTAGTGGAAACTAGAAAATTCTTTTTAATAACAGTCTAGACTCTAGAGTTAACATAATGAAAATTTGACAATATAAAGGCCTTTATTTAAAAATGATACATCAGAATTGTTTGATATTAACTGAGTGACATCTACAGATGGTGTACTATCATTACAAAGTGAAATTGTTGTTTGGAAAGTAGATTTCTTTTAATAACAATAAAAATTAAGATTGAATTTTAGTTGACTTCAAATTTAAAGTAAAATCATAATGTCAGGTTATTAGCAACTCTTTTTTTTTAAGCTTGAAATTGTATCCCAAATACAATTAACTGATATATTAACATATTTTTTTAACTGATACATTTATATTTTTTTAACTGATATATTTATATATTTTTAACTTATATATTCATATAATTTTTACTGATACATTTATATATTTTTTAACTGGTATATTTATATATTTTTAACTGGTATATTTATATATATTTTTAGATGATATATTCAAATTTTTAACTGATATATTTATATATATATTAATTGATATATTCATATAAACTAAAGTAAGAAAGGTTTGCTTAGATTCCCCAGAGATTAACAACGCTTACTCAAATTAAATGAATTAATTAATGCTTTTCACTTACATAATGTGCTGCGTTTAGAATTTCTCCACTCGTTTCAACAACTAAAAATATCTATACACCACGGTTTGTTAACAACGTTTATAAAAGCGAAGTCACCGTTTCACACACGTATGTGGATGCAGAAGCATCTGACAGCAGCATCCAGCTGCTTTAACGTTATTTACAATACAGTAACTCAACAGGCTTCCAAAATATTTTAGTAAAATGCAGAGTAACGGTCCAAGAGTCGGTTCGCTAACAGTGTAAGAGTCGGTTCCTTAATAGACACGGCTAGTGGTGGAAAGATTCAGTAACTCTATCACTAGTTTGATACAGTGTTTTATCACAGCTTAACATACTCTGTCTATAGTTATTTAATATTCAGACCAAAGTAAAAGAGGTAGTGGTGGCATGTGGAGTTACGTTTAAAAACATATTGAAATGATGGAAACGTCCTCTGTGCAGCTTTCAGTTCAGTTTCAGTTCGTGAATAAGATGTAATGATGTTAAGATACTTACTGTTTGTTTGAAATCTCCTCATTAATATAAAATGGTTGTTTGAAAGTCCTCTTCTCTCCATAAAAACTGGCGCGAAGACGTCCCTCTGGAGCGTTTTTTTCATTGGACTTGAAATGTTGAGTGAAAACAGTTGTACTCGTTTACTGAACCTAACATTTTAAGTTGAAGAGTAAAACTACTACAGCTGACGGCACAACACATTTTTTGTTTTTGGACCAACTATTTCCATAATTCATGTTGTGCCAACATTTATTTCTACATTCTCAGAACATAACCAAACAAGGATTTTTTTACAGTGTATTATCTGAGTGTACCCAGGACCACAGTTGGGCTGTTGGACCTCCAGGCAAAAAAGCCATGGTCAGAGAAGCAAAAAAGAAGTCATTCTAAAAGAGCTCAAAAAGTCCCATGTGGAGATGGATGGATAATTTTTGCAGCACATCATGAATCAGTAAATCTATACAATTTTAACTGAAGTGTGTGCTAACTTGAATCACATTGTTTCCTTAGTTCCTGATGTTGAATTTGGTGCCGTTTTAAAGGATGCTAATGTGGTTGAAGGTCAGGACGCTGCATTTGAGTGTGTCCTATCTGCTCCTGTGAAAAAACTCAGCTGGTATTATGGTGATACCTCTATTGAGAATGACGATAAATACAACATAAAAGTGTCAGAAGACATGCTTACTCACAGTCTAGTGGTAAGGAACTGCAAACCAAAGGACAAGGGTATCTACACAGTTATTGCTGGGACCAAGATGAGCAAAGCAGCCCTATCTGTGAATGGTGGGTTTGTATACCTATATGATATAAGTTTAAAATGACTACTGTTATGTCATACTGTTATGTTTTTCTTGGGTGTTATTCATTATGTTATCCTTTTCACTGTATGTAGATGATCCAAATGCCCATAGGAAAGTCTCAAGTGGTGCAAATGATGCTAATAGGCTGCAGCAAGAGAAGGATAAGATGGCAAACAAAGGTGCATCTGAAGCAGATGGAGTTGATGGCAGTGGTGGATCCAACCTGACAGATGGGACTAGTGTAGATGGTACAAGAGGAGAAGGATGTGAGCGCAATGGTAAAGGAAATGATAGAATGGGAACACTTGGTTCAGGAGATATCTTGAGAAAAGAGGGACTGTTGGAAGATGGATCAAAAAATTCCGGGTTATCTGGAGATGGGTTAGAACAAGGTCTTGAATTAACTGGAGTTGGAAAAGGTGGAGAAGGAACAGATGGAGACAGGTTAAATGAAGATGGAAGTGGAGAAACAAAGCACAAGAAGCACATCAGAGATGGCCCGTTGGTTCCTGACACTCTAAACGGTAAGGAGATTTTGTTTTCTAATCAAGCTTGGCTATGTGTATTTTTGCTTTGAAAAGGACAACAATGATAAAGGATATTACCTCCATCACCTAAAGCTGAAATTTTTTTATGGTAATTTCAGAACCTCAAGCCTACTTTCTCAGTGGATTATCAGATACCAGTGCTAATGTTGGGAAGACTGCAGAGTTGTCCTGCACACTCAGCAGTGAGGACATTGTTGGAATTTGGTACAAAGATGGTAAAAAGGTGACTAACCTACAACCAATTTCAAAACTACACACAATCATTTGTGACTTTGTTCTTATTAGAAAATTACTTATTCATAAACATACACAAAGGTATGTTAAAAAAAAAAAAAAAAATTAGTACTTTAATACATAAAGTGTTTGTTGTGCCTCATAATGCAACATGTAACATTTAATGTGTATTTTGTTGAAGCCTAATAAAGGAGATGCATTGTAGTAACTCTCAAATAAATAATAGTATTTCTTGTATTTTCTCTTTGCATTCGGATATAGTTGGAATCTAATGATGGGATTACTATTATCAAAGATGGAGCCACTCACAAACTAATTATCAAGAATTGTCAGGAGGAAAATGCTGGGACGTATAGATTTGAAGCAAATGGACGTAAATCAGAGGCTGCATTAAGTATCGAAGGTGAAAACTATACAGTTTTAGATTTTATTTATTTCTTTAATTAGATTATTGCATATGCAATTTTGATTTTAGTTTTTTTACTTTACTCTTCTTTAGATCCACCAAATATTAGTGCTGATGCCTTGGGCAAGTTCTCAGAACCTGTGATTGTAAAAGCTGGTGAAAATGCAGTTTTCAAGCTTCCATTCTCAGGAAAGGAACCATTGAAAGTGCAGTGGTTTAAAGATGACGATGAGCTTTTGAATGGCCCAAATGTCAAAACAGAAAGTTCTTTCACTCAGAGCAGACTACTTTTAACCAAATGTCAGCGTAAAGACACTGGAGAAGTCAAAATCAAAATAAAGAATGAATTTGCCACCATCGAGGCTACATCAAAACTTATTGTGCTTGGTATGCTGATTTCACATACACATTTATGAAACATAATCAAGACAATTAATATTATAAGAAAATAATCTAACCTGTTTTATCTACATTATTATATATGACTTGTGATTTTCTAGACAAACCAACTACACCACAAGGGCCTGTAGAAGTAGTGGAAAGCTCTTTGTCTGCTATAGAATTCAAATGGAGGCCCCCGAAGGATGATGGGGGTTGTCCTATCACCAACTACAACCTGGAGCGCCAGCAGCTAGGACGTAACACCTGGACCAAAATTGGAGACATTAATGCAGAACCCACTTACAGAGATACAAACATTGACCGTGGAAGGAAGTACTGCTACAGGATCAGGGCCAAGAACTCTGAAGGCATAAGTGACATGATGGTGACTGGTGAAATTGCAGCTGGCACATTAGGTACGTATTTCTGTTCCATTTTATGTGCTTGATAAACCCTGTGAACCATAATCAAACCCATAAAATGTGTTTAAAATGTCACATTGTTTATACATAATGTGATATATTTTTGTGTAAAACATTTAATTAAAATGAATGCAATGCAAGATCTCCCAAAAGTCTAACACAGAGCCTTCAGTACATGTTGAAGATCAGTACATATTTTAATCCCATATACGCAGTGTGGTGAGATCAGATAAAAGAGGATCATTTTCTATTTAACAATGTCTTATTATTCTAGCTAACAAATGTTAGCAAGCTAGTGTGATGACGCTCCTGATCAAGCCGTCATCCCCTTCTCCTCTAAACATACTGTACACGCATGCACACACACACACACACACACACACACACACTGCTAAAGCGAAAATGACTTTTTTCCGACAAATGATGTGCTTATCTGAACGGAGCGCTTTGAGCGGGTATAATAACGGATGTAATGAACAGACTGAAGCGAACTGGTAAAAAAATTAAGTATACATACTCGTCATCGGTGTCCCGCATTTGCCGCGCACATATACTGATCAACCATATCAACCTTATCAGCTCCACTTACCATACAGAAGCACTTTGAAGTTCTACAATTACTGACTGTAGTCCATCTGTTTCTCTACATACTATTTTTAACCTGCTTTCACCCTGTTCTTTAATGGTCAGGACCCCCACAGAACCACCACAGAGTAGGTTTTATTTAGGTAGTGGATGATTCTCAGCACTGCATTGACACTGACATGGTGGTGGTGTGTTAGTGTGTGTTGTTCTGGTATGAGTGGATCAGACACAGCAGCGCTGCTAAAGTTTTTAAATACTGTGTCCACTCACTGTCCACTCTATTAGACACTCCTACCTAGTTGGTCCACCTTGTAGATGTAAAGTCAGAGACGATCGCTCATCTATTACTGCTGTTTGAGTTGGTCATCTTTTAGACCTTCATCAGTGGTCACAGGACGCTGCCTACAGGGCGCTGTTGGCTGGATATATTTTTGGTTGGTGGACTATTCTCAGTCCAGCAGTGACAGTGAGGTGTTTAAAAACTCCATCAGCACTGCACAGTGTGTCTTATCCACTCATACCAGCACAACACACACTAACACACCACCACCATGTCAGTGTCACTGCAGTGCTGAGAATGACCCACCACCCAAATAATATTCTGTAGTGGTCCTGGGAGAGTCCTGACCATTGAAAAACAGCATGAAAGGGGGCTAACAAAGCATGCAGAGAAACAGATGGACTACAGTCAGTACAAAGTGCTTCTATATGGTAAGTGGAGCTGATAAAATGGACAGTGTGTGTAGAAACAAGGAGGTGGTTTTAATGTTATGGCGGATCGGTGTACGCTTTTAAGCGAGCGGCAAACAGTGGCAAACAGCAACGGCCAACAGTTGAGTTGAGTTGAGTTATAGAGTGAGAGAGACACTGATTCTGAGACGAGCGGACTGCCTTTGTGAATCGGAGTCGTTTGATTCAGGTCCAACTCGGTCCTAGCATATGGATATTTTTTTTTGTTTTTAAATTGTAAATTGGCTGATATGAGCCATGTATCATTTTTGTACAGTTTGTAAATAGTTGTAAATAGTTTTCACCTTGTTGGATCACTAAAACGCACTTTGCACTTGGGCCCTTATCTCATCGACCTGGGTTTTTTCTCGTTCCTTCTCTTGACCCCTATGACCACACAATTTAACATCAGCCTAGTGGCCAGCACACACTAGTTTTACTTAGCAGCAGCGGGGTCACGCTTACCCTAGCTTTCCATTATTTGTCTCAAAGCTACACATACTGTAGTTCTGTAAGTTACCGCATGTCAAGGTCCTGTATGAAAAATAAGGTAAAAGTAAACCATATTCATTACAACGAGAGCTTATGTTTAAGCTAACATGCTAATGTTAACCATAAAGCTTGCTATATTTGGCTATAATTTAATTTTACAACACAAGCACAGTAACATTACAAAATTGGTAACTTGTTGGTGATGCTCAAACAGACAAATGACTGTTGTAGAGTTTAGCTATTCTGGTTTTAAGGTTATTTTTACATTTACATTTTCAGCATTTAGCAGACGCTTTTATCCAAAGCGACTTACACAACGAGTAATTGAGGGTTAAGGGCCTTGCTCAGGGACCCAACAGTGGCATCTTGGTGGTGGCAAGGCTTGAACCGGCAACCTTCTGTTTACTAGTCCAGTACCTTAACCACTGAGCTATCACTGGCCCATTTTTCATCCATTTATTTTGCATGCTAACTTATTATCTGAATCAACATGTTTTCAAATGTATCTGTTTGAGTATGAACAGATACTAGGCTTAGTGACGTATGTTTTAGACAAATGTATGTTTTAGATATACACAAGCACATTCATTTCAGTGTGTAATTAATTTAACAGTGTAATTGTATATTAATTTTAAAAAATGAGGTGACTCGTCTTGTGTATTAGCTATTTAGATCTAATTGATGGTCAGCAGTTTCACACACACACTGTATTTGTTTGCAGCATTTCCTGGTCAGCCTGCATGTCCAAAAGTGATCAGTGCTTTTAAGGACTGCATTAACTTGTCATGGATCGCGCCACCAAACACTGGAGGGGGCAGTATTATAGGCTATAACCTGGAGAAACGCAAAAAGGGAAGCAACCTCTGGAGTCAAGTGAACCCTAAAGATGAACCAATTCGAGGTTTCTGAACATGTTTTATTTGCTTATTTTATGCATATGTATTTGATATTAAATATTATTGATACTAAATTTATTTTTATATTGTCATCAGAGAAGAAGTATGCAGTGAAGGATGTGATGGAGGGGGGCGAGTATGAATTCAGAGTGATTGCAATCAATGCATGTGGTCCTGGAGAACCAAGTGCTCCTTCTGACTCTGTATTTGCAAGAGACCCCCAAAGTAAGAAGGATTAAACTACTGACTTTATCAGACTCATTAGATACATGTATTATTTCTTTCTCAGATGGCTTATTAAATTAATTTTGTAAGTGCAGAGCCTCCTGGACTTGTCAAAGATCTCAAGCCAACCGGCTCCAGCTACACCAGTCTGTGCCTCGCCTGGACTAAACCAAATGTTATAAAAGGAATTGAAGATGAAGCAAAAGGGTACTTTGTGGAAATCCGGCCTGTAGACCAACTGGACTGGAGCCGCTGTAATACAAACGCTACTATCAAGACTTCCTTTACTGTAGCAGGTCTGAAGTCTTTGGCTAAGTACTGGGTAAGAGTAATTGCAACCAATGAAGGAGGAGAGGGACTTCCTCAAGCATTTGACAAATATGTTATTGCCATGCCTCCACCTGGTAAGTGTTTAACGTTCTTAGTTTTAGTTTTGTCATCTGTAAGAACTGCACTTTAATTTCATATTTTTTCTTTACAGTGAAACCAAAATTCACTGACAGGAAGATGAAAAATTTTATGGTTGTGAAAGCTGGAGATACCGTCCGTGTTAGTATACGCTTTGAGGTACTGTACTTTACTTTAGTGCAAAAGTTTACATTCCCCATGGGTTATAAATTGGAAAAAATCCCATTAATTCTACAATCAATTTACAATTAATATTATAAAATAATACAAATAAAACCTTAATAATAATTAAGTTTTACCAAGACACTTTTGGTCTTCATACCTGATCTGAAAGAGGAACAGCAGAGTTTTTAAAACTCATTTATTTATTATGTGTAAGGCCCTACTAAATTCTCGAGAAAATGTGCTTAATTTCACGAACCTCATTTTTCAAAAATCTCAGATTTCACTGATTTTTAAAGAAAATTTCACGGCATTTCACGGCAGTCATTAAATTACACTCACAAATTAAATGATAGAATAAATGGAAGTGACAATACACAACATAGCCTACCTTAACGGTGTATGTAAACCTAGAACATGCAGTGACGGTGCGAGGCTTCATGTGTCTCAAAGACAAAAATTCGCTGCTTTGCATTTCATTTTAACTAACCGGTTGCTTATTGAATTGCCGTAGTATTCCTAGGATCGCCTCTTGTGCAAATTATCCAGTAAACGTGAGGCAGTTGAATTCTACCAAATGAAAAATGTTAAATCGCTAAACACATTGCAAATTGCTTATAATATGGAACAAGGCTCACGGTCTGTGACATGGTTTTCATGGCCGTGAATTATGTAGGGCTTTAATTATATGTCTTTGAGTATTAATGCTACTAATATCCCACTTCAATATTATCCATAGGCCATTGCTCCTGACCCACACCAATCAATAAAGCAAATTACTTATTATTACTAATTAAGCAAGTCTACAGGTGTCCTTCCTGTAGCTATTTACAGTCTTTTGGTAGTTTATTGGGGTTTCTATAGGCAGGCATAGCCACTTTTATAGGTTGGATGAAGGTTAAACATAAATGAAGTCTTTAGAAATCAGCAGAGAAAATTATCTGCACACTCTAAAACTGTATGGTTTTTTATTGATGTACTAAAATACAACTAATAGGATGCATACAGTTGCTTACATTTCAGCCAACAAGAGGTCTATATTCCAAAAAAGTTACATATTTAAATGCAGCTTTAAATATGACAGATAGCCTCTGCATATACTGGTCAATAATACAATGTTAGATCTGTGAGGAGGGTAAGCGCTATCACTACAGAGAGAATCCAAACATAGCTCAGAGGATTTCTAGCAAAGGGTTTTGTTTTAAAGGTACCCAAATCTTTGCATTTTTGTACAGCCTATGTAGGTTTAGATGCTATTTACTAATCCAAGATTAATTAATATATGTAATATATGCATGGTTATATAATATTATATATATGTATTATATTATATATAATATATAATATTTTTATAATGTAGCATACAAAATTATTGTATTATTTTATTTTATGATTTAAATACTGAAGTACTAACCTTAACCCCGTTTTCATCCACAGGCTTCCCCTTGGCCAGACATCACTTGGTTAAAGGATGGTGTGCCTGTGTCCAAACATGTGACAGTTACTAATTCAGATAAAGGCTCCCAGCTACTGATTCCAACATCTGAACGATCTGACAGTGGCCTATACACCATCATTGTTAAGAATTTAGTGGGCCAGGACACCTTCAGTGTAGAAATTAGAGTCACTGGTAATTGTTTTGGCTAATTTTGGTGTTCTGGACATTTTCTTTTGACCCATGTGTAAATAATTACTTTGTCATATTTATGAAATATATAATTGTACATTTTTCAGATAATCCAAAGCCCCCAGGACCGGTGGAGCTTGAGCAAAATGTAAGAGATACAGTAACTCTCAGCTGGATTCCATCTCCTGATGAGAAACTAGATGACCGTCTTCACTATATGGTGATGAAACGGGACTCTGTGAAGCAAACCTGGAGGACAGTAGCAGACAACCTCTTTAATTATAAATTTACCATTAACATCATACAAGGCCGAGAGTATAACTTCCGTGTATTTGCTAAGAACGATATGGGGCTGTCGGAACCATCAGTGTCTCCAACATGGGGAACTGTTAAAAAGAAAGGTTTGAACTCATATTGCTATTTTAGATATCTTTTACCAGTGTTTATAAAATATCTAATGTGGATATAATTACAGGGCCAGTTTTTAATCATTCATATGCTAGCTGGCCATTTTTAATTAAAACAATGTTTTTAGAGAGAATCAGTGCTGTAACACAGAGTAAAACATTGTATTTACAGTGCAGAACATCTTAAAGGACACAAATCTGCTTTAAGTTCAGGAATTCAATCAATTTAACTAACCACTTAGTCATGTTAGGGTTGCAGTGGGTCTGTCTTCATCTGGAGACCAGGCAGGAACACACCTTGGACCTGGTGTCAGTCCATCAGAGGAAGAGACCACACACTCACAGTTTAAAGCTAAACTAAACTAAATCATTGTTTGCATGTGTTTAGAAACTAGGAGGAAATCAAAGTACCAAAGGGAGAAACCATGGGCCACTGTTCCACCCAACCAGAAAATGCCTTGATTTAAGGATTTGACAGTGTATTTTATATTGTGTAACTATTAGCTAAAAGTATGACTGTGCTTACTATTCAAGATCAGTGGTTACATCTAAAAATACTCGATACAACCAAACGTATGTGGACATCTCTCATAATTATTGAGTTCAGGTGTTGCAGACACAATTACTGTTAATAGAGTGTATAAATTTGGCATTTGGTGTGGAGATACTCCAGTGCCCTTCCACTGAGCCCTGACCTCAAACCTACTGAACTGGAGGGATAGGACTGGAAGGTTGATTATTTCTGTCTAACCTTAAAAATGCTCTTTTACTGACTGAGGATAACAATCTTGTAACAAGCCTTCCTAGGCTGTTAGAGCTACAAGGTCTATGTTAATGGACATGGTTTTGGAATGGGATATCTAACCACAAGCAAACAGTCAGATGCCCACATACTTTTGACAATACAGTGTCAGTGCTTTACCATCATGAACAGAAAAACAATGCATTGACAATTTGTATACAATAAATACTAAATTCTATTCTTATTTCTTTAGGGATGATTGAGGTAAACAGGTCAGAATCTAAGAACTTGGACTTCCAGTCAGCCCCCAGATTTACTGTGCCTCTAAAGCTGCACACAGCTCCAAAAGGCTATGAGTGCTACATGAGCTGTGCTGTGAGAGGCAATCCGGCCCCTCACATTACCTGGTACCACAACAATGTCAGTCTCAACACAGACACCAACTACTACATCTCCAACACCTGTGGTGTCTGCTCATTGTTAATTCTGATGGTTGGACCCAAAAACACAGGAGAGTACAAAGTTGTAGCAGAGAACCCTCTGGGCCAGGCTGAATCATCCACGAATTTCACAGTAAGAGGTGTGTTTCTGAATTGGTATATTATTAATATACCATATTAGTATGGTATAATATGTTCTCTAAAACCTCAAACTAGTGTAAATATCAAGCTTTGTGTCATTCACACAAAAATTTACCGGGTTCAAGCTTTACACAATTGCACAATACGATACAGACAGTGTGATTTCTAACAGTCACACATACAATTCATCTGGATACATTTAACATGCTTTTGATTATTAACAGGCACATCTTTACACTGTTTATTAAATCCTTCCAGTCGTTATTAACCCAGTGGTCACACTTTATGTAATATAAATTCTAAAAGTATTTTTAATCAAATTTTATTACTGTAATTATTTTACTAAAATAAAAAAATATGTTTTATTATATACTAACTGTCTTTTTTTGTACAGAATAAAAGAGTTCAAACCAGAAGATTCCTGCAAACAAGACAAAGAACGCTTTAACTGGATTAAAGCAAGCATATTTTTCTGTTCTACATCAACTGAGACAGAACAGCTTACATTTTATGTGTTGTGAAAATGATGGTGAAAATCAGTCATTCTTGGAGTAAGCCAAACAATGATAAAACAGTTATGCGTAGTGGTAGTACTTCAAATAAAGTATGAACTAAATTTCATTATTTGTCATTTTCTTGAACGTCATAGAACGGATATATACAGTACATACAGTGTATTAAGAAAGTATTGAGACCACTTCATATTTAGAACAAGTGTGTAGGCCTATTTACTTTTAATGGATATAATTGACAATTGGGTGCTTGGACTACATTTACATGTATGCATTAAGCAGACGCTTAGCCTTTTATCCAAAGTGTGACTGAATACAAGGCAAGCAATGAAGGGTTAGGGCCTAAGGGCCAAACAGTGGCAACATGGTGATGGTGGGGCTTGAATCAGCAACCTTCATATTACTAGGCCAGTACCTCAAAAATCAAATCGAGGTTTATTTGTCACATACATAGTCATACACAGTACAACTGGCAGTGAAATGCTTTTGTGACTGCTCAGCCACAGTTACAAAGTAGTCAAAATATATATTTATACAAAAAATATAGAAATGTTTTTAAAATGTAAAAAGTGTAGAAAAATTAAAAATATAATTAAAAAAATAGAAGCTATTTAAAGTGAACAAGTGTGTAAAAGTGACAAAGTAGTGCAGAAACTGCAACATAATGATATAGATGTGATTACTATACACAGATACAATCTATATACATACAGGGCAGTTGTAGCCTAGCGGTTAAGGCACTGGACCAGTAATCAGAAGGTTGCTGGTTCAAGCCCCACCACTGCCAGGTTGCCACTGTTGGGCCCTTGAGCAAGGCCCTTAACCCTCAATTGCTTAGATTGTATGCTGTCACAGTACTGTAAGTGGATAAAGCGTCTGCTAAATGCTGAAAATGTAAATACACACACACATTATATATATATATAATAACACTGACGCTCGCCTACAAAGCCAAAAATGGACCAGCCCCAAGCTACCTTCGTGGCCTAATCAAACCACGCTCTGTACCACGCAACCTCCGAGCCTCTAGTCTTGCTCGACTTGAGCCCCCATCCAGGACTAAAGGAAGACAAGCATCAAGGCTGTTCTCTGTTCTAGCGCCGAAGTGGTGGAATGAACTTCCTCTGTCTGTCCGAACATCTGAGTCTCTTGCTGTCTTTAAAAAACGATTAAAAACCCACCTTTTTACTAAACACTTAGGCTGACTGTACTTATTTACTAACATTTTGTTCCATTCTTTTCCATTAAAAAAATAAAATAAAATAAAATATATATATACGATTGTATAAGTTGTGTAAATTAGTCCTGAAGCTAGTCCAATACCTAGCTTTACAGCATTTACGGCTGTGTCCCAATCCACATAGTTCAGTACTAAATACCTGATAAATTAGTACACAGCCTTTAGCGTCGGTACTAATTTTAGTACTTGTTTAAGCCACACGTTGTCAGAGATGGGACATAAATACTACTCGCATGTACATCTGAGTGATGCCTAAATGTCCATGTGTAATAGCATTCTTTACCATTGTATTTATTTTATATATTTATTCACATTTGTCATTAGACTAGAATCTATTATAGTCCAATAGTTTTGAGTTGCTCGCATCTAAACAGCGCGCGCTGTGTCCCGCCCCTTTTCACCCACCGCGCGCACAACAGGAGCTTCAGCGTCACCCGAACCCTACAATAAACCTAGTACAGAGACCCCCGAGCTTTAGCTAACAGTGACTGACTGAGTGTTAAGCTGTGAGGAAACTTTTACCAGAACACACGGGGTAAAAACAGTGTTCAGTATCGGGTCTCTGGCTGTTACCTGTAGCTTTGTGAAGGAGTGCCATGGCGAGGCGCAGAGGAAAGAGCAGCAGCAGCAACAACAAGCCGAAGGATAGCTGGTTACCACAGGAGTCTTCACCAGGACCGTCGAGCGGATTTAACGAGTATATTCTGCCCGGTGTTCTGTTTGTTATCATCACTATCGGCGGTTCTGGACTCACCTGGGTCTACAGTGAACAACAGCAAACTATCGACAGTTTATCCGAAACACTCACTTATATACAGACGAGATTAAACAAGCTGCAGCAGCAGTTCGGAGACCCTAACGCACAGGTGGGCTTCCAGGAACAGAAGAGTCAGATTTAAAATAAATAAATAAAGATTTAAAAAAATAAATAAAGTCTAGCATACAGTAAAACTACAAATTTTACAATAAAGCTTCAGACAGGTTTCTTAAAGTAAGTGAAAAGTTTTAAAACGTTTTATATAAGTTTTATATAAGCATTGATTTTAATGTATTCTAATTTTAGAATTGTAAAATTTCATATTTAGACTAAATAATCTCAACTCAGAAAATGTTAGGTGGCTCAACCACTGGGGTCATTCCAGCTGACTTTGTAATTTAAACCAGCCTGACCATGTCTCAGAAATGACAATAATATTAAGTCAAGTCAAGTCAGGTCAACTTTATTTATATAGCGCTTTTTACAACAGACATTGTCTCAAAGCAACTTTACAAATGTTATTATGGTAATAAAAGTGCAACAATCCATGTCACTGCACCCTTGACGCTGTTTAGCATTGGTTAGGTGTACTGTTTTAAATAACCCGGTTGGGTGGCACGAGTTACTACTGTTCCTGTCATGAATGTGACCTCACAGCAAGAAGGTCCTGGGTTTGATCCCCACGTGGGTTAACTCCGGGTGCTCCGGTTTCCTCCCACAGTCCAAAGACATGCAAGTGAGGTGAATTGGAGACACTAAATTGTCCAGGACTGTGTTTGATATAACCTTGTGAACTGATGAATCTTGTGTAATGAGTTACTACTGTTCCTGTCATGAATGTAACCAAAGTGTAAAACACGACGTTAAAATCCTAATAAACAAACAAACAAACACATAACCCAGTTAATAAAAAAGGATACAAAAAATGACAATATATTCACCGTCTTGATTTTAAAGGTTTAAATCTGAAATTAATGGCAAGCTATTCATTTTTATTAACACATCATCCTGCTAAGAGTTGTGGTGGTTTCTGAGCCTGTCCAGAAAACACTGGGCACAAGGGTCTTATCCTGGACATAGAGGCAATCGATCATATGGCACAACTCACTCAACTAATTATCTAAGACTCTTGGAGATTGTACCAAATCCCACCAGACAGTAACTAGAGACTAGAATTAAACCCAAATCCCTACGGCTGTGTAGCTGTGTGCCACACATGTTGATTGATTTGATGTCATAAACTTTTACATGAAGAAATTCTTGTAGAATAATGTGATGTATGTTAAAAGGAAATGCCATCTAAACAGTGAAATGCATGGTATGTTAATCACTCTAATTAAAGTTTATTATTAGATTCTTGACCTTATGTCCTAATGCCATGCGCCGTCTGAACATAATCTTTCCATTTTTACAATATCACACAATACACAGCTTTATATATCATGAAAGAATTGGAACAATTGTTTCTACAATTGAAACTAATCTCTAGGAATAAATACCTTATAGACACCTGCAAAACCATACTACAACCTAAACTGGCTTAGTGGTTGGGGTCCTGGGCTAGTAATTTGAAGCCTGTTGGTTCAAGCCCAACCACTGTCAAGTTGTCATTGTAACCCTGAACAAGGTCTTTCACTCTAAATTACTTGCATTGCATGAAACTTGCTTTGTATACAGTTGTCTGCTGAATTCTGTAATGTGCATCAACAGTACAGTTTTAAGCAACTAAATAATCAAACTCTGATCAAAAACCGATTTAGTGGTGCGTATGGACTGATATAACGACATTAAACATTTATTTTATAATAAGATTGCACTTCCTTCAGCACAAGCTGTGCTCATGAGTAATTTGCTCATGGCTTTTAACTGAGCTATGAAATGCAGCACCCAGTCTATTAATACCTACACTAGGTCCATGCAGCATGGTTTCCTATTTCTTTGTACAACACTGTTCCCAACTGTGTCAATGTTTGCATAGTGACCCAGATTATTTAGTCATTTTATGGGTAAAATACAGGGCTCCAACTTAAATGTTTGGCACAAAATTAATTTAGTGGACAAAATTGAGACAGGCAAAGATTAATCATGAAGCATGTATTCAAAGTCACCCACCATAATGTCTTTAGATTTTGTACCTGTACAAAATTGTAATTGTGACAAGGTATATGTTTAAATCAATTATTATGTAGGGGAAATGTATTTAGACATGGATTTAACCCTGGATTGCTTGCATTGTATTTGGCCACAATTGTATGTTGATGTAAGTGTACATTTAATTCAGATGTCAGGCATTTAGAAGCTTGTACGGGGCGGCACGGTGGCTAAGTGGGTAGCACTGTCACCTCACAGCAAGAAGGTCCTGGGTTTGATCCCTGGTCTGGGTCCTTTCTGTGTGAAGTTTGCATGTTCGCCCCGTGTCCGCGTGGGTTTCCTCCGGGTGCTCCGGTTTCCTCCCACAGTCCAAAGACATGCAAGTGAGGTGAATTGGAGACACTAAATTGTCCATGACTGTGTTCGATATAACCTTGTGAACTGATGAGTCTTGTGTAATGAGTAACTACCGTTCCTGTCATGAATGTAACCAAAGTGTAAAACATGACGGTACAATCCTAATAAACAAACAAACAAACAGAAGCTTGTACGTTGCTGAAAATCTGTTAAAGAATGACTCCTCTTACTACATTACTTTTTACAAATCTGAGTACAGCATTGCAATGTTATTTGCAGTACACTGTCTGAAAGCATCTGCACTCATTGTTTTTTTGCTAATTTATTTAGGCTTTTTTTATCACCTATCTGTATGTAACTAGTTTACATTTTTCAGTACATGCTTGATAATACTTGTTTTCTCTTCCCAGCTTGCCAGTGTAGGTGGTTTTGAGGAGCGCCTTTTGGCTCTGGAGGAGGCCTATGCCAGCGCGCAAAGACAAGTTGAACTTGCCTTAGCCACATCAGAACAAATGAGGTCCAAAGACCTTCACAGCAAAGTCTGGTCCCTGCAAACCGAGATGAACTCCAGACTGGCCGAGCTCCAGCAGAATTCCATTTCCATCGCTGCTCTGAATGCTGTCATCAAGAACAAAAGTATTGAGCTAGAGTTTCTCAAACAGAACGTAAACGCCATGCTGACTGCTAACTCCGAGCTTGGTTTTAGGATTTCTGGCTTTACGGACACACTTTCAGTCACCAAGTCACGTTTGGATGAAGAAATCTCTGTTGTGGAAGGTCTGATGTCTCAGCTGAAGGGTCAGAAGAGGGAAATCAGAGAAATGAAAGAATTAATCACCAGTAACCAAAAGGCTTTCGCTACAAATACACAGGAACTTATGGATATCAAGTGAGCAGTGGCTGTTAGTTTTACTGGTTGTGATTGAACTTCTTAATTAAAAACATTTTATAATGTGATTAAATTAATGAGAAGTATACAGATGCAAAAACAAGAAGCATTTAAAATTATCTGGATTACTGTCACAAAGATGTGGTCTGATCTTCATCCAAGTTTAATAATAGACATGCTAGATCTACCTATAGTGATTCATCCTTCACAGCCTAGTCTAAAAAAATGAACACTTGTATTTAATAACGGGTGAATATACTTCGGCAGCTGTAATGTTTCTGGTTACAATAATAATTTTCATTTGTTGTTTTTTATCGCTTTATCCAGGTCAGGGTCTCGGCAGGTGCAATTTCACCCTGAAACAAAGTGCAGGGCAGGAGTACTCTGGACATGACACCAATCCATTGCAGGGCTATCTGTTAAGTGACAAAGCCAAGCGTGTCTGTGTAGAAGCCCGTGTTGGCTGATAGCACCACTGAGATTTGTACAAAGGACCACGGGCCATGTAATAGACCAGCGCTACAGTGACCATTAGAATTTTTTCCACTCTGGAATTTCTTGCATGAGCAGCCTGAAATTTTATCTGAAATTTGGTCGTTTCAGTGCATCATTATTGTGATGTTAAATCACAAGAAAACCATCTTGCTGTGTGGCAACCGCAGAACCAGCTGTGCCAACGTGCTGCCCACTTCAGCCTGGACTGTGAATAAATAAATAATGTGTTAAGAATGGTGTCTAGATGAAGGTCAGACCTTGTGTTATAAATAATTAGGAAATAATTGAGGTAAATACAAAGAGTTCAGACACCTTATTCTAACAGTATCTTTTCCTGTTTCAGGGACCTGCTAGAATTGGAGCAAGCTAAGAGGACACAGGCTCTTAGGAATCAGCTGAAGTCTCTGCATATGAGTCTGAAAGATTCACAGAATGGAATAGGTAGTGCTCATCTCAAAGCCCAGCTGGAAGAACTTCAAACCGAGGTAAAGGCCGAGCTGTCAAATCTAAGCATAAACAAAAATATTTATTAAAATGTATGGAGTTAATTATTACCTAGTGTATTGTTCGAAGCATGTCCTGTATTATTAAACAATATGGGTTTAGTCAATGTAGTTTGGTTTAAATTTTAAACTTAAAAAATGCTTTAGAGAGCGATCCCAAACAAACTCTCACTCACTGGAGTCTGCTGGAGCCTATCCCAGCTTTTCAATGGGCACAAGGCATACAGTAACACTGGAACGGGCGCCAGTCCATCGTAGGGCAGACACACACACACCCATTCACCTATAGGGCAATTTAATGTTTCCAATTAACCTGACTGCATGTTTTTAGACCCGGAGAAAACCCACGCAGACACGGGGAGAACATGCAAACTCTGCACAGAAAGGACCCGGACCGCTCTGCCTGGGGATTGAACCCAGGACGTTCTTGCTGTGAGGTGACAGTGCTACCCACCGAGCCACCGTGCCGTCCCCCAAACAAACTTGATTGGTCAATTCTACTATGGTGATTTTGTGACATGTGCTGTCATTAAGAAAGCTTTTTTAATAAGTACGTTAACTGTAAAAATTGCTGCCATGAACACCAATCACCTACATGAGCATCTAAAGGCAGGAGCAGGAGCCAAACTTCAAGTCAAGGCATAATACCTATTATGTCAAGGTTAGTGATATAATAATGGTTACAGGATCTCAGTTTAAGCATTGTTGACTTGATCTCTGATTGTAAGTTAAGTGAGGTGTTTCCAGGGGCAGTGGTAGATTCTACTAGACTAGTAATCAAAAGGTTGTAGGTTCAAGCCCCACCACTGCCACTTGTTGGGACCCTGAACAGACCCTAAATTGCTTCCAAAGTATTCAGTTAAAATTGTAAGTCTCTGATTAATGCCATAAATGGGATGGCAGGAAGGTCCTGGGTGTGATACCCTTTCTGTGTGGAGTTTGCATGCTCTCCACATGTCTGCGTGGGTTTCCTCCCACAGTCCAAAGACATGCAAGTGAGGTAAATTGGAGATACATGTCCATGACTGTGTTTGACATTCAACTTGAATTGATGAATACTGTGTAACCAGTAACTACCTGTTCTGTCATGACATAACCAATGTGAGTAAAATATGATTTTGTTTTCAGATTGTGCCTGAAGCTCCACCGCCCAGCAGTATAGAAGTTAAGGTTCAGGTAGAGGATCACTTAACAACAGCAGATGACAAGGAAGAAGCACCTGAAAAGACCACGGATCATACTGAAGAACAAGAATTCGCTGAAGAGCCAAAACAGTATAAAGAATTTGCGAAGGCAGAAGAAATTACTGAGAAACCTACAAAAAGAGATGAGGAGGAAAGTACTGGGGAACGTGAAGCTGTTCCAGAATATGTCAAAGTAAATGAGCAACCTGTAGAGGAGCCTGTGACCGAAAAAATACAAGAAGAAAGTACTGAAGATGGAGCCACAGAGAAAGTGGACAGTACTGAGGAACATGGAGAAACGGGGGGGGAAGAGAGTACTGAGGAACCTGGAGCAACAGAGGAAGAAGACAATGCTGAGAGACATGGAGAAACTGAGGAAGAGGAAAGAACTGAGAAACATAGAGCAACAGGGGAAGAAGACAATGCTGAGAAACATGGAGAAACAGAGGGAGAAGAAAGTTCTGAGGAACCTGAAGCAACAGAGGAGGAAGAAGGTACTGAGAAACATGGAGAAACAGAAGACAAAAGTACTGAGAAACATGGAGCAACAGAGGAACAAAGTACTGAGGAAGATGGAGAAACAGAGGAAGAAGGTACTGAGAAACATGAAGCATTAGAGGAAGAAAGTACTGAGAAACACGGAGCAACAATGGAAGAAAGTACTGAGAAACACGGAGCAACAAAGGAAGAAAGTACTGAGAAACATGAAGCAACAGAGGAAGAAAGTACTGAGAAACATGAAGCATTAGAGGAAGAAAGTACTGAGGAACCTGGAGCAACAGAGGAAGAAAGTACTGAGAAACACGGATCAACAGAGGAAGAAAGTACTGAGAAACATGAAGCAACAGAGGAAGAAAGTACTGAGAAACAGGGAGATACAGAGGAAGAAAGTACTGAGAAACATGGAGATACAGAGGAAGCAAGTACTGAGAAACAGGGAGATACAGAGAAAGAAAGTACTGAGAAACATGGAGATACAGAGGAAGCAAGTACTGAGAAACATGGAGATACAGAGGAAGCAAGTACTGAGAAACATGGAGATACAGAGGAAGCAAGTACTGAGAAACATGGAGATACAGAGGAAGCAAGTACTGAGAAACATGGAGATACAGAGAAAGAAAGTACTGAGAAACAGGGAGATACAGAGAAAGAAAGTACTGAGAAACATGGAGATACAGAGGAAGCAAGTACTGAGAAACAGGGAGATACAGAGGAAGAAAGTACTGAGAAACAGGGAGATACAGAGGAAGAAAGTACTGAGAAACAGGGAGATACAGAGGAAGAAAGTACTGAGAAACATGGAGATACAGAGGAAGCAAGTACTGAGAAACAGGGAGATACAGAGGAAGAAAGTACTGAGAAACATGGAGATACAGAGGAAGAAAGTACTGAGAAACAGGGAGATACAGAGAAAGAAAGTACTGAGAAACATGGAGATACAGAGGAAGAAAGTACTGAGAAACATGGAGATACAGAGGAAGAAAGTACTGAGAAACATGGAGATACAGAGGAAGAAAGTACTGAGAAACATGGAGATACAGAGGTAGAAAGTACTGAGAAACATGGAGATACAGAGGAAGCAAGTACTGAGAAACATGGAGATACAGAGGAAGCAAGTACTGAGAAACAGGGAGATACAGAGGAAGAAAGTACTGAGAAACATGGAACAGCGGACAAAGAAATCACAAAGGAACTTGAAGTAGGAGAGGAAAAAGAAGCTGTTAAGAAGCACAAATCCAAAAGAGAAAAAGAAGTTTCTAAGAAACACAGAGCAAAGGAGAATGATGAAATTGTCAAGGAACTAAGCGCAAGAGGGGGGAAAAGTACTGAGGAACATGAAGCTGTTCCAGAACATGTCAGTGAGAATCCTGTTGAAGAGCAAGTGTCCAAGACAATGCAGACTTCTTCAGAGGAGACTGATGATGCCTCAGGTAACACATTGGAGGAGGATGCTCAGAAACAAAAAGAGGCGGATGATTCAGGCATTTCCAATCTTGAAACCAGAGATGCTGTGGAAGAGCAAGCTGAATTGTCAGAAGACAGTCAGATATCTTTAGAACATTCGAACATTGCATCTACTGGAACAGTTGATGCTGAGAAGCAACTGAAACCTATTACAGATAAAATTCTAACTCCTTCATCGGAAGCACACCCGGTCACAGATGAACAGGAGGAGGCGATTACTGAGGAACAAGTAAAAGAGAACGTTGCAGAAGACATCCAAAGTCAGTCAGATGAGATTTCCACTGAGGAAAAAGAATCAGAGGAAAAGGGTGATGCAGATCAAGAATCAATGTCTGGTGAGAAGGAGATTTAGAATCCAGCAGATGAGACAGACCCCATCACACATGAGAACTGAGGGGGGAAATGTACATTTATTGAGGCTAAGACTAAAGCAATGGAGGATTTTATAGAGACGTATTATAGATACTGAAGAACCTGGAATGGAGTTTATGATAACTGCGTGTATCAGACGATTTCTCAGATGTAGAGCTGTGATTCTTTAAAGAAGTGCATGATGTGTACTGGTTTCTGTGTTCTTTACGTGCCTCTGAGTTTCATCTGAAACATTTTTGATAAACATTGCAGTTTGAGATTTATTCTACAGTTCTTCAGTCTTACTTTTGTATGATTTTTAAGTTTTTTGGGGTGTTTAAAATCAACAATATTAAAACAGAAAATGCCAGCTGATTTAGTATCACGTTTCTAATAAGGAATGCATCTTTGAATTTGCACATTTGTGGGTTTGCTTTCTGCTTTCTGTTGCCTTTATGTCAATCACAACTGTGTAATGCTTCAGGTAGGCCTAGTGAAAACACACCTTGTGACACATTAAAAATAGATTTTTCCAGGATATTCTATTTAAAAAATCTCTCCAAACATTAATTTTTTCATATTATTATTTTTGCGTTTTAAAAATTCAAACTGTTATTTATTTAAATACTAGGTACTTACTAAAGTGGCATACATTTTACTGTAGTACCATATAAAGCAGTGGTTCTCGACCAGGGGCCAAAGTGAGCCCAAAAGGGGGTCCCATTGCGTTTTTTTTGAAAGAGTAAAAAAAAATAATCACATGTGATTAATATATTTTAAACTACCCATTATCTAAGTTGGGTCTTTGAGAATGGACACATACAGTGTATCACAAAAGTGAGTACACCCCTCACATTTCTGCAAATATTTTATTATATATTTTCATGGGACAACACTATAGACATGAAACTTGGATATAACTTAGAGTAGTCAGTGTACAACTTGTATAGCAGTGTAGATTTACTGTCTTCTGAAAATAACTCAACACACAGCCATTAATGTCTAAATGGCTGGCAACATAAGTGAGTACACCCCACAGTGAACATGTCCAAATTGTTCCCAAAGTGTAAATATTTTGTGTGACCACCATTATTATCACTGCTTTAACCCTCCTGGGCATGGAATTCACCAGAGCTGCACAGGTTGCTACTGGAATTCTCTTCCACTCCTCCATGATGACATCACGGAGCTGGTGGATGTTAGACACCTTGAACTCTTCCACCTTACACTTGAGGATGCGCCACAGGTGCTCAATTGGGTTTAGTCCATCACCTTTACCTTCAGCTTCCTCAGCAAGGCAGTTGTCATCTTGGAGGTTGTGTTTGGGGTCGTTATCCTGTTGGAAACTGCCATGAGGCCCAGTTTTCGAAGGGAGGGGATCATGCTCTGTTTCAGAATGTCACAGTACATGTTGGAATTCATGTTTCCCTCAATGAACCGCAGCTCCCCAGTGCCAACAACACTCATGCAGCCCAAGACCATGATGCTACCACCACTATGCTTGACTGTAGGCAAGATACAGTTGTCTTGGTACTTCTCACCAGGGCGCCGCCACACATGCTGGACACCATCTGAGCCAAACAAGTTTATCTTGGTCTCGTCAGACCACAGGGCATTCCAGTAATCCATGTTCTTGGACTGCTTGTTTTCAGCAAACTGTTTGCGGGCTTTCTTGTGCGTCAGCTTCCTTCTGGGATGACGACCATGCAGACCGAGTTGATGCAGTGTGCGACGTATGGTCTGAGCACCGACAGGCTGACCTCCCACGTCTTCAACCTCTGCAGCAATGCTGGCAGCACTCATGTGTCTATTTTTTAAAGCCAACCTCTGGATATGACGCCAAACACGTGGACTCAACTTCTTTGGTCGACCCTGGCGAAGCCTGTTCCAAGTGGAACCTGTCCTGGAAAACCGCTGTATGACCTTGGCCACCATGCTGTAGCTCAGTTTCAGGGTGTTAGCAATCTTCTTAAAGCCCAGGCCATCTTTGTGGAGAGCAACAATTCTATTTCTCACATCCTCAGAGAGTTCTTTGCCATGAGGTGCCATGTCGAATATCCAGTGGCCAGTATGAGAGAATTGTACCCAAAACACCAAATTTAACAGCCCTGCTCCCCATTTACACCTGGGACCTTGACACATGACACCAGGGAGGGACAACGACACATTTGGGCACAATTTGGACATGTTCACTGTGGGGTGTACTCACTTATGTTGCCAGCTGTTTAGACATTAATGGCTGTGTGTTGAGTTATTTTCAGAAGACAGTAAATCTACACTGCTATACAAGCTGTACACTGACTACTCTAAGTTATATCCAAGTTTCATGTCTATAGTGTTGTCCCATGAAAAGATATAATGAAATATTTGCAGAAATGTGAGGGGTGTACTCACTTTTGTGATACACTGTATTTGATTTGCTCACCTCTAGTGCGAAGGTCAACAGTTGGACTATGAATAATTCCATTACAGTTGTTGATGCACACCCAGGTGAGGAAGCTCTCACCACCAGTTCATCAGTAAACCCACTACATCAACCAAAATACCAAAATATTCACCTTCATCATGGATTCATTAAATTTCTTGTAAGATGACAATACCTTTTGTCATCCTTGCTAAAATCATAATCCATGTCAAGTGGGTCTCAGAATAATTGTTTTTTTTTAACACAGGGTCTTAAGAGGAAAGTACAGTACAATGCATTTTGTGCATGAAGTGTTGTATCTAATTTACTCTCACCAAAGAACTGACTGATCTCATCAGCCAAGCAGCTGAGTTAAAGCTTCACCCATATCATTTCACACATCTTAACTGACCAATCACTGGTGGTGATGTGGTGGGTGGACATTTAAGACGCTAAGTATTAATATGACTAAAGAGCTGGTACTGATCTGTAGCACAGTTAATAAATAAGATCAACTGATTATTTTGCATTGCACTTCACCTCTGGTCTGTGTGTGAGAATACTGCAGAAATGTGTCAAACATTTCACACCCAAATATTTTTTAAGACGCAATTAAAAGAACACTGTGATTTGTAAATTATATTAAATCTTTATTTAACTGATAAAAGTAAAATGAAAAGATGCCCAATGTTTAAACTGATCAACTTCACTGAGTTTTGTAAACAGAAGCACATTTAGAATTTGATGCCTGCAATACACTCCAAAAAAGTTTGGGACAGAGGCATGTTCACGCTTGTGTTCCACCACCTTTCCTGTTAATGAGACTTTTTAATGGTTTAGGAACTGAGAACACTCTTTGTAGTTTTGCAAATCAGCTGCTCAACAGTCCATGGTTGTCATTGTCTGATTTTCCACTTAATGATGCACCATACATTTTTAATAGAAGACAGATCTGGACTGCAGGCAGACCAGTCAAGCAAGCTAGTGTGTGTGTGTGTGTGTGGTTGGTATGTCTTTTTTTTTTAAATGCTTTAATTACCTTAGAATTAAATACCTTGCACATTTTTGCATTACAACAGATAGTTATTCACCTACACACGTACAGTCTTTATACTATATATGAAAATCATATTTATTTAAAACACATTGTACATAGTGTGAATGTCAGATTAGTCCTAATTGCATTCTGCAGTGGTAGCTCAGAGGTTAAGATCCTGTGCTAGTACTGATATCAGAAGGTTAGAGGTTTGAGCCCCACCACCACCACCAAAATGCCACTGCTGGGTCCCTGAACAAAGCCTGTAACCTTCAGTTGGTTGCATTGTACTCGGTCACAATTGTAAGTCACTTTGGATGAAAGTGTCTAAAGGTAGTTGCTGGTGTAAAAACTAGTATTAAATGAAATAAACCAACATGCCTTATATTTTCAGATGCACATAGAAATGACTACATTGTTAGTTGTCTAAATAAATCCTTGCCTATTTTATTGCTGTATTTATTTTCAGTCAAATTTCTTAAAAACGAAAATAAAGTATTGTTTTTAAAAAGTTGCTTCAACTCACAGATGCTGAATGTTTTTATTTAAATCCTTATCTCTAATTCACACTAATAAAATAGCTTTAGCTAAAATATGCTACTTTTCTTTCTCCCCTCTTGGTTGTGTCCAGCTGTCACTTGTAATGGGACACCACATGGTGTATTTACAGCAGTAAGGTCAGGGGTTAAAGCTGCTGTGCATTAATGCCAGCAGTAAGGTCATGGATAAATGTCTAATCCAGAGTTCATTCAGGTTCAAGTGTGTCTTCATTGACTACAGCACGGATTGGGCATAATCAAAATGCCTGAAATATGATAGTGTGTCTAAATGTGGTCTAAATGTTCTTAATCAAGCACAAGCTTATTTTAAAGTGCAAAGCAACATCTCAACTGGTTCTAATAAAGTTGATCATGAGTCTAATTACATGAAAATAAGAAAACAATTAACAAAAAAAAGATTCTGCTGAACTGTGTTGTCTTTTTTTGTGCCTGTAGAGGGTGCTGTGAGTTTTTTATGAAGTACTTATTAACCAGCAAAACCATGGGCTGACTATAGGAATAAGAATAATCATTAGCTTCCTTATTAAACCATCAAATAAAAAAAATACAGCTTTCTAAAGTAAAACATCTGTAACAGACGACATGGTGGCATGGCTACAGGTCCTGAGAACAGTGGCTTGATCCTCACTTCTAAGTTTGGTATGTTCTAACCATGTCCACATAGTTTTTCAATCTCCCATAGGCCAGTAGGTGGAGTGGATAGTCTTTAACTTTATTATTATTATTATTATTATTATTATAACAGCAGTACCTTGTAACTTGACGTCCCCTAAACTCAAAATCTTTGAAACTCGACGCCCTTCATTGAGAAATCTGTACCCTTAAATGTCATCAAAGTGCAGATATAAGACGAATCTGCATTTGTGTGGAATAACCATCAAATTCACTTTGAAAGCTCCACATGTATCTGTGTTTATCTGGATTTTTCTCGGGGTGTTGAGAAATTGTGAGAATCAGCATTTCCAAGAGAGTCCTTATCGTTAAAAAAAGCTTAATGTGACTTAATAAATTGAAAGAACAACATAGGAACACAAAACCTTTTAATTATTACTGCTCATAAGTTCTTGCCACTAATTAAATTCCTCGCTCGTTGTTTTAGTACAATAAGTCACATTAAGCACCACAACACTACATAGAAAATAACAGCACAGTCAGCGCTATTTTGCCGCTTCTCATGTGAATGCACCTTTACTGAACTTGCTAAGGAATACGGTATTCCAAGATCAAGCAACTTCACATTTTAGAAGCATTAGACAACAATAAAGAAGTAAAGGTAAAGTGCAGGTTTTATTTTGTTCATTTTTAACTGTATATCAGTGTCTTTATATTACATTTGTTATTTTCAGTGTATACGTGTCAAAAACAACCCCACTATTTCACATTAGCCTAAAATATATGCAGTTCCCAGAGACCGTGGAATGCATTTACAGGTTTCCAATACAGCCTTATAGGAAAAATACCTTGAAACTCAACGCCTTTTAAACTCCACTTATTATTAGTCCTATAAATTCCTCCTGTCTGCACTACAATGAATGCCAAACAGAAATGATATACACATTTGTGCATATCGCCCCTATCCAGCAACATACTACAGTTCTAAACTGTGTCCCTCATATTTGAAATTCTATGTAGTATACACATTGGGTGTATGCTGCCTTTAAATCATATAAAAAATACTAGAATGCTAGAAGCTAAACCACACAGTGGCTTGGTGGGCAGCACTGTCACAACAGTTTGCATGCTCTTACTGTGTCTGCGTGGGTGCCCCGGTTTCCTCTCACAGTACAATAACATGCAGTCAGGTTAATTGGAGAAACTAGCAATGGTAGCTAAACAGTAAATGTATCAGCTCTTCAGTAGTTAGTTAGAAGGTCGCTGGTTCAAGTCCCATTGCTGGTCCCTTGAAGCAAAGACATTACTTGGATTGTTTATGGTCACATTTGTTAGTGACTTTGGATAAAAGTATCCGCTATTTGTTGTAAACTAGTAAAGACTAACAAACCATTAAATAACAAAGTTGCAGTTGGCATTTTAAAGCATTTCCTTACAATAGTAGTAATTACTATAACAAAATACTATCTTAATTTTGTAAACTACTACTACTACTACTAATAATAATAATAAAAATTATAATAGCAATCCATACATTTTGAGTTGATCGTGTGGTAAAACTATACCTACGCAAACAGCCTTCCCATTTATGGTTTTAATGTTAACTGGTTTTCCCGTTCATCTCTAAACAGCCATGCACTATCATAAGGGTTCATGTAGAGTTGCCAGCTTTCAGAACTGGAAATAAGGAACGCCCTGGGCTGGCGGGTTGGGGGAAGGCATAGGGTGGGGGGGTTATATGGCGGGTGTTTACCTGAGTGGGAGTGGAGGGTAGGCGATTAGGGTTGCACCTATAAAAATATAACGTGTCTTACATCGTCATAGGAACATTATCAAAATGTTTTATTTAGGCTGTTTAACATTTATTATTTTCATGCTTTATAATAATAAATCAGAACCATATATTGGGAAAAACAACATGCATAAAGAACATCATGTAACATTTTTTCTCATTAGTGCAAACAACATTTTTACAAAATCCATCTTCACACTGAAATGCTGCCCCGGTTCTGGACTGCGTTGCTTAGGAGGGCAGTGAGAAAATCTGGGGCAGCAAAGCCCACCCCAGCTCCCCCATAGCGCCGGCCCTGCTTGTGTTACTTTAGTTTCACCCTAAGCCGGGTTCAAACCTAGGGCGGAAAAATATGCGTGCTGCGCTCTGCCCACTGCGCTACTCAAACAGCGGAGTAATAAATAGGTTGTTATGCTGATATGCACGCTCAGCATTACTAAGACTAAAAGTAAATACTACTTAAAATAATAACCAAACGCTTTCTAATTCCCACGGTAGCAGCAGTTTCCTTCTGCTTCATACATATCGGCCTGTCTCAGTCTAATCTGCAGCATTTCTCTCCCATTGAGAAAAATACGGAACAAAGTGTGTCCCGTATTAGTTCAATACGGAATACAACGTTTAGTTTCCAAATAAGGAACAATTCCATATTTTACGGGACGGTTGGCAACCCTAGTACAGTGGCTAAATGAATGAAAATAAATAGTATATAAGTATAGCAGATAATATGCAATATATACATTATTGTTGTGCTGGTGTGATTAGTGCAATAGTGCCATGTGCGAATTTGCAAATACTGATGATATGTACACAGATAAGATTAAACACTTGTAAAAAGTACAAAAGTTTAGTGTGATCCAGGGTGCAGTGATATATGCAGTGGTGTGGTAGAGTTTAGTAGGGTTACAGCCTCTTCCTGAGCCTGTCAGTCTCTGTTCTACATCTAAAAATGAAATGTATTGAAATCAGATTTATAGGCTAGTCTGCAGTGATCTTGAGCACACATTTTAGAGGAGAAAATAGGGGTGCGGGAGTCCAACTGGTGCAACTCCAGATTAGATTTTTTTAATAATGTATGGAAGGAAAGCATATATGTAACTGAAATAAAAGAGATGAAAAGTGGATGTCAGGGGAGGGGTTTGGGATTGTACCATCCAGTAGCTTTAGCAATTACATTAACAATAGGTCTGAACAGAGACTGCATACACACACACACAGGCTCTGTTCAAAATCGTGTACTTCCATACTGAACAGTATGCAAAAATTGTTAAAACTGTTCTTCCGGTGTATATTTGGTCTTCCTCTCTTCATCTTCCATCTGTTTTTTTTTTTTTTTTTACCATATCGAGGATGCCTCTCTTATCTGTTAACGCTACCTGGCTAACTCGTGAGCTGTATCTAATCTGCACAGCCTCCATAGCACTTTTAGCGCTGAACAATTTTATATGATTTGCTGCTTATTGAAGCTTACAGCTGTTGTATTAACTGTACTACGGTATGTTGGTATAAGAAAAATCCATACAGTATGAGGAATCAAAGACAGTATAACCAATGTACTGTCATACCGCTCAGCACAACTTGCACCTACAGTATATACTAAAATGGCAAGTTATTGACTTTGGCTTGAAGAATCATGATTTACCCTATTCAGACCTCAAAAATCACACATCCACTTAGTGTTAAGGATTAATAAGAAACTTAAAAACAAGTGTGAAACGAGCATCATGCATTCTGTAAAAGCAGAACTCATAATGTACCTTATTGTTCCCTCTTTGTCCTTTCGCTTGAGCAACGAGGTTTGAAGGTATCATTATTAATCAGCCATTATTTTTACACTTAAATAAATATAATAAACCAGTTTGCATGTACAGTCACCTTCACAATTATTAGCACCTCTGGTAAAGAACTCATGACATGCACTCTTGCGGGGGATGCTGGAGCCTATCCCAGCTTTTCAATGGGTGCAAGGCACACAATAACACCCTGGAAGGGGTGCCAGTCCATCGCAGGGCAGACACACACACACACAGATTCACCTATAGGGCAATTCAGTGTCTCCCATTAGCCTGACAATGTTTTTGGATTGTGGGAGGAAACCGGAGCTCCCAGAGGAAACCCACGCAGACACGGGGAGAACATGCAAACTCCACACAGAAAGGACCCGGACCGCCCCGCCTAGGGATCGAACCCAGGACCTTGTTGCTGTGAGACGACAGTTCTACCCACTGAGCCACTGTGCTGCCCCCTTATGACATGCTTTAATCCCTCATTTTATTGCCAAATAAAAAAAGCTGCAATGATACTTTGTACTGTTTCACATGACAATCAATCCATAGCAAACCTAATTTTTTTATTGCTTTATTTATTTGAATCAGAATCACAGTGCATTAAACTGAAAGATGTTAATCAGCAGGTGAAATCTTGGTGAAATCAACAGGTGAAATCTTGGTGCGTCCAGTACGGCTGAAAGTACGTTTCAGAGCTTTCCATGCTCGTCTGAGGACGGCCCATGCTCCTTTCTTTTTCTTGGTTTTGGTGCCTTTGAACACAGAAATAAATAATTTATACATATACATATGAGGGCAAAACTATGTGGACACCACTCCTAACGATTAGTCACTTCTGTGACTAACATGTGTATACAATTGTTAACAGGTGTATAAGAAGTAAATAAGATAAATACTTTAACATTGTGGCAACAATTTAGCGAAGTCCTCTTTCTCGTTTAGCGTGATTATGCACCTGAGCACAAAGCAAGATCTATAAAGACTGGGTTTGACTAGTTGTGTTTAAGGGAGTTCTAGCTGTCTACACAGAGCCCTGGTCCCAACCCAAATGAACACTTGGCATGAATTAAACTTTGATTGCTAACCAGGCCTGACATCACTGACTTTATTGAATGAATGGAATACTTTGGAGTGTGTCTGTTGGAATGTGTGTCCAGGTATAAGAGCGTATGATATAATTGCTATTATTTAGTATAAACGCCTATGGTTTTGGAATGGTTTTGATTTATTTCCAACAATAAATGACTAAACAGAGTTATTGAACTATTGTTAATACCATCATGTATTCAGTAGCTTGATGTTCGTCTTAGATTATTCGGACAAGAACCGTTTTCTACACTGCCCATACTTGTGCATACAACTGTAATACATATACATATATAATTTGTGGTTTATTATGAGTACAACTGTAACTCGGTTCTAATATTATCAGATGGCAAGAACATGGGTGTAATGAGGGAGCACTGAACCACAGGTTAATAAAACGCAGGGATTTATTACAAAGTAAAACTCAAGCTATATACACAGTCAAATATGTATCATTTAAACCGCCACCCAATAGTTATAAACACTAAACGCTAATAATATAAATATGCTACAGCTAAGTGGCTGTTGCTAACCGCTAACGTGTCTAAAAGTAAAGTGTGACAAATGCTGAATCCGACACAGAAAAATGTAACTATACCAGACGCTCATAAACTGCACTAAACAACAGAATTAGTGAAGTAACATCAAATAAAACAGACATATTGTAGGTACAATGCTGTACACCGGGAGAACGGACTAAATGAGTATTAAAAGCGCCTCCATAATGTCGTGAAATGAGTTACAGGTATCAAAAACACGATAGATTAGATTAGATGATTAGATTAGATGATTAGATTAGATTAGATGATTAGATTAGATTAGATGATTAGATTAGATGATTAGATTAGATTAAATTAGATTAGATGATTAGATTAGATTAGATTAGATTAGATTAGATTAGATTAGATTAGATTAGATTAGATTAGATTAGATTAGATTAGATTAGATGATTAGATTGGATTAGATCAGAGCGGTAGAGAGAACAGTGGCGACACCCCCATAGGGAACCGTTGTAAAGGGGGCGGGACATTTTTCTGTGCAGCTTCCGCATCGTGGGCTGCTCAAAAGTTCCAAACAACCCATAGAGCCCCATTCATTTCCACTACTTAGCTTAGCATTTGCTCAGCACTAAATGTTACATGTTTATTTTAATTAATAGGTATTAATTAAAATAATTAATTAATTTAGCTTAGTCAGTTAAGCTTAGTTAATGACACTAGAGTCTTTTCACCTAAAATGAGTTGATTAATCAAGAGTCTTGTTACAGAAATGATCATAAAACATTAGAACCACAATAAATCATGCTACTTTTACTTTCATACTTAGGTACATTTGAAGGTAAATTTAGTTTAGTACTTTAGTGGAGGTAAAGAGTATTTTTACTTTTACTACTACTTTTACTGGAGTAATATTTTACCTTGGATATCTCTACTTTAACTCAACTACATGGTTTGTGTACCTTGTCCACCACTTACATTAGACAAAATGAACTTGTGCATATTCATAATGAATTCATTCATGTATTACATGTAGGAATCAATTATTAATCACTCATGAAATAAGACATGAATGAAGCTATTTCCTGTACCTGCACTATAATGTTAAAGGTACGGTAGTGTGTTTATGAATCTGTTCATTCAGTGCAGGTAAACCTTATGAATCCAGCCACATGGCTTAGTGTTTAGCCAAAATAATAATTATTATTTATCCTCAGGAAAGTGAAGGGAGATTAGTTTATGTAAAAACAAAACATAAAAAAAACTTTAATCTCTGTACTGTATATTGTCTCTACTACTTAATGATATGGCATTATGTAATGTATGCTAATGTACTGTGTGTTAACAAGAACGACCTATTAACAAGTCATTATAAACATCAATCTAACACTTCATATACCACATCGACATTGAAGCAGATGCAGTAAATGTAAACGCAGTTGAAAATACCCAGAAATTGTACAAATGTTTATTATTTACTGTTTAATATTTCACTCACTGCTGCCTGTCCCATATGAGAACATGACAGTGCGGGGTTTGTTTGGAACTATTGGAGGGTTACATGAACCACGTGACCGCGTAGCGGCGAGATCAAGGAGTGTCGCAACTCTGTCTACGGCTCTGGATTAGATTAGATTAGATGATTAGATTAGATCAGATTCAACTTTATTGTCATTGTGTAGAGTACAAATCCAAGCCAACGAAATGCAGTAGCATCTAACCAGAAGTGCAAGATAGAGATTATTTATATATAATACAGTTAAAGTGCAGCAGTGACCAGATAGATAGACTAGTATATAATTACAAAGTTATGAAAGGTGACTAACAGAACTAACGTTATAAGTGAGTAAGGGTAAGTCCCATTTCAGACTCGCTCACTTAGCACTCTCATTTTGTACCCATGGTTTTTTAAAATATACTATCGTGATCTGTTAGAAATCAAATTAATGATTTTAAAATTAATCAAACAATGATTTCATTGTCGGTTTCGAATTAAAGGAATAATATTTAACATCTATAGACCCTACACAAAGTGGACTAAATATAAATGGTATGCCATTTGGGATGCGACCTGTTGTCAAGGCAGAGTACTACTTGCTTCTGTGTGTGTGTGTTGCTGTGTGATCATGTGGGAGAGCAGGAACAGGGTTAGCTCTTCTCTTACTGGTTACCCCGCGAGGAAAACCACCAGCCCATGATAACACGGGGCTCGTCATTTTTTTGGGGGGGTTTATTTTATCCTAAATTATTGGGCTTTTTGTGTGGTATTGGGGGATGAGCGAGGAGAACATCCCGGAGAGCTGCAGGAGAAACTCTGGGTGCACCAGGTAGGGCTGTTTTGCCTAGTTAGCCGCTAGCATTACGAATGGCTAATGTTGTTAGCCACAGGAAGCTAGCCAGAAACGAAGCGATATTAAGATTTAGGTTATTTTCGTGAAGAGTTGACTTATTCAATTGTAGTTTTAACTTTGTTTGCTGACACATTAAGCAGCCTTATCTACTTTTTTCAAATTATATACCGTTAATGTCCAAAGTTTATATATTGTACCGGCACATGAAATTCTGGGGATGAAAGTGATTAAGATACAAAGAGCATAACTGATTATTAGGGTTGCTATATATAACATTAAAACCACCTCCTTGTTTCTACACTCACTGTCCATTTTATCAGCTCCACTTACCATATAGAAGCACTTTGTAGTTCTACAATTACGGACTGTAGTCCATCTGTTTCTCTGCATGCTTTGTTAGCCTGTTCTTCAATGGTCAGGACCCCCACAGGACCACTACAGAACAGGTATTATTTAGGTGGTGGATCATTCTCAGCACTTCAGTGACAATGACATGGTGGTGGTGTGTTAGTGTGTGTTGTGCTGGCATGAGTGGATCAGACACAGCAGCGCTGCTGGAGTTTTTAAATACCGTGTCCACTCACTGTCCACTCTATTAAACACTCCTACCTAGTAGGTCCACCTTATAGATGTAAAGTCAGAGACGATCGCTCATCTATTGCTGCTGTTTGAGTTGGTCATCTTCTAGACCTTCATCAGTGGTCACAGGACGCTGCCCACGGGCGCTGTTGGCTGGATATTTTTGGTTGGTGGACTATTTTCAGTTCAGCCGTGACAATGAGGTGTTCAAAAACTCCATCAGCGCTGTTGTGTTTTATTCATACTCATACCAGCACAACACACACTAACACACCACCACCATGTCAGTGTCACTGCAGTGCTGAGAATCATCCACCACCCAAATAATACCTGCTCTGTAGTGGTCCTGGAAGAGTCCTGACCATTGAAGAACAGGGTGAAAGCAGGCCATGCAGAGAAACAGATGGACTACAGTCAGTAATTGTAGAATTACAACTGTTTCTATATGGTATGTGGAGCTGATAAAATGGACAGTTAGTGTAGAAACAAGGAGGTGGTTTAAATGTTATGGCTTATCGATATATGTGTGTGTGTGTGTGTGTGTGTGTGTGTATGTACAGTGTATCACAAAAGTGAGTACACCCCTCACATTTCTGCAAATATTTCATTATATCTTTTCATGGGACAACACTATAGACATGAAACTTGGATATAACTTAGAGTAGTCAGTGTACAGCTTGTATAGCAGTGTAGATTTACTGTCTTCTGAAAATGACTCAACACACAGCCATTAATGTCTAAATAGCTGGCAACATAAGTGAGTACACCCCACAGTGAACATGTCCAAATTGTGCCCAAATGTGTCGTTGTCCCTCCCTGGTGTCATGTGTCAAGGTCCCAGGTGTAAATGGGGAGCAGGGCTGTTAAATTTGGTGTTTTGGGTACAATTCTCTCATACTGGCCACTGGATATTCAACATGGCACCTCATGGCAAAGAACTCTCTGAGGATGTGAGAAATAGAATTGTTGCTCTCCACAAAGATGGCCTGGGCTATAAGAACATTGCTAACACCCTGAAACTGAGCTACAGCATGGTGGCCAAGGTCATACAGCGGTTTTCCAGGACAGGTTCCACTCGGAACAGGCTTCGCCAGGGTCGACCAAAGAAGTTGAGTCCACGTGTTCGGCGTCATATCCAGAGGTTGGCTTTAAAAAATAGACACATGAGTGCTGCCAGCATTGCTGCAGAGGTTGAAGACGTGGGAGGTCAGCCTGTCAGTGCTCAGACCATACGCCGCACACTGCATCAACTCGGTCTGCATGGTCGTCATCCCAGAAGGAAGCTGACGCACAAGAAAGCCCGCAAACAGTTTGCTGAAGACAAGCAGTCCAAGAACATGGATTACTGGAATGCCCTGTGGTCTGACGAGACCAAGATAAACTTGTTTGGCTCAGATGGTGTCCAGCATGTGTGGCGGCGCCCTGGTGAGAAGTACCAAGACAACTGTATCTTGCCTACAGTCAAGCATGGTGGTGGTAGCATCATGGTCTTGGGCTGCATGAGTGTTGCTGGCACTGGGGAGCTGCAGTTCATTGAGGGAAACATGAATTCCAACATGTACTGTGACATTCTGAAACAGAGCATGATCCCCTCCCTTCGAAAACTGGGCCTCATGGCAGTTTTCCAACAGGATAACAACCCCAAACACAACCTCCAAGATGACAACTGCCTTGCTGAGGAAGCTGAAGGTAAAGGTGATGGACTAAACCCAATTGAGCATCTCTGGCGCATCCTCAAGTGGAAGGTGGAGGAGTTCAAGGTGTCTAACATCCACCAGCTCCGTGATGTCATCATGGAGGAGTGGAAGAGGATTTCAGTAGCAACCTGTGCAGCTCTGGTGAATTCCATGCCCAGGAGGGTTAAGGCAGTGCTGGATAATAATGGTGGTCACACAAAATATTGACACTTTGGGCACAATTTGGACATGTTCACTGTGGGGTGTACTCACTTATGTTGCCAGCTATTTAGACATTAATGGCTGTGTGTTGAGTTATTTTCAGAAGACAGTAAATCTACACTGCTATACAAGTTGTACACTGACTACTCTAAGTTATATCCAAGTTTTATTTCTATAGTGTTGTCCCATGAAAAGATATAATAAAATATTTGCAGAAATGTGAGGGGTGTACTCACTTTTGTGATACACTGTATATATCGAGAGAGAGGGTGAGAGAGAGAGAGAGAGCTTAAATCATTGTCACATCATCAGTTGAAATATTAAGAATTCTAAGATTGTCATATCACACATGTACATTTAATTACATTCACTTGTTTCATCAACTTGTTAAGTTGTTTCATCCCAAGCTATAATAATTCATAATTATATAATAATATAATATAAAAGGTGATTGCATGTGTAATGTTTACACTTATTGGCATAACCATGTCATTATCACTACCTAAATCAAGTCCCTCCCACCCAAAAATGTCATGTCATTAGTGGTGTTATAATGGTTTTCCACAGAGTAGGGTATGGGTAAAAGTGTGCTGACAGTCCGTTATATTTTAAATAATCTTCTTGTAGGCACATACATGTAGCTGTCAAGTCTAGTTAGTGTGAGTGTGTGTGTGTGTGTGTGTGTATAAAATATATGATTCTGTCCTCTATCTTTTCTTTTACTCACTTTCTCAATGTATCTTAGTGTTCTCAGTATAGAGCAAATGCTGGCTGTGAATCCTGGAAAGACGCCTATCAGTCTGCTGCAGGAGTATGGAACGCGGATAGGCAAGACACCGGTGTATGACCTGCTGAAGGCCGAAGGTCAAGCCCACCAGCCCAACTTCACCTTCCGCGTATCTGTGGGGGAAATCAGCTGCACGGGCCAGGGCCCCAGCAAAAAAGCTGCTAAACACAAGGCAGCTGAAGCCGCCCTAAAGATGCTAAAAGGAGGGATGCTTGGTGCTTTAGGTGTCGATGAGATGGATGGAGAAGACTTTGATGGGGCCTTGGATGGAGACTGGTAAGAATAATGGAAAATATAAACAATTATCAGTTATTACATTGCATATTTTTCTACCAGTTACTGGTACCAATCTGGTGTACCGTTAAATTTCAAACTTAAGTTGGAGACTTTATCATGTTTTTCCACATCTTACATGGGAATCATATAAACTAGGCTGGCATTATATTACTAAGATAATAAGGTTTATAGTACAGCTCTATTAATCTGTGTAAATGATAAAGCCAAATCAGTATAACCTTTTCTATGCAATGTGCAGGAATTAAAGGATGTGTTAGAAACATCCTTGTATCAGATACTACAGGGCAACTTTAGACATTAGTGGAGTCCATGCTTTGGCAAATCGTAACTGTTTTGACAGCATATTAGGCAGGTGGTTATAATGTCAAACGAATACCTAAATTTTATAGTCAGATTTTTGGTTTCATTGTCTTGTGCTTTTTGTTGACTGTAATATACGGTTCCCACAGCTCCCAGTCTGAGATGAAATTATCCAGTTCCAGCCAACAAGCTGAATGTAATCCAGTGGGAGCTTTGCAGGTGAGAGACACAATCTTTGCAGACTTATAATAATGTACGTAGAACTTTTCATTAAGTCGCATTCTAAAGGTGTAAACAATGAAAATGCTTTTTTTTGTAGGAGCTGGTGGTGCAAAAAGGCTGGCGTTTGCCAGAATATACAGTCACACAAGAGTCTGGGCCTGCACATCGCAAAGAGTTTACAATGACGTGCAAAGTAGAGAGATTTATTGAAATTGGTAAGTAGTCTATTCTTTTAGTGCAATTATTATTAGATTTCCATTAAACAATGTGTGTTGTTGAATTGTTGTTGCTCTTAGACATTTTTACGATAACGTGTATCTGACTGCTTCTATGAATTTCAAACTGCTGCTTAATACCAATGCCAGCAACAGCCGATTGTTGGGTTGTGTCCAATACACTAGCTCACCTGTGCGTTGAGCTTGAGCTTTGGTGTTCTAACCCCAGCTTTGCTACCGACAACCCAGTGGTGAAAAGACACAGCTGCCCGTGTCGGTATGGTGGGATAAGGGTGCAAAAATACCACCCCTGCTGTCTGGTCGAGGCACCAGTATGAGTAGCCAAGGTACACATAGGGTATAGAGTGATTCTCCATACACAGTTTGGATCTCTGTGAATTTTTCACTGGCTCAGTAAGTAGCACTGTCGGCTCACAGCAAAGAGGTCCTGGGTTCAATTCCCAGGTCCACTCTGTGTGGAGTCTGCACGTTCTGCCGTGTCTGTGTGGGTTTCCTCCGGGAGCTCCACTGGTATTCCACTGGTAGCTGGTGTTAAGTAGTAGCCGGTGACTGCACAACAGAGTAATCAACACAACAATGCAAACAAAAGAGGAATTGGAAATGACTAAAATGGGCAAAATGCCACAAAAAAAACAGACCCTCAAGTCATATTACCTTGTGCGATGTCAGTTATTGGCTGAAGTGGTCTACGACACACCAGCACTAGATGGTACAGTTGCTTTAAATTGTTATCATGCTTTAATGTGTAGCGGTCTTGAGGGAACAATTAGAGTTTGGCAATTCTAGGTGAATGTTGTGTTTTGGAAATAATAATACTACAGAATACTGTGACATTCTAATGACCTAATGAGAAATGTTTTGTTGAATTAGGTCTGGAAGAGCTTTATTGGGTGCTCTGGTGGTACAGTGGTCCTTTACGCTGTAATTAAAATGGTTAAAAATACTTTCTACAGGTAGCGGTACATCAAAGAAGCTTGCCAAGCGGAACGCAGCAGCAAAGATGCTTTCGCGGATTCATGATGTTCCTGTAGACATCCGCAGCAGCCATGAAGCTGAGGTAGAGGACGACACTTTTAACATGGTGAGGAACATTAATATGAATTATTAATACTTTAATAGTAACATGTAATGTAAATGCTCAAGCTCATTACACTCTCTTTTGCTCTCATATTTAAGCAAATGAGTGGAAGGCAGGAAGGAGGGAAATGTAAGGGGTTTGGATGTACGTGGGACTCTCTGCGGAACTCGGCTGGAGAGAAAATCTTGCAATTGCGCAGTCACCCTTTAGGCTTGCCCAATTCCAACTTCTGTTCTTTACTCAAAGACCTCTCTGAAGAGCAGCGCTTTGACGTCAGCTACCTGGACATAGGTAAGCAGCATGACTGATATATATTGGGTTAGATTTGTTACTTTTTCTAAATGTGTATCAGAAATGCCAACTTTGTCTGTACTTTTTAACTAATTGTTAGAGGACAGGTAACTAATCGACAAAATTATAGCGTCTAAATAAAATATATCAAACATTCTAAGTTTTATATTAACAAGCTGTTGTACTTTATTGATCACAAACAGTGTAACGTAGTACATGTGGGAGTAAGGTAAGCAATGATTAGTTCAAAGCTCTGAATGAAGAAAACAGTTACAAGGGATAAATGACACGCTAGCCAAAAAATTAAAAAGAAATCCTAGTAATATTCTAAACCTTTGTTTGACAACATTATTGTAGTTATTATAAGATGATAATCAGAGTTCCACTGTTATACAGGGACATAATAAAGCAATAAGCCACAAGAGGCCGTGCATTACTGTGATTTTAGCATGGGGATGACGTCCTAAAACTTCTTTCCCCGTGCTAAAATCATAACAGTAATGCACGGTCTCGAGTGGCTTATTGCTTTTATAAAACGGCGGTCAACATAAAATATAATAAATACAACAATGTTTAATTCATAAATGTATTTATTGTGTATAAACTTACAATAAAGCATTCTTCCGCGACGCAAAATAGTTCGATTAACAGTGTTGCTAGGCAACATGAGGGCGAAAATAACATTAACTTTTTCTATTCAGTGGCGTATTGATATGGAATGATGTGAGGTGGTCATAGGTGTGCGTTTATCGGGGATTTTACAACGGCTTCGAACGCAGCTCGGCCAATCAGATTTTAGGACCGGAACTATCCGTTTTATAATGCAAAATATACAAACCAAAAAAAATTATACAATGACTTCAGTCTCCATAAGGCACTAACATTATATTTCATATACTGTATATCCTCACAAAAAATCAGGTTTTCCTTCTGAAGATTTTTAAACTGTGCAAAAGTCTTGACATATTGAAATGTAAAAAGATTATAATAGAAAATGAGTGCATTAACAGCTATTGCCACATTTACTTCAAAATGTAAATACTTCGGTTCAAAAGGTTTAAAAACATTGTGTGATTTGAAGTAATTTTTATATAGTTAATAGTTCGTGGAAAGCAATTGGATATATTTGATTTTCACCATGGGTGGCACGGTGGCTCGTTGGGTAGCACTGTCACCTCACAGCAAGAAGGTCCTGGGTTCGATCCCCAGGCGGGGTGGTCCGGGTCCTTTCTGTGCAGAATTCTCCCTGTGTCTGCGTGGGTTTCCTCCGGGAGCTCCGGTTTCCTCCCACAGTCCAAAAACATGCAATCAGGTTAACTGGAGACACTGAATTGCCCTATAGGTAAATAACCCCTACAACCCTAATTGGATAAGCAGTTAAGAAAGTGAATGAGTGAGTGATTTCCACCATAAACAAATGATTCTCCTTTTTGAGGATCAATGTTTCCCTAAAACACATTAACAACTCACACACACACACACACACACACACACACACACACTACATTGTGTTGTCCTCTGTCACCTGCATGCAGGAGTCTTTATAAATACATGCAAACTGAAACAGACAACTAATCTATTAAAATGTAAATTAAAAAAATTTGAACTTGACTAGAACTAATTGGTTTTAATTTCTTTGGTAATATTTTTTGCACAAAACTCACTAACTTCAAGTTCCTAATGAAGCTGCCGGTGGTGTCATCTGGTTAATTCAGCAAAAAAGTGTATAATCTTGCACCGAGGTTGTGTTCTGATGCATAATCTCTTTTTGCCGTGTTGACACAACTGCATTACCTTTTAAAGGTTAAAATTCATAAACAAAAGATGCTCTGGAACCTCCTGTATGTTGCTTTTTAACATTAAACTCATTGTGGTATATTCTGCAATATTACTCTGGGGGGTCATTTTACCAATTATTTGATAAATTTTTCTTTCACTTATGGACTTCATATTTGCTAGACCATTGTATAAGCACTCATCTGTCCTGCTAATATGCTATTGTATAGTGGTGTAGTAATAACATTAAATGTGTATTGGGACAAAATAATCCCAAGTCCAATTGCACTGTCAGTTTTTGTGCACAATGTAAGCAATGTGATTAAATTTGGCATCTCAGCTAACTGTGATCTTGTGTCTGTGTTGTACCCAGAGGAGCGCAGTCTCAGTGGTCTGTACCAGTGTTTGGTAGAGTTGTCAACACAGCCCATCACGGTGTGTCATGGCTTCGCCCCCAGTCAGGACGCAGCCCGGGCCAGTGCAGCATTCAACGCTCTTCAGTACCTGAAAATCATGGCTGGAGGAAAGTGAGTCTGTACTGTTCAACAGTAAGATGGTTTAAAGATGAAGAAAGAAAAATTCCTACCTCTTGAGCCCGGAGTTCTGTAACTGTGGGTTTTCATCATGATGACCAACTATTTATAATAAGAGTTTTAAAGGATCTCTTATAAAAGATCCAAAGCCCCTACCTGTTCTCCAAAATGGTTAGAGACTGAGGACTTTGTTTGCTCACTGCTCTTAATGAGTGAATTTCTTGTGAGTACTTTCTTCCTGTCATTCCCCTTTAAAAAATGAATTTTAAAATTGCAGAGTACATGGTTCCCGACCTTGCTTCAAGACACTGAGGAGTTTTTGTATGTTCTCCACATGTCCACATTCATTTCCTAGGTGTACTCTGGTTTCCTCACATCTCCTATAACATGCAGAAGGTGAGTTGGCTGCACTAAATTGACTCGAGTGTGAGTAATTAAAAGTGAGCAGTGTTTTCAAACTTGATGTTAGTAAAAATGTACTCTACAACATGTGTTTATTTGCATTTGTCAGATTTTAGAATGTGATTGGTTCTGTGTCAACCTTTTTAATGTGTCCATATAAGGGAAAAACTCTTTCTCTTATTTTGTGCCATGAATTGTCTTATTGAATTAAAATGAATTTGATATTTAAAGCCTGAACATTTTAGCAAGACTGCATTTGTGTCATTTGTTTAATTATTATACTTAAAAATTAAGAATAAATGTGCGTACTACAAACATGAGCAATAATTCTTAATACTGGGTGTAGCAGTGGTATAAGGTACTGGACTAATGATCAAAAGTTGCTTGTTTAAGCCCAAACCCCCCACCTCCAAGTAGCCAATCACAATTGTATGCCTACACATGTATTAATTGATTACTATTAGTTTTATTACTTGTGGCATTTAGCTGACACTTTTTATCTAAAGCATCTTAACAAACATTTATAAATGTATAAATCACAGGTTCTTACCCAGAAAAAAATAGTGCCATTCTGGCCCCATAATCTTGTTGAAACCAACAAACGTAATATGCGTAAAACGCTCTGGCACATCAATAGAAAACACAAAAAGTGCCCACTGAGGTTACATAATTTGATGGTCACTAATGTAGGTGCAACACACTGCATAATATCTACACAATCAAAACAGATAAAAGCATCAACGCAGTTGCCTTTAATCTTGGACGTAATCTTTGTCTATGACATACTGTTTGTGCCATGCACAGACTACAAAGAAGTTAGATATGCCCTCAAAGAAAGAAGCAAAATTTGCGAAAGAAGAGTGCATTCCGCCATGTTTTTTGGATAATGGAACGCCCACATACAAACGCAGGTTCATTCTTAAAAGGTTTGCCAGTTTGCAGGAACCGACTTTAGCTCCGACACCAGCAGTTTTTTGGTGAAAAAGAAATAGCACATAGGCCAATCTAAAAACTGGATGCAGCATTTGATTAACAGAGCTCAAAGAGACCTACAAGCCTTTGGCCTTGCTGAGGTACACCCAGCACAAGGTTAGCTTAGAAAGCTTGCTACCTTCTGCTGACAATGACAGTGTTCCCCAACTCTGAGGATTGGTTTGTCCAGCAGGACGGTGATCCATGCAACACAGCCAGTTTAATGAAGGTATGGATAAATGACTATCAGATCAGGACGCTGTCATGGCCAGCTTAATAAACCTCTGAAATGTGGTCAAGGGAAAGGTGGACGATCATTGTACCAGGAGTAGCATGAAGTCACCCAACAACAGTGTGAAAGACCTCATTTTCAATCACAGCTTTTATACTGCTTGCCATGCTTTCTACCAAATATTGATTTCTACACTTTTCCTAAGTCATTAGTACAGTAGACCCTTGACTTACGAACTTAATTGGCACCAAAGGGCTGTTCTTAAGTCAAAATGTTGTATGTTAAACCTATTTTTCCCATAAGAAATCATGTAAATAAAATTAATCTGTGCCAGACCTCCCAAACCACCCCCTTACATAACCTTTCTAATGTCTTAAATGGTCTTTTTTATTATAAATACAAGTATATTTTCCCTTAATCTTAAATTATAGAATAGACATTCCTGTAATAAACAATAATAAACAACAATACACAGTAATACTGTACATAAAAACACACACATCACATTTCATACACCATAATACATTTCCTTCTTTTTTTATAAAACATATCTACCAGAAACAACAACTCTCATATTTCTCTATTATTTCCTTCTTTATTTCAATAGTGTTGTATTTTGTAGGTGTAATTGCACGAAAGAAAAATACTTTACTGAGCCGAATTCCTTCTCTCACTCACTCACTGTCCCCTCTGTCTGATACACAGTGACACCTACTGGCAGGAGTAATTATACAACAACAAATAGTGATTTTTTTTTTTTCATTTTCTCAGCTCTGCACTTTCTCAGCACCTTATTTGGGGACATTTTAATATTGAAAACACCGTCCGCTGTGCGAATGTTCGCTCACTGTGTATATATATATATAGAGAGAGAGAGAGAGACGCTCGGAGTCGACTTGTTCGTGACGTCACGTGTTTCGCGAATTTCGGTTCATAATCCGAAATTTGTTCGTACGTTAGGTTGAAAAAGATCGTTCGTAACCCGAAATGTTCGTATGATAAACCTTTCGTAACTCAAGGGTCGACTGTATTGTGTTCTTTGAAATAATACACTTTTATTTTAAACAGTTGTCATTTTCTGTAAATAAACACTCTACATGACAATACTGGATGTTTTTTGGGGAAAATGTTGCCCTCTATATATGCACACATACCTACACCTACTATACAGATTAACTTTAAGGGTTTACAATTATTGACTGTAGCCCTTCTGCTGCTCTGCTCTGTACATCTGCCACTCTCCTCTACAACATTTGTCAATCTAAAAAGACCCCCAGGACCTCCACTAACATGATCATAACAATTCACAGTTGGTCTCAAGTCATCAAAGATTCTGGTGCTTTTTAATCATTTAACCTCAGCTTTAGCGGTCCGTGGAGATATGGAACAGATTGTCTGTGGTGTTAAGACGAATAGTTGCTGATACACTTGTCTTTACTTGCATACTTTTTTTAGCAATTGGAAAGGAATGTAGCAGAGGTGGATATGAATAACTGCTTACTGAGCTAAAACTACCAGGTACATGGGTTCAGTTTGCTAATACACATAATTCATACCACTTTCTATTTGCATGTACTGGTGACTTAGTAAAGCAAGGATGTGAAAAAAAGAGTACTGAAAAGTTTTGAGCAATGTCCCATGTAGTGTATCTTTGCTCTAATTTGTTCGAACTATAGCATATCCAACCAATGAAGTTATATTGTTTTTAATGCATTTTCTCCCCTCTTTCTCCCCCTTTAACACGTCCACGTCATGCTTCCTCTCTGCCTATGCCAATCCCTGCTCTGAGGAGATCGAAACTAACCCACGTCCCCTCCAACACGTGGGCAGCAAGCCGTATGCATCTCATCACCCACACATTGACGAGTGTTGTGCCACCTAGCGTTGTGTACGGAGAGACACACCCTAAGAGTACTCTTTTCTTCATCTCTGTGTAGGCGCCTCTAATCAGAGAGACCCATATCCGGCTTAGTCCCACCCATCTGAACAACAGGTCAATCGTTGTTCATGTGGCCGCTCGGCCTTAGCCGGCAAGGCAGAGCTGAGATTCGATACGATGTGTTCGAGATCCAGCTCTGGTTGCAGCGTATGTTTTTACCGCTGTGCCACCTGAGTGGCTAAATTATCATATTTTTATTACATTTTATTGCAGCCACACATTATTGGTGTTAAATTTTACTCAACTCATACCAGCATTAATATGGAAATAAATAATTTATTGTTGTAAGCCACAAATAAATATTTATAACATTTGCTAAATCAAACAAACAAACAAAAAATACAGAACAAAGCAAAACAATAAAATTACCCTAGACACATTAAAATTCATGTCCAATTTGTCCACAATTGAATATTCACATCCAGTGAATGTAGGGGTGGAAAATTCATATATTCAACACTTAACACACTGGGAAAGTCATTTGGCAATGTCATTGCCAGTACAGTACCATGCTTTGGAATCATGAAAGAGCAGTGATCTAAGCTAAAAAGGTAAAATCAACAAATGGCAGTGATGCATTTGCAATTTTACTTTTTAATACAGAATGATTCCAATTGTGAATGTAAACCGGGGGTGTCAAACTCCTTTCCTCTCACTGGCTGCATCATTGAATGTAAAGTTCATGACAGCATAAAATAACAGTAAAACAACACACCCACATATAAAATGATGCACCCATCAGTAGCAGGGCGGTTTCCCATGCAACGCTGTCTGAGAGCTCACAGGTCACACACATAAAACAGTGGTTTCTGGCTTTGCCCTACATGAACTGACGCACATCTCTACAGATCCCCGGGATCTTTTCCCAATATTATGAACAGTAGATGGTGAAACAATTATTTGCAATCCTGCATAAAGGCATGTTCTTTATAAAATTATTGGCAATTCGCTCCATGTAGTGAGTGGTGAGCCATGACCCATCATTGCTCGTAAAGACTGAGTCTTTGGTTTACCCAGTCATGATTCCCTCACCTGGTACCAATTCACCTGATTATTGTGGAACGCTGTAACTTGAATATTTTTCACTCTTGTTTTGCCTCCACCCAAACTTTTTGGAGTGTGTTGAAGGCATCAAATTCTAAATGTGTTTCTATTTACAAAATATAATAATATAAGTTGAAAGAATTTACAAACTACAGATTCTTCTTTTGATTGTGTTTTACAAAATGTCCCCAGAAATGGGGTTTGATTATCCCTGTCAAGTTGCCACTTGGGCATCTGTACAAAGCCCATAACCCTAAATTGCATTCAGATTCAGCCTTGCCATCACTGCAACAGATTTAAGTGATTTTCTCTCCACATGTGAAGTCTGGTAATGATGTTGAATATTCTTTCTAACAGCCACCTGCTGTGCTGATGGATCACCTTTTCAAACTTTGAAAACCTTTTTCCAAGAAAAGTGAATGAATGACTCAGATTAAAACATGCAAGCTTTTATAGGGCCGAATGAAATCTGTTTTCTAAGTTTTTACTGTTTATTTTTCCCTATTCTTTGTGATTTTTATCTGCTGTTGATTGACATCATAGCAATTGATAATGGGCTACAGCCAAAGTACTGATTACACTCGTATACTAAAACTCGGTTCCAAATGCATAGACGTCTAGTTAAATTAAAGGGCACCAATTTTGCTTATCTTATCTGGAAAAAGGAGAATTATGCATATGTTCCGAGGAAAATATACTCCAGTGAAGGATACAGGTTAGACTGTCATGATATGGAGCAGCTTGTTTAAAAATGGTACTGGAGCGTTGTAGATGAACCAGGACATTCATCGATTGTTTATTCCCCAGACACTAAACCTGCAGAGACAATTAATCTTTTAATAAGCCAAGACTCCAAGCACAAGACCAAAATAACTTGAGTCCGGTGGCCCAACCAAGTGGATGTATATTTCTCTCTCCTTATTTCAATATGACATTCTTACCAGCCAAATTAGTCAATTTTGTGAAGTATTTCTTTTTTGCTTTTCTAAATAACACACAAGAACAATTTCTAGTATGTAGCAGTTCTTACATGTTATTAATAGTTCCTTATAGGGCCAGACTAGCTTTTAGAATTTGAAAAACATTTTTTGCATATGTTGGAGACCTTGATGACTTCTGTGTACACACCTTAAAATATTCCCAAACAGCTGACATTTGATTTACATGTAGCAGCAGCATGTATGTGCGGAACAAACGCGCGTGCTCACCAAAAAATATCAGCACAGATCAGCCAAAAAAAAAAACATTTCGGTAGAATAAAAGTTCGGAATTTGCATCAGTGGCATAATTTAGCTTCAAATCTAAATAAATCTGTTGGTTGCAGATTGTATATCACACACATCTACCTGGTGCATACCAAACAATAAACAAAAGAAACAACGGCAGGTACAAATAAGGCACAATATCGGCTTGTCCCAGGAAGCCGGGCTAGATTTGTTTTCTATCAAGCTACAAGAAGAGTCAGATAAAAAACTCCTACTTGAGCAGACTTTCCTTTTTAAAAAGTGGGAAGATGAAATGCCAGTATATTGGATTCCAGGGGAGATGATGATCAGGGATGCTCATGGAGATGTGACAGGTATTTTTTATTCCTCAGCTAACTTCTTTCTGGGTGGTGGTGGTGTTGGTGAATGGTTGCTGCATGTCCTCTTCTACATAGCCACTGCTGTCTGACTGGAAACTGTCCCCTCTCAAGGGACAATCTGACACAAAGTATATTACATTTTGGTTAGTAATTCTGTCATGGCAAACTGTTTTCTGAATACAGCAACTTCATTAGTAACTTCATGATCTTCCTAATAAGTTCCTGTAAGCTGACATTAGCTTCATGCATTATAATTTTAGCAGTTTGGGGTTTGGTCTACAATGTGCGAGTTTTTAACACTTTATTTACCACAAATGCATTTTTCACAGGTTGGTAGTTTCTGCTTACTGTAAACTCTGAGACTGACTGTAAACTCTGAGACTGACCGTAAATTCTGAGACTGACTGTAAACTCTGAGACTGACTGTAAAGTCTAATAGAAAAAAGTTAGGGTTATTGTAAATGAGCACACTTTTGCATAATTTTGTGTTTTACTACTGCCAGATCAGTTATTCAATAAAGCTTTTGTCTAGACGCTGAAAAAAGTAAGATTTGACGTGTATTGCTATGTCTGTCCAATGGTACAATACGTTTAATACAGAAGTGGAAAACTGGACAGCCACATGCACATACAGTGTATCACAAAAGTGAGTACACCCCTCACATTTCTGCAAATATTTCATTATATCTTCTCATGGGACAACACTATAGACATGAAACTTGGATATAACTTAGAGTAGTCAGTGTACAACTTGTATAGCAGTGTAGAGTTGCACAATTTGGACATGTTCACTGTGGGGTGTACTCACTTATGTTGCCAGCCATTTAGACATTAATGGCTGTGTGTTGAGTTATTTTCAGAAGACAGTAAATCTACACTGCTATACAAGTTGTACACTGACTACTCTAAGTTATATCCAAGTTTCATGTCTATAGTGTGTACTCACTTTTGTGATACACTGTACACTTTAAGGGACATCTATGTAGGATTTCTTTTTTAATGTATTATTTCCAATTTTCCTCCCAATCTAGTCATATCCAATTACCCGGCTGTTTTTCGCTACCTCTACTTCTGCTGACCTCCACTACTGACTGCAGAGAGCAGCGACTAACACACACTTCTACTAATATGTGTGCAGAAGCTGACTGCTTCTTTTTTAACCTGCCTAAAGCATTTTCATATGGAGATCCGTATCGTGCATGGAGTCATTTACTTGATACGATATGATTACACCTCTTGTAACTGGCATGACTTACATGTTTGATGAGTAGATGCAGTCACAGACAGTGTGTGTGCACTAGAGTGTTCTGCTGAAATATTCTCCTCCTCACCCACACTCTGCACCTATGTGAGACGTATCAGTGTTGCAATGGTTATGTTGAACTCACACCACATTAGTAAATTCCAATGAACCAAGTTCAGGTGTTTCAGCCACACCCATTAAGTGTATAGATCAATAATATAAAAAGTGTATACAAATAAAACCTCCAAAATTATATAGGAATATAAGCCCCAGTGCCAACCTTGGAGGTTATGTAACATGCCACAGACTTTAATTTCAAATGAAATGCATGTTGAAACAAGTAATATTAATAACTGGGGTGGCACGGTGGGTAGCACCATCGCCTCACAGCAAGAAGGTCCTGGGTTTGATTCCCAGGTGGAGCGGTCCAGGTCCTTTCTGTTTTACTGCTGCCACACCATGTTCTCACATGCATGTTCTTCCCATGTCTGCATGGGTTTCCTCCGGGAGCTCCGATTTCCTCCCACAGTCCGAAGACATGCAGAGGTTAACTGGAGATACAAAGTTATCCGTGACATGTGAACTTCAACTGATGAATCTTGTGTAACCAGTACCTGTCATGTCATGTATTTAACCAGTGGGGGCCAGTGATAAGCTCAGTGGTTAAGGTACTGGACTAGTAAACAGAAGGTTGCCGGTTCAAGTCCCGCCACCACCAAGTTGCCACTGTTGGGTCCCTGAGCAAGGCCCTTAACCCTCAATTGCTCATCATGTTCTGCTCATTGTGTAAGTCGCTTTGGATAAAAGCGTCTGCTAAATGCTGAAAATGTAAATGTAAATGTAACCAAAGTATGTATAACATGATGTTAAAATCCTAATAAAATTTCAATGATTAAATATGGCTATGCTGTTTTTGTTTACATACAGATAAATGCATATTTGCCCAAATCTTTCTGAAATGAAGGTACATTAAACATATTCTGAACATGTTGCAAAGATTTCCTGCAAAGCAGATATCTTATAAAATTGCAACCAAGCCATGGTTTAAAAAAAACAACATGCTTTTAAAATACCTTCCTTAAATGTGCCCAGAATTAATACTGAGTACAGGCATGAGTCCTCTAATCACTGGTAAAAGTGCACTTATTCTACATGAGTCATTCACGTCCAACAGAGGAGGTGTTGAAAAAGGAAAAAGCATGAATGCATTATTTAAAAACAGTGTGCAATTCAGATTTTCCCTGAAAGGTTTGCTCATGCTATGCTTAGGTTGTTTCATTTCTATTCATACGTAAAAAAAAAAAAAAAAATGTTTTAGCTAAAAATATAGGTGGCTACATACCTCCTCCAGCTCGAAGGAGTTGGCCTGCTTGGGGACGTCATTGATCTGGCTGGATGAGGATTTGACAGGGCTCAGGAGCTGCTGGTGTGCAGTGCTATCAGAGTACATAGGTTGCATAAAGTCCTCAACAAAGTCTCTGTGGGATACAGGGGCATCATCCTCCCATCCAGTGACCGTGATCTGACATGTTGACCCTTGTGTCACCAGATTATGTTGTGAAATCTTTAAAGTTAATGGTAGTTTTTCTGAAAACTCATCCTGACTCACTGGTAGGAGGCAAATCTCTGGTTGGGTATCAGGGATGACCGTCTCTTGATTACACTCAAATGTTCTAAGAGACGAGTCTATTTGTTGAATTTGGGTAGCTGGAGGCGTGCCCAATGTAGCCATGCTGACTCTCTGTGGGCAACTGCAAGGTGTCTGGTGAACAAAATCTATTACCTGTGGGCAACTGGCATCATGGATAACTGGTGTCTTTGCCCCAGTAGAAGAAGAAGAATCGTTGAACCCTTTATCTCCGTCTGTGTCACATTTTGATTTGTGACTCTGCATAGATTCCACTGCTGCCTGTTCAAATCTAAACAAACAAGCCTTTGCTCTGGGACTTTCTCTCTGCCCAGACTGGGACCAGCGCTGGATCCTCTTCTTGTGTGCATCATTAATATTCTCATGCTCGCTCACCTTCTCAGCAGGTTTCAATTCAGAAAGCAGGGGCATCTTTACGTCTTCAGTCCTCTGGGCCGTGCTGATGGCCCCTGCTTGGTCCTGGAGCAATGCTCCTCTCCTTCGGTCATGACTACCTTCTCCCCTTACATTCCCCATTACTATTTCAACCACATCTGGTAGGCTGTTTCTTTTCCTTGGAGAACAGCTTGGAGAGCCTGATTCTGAGCCACGTGAACCAGTGTATAAGCACATCTTTGATACTGTGTCCTTGAGCCGCTCCACTGGAGAACGGGGTTCGTTGCGGACTGTGCTGAAAAAACGCTGGCCTATGCTTCGCTCCACAGTGGGCGACGAAAAGCTGAACTCGGGTGGTGCCAGCTTTTGAACTGGCGTTCGAGACACATGGGAGTAAAGAGAGTAGAAAGCATTGGCCATGGCTGTTAATACCTCCACTTGACGGAAACGACCTATAAAACAGACACAAAACGATCAGGAAATATATAAACACAGTTAGTTTTCTACATACAAATGGGTTCCATTCCGAGGGCTTGTTCACAAGTTCAATTTGTTAGCAAGTCCAATGTAGTTAGTCTAGGCATCCAGCATTGTAGATAGGCAACAGCATATAGCACTGGACAGTAATAAAGACAAATCTGTAATATTCCCTAAAGGAAGGGTTAATAAAGTACATGAAATAAAGTTCATATATCCTGCATTTTGTGAGTTCTATTTTCACTATATTAGGCTACGCTTATACAGCTATTTGTATGAAATAAATGCTTTTTGAAGAAGGGGGTGCTGTGAAACTGGCAAAGATTGCACAGGGGAATTGAGTATTTCAATACTGAGGAACTGAAAATACATAAAAAAAAATAAAAAAACAAAGCCTAACTTTTGCACATGCTTCATGTTTTCATTATGTTTAATTCAGCCTATAAACAATGACTGTGATGTGCAGATGTTTCTTCCTTGTAGCTGTCTACTTACTTGCGAGTGAAAGGTTGGGGTCCTCTTCACGTATGCGCTGGAGCTGGGACTCGAGAAACAGACGGAAGTTGATACCTTTGAGCTTTGAAGGGAAGTTAAAAAAACGAGCCGGGATGCGGGCGGTAACCTGCGGCTCCTCACAGCCAAATCCTAGCTGGTATAGAGTCTCCTCTGCATCATCAGCACACATCTGCAGCACTTCAGTCACACTGGTATTCATGAGTGGGCCAAGAAAGACAAAAAAGATAACAGTCTGTAAATTGCAACCAAGCAGTTAGTTTCAGGTAGAATCTGTCTTAAATTTGAGGTTTTATTGATTCCTTACCTGGAAAAGGTCTTACTCTGGGATGAAATGACACTAGAGGCCATGCTCTGGCCCATGTTTCTCAATGGCAGGTTAGACCTCCGCTGAGATGTGTTGCTAAATACACAAACACAATGAAAATGAAAAACGAACGGAAAAAAAAAGCTGTAAAAGCCGATGTTCAGAGGAGAATTGCATTCTAACCTTGCATGGAAATGTTTCCTTGATTTAGGAGGAGGCAGGAGCAGTGGGCAATGCCTGTGGGGACATTCAATAAAGGAAGAAACATTTCTTTAAAATGTAATTTAGCCAATAATGAGAGGTTTGTATAATGACATTAGGTCAGGGACCAAATACCTTACCCAAACTCTTTATCTTGAAATCCATCATCGGGTGCTATGGCTTTAACAGAAAAGCATATTAAAAGAGGCATTATAAAGTTATTAGTTTCTGCTTGAGTGAAATTCTTTATTTAAATATGTACAATAATGTAAAATTCAAAACACATTAACAAATCAGTATCACTTTAATGGCCAGGTACACTTACATGTACTAGGAAGGAACATGTATACATGTATACACATATGAACCTGCATCGTGCAGGTAAAAAAAAAGCAGTCGGCTACTGCACACATGTCAGAGGGGTGTGTGTTATTTAGGTCAGGAGTGAAAGCTCTGCAGCAGTAGAGGCAGAAATACAAATCGGATAATAAGATAGGGATGAAAATTAAGGAGAAAATAAATTTTTTTTAAAGTATGGCCATTGTGATGGTAAAATTGACAAGGATTGGAAAAAAAGTCACTTATTACCATCAACAAGCTGACTAATGAAAGCCTTGGTCTGGCCAGTATCCATATATGGATGTAAAGCCTAGACACTGAGGTAAGAGGTAGAAACACACATTCAGGCTGTTGAGAACAAGTGCATCACAGATGCTGCTGAGAATCTCTTGGTGGAAGATGATGACCACTGAGCAAGTTTACAAGTAAAGGAGCTACTAAACCACATGAAGTCCTGCAAGTTATGTTACTTTGGGCATGTGCTGAGGCACCCACATGAAAACATTAAAGGCAGAGTTATGAGCGGGCTTGTGGAAGGACTCAGACGAGGAAGACCAAGAACAAACTGAATTGACAACATCATGACATGGATTTAATTATTAGGGGCTAGTCTGCTACAGGCCACAGGAAACAGGGGAAGTTAGTGAACTGACACATCTGTGCAGCCAACCATCACAAAGTAGTGACGCAGTGACGTGACGTACAGTTATTGTCATTATACGGTACATAATGTGGACTGCTGGGAGGTTTTAAACAATTTTGTATTTGATGACTAGCTAATTTGAGGGTTAAAAAACCCTTAATTCATAAATCTTCAGTCACCTATTGATGCGTGTCCTGGTGTAAGTGTGTGTGTGCATGCAAATGATCAAATCTGCTCTAGGAAGTGAAGGTTGAGGGGTTGTATTTAGTTTTTGCTACCACAGACAAACTGACAAACCAAAAATAGCAGTCCCAGAAGAAATGTTTTTAATTTTACAATAAACAATTGTTTTGAATGCAAAGTTTGATGAGCGCTGATAGCTCTGTAGCTGAGAACTGTAACTGATCAGTTCACTGCTATGACTTGCAAAGAAAAAACTACAGTACAGCACAGGTGTCATCCTGGAATTGAAAGTAAGGCCTAAAGAGATAAAAGAGGGTTGCAGAAGGTTGTGTTGATGCTGGACAGCTCCAGGAGACTTGGATTAAACATTGTCCTCAATCAGTTTGGCATGTTCTTTCCACATCTGCATATGTGTTATGTGCTCTCTAGGAATACAGTTTTTGGAGCCCTGGACCCACCTCAACTTTGATTAGAGTGAAGCAACTTTTGCGTAGTTCACACTACACGCTCGCTGACTGGTCGGCGCTAGATTTGCCGGCTCGGGAGCAACTCGGCGTTCGCTCGGCGATCGAAACTCTGCTCTCAATAGCTATGTGTGAACTGCTCAACAACTCGATCTGAGCGGCTCGCCGAGCGCTTTCTAGAGAGATTTCTAGCTTGTCAAATATCTGGATCTGAGTCGCACAACTGGTAATGAGTGCTATGTCGAACAGCCAATGAGAACACAAGATACAGTGTGAGGGGAAACACAGGAAAAGAGTTGTAAAAAGGTGGGATTCCAGTTGGTGAAAGGTCGTGTAGTGTGAAAGCCACACCGACCTGAAAGACTCCCAATTACAAGAGATCCAGTTGTGTAGTGTGAACTGTACAGCGACCTGACGAACTGGAAAGTTGTGTAGCGTGAACTTGGCATAAAATGCTGAAATTAAATGTATGGAGTTACGGCTATGAGCAGGAACTGCTTGTAATCAAAATTTACATAAAGCGCCTGTTTCATCTCTCTCATTGTCTTCCTGCTGGTAATGTTTCTGCTAATGCCTGACACATGCAAATAAAAGCTGAAACAAATGTTATTTCATTTTACCAACCTTCAGCCCCAAGGCCCAGGTCATCCTCAAAACTGTTACCAGCCTTCAAAAACGATTCTGCAAAGCAAAATTAACAGTAAAACAAAAACAAAACAAGTCAAAACAGGTTTACAGGACATCATTCCCCAAGTGAGTGTTGCAGAATTATCTATGGATGGAATTTTTTAATGGATTGAATTGAAACAGATCAACCAGTCTGCAGCAAAAGTCATATTAAAAGAGTCAAACTAGAAAATACAATAACAACTACAACAGAAAAAGTATTGCTGTCAAGTTTGTGGCATTGCATGGATTGGTAATTTACAGGTAAAAACAAATTTAAAAATTTTTTTCAAAAGGTAAAATTACTGCATTTATTTGCTGACCTTTTTGGCATACTGGAAAAAATAATGCATAAACTGTAGCATATGCATTTTATTTTTTCCTATTATGTGTGTTAAAAAGTGCAAATCAACAAACCACGCGTGTGTTAACATTAGACAGTATTGTAGGTAGCTACATTTGCTGCAAGTACCATTTGCTACATTTGCAACAAGCTACAAGTACCATTCCAGAGTGCTGCAAGGGAATTATTTACATAAAACGTTTGGAAATCACTGGCATATAAAACTTTGTACAAGTGTTATACACTACCTGAATACAACCCTGTCTTATTTGCTGTTAAACCTAAGCTATAACAATATAATGCTATAACTAGGCAGTGTTACCATCTAACTTACCAACAGTTGGTTGCACTGGGTTGTCACGGCCGACTTCATGGCTGAAGGTAGACAGAAAATAAGGTGAGCTTGTAGGTAAAAGCAAAAACAAAAACCACGCCCACTTTATCACTGGAATCTGTGGGCGAACTGCAAGCATGCAGAGAGATTGCGCAGATCAAACACAACTGCTCTGATGAGTCACAACCTAGCTTATTAAAAAAGTCATAACCTTTATAAAAAACCTTTCTATTGACATGTACTTTGCAGGCACTGTAAGATAATAAAGTGAAACCCAAACTGCTAATGTATCTTATAGAAATACATTTGCATATACAATAGTGCAAAATGCAACTAAAAATGTCCCACCACTAGTGATAAAACCCACAGGGTGCAGTCAAGAAAAAACATCAAGATCAAATAGTATCACTTTATTCTACAGTATAACATTCATACTATGATGTGAGGCACAGAAATATATAAATGAACAAAACATGATGAAGTAAAGCAAAGCACTCTGAGGCACTCTGAGGCTATTTAATGGCTTATATTTTCTATTATAAGTTTCCATTCATTTGTTTTTGTTCACACTCCCACACAAAAACTTACCCACAGCCTTGGAGCCAGGTTTCAATCTTTCCTGTAGAGCATTCTGTGGATAATACATAGTGTAAGCACTTTGTACATCAAGATAGAAAGATTTGTTTACTGTCAAAAGTAAAGATCATAAGTTAGGATAACAAAACACTTAACTGTAGACAAAATGGAGCATATAATTACAGTTTTGTTGGCTAACTGTCCTTGTCACAATGACAACTTTGGAATTGAGTTGAGTTAAATCTCCCATAATGGTAGCCAACAAATGTTGCTGTTTTGTCAAGGTTATATTGCTAGCTCTAGAGATGCCCTGTATTACCAAATGCCCTTGGTTTTCTTCATTTAAATGTTAACTTAACTTTTTCTATCTATGGTGCTCAATGTATAAAAATGCAGGAACATCAAAACATTTCGAACAATGCTAAAGTGTGGTTTATAATACATTTAAAATTAATATGTTATATATGTTAAGCAGGAAGGCACGGAGGCACAATGAGTAGCTCTGTCGATTTACAGCAAGAAAAATATGGGTTTAATTCCCCAACCAGACAGCCTGGCTCCTTTCTGTGTGAAGTTTGCATGTTCTCCCTGTGTCTGTGTGGGTTTCCTCACACAAGTCCAGAGACATGCAGTCATGCCAGTTGAAGCTACTGAAAATTGCCCTAAGTGTATATGTGTTAGTGTGTGTGTGGGTGTGTGTGCATGCCCTGTGATGGACTGGGGACTGATCTGACCCAGAGCAACCCTGACCAGGATAAAGCCGTGGTAAAACAGACAATGAATAAATGAGTATGTTAAGCAGGAAACACTTGTAAGAAGCAGTTTTTTTTTTTAAATAGTGTGCTCAAACATCACATCATATCAGGAAATAACTGATGTCTGATGGCAGCACTAAAAACCCAATACTGACACTGCAAAGACATAACCAGTGATAGCTGAATTGCCCAAAGTGTAAAGAAAGTCAGCAATATTGTCACCCTGTTTAGAGAATTGGCACATAACCCAACTATCCGCAAGCTGAACAAGTGCTTAACACGGTCCACATGTCATGGTGTTTTACTAATAGAACTTAATTTCATCCCTATCATGTATTGGTATTTAATATAAATCATATTGCTTTTTTGTCAAACTCCCTCTAATCAGTACAGGCTAAAACAAAGCATATTAAATAGCAGGTTGATGTTTACTAGAACGTTAGGACTGTTGGTCTGGTGTCCTGTAATTTGTCCAGTAACTTCTTTTAACTGCTTTAATTCTGCATGACGTATTTCACAAGGGCTTAATGTGTTTCTATTATAAATAAAAAAATAAAACTGATAACTTACCATTTGCACTACTTTGTGACCTATTATTTGTAAAGATCTCATCCTGCAGCTGAGTGGCTGGGGAATTTTGTATGCCGCTGGTCTGCAGCTCGTTGTCCTCCACTGTAAGCCACTGGCGGCTGCACTGAGCCCAGGCCTGCCTCCGAGTCACAGAACATGGGGTGTCCATTACTAAAAAGACCTAGGATATAAAAAATAACTATGACTGTATTGACTATGTAGTGAAAATAATACCCAGAAATACCGGTCCACTTAGAAAATAAAGAAAAAAGATGATTCGTTTAATCGTGAACTAACATTTTTAAGCGTGTTAATTAAACCTAAAGTTGTTCAATGGAGTTGTGGTAAGGGCTGTGTGCAGGCCACTGGATTTCCCCACTGGATTTCTTGCAACAAAATGTAAACCCTCTATTTATTGTATATAATTAATTTTATACACCTGTTAGAATGGGTGGAGTTGCAACATCTAAACATTAAAAATATGAAGAGGTGCCCACATCCCTCTGGCCATTTAGTGTATTTCTACAGCATTCTATGCCTCTAGTATAGTTCCAGACACATTCCAAATTTTTGCGAAAGAGCTTTAAAGCTGTCTTTGGTGGCTTGTGGTGGACCAACAGGTGGACCAACAATATTACATAAATTCTAAACACGCAGATGCACTTCTCAGTTGGAAAGTCTTGTTTCTATAAAAAGTCTACAAAAAATAAATAAATAAATATATATATACTGTATATATACAGTGTATCACAAAAGTGAGTACACCCCTCACATTTCTGCAAATATTTCATTATATCTTTTCATGGGACAACACTATAGACATGAAACTTGGATATAACTTAGAGTAGTCAGTGTACAGCTTGTATAGCAGTGTAGATTTACTGTCTTCTGAAAATAACTCAACACACAGCCATTAATGTCTAAATAGCTGGCAACATAAGTGAGTACACCCCACAGTGAACATGTCCAAATTGTGCCCAAATGTGTCGTTGTCCCTCCCTGGTGTCATGTGTCAAGGTCCCAGGTGTAAATGGGGAGCAGGGCTGTTAAATTTGGTGTTTTGGGTACAATTCTCTCATACTGGCCACTGGATATTCAACATGGCACCTCATGGCAAAGAACTCTTTGAGGATGTGAGAAATAGAATTGTTGCTCTCCACAAAGATGGCCTGGGCTATAAGAAGATTGCTAACACCCTGAAACTGAGCTACAGCATGGTGGCCAAGGTCATACAGCGGTTTTCCAGTACAGGTTCCATTCGGAACAGGCTTCGCCAGGGTCGACCAAAGAAGTTGAGTCCACGTGTTCGGCGTCATATCCAGAGGTTGGCTTTAAAAAATAGACACATGAGTGCTGCCAGCATTGCTGCAGAGGTTGAAGACGTGGGAGGTCAGCCTGTCAGTGCTCAGACCATACGCCGCACACTGCATCAACTCGGTCTGCATGGTCGTCATCCCAGAAGGAAGCTGATGCACAAGAAAGCCCGCAAACAGTTTGCTGAAGACAAGCAGTCCAAGAACATGGATTACTGGAATGCCCTGTGGTCTGACGAGACCAAGATAAACTTGTTTGGCTCAGATGGTGTCCAGCATGTGTTGCGGCGCCCTGGTGAGAAGTACCAAGACAACTGTATCTTGCCTACAGTCAAGCATGGTGGTGGTAGCATCATGGTCTTGGGCTGCATGAGTGTTGCTGGCACTGGGGAGCTGCAGTTCATTGAGGGAAACATGAATTCCAACATGTACTGTGACATTCTGAAACAGAGCATGATACCCTCCCTTCGAAAACTGGGCCTCATGGCAGTTTTCCAAAAGGATAACGACCCTAAACACAACCTCCAAGATGACCAGCTTCCTCAGCAAGGCAGTTAAGGTAAAGGTGATGGACTACACTCAATTGAGCACATGTGGCGCATCCTCAAGTGGAAGGTGGAGGAGTTCAAGGTGTCTAACATCCACCAGCTCCGTGATGTCATCATGGAGGAGTGGAAGAGGATTCCAGTAGCAACCTGTGCAGCTCTGGTGAATTCCGTGCCCAGGAGGGTTAAGGCAGTGCTGGATAATAATGGTGGTCACACAAAATATTGACACTTTGGGCACAATTTGGACATGTTCACTGTGGGGTGTACTCACTTATGTTGCCAGCCATTTAGACATTAATGGCTGTGTGTTGAGTTATTTTCAGAAGACAGTAAATCTACACTGCTATACAAGTTGTACACTGACTACTCTAAGTTATATCCAAGTTTCATGTCTATAGTGTTGTCCCATGAAAAGATATAATGAAATATTTGCAGAAATGTGAGGGGTGTACTCACTTTTGTGATACACTGTATATATATATATATTAAGGCTGTGACCCTACTCGGTGGAATTAGTATTTGTATTTGCATGCACAGCATAGGCAGCTGATTTGAATAAACAGCCAAGCCATTGGGTGGTGCATTTGTTAGTGCACTCTCAGTGCCAGTCCCAAGTCTGAAAAAAATACGAAGGGTTGCAACAAGAAGGGCATTTGGTGCCAGACCTAGAACAGCAGTTTATCTTGTAACAAGATAATGACCCGAAACATACAGCCAAAACAACACTATAGTGGCTTGAGGGGGAGTCTTTCAATGTCCATGAATGACCCAGCCAAAACCCGGATTTAAGCATTTGTGGAGAGGCTTGACACTCACTATATTCACTCTGATGGAGCTTGAGAGGCTCTGCCATGAAGATGTGTGCAAAGCTTGTAGAGACACGTCATGGATTTTTTGTTATGTCATTTTAAAATTTAAAATACTGGAGCTTCTGCATGTTTATTGTACATGTACTTGTTATATTGTACAGTTATTTGTTCTATTTATAAAATGACGGTAAATTCAGAAACTGGGTGTCGCAGCAGTAAATTATGCTGCAGTTGTAGTCTAGTGGTTAAGGTACTGGACTAGCAATTGAAAGGCTGCTGGTTAAAGCCCCACCACTGCCAGGTTGCCACTGTTGGGTCCTTAACCCTTAATTACTTGGACAAAATACTATCACAGTACTGTAAGTCATTTTGGATAGAAGTGCTAAATGCCAAAAATGTAAATGCTAGCCCACTTTTACTGGCTGAGGTATTGTGATGGAGGGTTTGTTATTGAATTGCACACAGTGATTTCAGGGGAATCCTGACTTACCACGACCTTGACCAGGATTGAAATGTCATATTCATCTACAGTAAACAATATGTAATCGACACAACTTAAATTGACAGAATATACTGTAAGTAGGACAAACCTGAAAAGGTTTAGAAGAGATTTAGAGTTATAAATCCTTTTTTCTCTGATTGTTGAATATTTTCGATTGTGACTGTAAATTTTGAGATATATTAATTATATTAAAAATATTTGGGCCTTAAATATCTGACGTTTTCTTTTACATGTCAACTTTTGTGCTTGGTGAATTCTTACCTGCTCTGCTACTTAATTCCTATTTTTCATATAAAGCTGTAAAAGATAACTGTGATGTTAAGCAAACCAATCATTCTAATGTGTTGTTAAATTATTAAACTGTAAAACTTAAAGAGGTGAAGTTTTAAATTCTAGTCAGAAAATGAGCAAAGCTAAATGCTAAAGCACGCGCTCATTTGCGTTAGAGACGGTGACAGCGGTATAAACAACTGTCAACCAAATTCTGCCCAAACCCACCTGCCAACCCTTCAGCCTGGAATTATACACAACTACACACGGAATCTGGTACAGAGAAAGGCAAACTGGGCCTCACCCTGTAATTATAAAGCCTATGTTTAAGAAGAAAGTGTCATCATTATTAACTTCTCACATCGTTCTGACACGTTTGTATGTGTTGGTTTCCGTTTGTTCAAGCTTTCCGCTATTAAAGGTAACGAGTGCATTCTTACCTTCACATTAGCTCGTTCCCATTTAGTTCAAACAGCAGCATCCCGATGGTTCTCCGCTGTGGTAGAGTGAGTTTATACACATACAGTAGACTATTGCACATCCCGCTTCTTACATTGCGCCAAAAATAAAGTAAGTATCGCTGTTTTAAACCATTGCTGCTCCGCCGACACAAACTTCAGCGCTGCTCGCGCTACTGACATTCATGACGCGAGATTAATGACGGAAGCGCTGAGAGGAAGAAGTGCAGCTACTGAAACTAATCAACAAACCTACCTACAACATTATACAAGTTTATACAGCCTTATATGTCCATGTTTGTACTTATAAACATAGAAGACGTTTAAAATTCATTTTAAAACGTATTTTCTGTTTTTAAAATATTAATGTACACTAATGTAAACTAAAACAACGGTGGTTCCATACAATACACATAGTGGGGGCCATAAATCTGAGACAACTTTTTCTTAATTATTTGAGTATTTTCTGCTTTTAAGATATTAATGTACATAATAAAACTAAAATAACTCATGTAGAATTATATAATCTTTTCCAAATCCTTATTCTTATCTATGGCTTCAAGTACACACAGTGGGGGCCTAAAGTCTGAGACAGCTAATAACATGCTTCTGATAAGCATTTAGTAATTTCTGTTTTTAATATATTAATGTACATATTAAAACTAAAAGAACTCTTGAAAAATTATACAGGCTTTTCCAAATCCTTATTCTTATCTATGGCTTCTATAAAGTACACACAGTGGGGGCCAAAAGTCTGAGACCACTGATAAACATGCTTCTGGTTAGCCTTTTTCTCAAATTAGTGCTTTTAATATATGAATGTACACATTAAAACTAAAATAAATAGTGTAGAATTATATAGTCGTTTCCAAATCCTTATTCCTATCTATGGCTTCTTTACAGTACACACAATGGGGGCCAAAAGTCTGAGACCACTAATAAACATGCTTTTATGAGCTTTGGGCTATCAACCAAAAGATTGGCGGTTCAAATCCAGGCTCTGCTATGCAGCCACTGCTGGGTCCTTGAGCAAGGCCCTTAACCCTGTCTGCTCCAGGGGCGCCGTAAGTTGGCTGACCCTGCGCTCTGACCCCAGCTTCCAACACCAGCTGGGATATGCGAAGAAAGAATTCCATTGTACTGTACACCTGTATATGTATATATGACAAATAAAGGATATCTTTCTTTCTTTCTTTCTTTTCTTTATTTAGCCTTTTTCTCAAATTATTTGAGTATTTTCTGCTTTTAATACATTAATGTACATATTAAAACTAAAATAAATAGTGTAGAATTATGTAGTCTTTTCCAAATCCTTATTCCTATTTATGGCTTCTATATTTATGGCTTCTATTATGGCTTCTATTTTTAATGTCTGAGACAGGTAATAAACATGCTTCTGATTAGCATTTTTCTCAAATTATTTGAGTATTTTATGCTTTTAATACATTAATGTACATATTAAAAACAAAACTTGTGTACAGTAGAATTATATAAGCATTTCTAAAACCTCATTCCTATCTGTGGCTTCTATACAGAAGAAGTACACACAGTGGGGGCCAAAAGTCTGAGACAGGTAATAAACATGTTTTTATTTAGCATTTTTCTCAAATTATTTGGGTATTTTCTGCTTTTGAATTATTAATGTACACACTAAAATAACTCATGTAGAATTATATAAGCATTTCTAAAACTTAATTCCTGTCTGTGGCTTTTATAAAGTCAGTGGGGGCCAAAAGTCTGAGACAGCTAATAAACAGACTTCTGTCTAGCATTTTTCTCAAATTATTTGAGTATTTTTTGTTTTTAATATATTAATGTACATATTACAACTAAAATAAGTAGTGTAGAGTTATATAATATTTTCCAAATCTGTATTCTTATCTATGGCTTTTATAAAGTACACACAGTGGGGAGCAAAAGTCTGAGACCACTAATAAACATGCTTTTATTTAGCATTTTTCTCAAATTATTTGAGTATTTTCTGCTTTTAATATATTAATGTAGTAAGTAAGTAAGTAAGTAAATTTTATTTATAAAGCACTCTTAAAACAACTTACGTTGACCAAAGTGCTGTACATCGAATAAGCATACATAACACAACATTATATTAAAAAAGTAAGAACCAAATAAAAATACAGAGTAAGAGACAAAATAAAACAGATAAAAATAGACTAAACAATTAAAATTAACACAGCTCCTCACTGTTCAAATGCCAGCTTATAAAGGTATGTTTTTAGGAGTGATTTAAAAACAGCGGCCGAAGGTGCTTGTGGAATATTAGGAGGTAGAGTGTTCCATAGCCTCGGAGCATAAACTGCAAATGCACGATCACCTTTTAGCTTCAAACGAGCCCTAGGAACAGTCAACAAATTCTGAGTGGCTGATCTTAAAGATCGCTGTGCGGTTGCGGGAGAAAGCATACCACTGAGATAAGCCGGGGCTTGACCATTAAGCGCTTTAAAAACAAATAAAAGCACTTTAAAATGAATCCTGTGCTGAACAGGCAGCCAATGTAGTGAGGCAAGGACGGGTGTAATATGGTTTCTTTTCTTGGTATTAGTCAGTAACCTTGCTGCTGCATTCTGGACTACCTGCAAGCGCCGCAACAGAGACTGACTAATCCCAATATACAGAGAATTACAGTAGTCAATTCTTGCAGAAATGAATGCATGAATAACTTTTTCCAGGTCAGAATAGCAGAGAAAAGGCTTAATCTTCGCAATATTTCTGAGCTGGAAGAAGCTATTCCTTACCACAGAGTTGATTTGTTTATCAAATCGGAGGTCAGAGTCAAAGATAACACCAAGATTTCTCACAGATGTTTTGACACATGTAGACAAGTGACCAAGGTTATTGGAGACACTATTGATGTGATGACCCCCAAAAACGATAACCTCTGACTTGCTTTCATTCAGCTGAAGAAAATTGTCAGCCATCCACCTCTTTATGTCCTCAAGACAACTGCTAAGAGATGTTAACGAGCCATTGTCATTCGGTCTAATTGGAAGATAAAGCTGTATGTACACATTAAAACTAAAATAAGTAGTGTAGAATTATATAGTCTTTTCTGAATCCTTATTTTTATCTATGGCTTTTATAAAGTACACACAGTAGGGGCCAAAAGTCTGAGACCACTAATAAACATGCTTCTGATTAGCATTTTTCTCAAATTATTTGATTATTTTGTGCTTTCAAATGAATAATGTACATATTAAAACTAAAATAAATAGTGTAGAATTATGTAGTCTTTTCCAAATCCTTATTCCTATTTATAGCTTCTATAAAGTACACACAAGTGGGGGCCAAATGTCTGAGACAGGTAATAAACATGCTTCTGTCTAGCATTTTTCTCAAATTATTTGAGTATTTTCTGCTTTTAATATATTAATGTACATATTACAACTAAAATAAGTAGTGTAGAGTTATATAGTCTTTTCCAAATCTGTATTCTTATCTATGGCATTTATAAAGTACACACAGTGGGGAGCAAAAGTCTGAGACCACTAATAAACATGCTTCTGATTAGCATTTTTCTCAAATTATTTGAGAATTTTCTGCTTTTAATATATTAATGTACACATTAAAATTAAAATAAGTAGTGTAGAACTGTATAGTCTTTTCCAAATCCTTATTCTTATCTGTGGCTTCTATAAAGTACACACAATGGTGGCCAAAAGTCCGAGACCACTAATAAACATGCTTTTATTTAGCATTTTTCTCTAATTATTTGATTATTTTGTGCTTTTAAACGAATAATGTACGTATTAAAACTAAAATAAATAGTGTAGAATTAGTCTTTTCCAAATCCTTATTCCTATCTATGGCTTTTATACAGTACACACAATGGGGGCCAAAAGTCTGAGACCACTAATAAACATGCTTTTATTTAGCATTTTTCCTCAAATTATTTGAGTATTTTCTGCTTTTAATACATTCATGTACATATTAAAACTAAAATAAATAATGTAGAATTATGTAGTCTTTTCCAAATCCTTATTCCTATGTATGGCTTCTATAAAGTACACACAAGTGGGGGCCAAAAGTCTGAGACAGGTAATAAACATGCTTCTGTCTAGCATTTTTCTCAAACTTAATACAATGCTTTTCATTACATATCATATAAGAATTTCTTATTATATGGCATTACATTGAAGAATTGCATTTAGTGTCATTAAGCTACTTGTTTCAGTCCTGTGTGTGAGTGTGATCTGAGATCTAAGCTGTTTTTGCGTTTAGATGATTAATTGATTTAACCCCCTGACTTCTGAAACATTGTGACAACACGTTTTTCAGTTCACCTATTTTTACATTGACTAATGATGCACCCAGGTCACGTACCTTCGGCAGCACCTTCAAATATTACCTAGACGACTAGATAAACGTACAAGCACCAGATGGTAGACCGTGTGGGATTATATGTCTCATTTAACAGGTGCATTGAGAAAAACATTCCAGCTAAACGTATTTGAGAAATGTTTTGATAAGGATTATGTGCTTAGTGGCCTTTTATTGTCTGAGCAAAAATGTGTTGTGCTTTTTTTATTTAACTGTTTAGTTTGTATATCTGATACCCTTAATTAAAAGCCTTACATAAATATGTTCATTCCAGAAAGGTACACTGGATAATTTACTGGTATAATGAGACCAGGAAACATTTCACAGGTAAAGTTTTTCTTTTAGTTGGGTCTCAATGCTGTTTAGTACGGAAGCGTATTGCTGCCACACAGATACCGTCAGTATGTCGTTATAACGAGAAAAGGATGTCGTTATAACGAGAAAGTATGTCGTTATAACGAGAAAAGATGTTGTTATAACGAGAAAGGGTGTCGTTATAATGAGAAAAGGATGTCGTTAAAACAAGAAAAGATGTCGTTATAACGAGAAAAGGATGTTAAAATGAGAAAAGGATGTCGTTATAACGAGAAAAGATGTCATTATAACGAGAAAGGGATGTCGTTATAACGAGAAAAGGATGTCGTTAAAACGAGAAAAGGATGTCGTTATAACGAGAAAAGTTCATTACCTCAGATGCCGCATAGCTGACAGAAGTGTATCTGCTGATGGAGACACAGTTTGCACACATGCATGATGCTGTAACTTGTGTAACATTGCAGCTCGAAATGTCGATCAAGATTCTCCTTTAGGAACAACAATGTCTAAACTTAGTTTAATATTCAACATCTGTCTGAAATTCGGCATTCCGATCTAAATAAGTGCTTCAAAAAACACCTAAGACCCACTTATTTTATAATTTCTTACACGAATCAACATACTACAAAAACAAGTTTATGTTAATTTTAAGATTACATCTATTTATGTAAAGAAAGGTTATAATGAAACCATTTATCAAACAACCACTTCAGCTAATGAGTTAGGGACCGTCATAAAACTAACGGTGAAACATAGGAAACATGCACTTATTCAGACTAATAAATCCATTTCAATCTTGTATGATTTGATGAATGTCAAACTGTTTTTACAGTTTCTCACCTACTACACACACCTTAGTTTTTGAAATAACATAGTATTTATTTTACATTACATTTAAATAAAGATGAATAAATCTGTAATAAATGTATATTTCAAATATACAAATTATATTTCCAAAAATACAAATCATACAAGATTGAAATGGATTTATTAGTCTGAATAAGTGCATGTTTCCTATGTTTCACAGTTAGTTTTATGACGATCCCTAACTCATTAGCTGAAGTGGTTGTTTGATAAATGGTTTCATTATAACCTTTCTTTACATAAATAGACGTAAACTTAAAATTAACATAAAATTGTTTTGTAGTATGTTGATTCGTGTAAGAAATTATAAAATAAGTGGGTCTTATGTGTTTTTTGAAGCACTTATTTAGATCGGAATGCCGAATGTCAGACAGATGTTGAATATTAAACTAAGTTTAGACATTGTTGTTCCTAAAGGAGAATCTTGATCGGCATTTCGAGCTGCAATGTTACACAAGTTACAGCATCATGCATGTGTGCAAACTGTGTCTCCATCAGCAGATACACTTCTGTCAGCTATGCAGCATTTGAGGTAATGAACTTTTCTCGTTATAACGACATCCTTTTCTCGTTTTAACGACATCCCTTTCTCGTTATAACGACATCTTTTCTTGTTTTAACGACATCTTTTCTCGTTTTAACGACATCTTTTCTCGTTATAACAACATCCTTTCTCGTTATAACGACATACTTTCTCGTTATAACGACATCTTTTCTCGTTATAACAACATCCTTTCTCGTTATAACGACATACTTTCTCGTTATAACGACATACTTTCTCGTTTTAACGACATCCCTTTCTCGTTATAACGACATCTTTTCTCGTTTTAACGACATCTTTTCTCGTTTTAACGACATCTTTTCTCGTTATAACAACATCCTTTCTCGTTATAATGACATACTTTCTCGTTATAACGACATACTTTTTCATTATAACGACATACTTTCTCGTTATAACGACATACTGACTGTGTGGCAGCAATACGCTTCCGTAGTTTAGTATGGGGCTTTAAATGAATGTAAGAAAAAATGCAGACAGAATTCTACAGTGCATGGCACATCTGATTATATTACAAATCCTGTTTCCAGAAAAGTTGGGACATTTTGCATAATGCCATAAAACCAAGAATCTGAACTGTAATATCTCTTCAACTTTTATTTAACTGAAATGACTTTAATATTTTGATTGACAAACTTTATTATAGAAGATTTGTATATGTATCTGTTGATGCATGCTCAATAATCCAGGTACACAAATCCACAAAGTTTAATCAGTTCATCTGGACACAAGTTTGTTGTAGAGATACGTTTCGTCACTCAATCCGAATGACTTCTTCAGTCTTCTTATTCCTGCAATATTAACAACTGATTAGGACGCTGACAGATCCTAACATTACACAAAGCTAGTGAGTGGAATATGTTTCTTTATATTATTTTTACAGGGCGGCTCAGTGGGTAGAAAAGTTGCACAGTAAGAAGGTCCTGAATTGTACTCACTGCAACCCTGAATAGGATAAAGTGATGGTAAAACAGACAATGAATAAATATTTTTCCATTTTAAAACAGTCCACGGCCGCTCAGGTGGCGCAGCGGTAAAAACACATGCTAGAACCAGAGCTGGATCTCGAATACATCATATCGAATCTCAGCTCTGTCTGCCGGCTAAGGCTGAGAGGCCACATGAACAACGATTGGCCTTTTGTTTAGATCGGCGGGTCTAAGCCGGATGGGGTCTCTCTCTCTCATGACTGGTGCAATTACGATCTCTGCTGACTGATTGATGGCGCCTGCACAGAGATGAGAAAAGAGTGCTCTCAGGGTGTGTCCCTCCATACACAACGCTGAGCTGCACTGCACTCGTCAAACCGTAGGTGATAAGATGCATACGGCATGCTGCCCATGTGTCGGAGGGGGCGTGGTGGGTTAGCTTCGTTCTCATCAATCAGAGCAGGGATCGGCATTGGTGGAGAGGAAGCATGACGCAATCGGGCAATTGGACGCGCTAAAGAGGGAGAAAAAGGGGAGAAAATGCATAAAGAAAAAAAACCCAGTTTATATAAGTAGGTGAATTGATAGCTAGAGAGGTCATTGTTGTTGCAGGCCTGTGTGTCGAGCGTTATTGTGACAGGCAGTTTTCATTTTCTATCTATTTTGATACTTAGTTAGTTTCAGTTATTTTGGTCACCCCTTTACTTTTAACATTGCTCTACCTTTAACCCACATGCAGGATGCTTAGTGGCTCAGTGGCTAGCACTGCTGCCTCACAGCAAGAAGGTCCTGGGTTCGATTCCCAGGCGGAGCAATCCAGATCTTTTCTGTGTGGAGTTTGCATGTTCTCCCCGTGTCTGCGTGGGTTTCCTTCAGGAGCTCTGGTTGCCTCCCACAGTGCAAAGACATACAGGTGAGGTGAATAAAGATACAAAATTGACTGTGTTTGGCATTAAAGTCTTGAACTGATGAATAGTGTGTAACAAGTAATGACCTGCCCTGTCATTAATGTAACCAAAGTGTGTAAAACATGACATTAAAATCCTATTAAACAAACATTGTTTTTTTAGAAACTGTCCCAACTTTTCTGGAAATAGAACTTTTCTTTAGAGCTTTTAATAATTGTAATGCTATAGTTCAACACAAGGTGTCAGCATAAGGCAATATTCCATTTCCACCCAAAGTGAACCTATACTATAGGTAAGGTTTTACTGTAAATAAACGTATATTTTAGGTACATTACAGCAGTAGAAACATCAGATATGTAAAAAAGCTTTATTTTGAAATGACTATATCACAACATTACAAACACAGCTGTACATGTGAGTTCTCTTGAAACCAATGTAAAAGAGCTGTGAAAAGCAGTGTTTGATATCCAAGGTTTCAAAACAATGAGAGGCAACTAACAGAGATCAATAGAGGCCAAATAAATGTGCCCAAATTGTATGTGCATTAGTCACAGAAGAGGAAAAAATGTCTCAAAGGTCATATAAGAGAATATGCACATACACATACTGATGGGGAGCCAAACTGGTATGTGTGGAAATAATCTGCTCCAATGATTATTTCTTTATCCTTTTTTTTTTAATACAACCAACTAGTATGAATCCAAGTTGAGCTTATCAGTTTCCTGGATGATAATGCCTCAATATATACTACTAGTTATCAAGGGTGATTTGCTTGACACCACAACAAACAGAGGTGTCTTTATCAAATAAGGATTGAACCTCTATGGAAAGATCAATCCATGGTTTTGGAATAAGCTGTCCAACAAGCTGAGGGGTCGGTTCAATGTAAGTCTGGCCATATAATGCATAATGTGCACCATTTACACTGATTAGCCATAACAAATAAAACCACCTCCTTGTTTCTACACTCACTGTCCATCTTATCAGCTCCACTTACCATATATAAGCACTTTGTAGTTTTACAATTACTGACTATAGTCCATCTGTTTATGTACATACTGTTTTAGCCTGCTTTCACCCTGTTCTTCAATGGTCAGGACCCCCACAGAGCAGGTATTATTTAGGTGGTGGATCATTCTCAGCACTGCAGTGACACTGACATGGTGGTGGTGTGTTAGTGTGTGTTGTGCTGGTATGAGTGGATCAGACACAGCAGTGCTGCTGGAGTTTTTAAATACCGTGTCCACTCACTGTCCACTCTATTAGACACTCCTACCTAGTTGGTCCACCTCGTAGATGTAAAGTCAGAGACGATCGTTCATCTATTGCTGCTGTTTGAGTTGATCATCTTCTAGACCTTCATCAGTGGTCACAGGACGCTGCCCACAGGGCACTGTTGGCTGGATATATTTTTGGTTGGTGGACTATTCTCAGTCCAGCAGTGACAGTGAGGTGTTTAAAAACTCCATCAGCTCTGCTGTGTCTTTTCCACTAATACCAGAACAATACACACTAACACACCACCACCATGTCAGTGTCACTGCAGTGCTGAGAATGACCCACCACCCAAATAATATCTACTCTGTAGTGGTCCTGACCATTGTCAGAACTACAAAGTGCTTCTATATGATAAGTGAGCTGATAAAATGGACAGTGAGTGTAGAAACAAGGAGGTGGTTTTAATGTTATGGCTGATCGGTGTATATGTAAATGATTTGTGTATAATTTAGTTATAAATGTATACAGGTGCAAATATAAGATTTTTTATTTTATTTTATGGACAGTGTTAGCCTAGTGGGTAGGGCTATCAACAGAAAGGTTGAGAGTTCAAATCCCAGCTCTGCCATACAACCTGAAAGGTTGAGAGTTCAAATCCCAGCTCTGCCATGCAGCAAGGCCACTGTTAGGCTCTTGATGAAGGCCCTTAACCCTCCCAACAATGGCTCTGACCCCAGCTTCTGAACAATATATGTATATATGACAAATAAAAGCTTTCTATTCTATAAAGAGAAGTGCATACACGAGAAAAACCAAAAATGTCCATAACAGTGGGGTTTTTTTGTAGGTCAGAGTAAACTTGCTGACACATTTCAGTGACTCTTGACTAACACAGAATTCACAGAAGAAGATTTGTGTCATGGGTAAGTCGTTTTGTAATAGCAGATATGGCAGTGTTATGTATTCGCTGCAAAAGGGCGGTGTGGTTTTATAGTCCATGGTAAAAAAATGAATAAAATATAAGAAATCAAAAATGATATATGTGGAATAAGATGCAGGTGGTCTAGGAGCAATCAAAATGTACATGTACGGTGCTGTGTAATATTTATTTGTGTGTGTGTGTGTGTGTGTGTGTGTGTGTGTTGGTTAAGCAGCTTATGCATTTTAACCGTGGGTTATAATACTGAACCTTTACTGATTGTCTCCATATTAAAGTTTTCTGTACTAACAGGGAAGTGAGAACAGACCTTGTGTGCTCATTTGAAGACTTGATTTGGAGAACCTTTTGTCTTTAGCTCCTGTTGCCTTTAACAGCCTCTGTTTTCTCCTCCCTGCAGTCTGCCGTGTCATGTGGTTGAGGTCTGACTCAGGCTTTTCTGACTGCTCTTCATTACCATTCCAGCTGATTGACTCCTTGAATTTTGTTGGGTTACAGAGGCACAGCGCAATGTCTTTAGGCAGTGCTGCATCAGGTCCCGGAACAGGTGACCGGCAAAGAACATGTAGATCCAGGGGTTACAGCAGCTGTTCAGGCTAGCCAGTAGCATTGTGATGATAAATGGCATCGCTGGAAAACAGGAAGATTGTCTTATATGCTGTAGTTGTTGTACAATATCACCTACCACTGAACACAGTAATCCACATTAGCACAACATGCACAACATGTTATCTAAGATCAATCTGAAGAATTTTTATGCACGTTCTAAATACAGTGGTACCTTGAAACTCAACGTCAATTGGTTCTGGGACTGGTGTTCAGTTTAAAAGATGTTGAGTTTCAAGGTATTTTTTCCCATAAGGATGTTTGGGAAACCTGTTAATGCATTCCATGGTCCCATGGAACTGCATATAATTTAGGCTAATGTAAAATAATGGGGTTGTTTTTGACACTTATACACTGAAAATAACACAAATATAATATAAAACACTGAAATTAAAAGCTGATTCTTACAATTTCTCAGAACCTCGAGCTGTAACACGAGTTTAAAAGTGAAACAGTGAGGAAAATCCAGATAAACACAGATACATGTGGAGCTTTCAGAGTGAATCTGACGGTTATTCCACACAAATGCAGATTCATCTCATATGCACGCTTTGACGTATTAGTGCACCGCTCAAGCCGAGCGCTGAACAAAGCGACTGTTCATTGTTAATTTGAAATTACATGAATACATTTTTAAAAAATACTAACTGAACACGTTGAGTTTAAGGAAAACGTTGAACTGAAGGGTACAAATTTCTTGACGAAGGGCGTTAAGTTTTAAAGATTTTGAATTTGGGGGACGTTGAGTTACAAGGTACCACTGTACTTTATATACTGTACATAAAAAGTAATCAGACCCCTTTTTGCACATACAGTGGACCCTAGACTTACGAATTTAATTGGTTCAGAAGGGCTGTTCTTAAGTCAAAATGTTCGTTAGTTAAACCTATTTTTCCCATAAGAAATAATGTAAATAGAATTAATCTGTGCCAGACCTCCCAAACCATCCCCTTACCTAACCTCTCTAATGTCTTAAATGCTCTTTTTTGTTATAAATACAAGTGTATTTTCCCTTAAATCTTAAATTATAGAATAGACATTACTGTAATAAACAATAATAAACAACAATACACAGTAGTACTGTACTGTACATAAACACACATCACATTTCAGTACAGTACGTGTGCTGTACCATACACCATAATACATTGTATCTACCAGAAACAACATTCTCATATTTCTCTATTATTTCCTTCTTTATTTCAATAGTGTTGTATTTTGTAGATGTAATTTCATAAAAGAATAATTTCCTTCTTCTCGCTTACTCAATGTCCCCTCTGTCTGATACACAGTGACATCTACTGGCAGGAGTAATTATACAACAACAAAAAACTGTGTTTTCTCTGCACCTTCTCTGGGGACATTTTAATATTGAATTTTACAAAATATAAAGAAAACACCGGAAAAACACCGTCCGCTGTCCGAATGTTCGCTCACTGTATATACAGGGGTTGGACAATGAAACTGAAACACCTGGTTTTAGACCACAATAATTTATTAGTATGGTGTAGGGCCTCCTTTTGCGGCCAATACAGCGTCAAGTTCGTCTTGGAAATGACATATACAAGTCCTGCACAGTGGTCAGAGGGATTTTAAGCCATTCTTCTTGCAGGATAGTGGCCAGGTCACTACGTGATGCTGGTGGAGGAAAACGTTTCCTGACTCGCTTCTCCAAAACACCCCAAAGTGGCTCAATAATATTTAGATCTGGTAACTGTGCAGGCCATGGGAGATGTTCAACTTCACTTTCATGTTCATCAAACCAATCTTTCACCAGTCTTGCTGTGTGTATTGGTGCATTGTCATCCTGATACACGGCACCGCCTTCAGGATACAATGTTTGAACCATTGGATGCACATGGTCCTCCAGAATGGTTCGGTAGTCCTTGGCAGTGACGCGCCCATCTAGCACAAGTATTGGGCCAAGGGAATGCCATGATATGGCAGCCCAAACCATCACTGATCCACCCCCATGCTTCACTCTGGGCATGCAACAGTCTGGGTGGTACGCTTCTTTGGGGCTTCTCCACACCGTAACTCTCCCGGATGTGGGGAAAACAGTAAAGGTGGACTCATCAGAGAACAATACATGTTTCACATTGTCCACAGCCCAAGATTTGCGCTCCTTGCACCATTGAAACCGACGTTTGGCATTGGCACGAGTGACCAAAGGTTTGGCTATAGCAGCCCGGCCGTGTATATTGACCCTGTGGAGCTCCCGACGGACAGTTCTGGTGGAAACAGGAGAGTTGAGGTGCACATTTAATTCTGCCGTGATTTGGGCAGCCGTGGTTTTATGTTTTTTGGATACAATCCGGGTTAGCACCCGAACATCCCTTTCAGACAGCTTCCTCTTGCGTCCACAGTTAATCCTGTTGGATGTGGTTTGTCCTTCTTGGTGGTATGCTGACATTACCCTGGATACCGTGGCTCTTGATACATCACAAAGACTTGCTGTCTTGGTCACAGATGCGCCAGCAAGACGTGCACCAACAATTTGTCCTCTTTTGAACTCTGGTATGTCACCCATAATGTTGTGTGCATTGCAATATTTTGAGCAAAACTGTGCTCTTACCCTGCTAATTGAACCTTCACACTCTGCTCTTACTGGTGCAATGTGCAATTAATGAAGATTGGCCACCAGACTGGTCCAATTTAGCCATGAAACCTCCCACACTAAAATGACAGATGTTTCAGTTTCATTGTCCAACCCCTGTATATAGAGAGAGAGACGGTCAGAGTCAACTTGTTCGTGACGTCACGTGTTTCGCGAATTTCGGTTCGTAGTCCGAAATTTGTTTGTACGTTAAGTTGAAAACGATTGTTCGTAACCCAAAATGTTCGTATGGTAAATCGTTAGTAACTCAAGGGTCTACTGTACTGTGCTATAGATTTAATTACTTAATTGTTATTTTACCCAGCAATTTACACTTAATCACACCAATGAAGTGAAAACATGACTTTAGAGTTTTTCAAAAATGAACTACAAATCTAAAATCTCTTGTTCTTAGACCAGTACTCAGGACCTGTTGCTGTGACACTCCAAACTGTGACCAGGTGCATCATGTTTGCTCCAATTAAGTTCTAGACACATCTCCAGGATACAGTGTATCACAAAAGTGAGTACACCCCTCACATTTCTGCAAATATTTCATTATATCTTTTCATGGGACAACACTATAGACATGAAACTTGGATATAACTTAGAGTAGTCAGTGTACAGCTTGTATAGCAGTGTAGATTTACTGTCTTCTGAATAGCTAAATAGCTGGCAACATAAGTGAGTACACCCCACAGTGAACATGTCCAAATTGTGCCCAAATGTGTCGTTGTCCCTTCCTGGTGTCATGTGTCAAGGTCCCAGATGTAAATGGGGAGCAGGGCTGTTAAATTTGGTGTTTTGGGTACAATTCTCTCATACTGGCCACTGGATATTCAACATGGCACCTCATGGCAAAGAACTCTCTGAGGATGTGAGAAATAGAATTGTTGCTCTCCACAAAGATGGCCTGGGCTATAAGAAGATTGCTAACACCCTGAAACTGAGCTACAGCATGGTGGCCAAGGTCATACAGCGGTTTTCCAGGACAGGTTCCACTCGGAACAGGCTTCGCCAGGGTCGACCAAAGAAGTTGAGTCCACGTGTTCGGCATCATATCCAGAGGTTGGCTTTAAAAAATAGACACATGAGTGCTGCCAGCATTGCTGCAGAAGTTGAAGACGTGGGAGGTCAGCCTGTCAGTGCTCAGACCATACGCCGCACACTGCATCAACTCGGTCTGCATGGTCGTCATCCCAGAAGGAAGCTGATGCACAAGAAAGCTCGCAAACAGTTTGCTGAAGACAAGCAGTCCAAGAACATGGATTACTGGACTGCCCTGTGGTCTGACGAGACCAAGATAAACTTGTTTGGCTCAGATGGTGTCCAGCATGTGTGGCGGCGCCCTGGTGAGAAGTACCAAGACAACTGTATCTTGCCTACAGTCAAGCATGGTGGTGGTAGCATCATGGTCTTGGGCTGCATGAGTGTTGCTGGCACTGGGGAGCTGCAGTTCATTGAGGGAAACATGAATTCCAACATGTACTGTGACATTCTGAAACAGAGCATGATCCCCTCCCTTCGAAAACTGGGCCTCATGGCAGTTTTCCAACAGGATAACGACCCCAAACACAACCTCCAAGATGACAACTGCCTTGCTGAGGAAGCTGAAGGTAAAGGTGATGGACTAAACCCAATTGAGCACCTGTGGCGCATCCTCAAGTGGAAGGTGGAGGAGTTCAAGGTGTCTAACATCCACCAGCTCTGTGATGTCATCATGGAGGAGTGAAAGAGGATTCCAGTAGCAACCTGTGCAGCTCTGGTGAATTCCATGCCCAGGAGGGTTAAGGCAGTGCTGGATAATAATGGTGGTCACACAAAATATTGACACTTTGGGCACAATTTGGACATGTTCACTGTGGGGTGTACTCACTTATGTTGCCAGCTATTTAGACATTAATGGCTGTGTGTTGAGTTATTTTCAGAAGACAGTAAATCTACACTGCTATACAAGCTGTACACTGACTACTCTAAGTTATATCCAAGTTTTATTTCTATAGTGTTGTCCCATGAAAAGATATAATAAAATATTTGCAGAAATGTGAGGGGTGTACTCACTTTTGTGATACACTGTAATTAAAATCCAAGTGTTGCAATAAAAATTTATTTGACATCATTTGGAGGAGCACACAGCTGGGTCTATAACGACCCACAATTTACACTGTATTGTCAAGACTAAAACCAAGCCATGGAATCTAAAAAAAAACTCACTGTGAATGTCTTCAATCAACAATCACAAGGTTTACATTTAAGAAAGGATATGTAAAAAGATATGGTTTTAAATGTTTCCAGTGAAATGAAAGGAACATTTAACTTGAATCTGCTGTCTGGCTAAATTGTTTTGCCCCCTTCATAATGGTGAAAAGTTTTTGTTGCCTTGTCTAGGACTAAAAAAGAAATGTTTTTATTTTCAGATAAAGGAAGAAGAATGCCTTTATTTGTCATACACCAATCAGCCATAACATTAAAAACACCTCCTTGTGTCTACACTCACTGTCCATTTTATCAGCTCCACTTACCATATATAAGCACTTTGTAGTTCTACAATTACTGCCTATAGTCCATCTGTTTCTCTGCATGCTTTGTTAGCCCTTTCATGCTGTTCTTCAATGGTCAGAACCACCTATTATTTAGGTGGTGGATCATTCTCAGCACTGCAGTGACACTGACGTGGTGGTGTGTTAGTGTGTGTTGTGCTGGTATGAGTGGATCAGACACAGCAGCACTGCTGGAGTTTTTAAATACCGTGTCCACTCACTTTCTACTCTGTTAGACACACCTACCTAGTTGGTCCACCTTGTAGATGTAAAGTCAGAGACGATCGCTCATCTATTGCTGCTGTTTGAGTTGGTCATCTTCTAGACCTTCATTAGTGGTCACAGGACGCTGCCCACGTGCGCTGACTGGATATATTTTTGGTTGGTGGACTATTCTCAGTCCAGCAGTGACAGTAAGGTGTTTAAAAACTCCATCAGCATTGCTGTGTCTGATCCACTCATACCAGCACAACTCACCATGTCACCACGTCACTGCAGTGCCGAGAATGATCCACCACCTAAATAATACCTACTCTCTAGTGGTCCTGGGAGAGTCCTGACCATTGAAGAACAGCATGAAAGTGAGCCAACAAAGCATGCAGTACCGACTGCCTCTTTTCACCTGCATGAGGCGAGTGTTTACATGCAGATCAGCTTTGTGCATGGAGAGCCACACCATGATCAGCATTATTCCCCAACTCTGCGCAGGCTCCATCAATCAGCCAGCAGAGGTCGTAATTGCACCAGTTATTACAAACCCTCGTCCGGCTTTCCCATCCCTTGAACAACAGCCAATCATTGTTCATGTGGCCTCCCAGCCCAGACGGCAGAGCTGGACGGCAGAGCTGAGATTCGATACGATGTATTCAAGATCCCAGCTCTGGTGTGTTAGCATATTTTACCGCTGTGCCACCTGCGTGGCTGAACTGAACCATGGCTAATGACACATACCATACAACTAAAACACTAGAGTGGGGCAAGTCTCAAAATGTCATTGAGTTGTCCAGCAAAAGCTTTAGAATACATACACTGTAATGATTTATTTACCCCCCAAAAAACAAACTAAATAATTATACTTCTGTGCAAAAGGATACAATCCGCTAAACCGTAACTACAAAGTAACTGATAATTTTTGGCTGCAAACTAGTTGCATACTCACAGCTGAAATACACAGTTATACATAAATAAGTACATTTATGCATAATGCAGTTTGTAAAGTGGTGCCTTTCTCTCAGAACTTTTTATTTAGAAAAGCCATTTACCTAGCAAGGTTTAAAAGTTTAACCCAAAATCTCTTAATGGGTAAAGAAATAGAGCCATTGTTTTTTATTGTTACTTGTAATAGAGTTTCCTACCAAATAAAAATAAAGACTATGTGTGTCTGAGCATTGTAAAGCTCATTGAAATACACTATATTGCCAAAAGTATTCACTCACCCATCCAAATCATTGAATTCAGGTGTTCCAATCACTTCCATGGCCACAGGTGTATAAAACCAAGCATGAAAAAACTTCATCTACAAAACTACATCACCAAGCGCAATGCAAAGTGTCGGATGCAGTGGTGTAAAGCACGCCACCACCGGACTCTAGAGCAGTGGAGACGTGTTCTCTGGAGTGACAAATCACGCTTGGCAATTCGATGGACGAATCTGGGTTTGGCGGTTGCCGGGAGAACGGTACTTGTCTGACTGCATTGTGTCAAGTGTAAAGTTTGGTGGAGGGGGGATTATGGTGTGGGGTTGTTTTTCAGGAGTTCGGCTCGGCCCCTTAGTTCCAATGAAAGGAACTTTTAATGCTTCAGCATACCAAGAGATTTTGGACAATTTCATGCTTCCAACTTTGTGGGGACAGTTTGGGGATGGCCCCTTCCTGTTCCAACATGACTGCGCACCAGTGCACAAAGCAAGGTCCTTAAAGACATGGATGAGTGAGAACTTGACTTGCACAGAGTCCTGACCTCAACCCAATAGAACACCTTTGGGATGAATTAGAGCGGAGACTATAAGCCAGGCCTTCTCGTCCAACATCAGTGTCTGACCTCACAAATGCGCTTCTGGAAGAATGGTCAAAAATTCCCATAAACACACTCCTAAACCTTGTGGAAAACCTTCCCAGAAGAGTTGAAGCTGTTATAGCTGCAAAGGGTGAGCCAACATCATATTAAACCCTGTGGATTAAGAATGGGAATCACTCAAGTTCATATGCGTGTGAAGGCAGACGAGCGAATACTTTTGGCAATAATGTGTAATTAGCACAGCACTGGAGAGAGTCGAATTCTAGTCTCAGCTGTGTCATTGTACTGATCAGGTATTCAGACACAATCGACTGTGTCTCCTCCTTACTGCTGCAAATGTAACGATTGTTTGCTTAAGACACTGACACAAGTGGTGGAGAAATACATCATAGGCCCTTCTAGAGAACTGGAAATTACTAAAATTGAAAGAGAAATCCCACTATATATTCCATTATAACAGTAATCTAGTATTTTGTAATTCTAATGTTAAGATGACTATTTTGTAGGAAAAATAAGTAAAATTATTATTATTTATTAGGATTTTCATGTTATGTTTTACACACTTTGGTTACATTCATGACAGAAGAGGTAGTTACTTGTTACACAAGATTCATCAGTTCACAAGTTTAATGATGAACACAGTCACAGACAATTTTGTATCTCCAATTCACCTCACCTGCATGTCTTTGGACTGTGGGAGGAAACCGGAGTGCCCAGAGGAAACCCACGCAGACATGGGGAATACATGCAAACTCCACACAGAAAGGACCCGGACCACCCCACCTGGGGATTAAACCCAGGACCTTCTTGCTGTGAGGCGACAGCGCTACAGCTAAATTATAATAGGTAGAAACCATATTGAACATTAGACTGGCATCTCTCACAGACTGTTACCTGGCACATCAGGCTCTCTTTGCATTTTGCACATATGCACACACACACACACTTACTCATAATCTTTCTTACAATTCTTACTGTAGCCTTACAGCCTTTTCTTAGAATTTACTGTACTGTTTCCACCCATGTAAATATCCTAATGTGTGCACAGTTACTTTATACACACATTTACACCGATCAGCCATAACATTAAAACCACCTTCTTGTTTCTACACTCACTGCCCATGTTGTCAGCTCCACTTACCATATAGAAGCACTTTGTAGTTCTACAATTACTGACTGTAGTCCATCTGTTTCTATGCATGCTTTGTTAGCCCCCTTTCATGCTGTTTTTTAATGGTCAGGACTCTCCCAGGACCACTACAGAGCAGGTATTATTTGGGAGGTGAATAATTCTCAGCACTGCAGTGACACTGACATGGTGGTGGTGTGTTAGTGTGTGTTGTGCTGGTATGAGTGGATCAGACACATCAGCACTGATGGAGTTTTTAAACACCTCACTGTCACTGCTGGACTGAGAATAGTCCACCAACCAAAAATATCCAGCCAACAGTGCCCTGTGGGCAGCGTCCTGTGACCACTGATGAAGGTCTAGATGATGAACAACTCAAACAGCAGCAATAGATGAATGATTGTCTTTGACTTTACACCTACAAGGTGCACCAACAAAGTAGGAGTGTCTAATAGAGTGGACAGTGAGTGGACACGGTATTCAAATACTCCAGCAGCGCTGCTGTGTCTGATCCACTCATACCAGCACAACACACACTAACACACCACCACCATGTCAGTGTCACTACAGTGCTGAGAATGATCCACCACCTAAATAATACATGCTCTGTGGTGGTCCAGGGTGAAAGCAGGCTAAAAAGATAAGTAGAGAAACAGATGGACTACAGTCAGTAATTGTAGAACTACAAAGTGCTCCTATATGGTAATTGGAGCTGATAAAATGGACAATGAGTGTAGAAACAAGGAGGTGGTTTTAATGTTATGGCTGATCAGTGTATTTTTGCAATTCATACTTCAGTTATACTGACTCATCCTTTCTAAATATCCAAATGTTATGTAAATACGTTTTCCTCTCATTTCCTCTTTGGAGAGTGTCACACTAAATGATGTTGTACGCAACTATAATGACAGTAAGGGTTCTTCTTTTTCTTCTTCTTCAAATCTCCAGTATTTTCTCAGATGATTAAGTTATTGGTGGGAAAGAAAGAAATACAGCATGTGGACTTTATCAAGTTGTATACTCATGCAACAATACACTGGCAAATAGCAGGATATTGGTACATGGGAAAATTTTTCAGTATCTTGCCTGGAGGAAGACAAACCTCTTTGATGTCACGCTACATTTACTGGCCCAAAATCTCCAGAGGAGCCTATATGAACCAAGATGCCCTGAACTTGTGTACTGGGCTTTTTATGTTCATTACCATCTCTTTTTATCTGCACTAGAGGGTATTTTTGATACTTAAGCAGTAATAGCATCAATTAGGCATAGCTTGTTTTTGTAAGAGCAGATAAACGATTTACAGACCCAGTAAGCAGTAATCGCGATGCAGACGAAACATTTTCTATTTGAAATCAGGGACTCCAAAATTCTGTTGAGTTGCTAATGTGTTACATGTAATGGTTACCTCACTATTTAAACTAATTACTAGCTTTATACACTTGCTAGCAGCAAGAACACTTATATGCAGCTATGCAGAGAATCTGTTGGACGTTCAAGTCTAGAAAGTCAGTCATGATTGGATACTACAACATACACTGATCAGCCATAACATTAAAACCACCTCCTTGATTTTACACTCACTGTCCATTTTATCAGCTCCACTTACCATATAGAAGCACTTTGTAGTTCTACAATTACAGACTGTAGTCCATCTGTTTCTCTACATGCTTTTTTAGCCTACTTTCATCCTGTTCTTCAATGGACAGAACCCCCAGAGGACCAACACAGAGCAGGTATTATTTAGGTGGTGGATCATTCTCAGCACTGCAGTGACAATTACATGGTGGTGGTGTGTTAGTGTGTGTTGTGCTTGTATGAGTGGATCAGTGTCCACTCACTGTCCACTATATTAGACACTCCTACCTAGTTGGTCCGCCTTGTAGATGTAAAGTCAGAGATGATCGCTCATCTATTGCTGCTGTTTGAGTTGGTCATCTCCTAGACCTTCATCAGTGGTCACAGGACACTGCCCACGGGGCGCTGTTGGCTGGATGTTTATGGTTGGTGGACTATTCTCAGTCCAGCAGTGACAGTAAGGTGTTTAAAAACTCCAGCAGCACTGCTTTGTCTGATCCACTTATACCAGCACAACACACACTAACACACCACCACCATGTCAGTGTCACTGCAGTGATGAGAATGATCCACCACCCAAATAATACCTACTCTGTAGTGGTCCTGGGAGAGTCCTGACCATTGAAGAACAGCATGAAAGTGGGCTAACAAAGCATGCAGAGAAACATATGGACTACAGTCAGTAATTGTAGAACTACAAAGTGCTCCTATATGGTAAGTAGAGCTGGTGAGTGTAGAAACAAGGAGGTGGTTTTATTGTTATGGCTGATTGGTGTATTATTGCTGGTTTAAGGTATTAAGGCCTGAAATGGGATGGCACCATCATACATTGCAGGACTTTTGCAAGTTCGGACTCCGCTAAAAGCCCCAAGGTCTGGTAACCTAATGCTTTTGGAAACATAAAGGACTAAGCTAAGAGCAGAGGTGACCGAGCCTTTGCAGTAGCTGCTCCAACATTATTGAACAACTTGCCTTCCCAGATTAGGACTGCACAAACACTTGGTGTTTTTAAGTCAAGGCTGAAGACACATCTTTTTATTTTGGCGTTTAACACTGGTTGAGGGGTGTAGCGACTGTAATTTAATAGTTTTAATATGTTATATTTTAGGAATTTAATTTATTATGTTTTTCATGGTATTGTTTGTTTGTTTGTTTGTTTATTAGGATTTTAACACTTTGGTTACATTCATGACAGGAATAGTAGTAACTCATTACTCAAGGTTCATCAGTTCACAAGGTTATATCAAACACATTCTTGGACAATTTTGTATCTTCAAGTCACCTCACTTGCATGTCTTTGGACTGTGGGAGGAAACCGGAGAACCCAGAGGAAACCCTCTGCGAACACGGGGAGAACATGCAAACTCCACACAGAAAGGACCCAGACCGCCCCACCTGGGGATCAAACCCAGGACCTTCTTGCTGTGAGGCAACAGTGCTAACCACTTAGCCACCATGCCGCCCTCATGGTATTGTAAGATTTATTTTTTATTTATTTTTTTATTTTACCCCTTTTTCTCCCACTTTTAGCGCATCCAATTTCCGCCCGTCAATCCTCCTCTCAGTAATGCTGGTCCCTGCTCCTAATTGGGGAGGACGAGGCTGCTCCACGCCCCCTACGGCACGTGCACAGCAATCAAACATCTTATCACCTACACTTGACGAGCGCAGTGCGGTACAGCGCTGTGCACGGAGGGCCACACCCCCTACCGCACTCCTTCCCCATCTCCGTGCAGGCACCACCAACCAGCCAGCAAAGGTCGTAATCGCACTAGTCTGAGAGAGAGTCCCCATCCGGCTTTAGTCCCACCCCTTTTCTGAACAACAGGCCAATCGTTGTTCATGTAGCCACTCAGCCTCAGCCGGCAGGGCAGAACCGGGATTCGATACGATGTATTCGAGATCTCAGCTCTGGTGAACAGCGTGTGTTTTACCGCTGCGTCACCTGAGCGGCTATAAGATTTATTTTTGACTGTTTTTATGTTATATGGTATACTGAGCCTGTACAGCACTTTGATCAGCCATGGTTGTGTTTTAAAGTGCTATATAAATAAACTTTGCCTTGCCTTGCCTATAGCTGTGGTCCTGCAGATATGGACTAAATTATCCTTAGAGTTAGAATAAAAGTTCTAAAACCATGTTTTTAATATTTTGCAGTTATTTGGCTACAAAGTCATGTGTTGGTTTGTAAATTGTAATAAGATTTTACTACTAATAAGATTGATATGATAAAAACCTGCCTGCACATACAGTATTATCATATATGAGATGTGTTATAGCCAGCCATACTTAGCTTCAGTCATTGTGCTCCAATGTGAAACTAAATGGAGGTGTACTCAATTCTTTACATTGTGATAACTTACCTTCTCTTGGTGCCATCGGATCCCAAGCTGACCACATCTGCACAAAGAAGAATGGTGTCCAGCACACAACGTAGGCCAGGACGACAACGAATGTCATTTTCACTGTTCTGATTTTTGCCTTGGAGATAAGCTTTACACTGCTGACACGTGAAAGTGTCATGCCATCACCTGGGCACCTTGACACACAATGCTGCCTTCTGCTTTTCAACTTAAAGTTCTGCCATATTTTAAAACTTGTGAGGCTATAGCAGACACTCAGAATAGCAACAGGGATGATGTAGATGGCCAGGCTTATCCACGTGACGTAGGCTTTGGTGCCCCATGGGTGCACAAAATCTCCCCAACAGTCGTAGACTCCCTGGGCCATCTCTTTAAGGGAGAAGATGTACACCTGAGGCAGGCTGAGCAGCAGGCTGAGGAGCCACGAGGCGAGAACATACACCCGGTCCTTACTGTGCTGCAATGAGCGTAACGGTTGGCAAATAGCAAGGCATCTGTCGACTGACATCAACACAAGCAGGTAGGTGGAGGCAAACATGCCCACCACCTGAAGATATTTCACCAGGCGACACAAGAAGTCCGGCCCATAGAAGCGAAAGGTGATGTCCCAGATGAGCTGTGGAAGGACTTGAAAAACGGCCACCACCAGATCTGCAATGCACAGGTGCTTCATGAAAAAGTGCATTCTTGATTGTGCGCGTTTACTGATATGAAGTGCAGCCAGCACGTACAGGTTCCCAACGAGTGCCAGCAACAGCACCACAAACAGCACAGCAACTTCGATTTTAGCCACCTCCTCATTGCGTTTTAAAGGATGCCCAGTTCTGTTCACAGCTCCACTTTCATTAAGATTCCATGATTCGTTCAGTGGTTCTTTCTGGAAAGTCTCCATTGCGTTTAAATAAACGTCACGTGTAAGATGGTCAGCTTTTAGTATTGGTGTGCTAGAACTGCAATCATGTTGCATGTGCACATGCTGGGCTCAGAGATTGTCAACAACAGTGAAAATCTAAATGCTGTCTTCTTTATCTGGTGCTCGGGTGGTACCTGCATTTTGCTGGATTTCTACAATAGAGGCACAAAATAAAACATCTATTTTAGTTGAAGCATCTAGTTCAAGGGAGAAAAAGCCTCCCTTGTGTTTACCACATGGATTTATCCATTTAAACATAATTCGAAGTCACTTAAAATGCCTCTAGAGGCACCGTAAAGAGGATGAGGGAAAGGGGTTATTGGTTATAATTCCAAGGACCCTAAAACAGAGGTAATTAAAAACAGTATCATTTGTACGTACATGTTGAACAATGTCCTGTACTGACATATTTTTTGTACAAATAAGTGCAAAAGTATTTACTATAGGCAACTATAGGAGTGGTCCTGCAGATATGGAGTTAGAATAGAAGTTCTAAAACCATGTTTTTAATATTTTGCAGTTATTTGGCTACAAAGTCATGTATTGGTTTGTATACTGTGATCAGATTTTACTACTAATATGATCGATAGTACAAAAAAATTCAAAAGTAATAATAAAGATACAAGTTTTGAACACATTATATGGCCAAAAGTATGCAGACACCTGACCACAAGATTGTTGGGCATCCTATTACAAAACGATGGGCATTTATATGCAGTCAATACTTTGAAATTCCAACCTTGCATACGTAAACATCACCCTATTAGATTTATTTATACTGTAGCTTGCTAAAGATAACTGCAAGATAACAACTAAAATAATAAAACTATAGAACACTGGATTGCTTTTTTTTCTTCGATTTGGTTTTATGGTTGTCAATATGTATTTTTCATAATCCAGGTTCTGGATTCTGAGGAGATCCCCAACCCCCACAACCTACATCAGAGGATTATCACACAGTTGAACCTGCTGTTTTCATATCTACAAACCCACACCACATACATACAGTACATATATAGTGGATAAGACACAGCAATGCTTATGGAGTTTTTAAATACCTCACTGTCACTGCTGGACTAGTAATAGTCCACCAACCTAAAAAACATCCAGCCAACAGCGCCCCGTAGGCAGCGTCCTGTGACCACTGATAAGGGTCCAGAAGATGACCAACTCAAACAGCAGCAATAGATGAGCGATCGTCTCTGAATTTACATCTACAAGGTGGACCAACTAGGTAGGAGTGTCTAATAGAATGGACAGTGAGTGGACACGGTATTAAAAAACTCCAGCAGCACTGCTGTGTCTAATCCACTCATGCCAGCACAACACACACTAACACACCACCACCATGTCAGTGTCACTGCAGTGCTGAGAATGATCCACCACCTAAATAATACTTGCTCTGTGGGGGTCCTGACCATTGAACAACAGCACGAAAGGAGGCTAGAAAATCATGCAGAGAAACAGATGGACTACAGTTAGTAATTGTAGAACTACAAAGTGCTCCTATATGGTAAGTGGAGCTGATACAATGTACAGTGAGTGTAGAAACAAAGAGGTGGTTTTAATGTTATGGCTGATCAGTGTATATATATTTAGAACTATTGTAACTCCAAGGATATTTTAGTAATTTAGTCCATATCTACAGGACCACTCCTATAGATGCCTATAGTATATAATTAATTTTGCACTTATTTGTACAAAAAATATGTCAGTACAGGATATAATAAAAAATATATTTATTTATTCACTGTGTATATAATCATTGTATATATATATACACAATAAATTAAAAATTATTAAATATTTTAGTGTTTATTACAGTACTTTATAAAACATGTAGCATACACATGGTTTAATAATACAGTACTATGGTTTAATAATACAGTAAACATTAAAACCCAATAGTTGATATATTACAATACCCCCTCTACTATTACAATACCTACAACAGTCTTTATTGTTGTGTTCATCAAGTTTTAAACATACAGAATATTTTCCCTACATACTACTATAAAAATTGCGTATAAAGGTTTAAACCTACCTTGAAGTCGCAGTCGGTATCCAGTGCAGGCGCTTGGTCCTGTGCACTTCCCCATGTGTGCTCCAGCGCTCTACATGGCCAGCAGTTCATGCATACTGATATGCTCCGCTTGTTTTCTCACTCCAGATAAAAGTATGCGTGTCCACCACTAGATGGCAGTATATAGCGATGTGTAATGGATTTGGATTTAAAGGATCACATTCGGCTGGTGGGGTGGGTGCTGCTCAGGATCTGGGCTCCTGGGTTAAACCAGTCGCGTCACCGTCTGTGAAAGTTTGGTATGTTCTCTTGTCTATAGTTTTTTGTATGCTTGACAATAAAACAGGAATCTTTATTGACTTGTCACTATCAGATTGGTCCTTAAGGCATTATGGTTTGCAGCTTTGTAATTTTACACTGCCTGGCCAAAAAAAAGGTCACACACTCTAATATTTGGTTGGACCGCCTTTAGCTTTGATTACGGCACGCATTCGCTGTGGCATCGTTTCCACAAGCTTCTGCAATGTCACAACATTTATTTCTGTCCAGAGTTGCATTAATTTTTCCCCAAGATCTTGTATTGATGGTGGGAGATTTGGACCACTGCGCAAAGTCTTCTCCAGCACATCCCAAAGATTCTCAATGGGGTTCAGGTCTGGACATTGTGGTGGCCAATCCATGTGTGAAAATGATGTCTCATGCTCCCTGAACCACTCTTTCACAATTTGAGCCCGATGAATACTGGCATTGTAATCTTGGAATATGCCCGTGCCATCAGGGAAGAAAAAATCCATTGATGGAATAACCTGGTCGTTCAGTATATTCAGGTAGTCAGCTGACCTCATTCTTTGGGCACATAACGTTGCTGAACCTAGACCTGACCAACTGCAGCAACTCTAGATCATAGCACTGCCCCCACAGGCTTGTACGGTAGGCACTAGGCATGATGGGTGCATCACTTCAGCCGCCTCTCTTCTTACCCTGATGCGCCCATCACTCTGGAACAGGGTAAATCTGGACTTATCAGACCACATGACCTTCTTCCATTGCTATAGAGTCCAATCTTTATGCTCCCTAGCAAATTGAAGCCGTTTCTGCCGATTAGCCTCACTGACAAGTGGTTTTCTTAAGGCTACACAGCTGTTTAGTCCCAATCCCTTGAGTTCCCTTCACATTGAGTGTGTGGAAATGCTCTTACTTTCACTATTAAACATCTCCCTGAGTTCTACTGTAGTTTTTCTACCATTTGATTTCACCAAACGTTTAAGTGATCGCCGATCACGATCATTCAAGATTTTTTTTCCGACCACATTCCTTCCTTGAAGATGATGTTTCCCCACTGTCCTTCCACTTTTAAATAATGCGTTGGACAGTACTTAGCCCGATTTTAGTAGTTTCAGCAATCTCCTTGATGTTTTCTCTGCTTGATGCATGCCAATAATTTGACCCTTCTGAAACAGATTAACATATTTTCCATGACCACAGGATGTGTCTTTCGACATGGTTGTTTAACAAATGAGAAGCTACTCACTGCATCAGTTAGGGTTAAATAACTTGTTGCCAGCTGAAACATAATCACCCATGCAGTAATTATGGGAGGCTCTTACCTATTTGCTTAGTTAAATCCAGGTGGTGACCTTTTCTTTTGGCCAGTCAGTATATTTTTACCAGAGACCTTCATAGCCTTCGAAGTTACATACACTTTTAAACTCAGTCCTTTTTAATTGTACCATCTTTATTCTTCACACATTAACATTCATTACTTCATGCTAGTATGCTGCTCTCAGTGGCAACTTGGTGGCTGTTGGGGTTGAATTGGCAACCTTCTGATTGCTAGTCCAATACCTTAACCACTGAGCAACCACTGCCCCAGAGATTAATTTACAATTTATATATTATAATATTTTTCTTTAAAACAAGATTTGAAAGTAGTATTTCAATTTATTTATTTATTTATTTTTTTGATGATGATTCCTTTCAGTTGCTCCCATTAGGGGTCGCCACAGTGGCTCATAAGTTCTCATATTTGATTTGGCACAGTTTTTATTCTGGATGCCCTTTATCCCGTAACCCACTTTTTTATTCAGACTTGGGACCGACACAAAGGTTGCACTGTTGTGTCTCCCCAATGGCTGTTTCGACCAGGCATTACATTATGAGCACTGACAGGTGAAGTGAATAACACTGATTATCTCTTCATCACGGCACATGTTAGTGGGTGGACATTTTATCCTCAAAGTTGATGTGTTAGAAGCAGGAAAAATGGGCAAGTGTAAGGATTTGAACGAGTTTGATAAGGGCCAAATTGTGATGGCTAGACGACTGGGTCAGAGCATCTCCAAAACTGCAGCTCTTGTGGGGTGTTCCCAGTCTGCAGTGGTCAGTATCTATTAAAAGTGGTCCAAGGAAGGAACCAGTGACAGTGTCATGGACGGCCAAGGCTCATTGATGCACGTGGGGAGCGAAGACTGGCTTGTGTGGTCTGATCCAACAGACGAGCTACTGTAGCTCAGATTGCTAAAGAAGTTAATGCTGGTTCTGATAGAAAGGTGTCAGAATACACAGTGCATCACAGTTTGTTGCAAATGGGGCAGCAAAAGGGAGACCAACACAATGTTAGGAAGGTGGTCATAATGTTATGCCTAATCGTATACATTTAATCTTTTCTTACACTAAATTTATTTTTAGTAAGTTATCATTTTTTATTTTTTTTATTTGAAATGTAATTGTTTCATTAGTGTGATTCACCTCTTTCTATTAATGTTCTTTGTCTTTAATCATCATCTTTTCATCTCCAGTTTTTTTTTTTACTGTCATTTCCCTCATGAATTACCACAGAATTAGCTTTCTGTTTGATCTTTGTTTATACCTTTTCAAGGAAAGCGTTTGTCCTTCTACGTGAATATCAATGACTTGTTATGGGGATACAATTTTAGACTGATTTAATGCAGAAATTTTTGCATACGCAATCTTTACCCGGGCTTATCAAAGAGCAGATGTTAATGGCACAAAGCGATCCTGTATGCAAATCCTTAATTATTATCACCAAGGTGGAAAGACCAAACCATAGCTACTACAGCTTTGCAAAAGGATTAACCCATGTCTAAGATCATAACAGTAACACTTGGCGCTGTGGTGCAGGTGAATTAATCATGAATTAAATAGAACCAGTAAACTTCTAGAGTGGGGATTTTATCACATGTAAAATATCTTAAAAGTTTTTGCAATTGTACTTACATTTATTGTCTTTAAATCATACAATCTCCATAGACAGATATAATGTGTCGTACTGAGAGCTCTGTGGCTTTTATTGTTTGTTTGTTTATTAGGATTTTACCGTCATGTTTTACACTTTGGTTACATTCATGACAGGAACGGTAGTTACTCATTACACAAGACTCATCACTTCACAAGTTTACATCGAACACAGTCATGGACAATTCAGTGTCTCCAATTCCCTCACTTGCATGTCTTTGGACTGTGGGAGGAAACCGGAGCACCCGGAGGAAACCCACGCGGACACAGGGAGAACATGCAAACTCCACACAGAAAGGACCCGGACCGCCCCACCTGGGGATCGAACCCAGGACCTTCTTGCTGTGAGGCGACAGTGCTACCCACTTAGCCACCGTGCCGCCCCTGTGCCGCCCCTGTGCCGCCCCTGTGGCTTTTAAGGTGGCATTTAAAGTACTGTATATAAGCTTATCTTTAACACAGAGCTTTTTCAGTCAACTCTAATTGTTGATATTAAGTAAAAACGTGTGTGGGCATAATAATAGACAGCCTTAATGTGCCACACTAATTACTAGGGTCCAAACTTACTATGACAGCAATGTTCAGAGCTTCATAAATTGTGTTTTTATGGCCAGGTTGTTATAGCTGCTTAACTCTACATTAATTTCAACTGTTATTGGAATGAGATGTCCAACAGTCCTAAAGGTATTGTCTATTTTGTATTGTTATATTTATATTGATTTTCTCTAAGATTTATTGTTGTCTGGGTTTCAGATGAATGGCTCTTTAGAGAAACAGTGAGGTGAAGTGAAGAAAAATGAGAAGAAAATTATAAAAAAAAAATAATAATAATAATAAAATAAAATAAAAAGATTCCAATGCTGTCTTTTTCAGCTGAATCCACAAACACATTTAAATAGATCTAATTGGCACTAACACCATGCCTGCCTCATTATTTATTTGTGAAGGAACTGACACACAGTTATTCTTTTTTGGGCACATAGAGGATCCGACTCGGCTCTGTGTGTGTGTCAGCCTTAATTATGCATTTTTTGTTAACAAATTTGTATTTTGTATTTGTTTAAACTGAAGTTTAAGCTGCCTTATTAAAAAGTTCCAAGTAATCTGTGTATCGAAAAACACTTAAAATAAATAATTAAGGATGTTTGAAAGTAAGCTTCATGAACGGTTTGGTCTCTCTCTGGTGAATACTACAGCATACAATATATTTGGAATAATTGTTTTTGTAGAGAATTAAGAAGATTTGTACTTGGATTAAGGAGTTTTACTGGGTAAACAATTACAGTGTAAAAACAGATCCTTTAATTGGTAACAAAACCCAAAACACCAATAATACAAGAGGTTGTGTACAATGTTAGACAATTTTAAAGGAAAGTGCCTAATATAATAAGCCTTTACTTTATGTTGTTTATACAGTAATTTAAGCAAATGAAAAGGAAGACACATCTTTTTATTTTGGCGTTTAACACTGGTTGAGGGGTGTAGCGACTGTAATTTAATAGTTTTAATATGTTATATTTTAGGAATTTAATTTATTATGTTTTTCATGGTATTGTTTGTTTGTTTGTTTGTTTATTAGGATTTTAACACTTTGGTTACATTCATGACAGGAATAGTAGTAACTCATTACTCAAGGTTCATCAGTTCACAAGGTTATATCAAACACATTCTTGGACAATTTTGTATCTTCAAGTCACCTCACTTGCATGTCTTTGGACTGTGGGAGGAAACCGGAGAACCCAGAGGAAACCCTCTGCGAACACGGGGAGAACATGCAAACTCCACACAGAAAGGACCCAGACCGCCCCACCTGGGGATCAAACCCAGGACCTTCTTGCTGTGAGGCAACAGTGCTAACCACTTAGCCACCATGCCGCCCTCATGGTATTGTAAGATTTATTTTTTATTTATTTTTTTATTTTACCCCTTTTTCTCCCACTTTTAGCGCATCCAATTTCCGCCCGTCAATCCTCCTCTCAGTAATGCTGGTCCCTGCTCCTAATTGGGGAGGACGAGGCTGCTCCACGCCCCCTACGGCACGTGCACAGCAATCAAACATCTTATCACCTACACTTGACGAGCGCAGTGCGGTACAGCGCTGTGCACGGAGGGCCACACCCCCTACCGCACTCCTTCCCCATCTCCGTGCAGGCACCACCAACCAGCCAGCAAAGGTCGTAATCGCACTAGTCTGAGAGAGAGTCCCCATCCGGCTTTAGTCCCACCCCTTTTCTGAACAACAGGCCAATCGTTGTTCATGTAGCCACTCAGCCTCAGCCGGCAGGGCAGAACCGGGATTCGATACGATGTATTCGAGATCTCAGCTCTGGTGAACAGCGTGTGTTTTACCGCTGCGTCACCTGAGCGGCTATAAGATTTATTTTTGACTGTTTTTATGTTATATGGTATACTGAGCCTGTACAGCACTTTGATCAGCCATGGTTGTGTTTTAAAGTGCTATATAAATAAACTTTGCCTTGCCTTGCCTATAGCTGTGGTCCTGCAGATATGGACTAAATTATCCTTAGAGTTAGAATAAAAGTTCTAAAACCATGTTTTTAATATTTTGCAGTTATTTGGCTACAAAGTCATGTGTTGGTTTGTAAATTGTAATAAGATTTTACTACTAATAAGATTGATATGATAAAAACCTGCCTGCACATACAGTATTATCATATATGAGATGTGTTATAGCCAGCCATACTTAGCTTCAGTCATTGTGCTCCAATGTGAAACTAAATGGAGGTGTACTCAATTCTTTACATTGTGATAACTTACCTTCTCTTGGTGCCATCGGATCCCAAGCTGACCACATCTGCACAAAGAAGAATGGTGTCCAGCACACAACGTAGGCCAGGACGACAACGAATGTCATTTTCACTGTTCTGATTTTTGCCTTGGAGATAAGCTTTACACTGCTGACACGTGAAAGTGTCATGCCATCACCTGGGCACCTTGACACACAATGCTGCCTTCTGCTTTTCAACTTAAAGTTCTGCCATATTTTAAAACTTGTGAGGCTATAGCAGACACTCAGAATAGCAACAGGGATGATGTAGATGGCCAGGCTTATCCACGTGACGTAGGCTTTGGTGCCCCATGGGTGCACAAAATCTCCCCAACAGTCGTAGACTCCCTGGGCCATCTCTTTAAGGGAGAAGATGTACACCTGAGGCAGGCTGAGCAGCAGGCTGAGGAGCCACGAGGCGAGAACATACACCCGGTCCTTACTGTGCTGCAATGAGCGTAACGGTTGGCAAATAGCAAGGCATCTGTCGACTGACATCAACACAAGCAGGTAGGTGGAGGCAAACATGCCCACCACCTGAAGATATTTCACCAGGCGACACAAGAAGTCCGGCCCATAGAAGCGAAAGGTGATGTCCCAGATGAGCTGTGGAAGGACTTGAAAAACGGCCACCACCAGATCTGCAATGCACAGGTGCTTCATGAAAAAGTGCATTCTTGATTGTGCGCGTTTACTGATATGAAGTGCAGCCAGCACGTACAGGTTCCCAACGAGTGCCAGCAACAGCACCACAAACAGCACAGCAACTTCGATTTTAGCCACCTCCTCATTGCGTTTTAAAGGATGCCCAGTTCTGTTCACAGCTCCACTTTCATTAAGATTCCATGATTCGTTCAGTGGTTCTTTCTGGAAAGTCTCCATTGCGTTTAAATAAACGTCACGTGTAAGATGGTCAGCTTTTAGTATTGGTGTGCTAGAACTGCAATCATGTTGCATGTGCACATGCTGGGCTCAGAGATTGTCAACAACAGTGAAAATCTAAATGCTGTCTTCTTTATCTGGTGCTCGGGTGGTACCTGCATTTTGCTGGATTTCTACAATAGAGGCACAAAATAAAACATCTATTTTAGTTGAAGCATCTAGTTCAAGGGAGAAAAAGCCTCCCTTGTGTTTACCACATGGATTTATCCATTTAAACATAATTCGAAGTCACTTAAAATGCCTCTAGAGGCACCGTAAAGAGGATGAGGGAAAGGGGTTATTGGTTATAATTCCAAGGACCCTAAAACAGAGGTAATTAAAAACAGTATCATTTGTACGTACATGTTGAACAATGTCCTGTACTGACATATTTTTTGTACAAATAAGTGCAAAAGTATTTACTATAGGCAACTATAGGAGTGGTCCTGCAGATATGGAGTTAGAATAGAAGTTCTAAAACCATGTTTTTAATATTTTGCAGTTATTTGGCTACAAAGTCATGTATTGGTTTGTATACTGTGATCAGATTTTACTACTAATATGATCGATAGTACAAAAAAATTCAAAAGTAATAATAAAGATACAAGTTTTGAACACATTATATGGCCAAAAGTATGCAGACACCTGACCACAAGATTGTTGGGCATCCTATTACAAAACGATGGGCATTTATATGCAGTCAATACTTTGAAATTCCAACCTTGCATACGTAAACATCACCCTATTAGATTTATTTATACTGTAGCTTGCTAAAGATAACTGCAAGATAACAACTAAAATAATAAAACTATAGAACACTGGATTGCTTTTTTTTCTTCGATTTGGTTTTATGGTTGTCAATATGTATTTTTCATAATCCAGGTTCTGGATTCTGAGGAGATCCCCAACCCCCACAACCTACATCAGAGGATTATCACACAGTTGAACCTGCTGTTTTCATATCTACAAACCCACACCACATACATACAGTACATATATAGTGGATAAGACACAGCAATGCTTATGGAGTTTTTAAATACCTCACTGTCACTGCTGGACTAGTAATAGTCCACCAACCTAAAAAACATCCAGCCAACAGCGCCCCGTAGGCAGCGTCCTGTGACCACTGATAAGGGTCCAGAAGATGACCAACTCAAACAGCAGCAATAGATGAGCGATCGTCTCTGAATTTACATCTACAAGGTGGACCAACTAGGTAGGAGTGTCTAATAGAATGGACAGTGAGTGGACACGGTATTAAAAAACTCCAGCAGCACTGCTGTGTCTAATCCACTCATGCCAGCACAACACACACTAACACACCACCACCATGTCAGTGTCACTGCAGTGCTGAGAATGATCCACCACCTAAATAATACTTGCTCTGTGGGGGTCCTGACCATTGAACAACAGCACGAAAGGAGGCTAGAAAATCATGCAGAGAAACAGATGGACTACAGTTAGTAATTGTAGAACTACAAAGTGCTCCTATATGGTAAGTGGAGCTGATACAATGTACAGTGAGTGTAGAAACAAAGAGGTGGTTTTAATGTTATGGCTGATCAGTGTATATATATTTAGAACTATTGTAACTCCAAGGATATTTTAGTAATTTAGTCCATATCTACAGGACCACTCCTATAGATGCCTATAGTATATAATTAATTTTGCACTTATTTGTACAAAAAATATGTCAGTACAGGATATAATAAAAAATATATTTATTTATTCACTGTGTATATAATCATTGTATATATATATACACAATAAATTAAAAATTATTAAATATTTTAGTGTTTATTACAGTACTTTATAAAACATGTAGCATACACATGGTTTAATAATACAGTACTATGGTTTAATAATACAGTAAACATTAAAACCCAATAGTTGATATATTACAATACCCCCTCTACTATTACAATACCTACAACAGTCTTTATTGTTGTGTTCATCAAGTTTTAAACATACAGAATATTTTCCCTACATACTACTATAAAAATTGCGTATAAAGGTTTAAACCTACCTTGAAGTCGCAGTCGGTATCCAGTGCAGGCGCTTGGTCCTGTGCACTTCCCCATGTGTGCTCCAGCGCTCTACATGGCCAGCAGTTCATGCATACTGATATGCTCCGCTTGTTTTCTCACTCCAGATAAAAGTATGCGTGTCCACCACTAGATGGCAGTATATAGCGATGTGTAATGGATTTGGATTTAAAGGATCACATTCGGCTGGTGGGGTGGGTGCTGCTCAGGATCTGGGCTCCTGGGTTAAACCAGTCGCGTCACCGTCTGTGAAAGTTTGGTATGTTCTCTTGTCTATAGTTTTTTGTATGCTTGACAATAAAACAGGAATCTTTATTGACTTGTCACTATCAGATTGGTCCTTAAGGCATTATGGTTTGCAGCTTTGTAATTTTACACTGCCTGGCCAAAAAAAAGGTCACACACTCTAATATTTGGTTGGACCGCCTTTAGCTTTGATTACGGCACGCATTCGCTGTGGCATCGTTTCCACAAGCTTCTGCAATGTCACAACATTTATTTCTGTCCAGAGTTGCATTAATTTTTCCCCAAGATCTTGTATTGATGGTGGGAGATTTGGACCACTGCGCAAAGTCTTCTCCAGCACATCCCAAAGATTCTCAATGGGGTTCAGGTCTGGACATTGTGGTGGCCAATCCATGTGTGAAAATGATGTCTCATGCTCCCTGAACCACTCTTTCACAATTTGAGCCCGATGAATACTGGCATTGTAATCTTGGAATATGCCCGTGCCATCAGGGAAGAAAAAATCCATTGATGGAATAACCTGGTCGTTCAGTATATTCAGGTAGTCAGCTGACCTCATTCTTTGGGCACATAACGTTGCTGAACCTAGACCTGACCAACTGCAGCAACTCTAGATCATAGCACTGCCCCCACAGGCTTGTACGGTAGGCACTAGGCATGATGGGTGCATCACTTCAGCCGCCTCTCTTCTTACCCTGATGCGCCCATCACTCTGGAACAGGGTAAATCTGGACTTATCAGACCACATGACCTTCTTCCATTGCTATAGAGTCCAATCTTTATGCTCCCTAGCAAATTGAAGCCGTTTCTGCCGATTAGCCTCACTGACAAGTGGTTTTCTTAAGGCTACACAGCTGTTTAGTCCCAATCCCTTGAGTTCCCTTCACATTGAGTGTGTGGAAATGCTCTTACTTTCACTATTAAACATCTCCCTGAGTTCTACTGTAGTTTTTCTACCATTTGATTTCACCAAACGTTTAAGTGATCGCCGATCACGATCATTCAAGATTTTTTTTCCGACCACATTCCTTCCTTGAAGATGATGTTTCCCCACTGTCCTTCCACTTTTAAATAATGCGTTGGACAGTACTTAGCCCGATTTTAGTAGTTTCAGCAATCTCCTTGATGTTTTCTCTGCTTGATGCATGCCAATAATTTGACCCTTCTGAAACAGATTAACATATTTTCCATGACCACAGGATGTGTCTTTCGACATGGTTGTTTAACAAATGAGAAGCTACTCACTGCATCAGTTAGGGTTAAATAACTTGTTGCCAGCTGAAACATAATCACCCATGCAGTAATTATGGGAGGCTCTTACCTATTTGCTTAGTTAAATCCAGGTGGTGACCTTTTCTTTTGGCCAGTCAGTATATTTTTACCAGAGACCTTCATAGCCTTCGAAGTTACATACACTTTTAAACTCAGTCCTTTTTAATTGTACCATCTTTATTCTTCACACATTAACATTCATTACTTCATGCTAGTATGCTGCTCTCAGTGGCAACTTGGTGGCTGTTGGGGTTGAATTGGCAACCTTCTGATTGCTAGTCCAATACCTTAACCACTGAGCAACCACTGCCCCAGAGATTAATTTACAATTTATATATTATAATATTTTTCTTTAAAACAAGATTTGAAAGTAGTATTTCAATTTATTTATTTATTTATTTTTTTGATGATGATTCCTTTCAGTTGCTCCCATTAGGGGTCGCCACAGTGGCTCATAAGTTCTCATATTTGATTTGGCACAGTTTTTATTCTGGATGCCCTTTATCCCGTAACCCACTTTTTTATTCAGACTTGGGACCGACACAAAGGTTGCACTGTTGTGTCTCCCCAATGGCTGTTTCGACCAGGCATTACATTATGAGCACTGACAGGTGAAGTGAATAACACTGATTATCTCTTCATCACGGCACATGTTAGTGGGTGGACATTTTATCCTCAAAGTTGATGTGTTAGAAGCAGGAAAAATGGGCAAGTGTAAGGATTTGAACGAGTTTGATAAGGGCCAAATTGTGATGGCTAGACGACTGGGTCAGAGCATCTCCAAAACTGCAGCTCTTGTGGGGTGTTCCCAGTCTGCAGTGGTCAGTATCTATTAAAAGTGGTCCAAGGAAGGAACCAGTGACAGTGTCATGGACGGCCAAGGCTCATTGATGCACGTGGGGAGCGAAGACTGGCTTGTGTGGTCTGATCCAACAGACGAGCTACTGTAGCTCAGATTGCTAAAGAAGTTAATGCTGGTTCTGATAGAAAGGTGTCAGAATACACAGTGCATCACAGTTTGTTGCAAATGGGGCAGCAAAAGGGAGACCAACACAATGTTAGGAAGGTGGTCATAATGTTATGCCTAATCGTATACATTTAATCTTTTCTTACACTAAATTTATTTTTAGTAAGTTATCATTTTTTATTTTTTTTATTTGAAATGTAATTGTTTCATTAGTGTGATTCACCTCTTTCTATTAATGTTCTTTGTCTTTAATCATCATCTTTTCATCTCCAGTTTTTTTTTTTACTGTCATTTCCCTCATGAATTACCACAGAATTAGCTTTCTGTTTGATCTTTGTTTATACCTTTTCAAGGAAAGCGTTTGTCCTTCTACGTGAATATCAATGACTTGTTATGGGGATACAATTTTAGACTGATTTAATGCAGAAATTTTTGCATACGCAATCTTTACCCGGGCTTATCAAAGAGCAGATGTTAATGGCACAAAGCGATCCTGTATGCAAATCCTTAATTATTATCACCAAGGTGGAAAGACCAAACCATAGCTACTACAGCTTTGCAAAAGGATTAACCCATGTCTAAGATCATAACAGTAACACTTGGCGCTGTGGTGCAGGTGAATTAATCATGAATTAAATAGAACCAGTAAACTTCTAGAGTGGGGATTTTATCACATGTAAAATATCTTAAAAGTTTTTGCAATTGTACTTACATTTATTGTCTTTAAATCATACAATCTCCATAGACAGATATAATGTGTCGTACTGAGAGCTCTGTGGCTTTTATTGTTTGTTTGTTTATTAGGATTTTACCGTCATGTTTTACACTTTGGTTACATTCATGACAGGAACGGTAGTTACTCATTACACAAGACTCATCACTTCACAAGTTTACATCGAACACAGTCATGGACAATTCAGTGTCTCCAATTCCCTCACTTGCATGTCTTTGGACTGTGGGAGGAAACCGGAGCACCCGGAGGAAACCCACGCGGACACAGGGAGAACATGCAAACTCCACACAGAAAGGACCCGGACCGCCCCACCTGGGGATCGAACCCAGGACCTTCTTGCTGTGAGGCGACAGTGCTACCCACTTAGCCACCGTGCCGCCCCTGTGCCGCCCCTGTGCCGCCCCTGTGGCTTTTAAGGTGGCATTTAAAGTACTGTATATAAGCTTATCTTTAACACAGAGCTTTTTCAGTCAACTCTAATTGTTGATATTAAGTAAAAACGTGTGTGGGCATAATAATAGACAGCCTTAATGTGCCACACTAATTACTAGGGTCCAAACTTACTATGACAGCAATGTTCAGAGCTTCATAAATTGTGTTTTTATGGCCAGGTTGTTATAGCTGCTTAACTCTACATTAATTTCAACTGTTATTGGAATGAGATGTCCAACAGTCCTAAAGGTATTGTCTATTTTGTATTGTTATATTTATATTGATTTTCTCTAAGATTTATTGTTGTCTGGGTTTCAGATGAATGGCTCTTTAGAGAAACAGTGAGGTGAAGTGAAGAAAAATGAGAAGAAAATTATAAAAAAAAAATAATAATAATAATAAAATAAAATAAAAAGATTCCAATGCTGTCTTTTTCAGCTGAATCCACAAACACATTTAAATAGATCTAATTGGCACTAACACCATGCCTGCCTCATTATTTATTTGTGAAGGAACTGACACACAGTTATTCTTTTTTGGGCACATAGAGGATCCGACTCGGCTCTGTGTGTGTGTCAGCCTTAATTATGCATTTTTTGTTAACAAATTTGTATTTTGTATTTGTTTAAACTGAAGTTTAAGCTGCCTTATTAAAAAGTTCCAAGTAATCTGTGTATCGAAAAACACTTAAAATAAATAATTAAGGATGTTTGAAAGTAAGCTTCATGAACGGTTTGGTCTCTCTCTGGTGAATACTACAGCATACAATATATTTGGAATAATTGTTTTTGTAGAGAATTAAGAAGATTTGTACTTGGATTAAGGAGTTTTACTGGGTAAACAATTACAGTGTAAAAACAGATCCTTTAATTGGTAACAAAACCCAAAACACCAATAATACAAGAGGTTGTGTACAATGTTAGACAATTTTAAAGGAAAGTGCCTAATATAATAAGCCTTTACTTTATGTTGTTTATACAGTAATTTAAGCAAATGAAAAGGAATTAGGTATACTGTAGTGAATTTTCAATTTGTGTTTCATAGTGACAGTTGCATTGTTTTGTCCAATACACAATAAGCTTTTGCTCAGTACTGAGAGTATTGAGTGGGTAAATGTCATTATTAAGACATGATTGCACTCCCACACCTTTCCTCCTGATCTAGTCATATCCAATTACTTGATTTGTATTTCCACATTTACTGCTGCAGCCCTTCAATTTTAATTAAGGAATGGAGGTTTAACACACCCTTTCTGACACATGCAATAGCGAACTGCTTCTTCTCATCTGTCCACTGTCATCACTGGTGGGCTAGAACTGCACCAGCGAATCATCCGACATTATCACAATATTGCAGTTTAATTCTATTCCACTTAAATTCTTGTGCCACACAAACTAGAGAAGCAAGAAAGTTTCTCACAACTTTGACTCATGTTGTTTATATCTTCTCACAAAGTTAGTATAAAATTCCCCATAATATAAAAGCTTACAATATTTGATAAGAACACTTTTCTTCTGCTGAAAGACAACCAATAGATGCTTTTGCACTCTGATGGTTTATTGTGTCAGCTTGTGTAGCCTACCCTTGTGGCTTTTTTTCTCAGACATTTACACTTCACAATAATTATAATAATAATAATAATAGTAATGAAACATTTTACACCATGTCTGCTTTTCAGTGCAACACATTTCATTTCATTCTTCTAGTACCTACAAAGATAACATGACTATATGCATAATTGTATTTATTTGTAACAGATAGATAGATAGGAGATACTTTATTGATCCCGAAGGAAATTAAAGAGGTAAATAACCAAGGGGTATTTAATGCAATTCGGCAGCACCGTGGCTCAGTGGGTATTACTGTTGCCTCACAGCAAGAAGGTCCTGGGTTTGATCCCCAGGTAGGGCGGTCCGGGGCCTTTCTGTGTGGAGTTTGAATGGGTTTCCTCCAGGAGATCCGGTTTCCTCCCACAGTCCATAGACATGCAAGTGAGGTTAATTGAAGATACAAAATTGTCCATGACTGTGTTTGACATTAAACTTGTGAACTGATCTGGTGTAACGAGTAACTACCGTTTGTGTCATGAATGTAACCAAAGTGTGTAAAACATGACGTAATAATTGAGCTAGCAGTTGTGCCATTTGTCAGACACAGTTCACAGGTTATATTTTCATCCTCAGAATTTTGCTCCTTAAAACTGGCATGATGGGCATAAAAATCCAAAAGCATTTCAACATTTAATTATATAGAGACACAGGGATCAGGTGCATCTTTGCTTAGAAAATGACCTGAAGCCTTTATAAAAATACAATTAATATACACATAATATACAAGGCACTAAGGGCAAAAGAGCAGGGGTCCAAGTAGAATGATTAATACATTTAATGAAGGGATAAACAAACAAGGACATCCTAAGCAACAGAGACATGAATTATTAAACTTTCTATTTTAGGCAGTTAAAATATAAATACACAACATGTTAATCCGTTTTATTTAGTTAGGGTTTAGTTTGGAGGTGTGCATGACAGAACAATATACAAAGTGTGTTCAGCTTTGTTTTGTTCCAGGTATGAGCATCAATTACAACAAAATGTGTTTTGCCTTACCACTTTAATTGCATTTTGTCATTCTTAACAAATGTTGAATTTGATGCTTGAAAACAAAAATATGTTGGGACAGGGGCAAAATGAGTAAAATACTGCAACATAAGCTGGTGAATTGTTAACAGGTAAGGGTATGATTGCGTATATGTAAAGTATTAGAGCTAGACTAGACAAGAGGGGTGGACACACGCAAAGATGTTTTTACCAAAAGTTTTATAATAACAATAATAACAAGAGACAAGACAAGGTTTAACACAAGGTTAGAACAAGACAAGACAAACTAACACATGAGCTACGCTAACAATGCTAATCTAAAAATACATGATCAACGCTAAATCTAAACTAAACGCTATCTCTTAACACAAATGAACAAAGCTAAACATGAACTGGACTAAGACCAGACATGGACTAAACAAGACTTAAACAAGAAGCATGGACTAACAAGAGACAAACATGAGAAAACAGGGTAAACAGGAGTAAACAAAACAAATCAAAGTCAAATTCAAAATAACATGAGCAAGGAACTTACTAACATGATAACATGATAAATTACTAACAATGCTAATCTAAAAATACATGAACAATGCTAAATCTAAACTAAACGCTATCTCTTAACACAAATGAATAAAAGTAATTTATTGGTGAACCAAACCGAGTCAACTCAAAATCAAACCAAAAGAACTGTGCTAGGAAGCAAGCGTATGACAAAGGCAAAACTAATAGTCTGGCAGACCCACAGCGGCCCTCTTATATACCTGTGGGTGATTAGTAGGGGACCAATCACAATGAGGGCCGTTGGCTTCAGCCTGTGCAGAGCGGTAGAGAGAACAGAGTGGCGACACTCCCATAGGGAACCATTGTAACGGGGGCGGGACATATTTTTGCGCAGCTTTCGGGTTGTGGAGCTCTGAATAGTTCCAAACATCCCATAGAGCCCCATTAATTTCCACTACTTATCAAGCATTTTCAGCTCTATTTTGCTTTGTTTAAAAAAAAATTATGAATTTGATGTCATTAATATACTTAATACTGTTATTGTTTAGAATTTGCTCAGCACTAAATGTTACATGTTTATCTTAATTAATAGGTATAACCTAATTTAGCTTAGTCAGTTAAGCTAAATTAATGACACTAGAGTCTTTTCACCTAAAATGAGTTGATTAATCAAGAGACTTGTTACAGAAATGATAATGATAACATTTGAAGGTAAATACTTTAGTACTTTTACTCAAGAGTATTTTTACTTTTACTACTACTTTTACTGGAGTAATATTTTACCTTGGATATCTCTACTTTAACTCAACTACATGGTTTGTGTACCTTGTCCACCACTTACATTAGACAAAATGAACTTGTGCATATTCATAATGAATTCATTCATGTATTACATGTAGGAATCAATTATTAATAAGACCTGAATGAAGCTATTTCCTGTACCTGCAGTGCAGGTAAACATTATGAATCCAGCCACATGGCTTAGTGTTTAGCCAAAATGATTATAATTATTATTTATCCTCAGGAAAGTGAAGGGAGATTAGTTTATGTAAAAACAAAACATAAAAAAACTTTAATCTCTATACTGTATATTGTCTCTACTACTTAATGATATCGCATTATGTAATGTATGCTAATATAATGTACTGTGTTAACAAGAACGACCTATTAACAAGTCATTATAAACATCAATCTTCCATATACCACATTGACATTAAAGCAGATGCAATAAATGTAAAGGCAGTTGAAAATACCCAGAAATTGTACAAATGTTTATTATTTACTGTTTAATATTTCATTCACTGCTGCCTGTCCCATATGAGAACATGACAGTGCGGGGTTTGTTTGGAACTATTGGAGGGTTACATGAACCACGTGACCGCGTGGCGGCGAGATCAAGGAGTGTCGCAACTCTCTCTATCTACGGCTCTGAGCCTGTGCTCCTAGAGTGAGGGGCGTGGCAAAACCAAAACTTCAGTTATTGCAACTGTATAGTAGTTTATGGCTCAAGACTTTGTGCCAAACTTTATAAGAGAATTGTCTATATGATTCTTTATACAATTCTATACAATTACTAAATTAATAAATTTTGGAAGTGTCAATGACAGAATGATGGAATAGTAATGTGGGGTGCTGAAAGTAGGTACAATCTTTACTGTGTACAATAACTGACAACTTACAAAATACCTTGTTGGTTTTGCTTGTAGATGCAGATATAGTTATTTAGTTTGATGCATGATGCATGTTAATCTTTTTCCAGCCTATATTCTGCCATTTTCCAACCTTATGACTGTCATATTAGCTTGATAATTCTCAACCCATCATTGACAATAAGATGTTTAAATATCCAACAGTCACTGCTGCACTTGATAACCCAACATTGGATAATAAAGTTAAAACTTTTTAATGGTAAAAACTTTAAACAAGAACCAGAGATTTTTTATTCTCAGAAGCTTGATTGCATGCTGAGGCAGCTGCACATTTCAACTTACCACTTCAGGTCAGTGTTTAATGATGTGATTTGTTGCTTAGGCAACAGACCCCATTGATTTTGCACAGGGAAGGAAATGGTATGGTTGAGGAGCATACAATAGTGCTTTAATGAGTTAACAGCAGTGAACTGTCACTTGGTCACCTCCAGCATTGTAATCTGATTAGTGGTCAAAATGCTATGTTCTTCAGATTAGGAAAAGTTTGACCTTTCACTAATGTTGCCTTTTCTGTCAGTTCCTTTCCAGTAGCCAGTGCAGAGCCATCATTCATGGTGAAGCCGTGGCACAGTTTGTTAAATTTAAATAGGCAACAAAGCAATAACAGTATTATATTTAGGCTTGCAGTCACTTTTTCACTATTAATTCCTCATGAACACAAAGTGCAATGTGGGAATACGAAGTGGACAAGGCATCACACACTCACACCTAAGGGCAAAACAAAGCAGCCAGCCAGTTATGTGCCTGTTTTTGGGTCTGGGTGAAAAATAGAATAACCAAAAGAAACACAGAGAAAAAAACTGAACCCAGGTCCCCAGGACTGTAAGATATGCACACTGCCAGATTTTTTACTGTGTCGTCTGAGAAAAAACATATATGCCACAGCAGCACGACTGGTGGAGTGGGTTCCACACAGAATCAGGGTTCTAACCTCATATCCAGTGTGGGAGGTTTTGGCATGGGATTCCCATTCCTCCTGTAGTCAGTCCTAGGTGTGTGTGTGTGTGTGTGTGTGTGTGTTGCATTGAGACAAAATGTACTTGAACTCAGGTAAAATTCTAAGACCCCCACTTACATTTGGCTGGTGTGTATGCTGTAGCTGAAGGATAATACACACCAATCAGCCATAACATTAAAACCACCTCCGTGTACACTCACTGTCCACTTTATCAGCTCCACTTACCATATAGGAGCACTTTGTAGTTCTACAGTTACTGACTGTAGTCCATCTGTTTCTCTGCATGCTTTGTTATCCTCCTTTCATGCTGTTCTTCAAGGGTCAGGACCCCCAAAGAGTAGGTATTATTTGGGTGGTGGATCATTCTCAGCACTGTAGTGACACTGACATGGTGGTTTTGTGTTAGTGTGTGTTGTGAGTGTATAAGACACAGCAATGCTGATGCAGTTCTTAAACACCTCACTGTCACTGCTGGACTGAGAATAGTCCACCAACCAAAAACATCCAGCCAACATCGCCCTGTGGGCAGCGTCCTCTGACCACTGATGACGGTCTAGAAGATGACCAACTCAAACAGCAGCAATAAATGAGCGATCATCTCTGACTTTACATCTGCAAGGTGGACCAACTAGGTAGAAGTGTCTAATAGAGTGGACAGTGAGTGGACACGGTGTTTAAAAACTCCAGCAGTGCTGCTGTGTCTGATCCACTCATACCAGCACAACACACACTAACACACCACCACCATGTCAGTGTCACTGCAGTGCTGAGAATGATCCAACATCTAAATAATACCTGCTCTGTGGTGGTCCTGTGGGGGTCCTGACCATTGAAGAACAGGGTGAAAGCAGGCTAAAAAAGTATGTAGAGAAACAGATGGACTACAGTCAGTAATTGTAGAACTACAAGGTGCTTCTACATGGTAAGTGGAGCTGATAAAATGGACAGTGAGTGTAGTGAAAACATTCAACCAGAGCAGAAATTTAATGTACAAAAAGGGTGGCAAACTAAAACATACCACATTGAAAGTAACTGAGCTCTTATGTACGACCCATTCCTCTGCTCATGTTGGTATACAGTGTAAGCACATGGGTGACACATCAGTAGTCAGAAATCAAGCCCATACACAGTATATCTAATGTCTTCTTTTGTACCTCCCACCTCTCAGCAAGGGTTAGTTCCTCCATGAATTGTCCCAGCACATCCTTGGTCAAAATTAAAATACGGATAAACAAAAATGAAAACAAACCTGTGCACAAAATGTATCACTTTTATACTTTATGACATTTTTCCTGCAGCAGTGTGGATCCTGAGATCCAAGATGCCCAGATGGGCTTCAAACTAGCTTTGATTTATCAGCTTATACCAGATGGAACTCAAGGTAAGAGCCTAGTCTGTAACATGACAACATGCAATAGTTACCATATTTATATATAGAACATACACTGATCAACCACCTCCTTGTTTCTACACTCCACTTACCATATAGGAGCACTTTGTAGTTTACAATTACTGACTGTAGTCTTTCTGTTTCTCTGCATGCTTTGTTATCCCCCTTTCATGCTGTTCTTCAATGGTCAGGACTCCTTCATGTTCTTCATGGTCCCAGGACCACTACAGAGCAGGTATTATTTGGATAGTGTGTCATTCTCAACTGACGGTATCAGATTGATATTGGTATCGATAGATACTCAATTGCAGTATCGGTATCGGACATAAAAAAGTGGTATCGAGCCAGCCCTAATTTGCGTTGTCCAAACTATTACTGTCCAAACTATTCTGAAACTGTGGTGGAAAATCACGAGACCTAGTCACAGGGACTCAAAATAAAGTCAGGATCACCCAGGGTTAATGCAAAAGAATTTATTGAACACACAAGTAATCCATTGCAATAGGGCACTTCTTATTCAAAACCTCTAATTTAATGTAAATGTATTAAAATTTCCCACACAGAACTTAGGTTAGCATTATAGTAAACTAAGTAATAGTAAGACTAACACATCACCTGGATTTTTGTATTAATTTCTAGTCTGATTTCTTGTTCAGGAAATAAAAATGAATACCTAAAGTAATTAGGCTACACACACATTGTTTTAGGCTGAAAGAGTTTTGTAACACTCAGAACTTTAATCTTAATAGCTAATTAAACTAAGAGAATATGCTTATTCTGATATTATCTCATAAGTGTCATGTAAATGCAAAGACATGGCACTAATTAAAGTATGAAAACGACAGTGCTACACAGAGCCTTGCCTTAACTCCATTTAACATTCTTAAAGGTCTTTTGACCTTTTGACTGAATAGGCACACATTCCCACAAAATCTTATTTAAATCTCTTTACAAAAGTGTTTGTAAATAGTAGTTGCATGGGGTTAACTCGATATACGCCAGGCATAACATTATAACCACTGACAGGTGAAATTAATAACTGATTATCTCTTCATCACGGTACCTGTTAGTGGGTGGGATATATTGTTATTATATATGTGTTAGAAGCAGGAAAAATGGGCGAGCGTAAGGATTTGAGTGAGTTTGACAAGGGCCAAATTGTGATGGCTAGACGACTGGGTCAGAGCATCTCCAAAACTGCAGCTCTTGTGGGGTGTTCACCGGTCTGCAGTGGTCAGTATCTATCCAAAGTGGTCCAGGGAAGGAACAGTGGTCAACCGGCGACAGAGTCATGGGCGGCCAGGGCTCATTGATGCACGTGGGGAGCGAAGACTGGCCCGTGTGGTCCGATCCAACAGACGAGCTACTGTAGCTCAAATTCAGGGGTATAGTGAAATCCATGCCTCGACGGGTCAGGGCTGTTTTGGCAGCAAAAGAGGGACCAACACAATATTAGGAAGGTGGTCATAATGTTATGCCTGATCGATGTAAATGCTCAGGCATAGCTCATGATCAGGTGTTTTTATGACTTTTGAGGGTTTTTGGTCATGCTTTCTGTATTCACCACTCTGAATGTCGATAAGATGCCAATCTCTAAACACAGCCATATGCCAAGAAATGTAATTACACCTCTGCCATTTTGTTATCACTGGCCTCACAGTACCAGTGATGTCACTGTCTGATTTTACATTTCAGGAACAGAATACGAGATTGAGCGCATTAGTTTGAGGGTCTTTGCCTGCGTACATATTGAGGCTCTGTGTTTGTCTCATAAATCAATTCCAGTCAGGGTGATTCATCTCTGCCTGCGGTAAACAGCACACACATTTGGAATTCCAATTACAGCTTAACACTAAAATAGAAACACTTTAAACTATGTTGTATCTCATACTAAAATTTATTATTTAGACATACACTGCAGGACAACAATTAGACGATGGCACAATTGTGTTTTAATTGAAACCTGCATAAATAGAACCCACAGTCAGCTTTGGAATTTTAACACCCTTGGTAAAGACTGCTATGTAGGATTTGTAAATTACCTAATTTCATGAATAATATGTTTAATTTATCCTTTTATTTTAGGATTACTGATTAGTCAATACATTTATACCAAAAAATGTATATCTTTATCAGAAAAAGGTTTTTATTTAAAAGCTATTGGTACTTTATGGAGTCCACAAAGCTGTGTATAATAACAAGGTTCCTATTGTTGTTGAAAAACATTGAAAAACAACCCCAGATCATTCACCACACTTAACAGGGCATAACCATTCTTCTTTGTTATGTGAAACCCACTGTTGACAAAAAGCTCTGTTTCCCTTTTTTTGTTAGTGGTTAGATGAAAGACATTGCTTTCTTTTGACGTGTCTTCCAGATAGTTTGAATTTACAGATTTCAAAACTTGAATATTTTTTACATCATCCTTATTATTGAAAAAAGGGGCTGAGGTTTAAATATGTGTGTGCTTTCTTTCAGACAGTTTAATTTAGCTCAGACTGCTTTCAGGTTCCAATATTGATCTAAAAGTACATGAGCAAGGGAATTAAGTCCCTGTCTATCTATCTATCTATCTATCTATCTATCTATCTATCTATCTATCTATCTATCTATCTATCTATCTATCTATCTGTATATAGTATATATATATATATATATATAGATACTGATCAGCCATAACATTAAAACCACCTCCTTGTTTCTACACTCACTGTCCATTTTATCAGCTCCACTTACCATATAGAAGCACTTTGTAGTACTACAATTACTGACTATAGTCCATCTGTTTATCTACATACTTTGTTAGCCTGCTTTCACCCTGTTCTTTAATGGTCAGGACCACCACAGGACCACCACAGAGCAGGCATTATTTAGGTGTTGGATCATTCTCAGCACTGCAGTGACAATGACATGGTGGTGGTGTGTTAGTGTGTGTTGTGCTGGTATGAGTGGATCAGACACAGCAGCACTGCTGGAGTTTTTAAATACCGTGTCCATTCACTGTCCACTCTTAGACACTCCTACCTAGTTGGTCCACCTTGTAGATGTAAAGTCAGAGGCAATCACTCATCTATTTGCTGCTGTTTGAGTTGGTCATCTTCTAGACCATCATCAGTGGTCACAGGACGCTGCCCTTGGGGCGCTGTTGGCTGGATATTTTTGGTTGGTGGACTATTCTCAGTCCAGCAGTGACAGCGAGGTGTTTAAAAACTCCATCAGCATTGCTGTGTCTGATCCATTCATACCAGCACAACACACACTGACACGCATATGGAGATCCATATCATAGCATCCCTCTTCTATGTGCAGGTTCCATTGATCAGTCAGGAGAGTTCATAATTCGAGCAGTTACAAGGAATTCCCATCAGCAATCTCACCGTTCAGACAAGCCAATGAATGCCTGTATGAACACCTGGCCTGACATTATCAGAGCTGAGATTTGAACTCAAGTATAACTGCTGTGCCATCCAAGTGTCTTGTGACTCTCTTTTTTGAATGTTATTTTTGTTTACTTTAAAACCAACATGCTGAAATATTGACTCAGAACAACCAATATCTTATCACTTTGGGATTGGTTTGTTGGTGCCATGACAAAACAGCTCTCTGCCAAATCAAAGTGACACAGCACTTCATTCATCACATAGACAGTGCATTTTCACTTTTCTATTCCCTTTTTTATAAAGGTGATCATTTGATCAACAGTGTGTAGCGAGTGCTCTGATAAATGCTGTTGTGATTTAGTGTGAGTGCTACTAAAACATGTAGTCCAGCACACAGAGGCAATTTGTGTCTTACAGCATTCTGCCACTTCTCACCATCATTTTTCATCATTCATTATTAAAACCAAAAACAGAATGTGTTAAATTACAGTGTTGTTATTATAATCTGTATTTCATGGTTTTACAGAAATGGAAGATTAAGGATCTGGCCAGTAATGTAGGGATTGCTTGTCTCTTGCTAAGGTAGCAGATCTGTATCTTTGTTATAGCTTGTCAGCTTATTAAAATCATAAAATATCATAGTCATTTATTAAAGTACAGAACCTGTAAGACAAGGCTTCATTTAACTTTTGTCCTAAAATTCAATATTCAATATAATAAAGATGTACTCCAAGCACATACTACTTGTAAATTTCCAATTTAAGCCATGCTAAATATTAAAATAAAACAATGTGCCGCTCAGGTGGCGCAGCGGTAAAATATGCTAGCACACTAGAGCTGGGATCTCGAATACATCGTATTGAATCTCAGCTGGGCAGCCACATGAACAACGATTGGCTGTTGTTCAAGGATGGGAAAGCCAGATCAGGGTCCCTCATAACTGGTGCAATTACGACCTCTGCTGGCTGATTGATGGTGCCTGCGCAGAGTTGGGGAATAATGCTGATCAGGGTGTGGCTCTCCAGGCACAAAGCTGATCCACATATGAATTTGCCTCATGCAGGTGAAAAGAGGCAGTCGGTACTGCACACGTGTCAGAGGGGGCATGTGTCAGTTGCGAAGCTTCTCAGTCAGTGGTGGAGGGTTGTATCGGTAGAGGTAAAGCATAATGCAACCAGGGTAATTAGATACGACTAGATTAGGGGAGAATATTGGGGGAGGGGGGGTTGGAGAAAAAGAGGACAAATAAATAAAATAAAACAATGTAATCATTAGAGGTAATTTTACCTTACACCTTGTTGATGTTCACACATCACATAAATCTGAATGGATTTTACTATTTCATATGTATATATGAGCGGGTTAAAGGACTCCTCATAACTGCTGAAATTACTGCCTCTGCTGGCTAATACGACTGGAGATAGTGGAGGTCAGTGTGTGACTCTCCATGTGCGATACGTAACCCCATATTAATCAGCCTTGTACAGGTGAAAAGAATCGGTGTGTGGTGGTTACGGCTCTTCTAGATCATGAGTGGAGGTTTGCATCAGTACAGGCAAAAATACAAATAAGATAACTAGATACAACTACATTGGGAGTAATACTGGGAGGGGGTTGCATTAAAAGTCTGGAGACACAGTGGTGAATGTTATGCTGCCTGCAACATCATGCAACATAACCGGTTTGACGGTGGGTCAGTGATGGTCTGGTGAGGCATATCCTAGAGGGGTCGCACAAAACTGTTGTGGTAGCCAATGGTACCCTGACTGCTGTTAGGTATTGGGATAAAAAACCTCTGAGCCATTGCCAGACTGTATGCTGGTGCAGTGGGCCCTGAGTTCCCTCGGTGTAGAACAATGCCCAGCCTCATGTGTCCAGAATATGAAGGTAATTCCTGGATGACAAAGGCATTGATGCCCTTGACTGGCCCTCACATACCTGAATCAAACTAAGAACCTCTGGGACAATATGTATCAGTGCATCCAACGTCATCAAGTAGTGCCACAGACTCTCCAGGAGCTCAGTGACGCCCTGATCCAGGTCTGGGAATGGATCCCACTGGACACCATCCACTGTCTCCTTAGGACCACACCCAAACATTGAGTTTCTGTGATGAAATTCTTACTAATTGAATCCTGGATTTCTGTACAATTGTCTCATACACTGGAATTTCAACTTACGAAAACCACCCCATCTGACAGTGACAACCATGTAACCTGTCAAAGTTTACTACCGGTGAATCTCTTGACCTGCATATTTGTACATTTTTTGCATTGTACTGCAGCCATATGACATGAATACATGAATAACAAATGGCTAGGTGTTCTTGAACTGCAAGTAAGTATGTGTGGGTGGGGGAAGTGTGATAGTAAAATCATATGCTGGTATTAAAACAATACATATCAACATATTAACAAAACAGTAAACAATTAATATTTAAACCAAACAATGTATATGTACATCTCTAAGCATCACTTTATTGCTGGTGGAATAGTTGAATTACTAGTGTTTATTAGCTGCACAATGCACAACAAACCACCATCGTATGATACTGGAGAGCTGTTTTTGCTTGCAAGATAATATAAAAGATTTAGGTGCAATGATCACGAGAAAGCATTACATAAACTGCTAAAGCATAAAAATACACACCTAATAAAAACAGTACTGCATTTTCAAGGCCCTAGTGTAATACCAAAAGCCTAGTTCATATTCCTACTCCATTAGCCAAACCTTTTATTAGCTCTTTCTCAAAGAGCTAATAAACTCGCATCAATAACAAGAAAATTCATTTCTGGTTGTCTGTGTTCTTGTTTTTGTCAGTAGGCTCTCTCTGTTTAACACTGTTAACTTTACTGTCAGAGACCCTAATGTTGTGTGGGTAAAATAAAATTACATTGAGTTTCAAAGTAACCAAATTAATTAACCAAATTAACTGGAGATACAAAGAAAGAGACAGAAATGGAGAGAAAGAGATGGATTTTATTGCATCTAAATGAATCATATTAGAGGCTTTTATATTGTAAGAATAAACCATGTTATTTGAACTCTTTATTTGCCAATATTAAGCATGGATTCTAAACAGCAGGAGTTTTTAGTTTTTTTCTCCTTCCAAAACACCTGATTTAGCTAATGAGCTTATTATTATTATATATTATTAATCCCCGATGACCCAGAACAGGTATGTTGGGAGAAAATATCTATTGAAACTTTAAAACGGTGGGCCTTTACGGCATACATAAAGAAATCCTGAGCATCTTGCGCATGTGTGATGATGTAAGTACTCCTTACACATCACCAAGGCTGTCTGTATGGATTACCAGGAGACTAGACTACTTTACCCAATGTAAATAGTGTAAATAAATAAATAGGTACTTACCTGTTGTTGGGAGAATATCCGGGTGTCAGCGGGGTTGGTGCTGGTTCAGAACTTTGATGTGTAGAAGGTACCTGAAGATAGAAAAGAACAATAATGAATAAAGCTAGCTGAATTATTGATTTAAGTTCTGCTTATGCATTATGTATTGTGAATGAATGTGTACACTGAATGATATGGCCATATGAATGTGATTTGTTGTCTGTGTTTAGATGCCTTCTCTAATTTCTCCTGCTTCAGGACTGGCCGCCAGGTCCTAGAGGGAAGGGGCCTTTTTGTTAAAGCAGGAGGAATTGAGGAGGGAAAAGGAAAGATGGCGGAAAGTCTTATGTAGCTTGCAACTACCGCCTTATAGTGAGGCCGCTATGGTCTAAAGCTTATCTCATTGGTAACTGCCTTTTAGTTGACTAAGGTAAATGAGGTTACTTATGTCAACCAGCTTTGGTTTTTATTCATCAACTGATGAATCGTTTGTGAGATGAATCAGATAAATCGTCATTTCTTGTGTTTGCAAATAAAACAATAGCACTGGGAACTTGGACTTTTGAGCTTCTGTCCTTTTTGCAAGCCTCCAACACTTGGCCCAACCTACCTCACCCTTTTAAGGAAAAGTAGTGCCAGCTAATTACTGTTTTAGCTAACTGTTTCATTTCAATTTGTAGATTGAAGCAAGTTTGTGATCAGCTGTACATGTTTCTATGTGTTAGTTATATGAAGCACAAAAGAAAAAAGGCAAACATCAGATATTACACTGAACAGACCAGATTTTGAACTAGTAACATAATGTTACAGGACCAGTGCAACAGAAACTTTGAGCTGCTAAAAAGTAAAAAAGAAAGTGAAAAGAACAGGGACAGCACAGAACCGAGAACTGGATGTCACTGAAAAAGGGGAGGGAACTTTAAGCAATCCAATTTCCATAACACAGCAACACTGGGGTGAGTTTAAAGAAAGATAGAGAATGCCAGTGGAAGACTGGACTGGACTAAGCAGCCCAGTATTATAACTTCAATGAAACAACACAAGTATGCCTTATTACTCAGTACTGGCCAACAGCACACTTGTCTTTGGTCTCGTAATGTCGTAATGTGTTGGAATGTGCCTTGTATTGATTGTAGTCACTGTCTTTATTAGAGATGCATGAGTACGGATACTAGTATCGGGTATTAGCCCGATACCGCGCTCATTAACTCGTACTCGTACTCGCAAACGAGGTTCCGATACTAAACATCCGATACCTTGTGCCTAGTGCACGTTGCTGCGTTAACGCAGGGATTTTCAACCTGTGGGGCGGCAGTGCTTGTCTGGGGGGGCGCGAGTGCCTGACCGGGGGGCGTGACATTGCGAGATTTTTTTACTTCTAAAACTAAAGCAATTAATTTTTCACCCACGGGAGACAGATTGAATTATTCTCACTGACCATGCTCACACGCACGTTTAATGTTCTTTAGTTCCGTTTGAAGATAACCGGTTACAAAAGCAGCGACCGCTGTTTTAGGATGTGTTTGTGTTCAATACTCTGTTCACAGTGTCGATACAAGTGATTCAGGAGTCGACTGGTTATTACCACAGAGCGGGAGCCGACTCAGAGTTGTTTACGATTTACCGAGGTGAACCCCGAATGTATGTGCTGATAGAATCGGCTCAGATGGGATCGGACTGTATTATCCTTTTAAAGTAAATATTTCAATCAGCATAATCGCATCGCATGTATGATGTGCACAATGTTAATTCCATGCGTTTATTAATGAACGTTTACGTTAGCTTGTCAGAAGCTTTCTCAATGATGTCTGTGCGGTGTTTTTTTTTTACAATTAGTGATGGCAACCCAAGCAACTGTTCCACTGCACTATTTTACACTAAAAACTACACTATTCCATAATGCTCCAGATTCTAAATAGGTATCGGTATCGGTATCGGCGAGTACAAAAATACATGTACTTGTACTCGTGCTCGGTTGGGAAAAAATGGTATTGATGCATCCCTAGTCTTTATTGTACTGTGTTTTTGTGTTCTGTGTTGCACCCTGGTCCTGGAGAAATGTTTAGTTTCAATATGTACTCATATATATCTGAATTATCTGAAAGCCTCTTAAATTTGAACTTGAGCAGGTGTAAAAGGGGGAAACTGTGTTATTTACACCTGATATTTATATTTTCACCTCCACCTGAAGCACATTAACGCTTACAAGGCACGGGTGATTGTCAATCAAGAGAAACTGACACATTAATCATCTGCACCTTTGTGCCCCCTCTGCCGGCCAAAAATGGGAGCACAGAAAAACATGACTCGACATGGGTCAGCTGCCAAACTACTTCAGAATCTGAGCTGTCACGTTATGTTCTCAGTGTAATTTGTCTAAAAATTAACTTGATAGTTAAATATCAAACTTTACTTGATAGTTAAATGTCCAGAATTTATCTGATAAGGTATATAAATACCTAAATCAATACATTCCATCCAAAGGATCTGAAAGCATAAAGGTGCAGAATAATATTTTGTATACTAAAACACTGGATTCATAAATAATGTGTAAATAATGTGTTTTTGTCTTTCTATTTCACAACCCTGGCACCAGCATTGCACCAGCTTGGTTTTATACAGTGGGTTCTATGAAACAAAACTAAAATCCACATACCAGCAATTTCGGACCAATTTAGGAAAGCATGCCAGGCTATATGTATTTAATATTAGAGATAGAGATAGAAAACACCTGTAAAATCATACTGTGCATCCAAAACTCACACTGTGGTTGGATACACTCAGCTAACAAAATGTATTTCATGCTTACTTTTACATTTATGACATTTAGCAGTTGCTTTTATCCAAAGTGACTTACATTTATGTGTGTGACCGAATACAATTCTTTCAGCTGTGCTGTAATAAGGGGTGTTGGAGTTTTATGCTATTCTCAGCACAACTGACATTTTACTGTTAATAATTTTGTTAATAACACATTCTTCTGTTTTTATTTAGGTGGAAGCCTGCAAGGTTGAGGCTGCTGTGCCATGTCTGCTCTAACAATGTCCAAAACTCACTATTAGACTTTACCACAGACTGGTCTGAGTGATAAAGAACTTTTATTTTATATGTATGGTTTGTTTAATCTAATTCTAATTCCAGGCCACTCAAGGAAGGGTCCCTGTTAAGTCTGGGTCCACTCAAGGTTTCTTACTTGTAATTCTAAGGAGGATTTCTCCTGCCTCTGTTGCCCTCGGCTTTTTCATCAAGGGTTTTCTGTTGTTTGGTTCTGAATTCTGAAAAGTTGTCTTAAGACAATATCTATTGTAAAAGGCTTTTTGCAAATTAATTTGACTTTACTTGACAACCTTTTATTAGTCCTGCACTGTAACCGCAGAGCTATCGCAGCTACAGTGACTGTATATTTTTATTTATTGCCAAATATGAGGGAGCTTTTTTTACTTGCAACTTATTAAATTATTGATATTTATATACATTTTATATAAATATATATATTGTTAATATATATTTGTATTGTTTGGTTTTTAAGGTTTGCGAAATACTGGCAATTCCTACCATCATTTAAAGGAATGTGTCTATATATCTTTTGCTGGGTTTTTTTGTTTGTTTGTTTGTTTGTTTTTTGCCTTATTGACATTTTGCATACATCAGACAGCATACATTAGTTTATTTCTAGTATATTAAAACATGCATTAGTGGCTATTAAGTGGGGTTCCTATATACATTCCTGCTTTCAAAGTTGTAAAGTTGGTAACTTTTGGCTAATGCAAAAAAAATTTAGGCAAGCAAAAGAGCTCTCTCTCTCTCTCTCTCTCTCTCTCTCTCTCTCTTTACTATATATGGACAATATGCAGACAGCAGAAATGCCTTATAATGTTTGAATTCATGTGTTTCAGACACAACAATTACTAACATGTGTAAAAAAATTAATCACATAAGAAAAACTGTTTAGGGCAAGACCCTTTCCTGTTCCAGCATGTCTGTGCCCCTGTGCACTAAAGACATGAAGAAAAGCTTGGTTTTTATTTGCTTTATCCTGGTCAGTGTCATGGTGGGTCTTATTTATTGGGTAAAAGGCAGGAAACTGAAGTCAGGTTACCACTTCATCACACACACACACACACACACACACATTCACCCACACAAGGCAATTTTCAGTAGCTTAAGCTGGCCTGACTGTATGTCTTTAGACTTGTGGGAGGAAACCGGAGCATGGGAAAGAACAGTTTTGGTAGGTTTAGAACAACCTTATTTAAACTACCAGCCCTTTTTTCAAATGACAGGTTTATGCTTCCATCCAAACAAGCTATTTTTAACCACTGCCCTAATCAAGCATGTACAGTGTATCACAAAAGTGAGTACACCCCTCACATTTCTGCAAATATTTTATTATATCTTTTCATGGGACAACACTATAGAAATAAAACTTGGATATAACTTAGAGTAGTCAGTGTACAACTTGTATAGCAGTGTAGATTTACTGTCTTCTGAAAATAACTCAACACACAGCCATTAATGTCTAAATGGCTGGCAACATAAGTGAGTACACCCCACAGTGAACATGTCCAAATTGTGCCCAAAGTGTCAATATTTTGTGTGACCACCATTATTATCCAGCACTGCCTTAACCCTCCTGGGCATGGAATTCACCAGAGCTGGACAGGTTGCTACTGGAATCCTTTTCCACTCCTCCATGATGACATCACGGAGCTGGTGGATGTTAGACACCTTGAACTCCTCCACCTTCCACTTGAGGATGCGCCACAGGTGCTCAATCGGGTTTAGTCCATCACCTTTACCTTCAGCTTCCTCAGCAAGGCAGTTGTCATCTTGGAGGTTGTGTTTGGGGTCGTTATCCTGTTGGAAAACTGCCATGAGGCCCAGTTTTCGAAGGGAGGGGATCATGCTCTGTTTCAGAATGTCACAGTACATGTTGGAATTCATGTTTCCCTCAATGAACTGCAGCTCCCCAGTGCCAGCAACACTCATGCAGCCCAAGACCATGATGCTACCACCACCATGCTTGACTGTAGGCAAGATACAGTTGTCTTGGTACTTCTCACCAGGGCGCCGCCACACATGCTGGACACCATCTGAGCCAAACAAGTTTATCTTGGTCTCGTCAGACCACAGGGCATTCCAGTAATCCATGTTCTTGGACTGCTTGTCTTCAGCAAACTGTTTGCGGGCTTTCTTGTGCGTCAGCTTCCTTCTGGGATGACGACTATGCAGACCGAGTTGATGCAGTGTGCGGCGTATGGTCTGAGCACTGACAGGCTGACCTCCCACGTCTTCAACCTCTGCAGCAATGCTGGCAGCACTCATGTGTCTATTTTTTAAAGCCAACCTCTGGATATGACGCCGAACACGTGGACTCAACTTCTTTGGTCGACCCTGGCGAAGCCTGTTCCGAGTGGAACCTGTCCTGGAAAACCGCTGTATGACCTTGGCCACCATGCTGTAGCTCAGTTTCAGGGTGTTAGCAATCTTCTTATAGCCCAGGCCATCTTTGTGGAGAGCAACAATTCTATTTCTCACATCCTCAGAGAGTTCTTTGCCATGAGGTGCCATGTTGAATATCCAGTGGCCAGTATGAGAGAATTGTACCCAAAACACCAAATTTAACAGCCCTGCTCCCCATTTACACCTGGGACCTTGACACATGACACCAGGGAGGGACAACGACACATTTGAGCACAATTTGGACATGTTCACTGTGGGGTGTACTCACTTATGTTGCCAGCTATTTAGACATTAATGGCTGTGTGTTGAGTTATTTTCAGAAGACAGTAAATCTACACTGCTATACAAGCTGTACACTGACTACTCTAAGTTATATCCAAGTTTCATGTCTATAGTGTTGTCCCATGAAAAGATATAATGAAATATTTGCAGAAATGTGAGGGGTGTACTCACTTTTGTGATACACTGTATATTTGGGCTCACATTTTTGTTTGATTTCACACTTAACCAGTGCATAGATACATTATTTAAATTTAAATTATTTTATTATTTTGTGTCATACATGTTATAGTGCCTAAACTAAATATAAATGAAAATATAATATACTTTTTTTCTTAGAGCTTTTTTTGGCTTTCAGAACATTAAGTGCAACACAGTCTCCCCCCTGTGGAATAACCAAATATGTATTTTAAAGCAAAATGATCAGTGCCATAAATGTTAAATAACAAACTGTGTCCAGACTTGCTGGGTTAAACAGTCTCAGGGTAAGCAAAGGCTTCATTACCTTTAATCCTAAATTCAGCTGCTTTCATCTTACATCTGCTTGCATGGGATGTAACTGGGCTTGTCTGTACAAGAACAAGGAGTACAACTATCCAAAAGCCCCTTTTTGCAGCTGAGGTAAAGGTTACAGAGGTGTAATGGCAACGCATGAAACAGACAACACAATGTTTAACAACACAGTGCTTAAATCCTGCTTAATATTTGAGTCAACAAAGATTTACAGCAGAGCAATACCTTTCTTAAAACATAATATGTACTAATGAAAAAAAACATTATGTTTCTACAGTAGGTAGTGTGAATGCTGGGTTTGCTGTTTACCTCCAGTCATTCTTTACAAGAATATACATGTTTCATACTAGTTAAAGGTTTTTTTTTAATGAAATGATGAAACAAACACAGACTAGGAAAAATTAAAGAAACAAGATTTAGAAATGTGTTGGATCTGTTGGGATCCAACAAATTGGTCTAATTGGTTGTGTTTAACTCTGGAGTTTTTAATGTTATCAGTTTTAAACATTATATACAGTCCTTTGCAAAAGTTTGGACAAAGAAAGTAAGTGCCACATTTGATAATATAGTAAAAACACTTTATACACAAAGGGCGTTAATTTTAAAAATGTAGGCTACACACTTTGTATTTTAAAAATCAGTTTTTGCCAGATTGTGTTTTTAGAATGTATTGTACTTATTGTTTTTAATATGTGGCATAGTAAAGGAGATTTATATAGTGTAAACACTTTATACACAAAGGGAGTTAATTTTAAAAATGTAGACTACACACTTTGTATTTTAAAAATCAGTTTTTGCCAGATTGTGTTTTTAGAATGTATTGTACTTATTGTTTTTAATATGTGCCTTAGTAAAGGAGATTTATATAGTGTAAACACTTTATACACAAAGGGAGTTAATTTTTAAAATGTAGACTACACACTTTGTATTTTAAAAATCAGTTTTTGCCAGATTGTGTTTTTAGAATGTATTGTACTTATTGTTTTTAATATGTGCCTTAGTAAAGGAGATTTATATAGTGTAAACACTTTATACACAAAGGGATTTAATTTAAAAAATGTAGACTACACACTTTGTATTTTAAAAATCAGTTTTTGCCAGATTGTGTTTTTAGAATGTATTGTACTTATTGTTTTTAATATGTGCCTTAGTAAAGGAGATTAATATAGTGTAAACACTTTATACACAAAGGGATTTAATTTTAAAAATGTAGACTACACACTTTGTATTTTAAAAATCAGTTTTTGCCAGATTGTGTTTTTAGAATGTATTGTACTTATTGTTTTTAATATGTGCCTTAGTAAAGGAGATTTATATAGTGTAAACACTTTATACACAAAGGGAGTTCATTTAAAAAATGTAGGCTACACACTTTGTATTTTAAAAATCAGTTTTTGCCAAATTGTGTTTTTAGAATGTATTGTACTTATTGTTTTTAATATGTGCCTTAGTAAAGGAGATTAATATAGTGTAAACACTTTATACACAAAGGGATTTAATTTTTAAAATGTAGACTACACACTTTGTATTTTAAAAATCAGTTTTTGCCAGATTGTGTTTTTAGAATGTATTGTACTTATTGTTTTTAATATGTGCCTTAGTAAAGGAGATTTATATAGTGTAAACACTTTATACACAAAGGGAGTTCATTTAAAAAATGTAGGCTACACACTTTGTATTTTAAAAATCAGTTTTTGCCAGATTGTGTTTTTAGAATGTATTGTACTTATTGTTTTTAATATGTGCCTTAGTAAAGGAGATTTATATAGTGTAAACACTTTATACACAAAGGGAGTTCATTTAAAAAATGTAGGCTACACACTTTTTATATTAAAAATCACAGTTTTTGCCAAATTGTGTTTAGAACTTATTGTACTTATTGTTTTTAATATGTGGCATGTAAAGGAGATTTATATAGTGTAAACACTTTATACACAAAGGGAGTTCATTTTAAAAATGTAGACTACACACTTTGTATTTTAAAAATCAGTTTTTGCCAGATTGTGTTTTTAGAATGTATTGTACTTATTGTTTTTAATATGTGCCTTAGTAAAGGACATTTATATAGTGTAAACACTTTATACACAAAGGGAGTTAATTTGAAAAATGTAGACTACACACTTTGTATTTTAAAAATCAGTTTTTGCCAGATTGTGTTTTTAGAATGTATTGTACTTATTGTTTTTAATATGTGGCATAGTAAAGGAGATTTATCTAGTGTAAACACTTTATACACAAAGGGAGTTCATTTAAAAAATGTAGGCTACACACTTTTTATATTAAAAATCAGTTTTTGCCAAATTGTGTTTAGAACTTATTGTACTTATTGTTTTTAATATGTGGCATGTAAAGGAGATTTTGTGCTTATGTTGGATTTTATGACTAAAAACTATGTAAATACTTGAAAGTTTTAATTAGCATATTATTAGCAATGTATCACAGTCAGTGATCTAGCTCAGGTCAGGAAACAAATAAGGTTTAAATCCTGCACAAACGTTTAAGTTTGGGGCTTTTATATTTGTTATAATAAAGATTATGCTTAAATTAAAATTCATGAACTTTGATGAAGTTTCGGTTCCGTGTAGTCACCATGATTAACTCATCAAAATAAGTCAGAAACGTTTCAGTGACTGGAATCTGTGAGGTAACCAGAAGCTTCAGCCACTGACTGATCCGCCCACACGAACACTTCACTTTAACACTTCACTTCCACCATTAGTACTCCTCGATTTCGTAAACATGAATGACGCCTGTTATTTTTAGTGCTGCCTCTCGTATAAAAGCACTGAACGGTTTAACAGCTGGCAGAGACGGAGACAGTGAGGACTGAGGACTGCAGAATGATGTGGACAGTAGGACTGCTGCTTGTTGGACTATTTCCAGTCCTTTTGTTTATCTACACTAGACGCACCAGGTGAGTAAGGTTTACTCGCCGTGACCCTGACCTCGGTGGTTAATTAAATCTTACCACACGTGTAATGCCTGTGTAAGAACTGTGCGAAATGTTGCTGCATTGCACAATTGCACTCTGGTAACTTGACATAACTGCAGGGTTTTTTCTGTGTAACGTAATCAGTGGTTAGATCATGGAACATTGTTCTGACATGCTTTGCTGTGTTGGACCTGTGTTATGTAAACTTTGTCTTGCATGTTTAAGACTTTTACAATAAGTACACATTTCAAAGTACAAATTTACATTTTCGGCATGTAGACGCCTTTATTCAAAGCGACTTACAGTTTAGGGTTAAGGGCCTTGCTCAAGGGCCGAACAGCAGCAACCTGGCAGTGGTGGGGCTTGAACCAGTGACCTTCTGGTTACTAGTCCAGTACTTTAACCACTAGGCTAGTCAAGTCAAATTTATTTATATAGCGCTTTTTACGATGAACATTGTCTCAAAGCAACTTTACAGAATCCAGGACCAACAGACCAAAAACCCCTATTGAGCAAGCGAGGGCAACAGTGGCAAGGAAAAACTCCCTTAAAATTACAGGAAGAAACCTTGTAACCAGACCCAGCAGGGAACCAGACCCAGCAGGGACCCATCCTTCTTGGGTGGCCTGGATGATACTTTAAATAAATAAGATTTACACAAATCATACTAACACAAAATTAAATTAAACTGAAAGTTATAACTAGCAAAACTTAATAAATAAATTATTGGAGTTTTTCATTGTTCAGTCCAGTCTGATAAAGTCCGTTGTAAGTTCTGGACATTTTTGGTGCAAACACGCCAGGTTCCCATCCCATCCCCAGGCTACAACTGCCTACATATTCAAACATTTATTTTAAGATCAAAATTAATAACTGACCATTACTTAATTACCACCTATAATAATGCAATATAATAAAAAAAAAAACACTGACTTTCCTTGAAGGTACAGCATGTACATTTGATGTTTCAAGTTTACATATACAAAAATATGTTAACTGAATTAAATGCATTTAATTTTGTAGCCACAGTTTGGGAAAAGCCTGACTGTGGGCATGACTGTGCCCCTGTGCACAAAGTGAGATCCATAAAGACACATTAAACATTTTTATGATGTATTAAAAGGTCAGTTGTAAGGCACTGCTTCTCATCCAACATCAGTACTTGATCTCACAAATGCACTGTTGACTAAATAGTGAAAAGCCTTCCCAGAGTGGAGGCTGTTGTTGTGGTTGTAGCCACTAAGATGGATTATGGTTTTGGTACAGTAAATGGTCAACAAGGTGGTTAACATGGTGAGATGTCTACATACTTTTGGCCATATAGTTTATTTCATGGCATTCCTGGGAGTTCAGTGATTTCTGCAACTTCTTTGAGTGTGTTTAATTGACTGGCCTACATGAGGTCCAGTTGTTTTCTATTGAAAATGTATGAAAAGGAGAATCAGACAACAGCAATTACGGATTGTTTTGCAGCTGAAGTCTTGCATCAAGCAAGAATTGACAAGAATGCCAAATTAAGTTGGTCAGTGAAAACACTGCAAAGCTTTTCTTTCTACTTTTGTCGGTTAAATAAAGGTGTAATAAAATTAACAAACCACAGATTCTTGCATTTTACAAAATGGCCCAAATGTTTTAAAATAGGGTTTGTATGTTTCATAGAAGTCTCTCAATCACCATATAAAAGCAACACAGTAATCCATTAAATAACTTTCTTTATTTGGGCTTTGAATATATGTGACGTTTTAGAATATTTAGGGTCTAAAATAAAGGTGTTACGTTTTGGAATTAAAATAGAATTATTTTTATTTATTATAATTAGAATTATAATCTTTGAGGATAGTAACGTATTGAAGAATAGACACATTTTTGTGGTCTGTTAGTGCATGATTAAACAAATATGACAAACAGGTTATTCAGAAATGTAAATCAACTTTCCAGGAAGCTTAGAACATCTTATTAACTGTTTAAAATTTTCCAAGGATTGAAAGCCCAAATACTGAATACATTTGTTTATCATTTACAATTTTTATATTAAGATATGTAACATTATTATGCCTGTTCCAAAATAATAGTAACTGAGTTCAACAATGTTTCTAATACATTTGCACACTTCAGACTGCTATCTTTAAAATGTTAATTAGGTGTTACTGTGAGGTCTCTTTGTTTGAAATGAGAAATGTTTTGGTCTTTCTAAAGACGGAGAAATGAGCCTCCATTGGATAAAGGAAGAGTTCCATGGCTTGGTCATGCTTTTGAGTTTGGGAAAGATGCTGCCAAGTTCTTGACACGCATGAAAGAGAAGCATGGAGACATTTTTACTGTGAGTTTCGTCATGTTACTTTTACTTGCAAACTATTTAGTTTAACAAATTACTAATAACTGAACTGAACATTTCCAGACATAAAATTGTCCTTAACAATTAGTTATTTTGCATATCTTAGTATCTAAATCAATTGACGTAAAATTCAGGTACAGTAGACCCTTGACCCTTGGCTGTCAAAGGGAAGTCAAAATGTTTGTTAGTTAAACCTATTTTTCCCATAAGAAATAATGTACATAGAATTAATCAGTGCCAGACCCCCCGAACCACCCCCTTACCTAACCTAATGTCTTAAATGGTCTTTTTTGTTATAACAACAAGTACATCTTCCCTTAAATCTTAAATTATAAAATAGACAGTCCTGTAATAACCAACAATACACAGTTGTACTGTACTGTACATAAAAACACACACACATCACATTTCAGTACAGTACATGTGTTGTACCATACACCATAATGCATTTCCTTCTTTTTTTATAAAATTTTTCTACCAGAAACAACAATAACGCTCATATTTCTCTATTATTTACTTCTTTATTTCAAAAGAAGTAAATAATACGAGAGACGGTCGGAGTCTTGTTTGTGACGTCACGTGTTTCGCGAATTTCGGTTCGTAATTCGAAATTTGTTCGTACGTTAAGTTGAAAAAGATAGTTCGTAACCCAAAATGTTCGTATGGTAAACCGTTCGTAACTCAAGGGTCTACTGTACTATGTAATCGCATTGGTAGGAATTGGTAAGTGTTGCCTTGCTAGTCTGGAGACCAATGTAACTCTATAACATTGTTACTTATTTAAAAAGTCATTTAAAAGGATACGATCTAAGTGCCAAATACATAGAACCTTGCATTTTAAAAAGATTGTTATTTTGGTGGTTTATAAAGTGAGACACTCTAACACTGCAAGTAACCACTATGGTACAGTGACAAAAATCAGCCCAAACTATGAAAAATAATGAATTTCAAGTCATGGTTAAGCCTTTTTTAGTTTTTCAAGAAAGGTCGTATAAACTCTAAAAATACAATGTTTATAAAATATTGAATTTATTGTGTAATGAATGCACTACAATTTAGTTTTAAAATATTTTAGTGTTAAATAAGTATAAAATATAATATGTTATTAATCTGTAATTGCTTACCCTGATATTTTCTGGGTAGTCAGACTGATGATCTGTTTAAAAATAACTATAGTATATAATTGGAAATGTTATCAAACACATATCAGTAATTTAACTGAATTAACAATAAAAACGTGGCATATTACACCCATTTAACATTTTAATGAAAAGCTGTTTTGATTATATTAATTTTGAATAAACGTTTTGGCTCTTTTAATGTACAAACAATTATTAAAATCTTTAGTTAAGAGAAACAGAGAAGTGCTATTTCAAGTGCTACTCAGTTAGCTAATGAATAGAAGGTTATAAATGCGACAAGAATTCATACATTCTTATAAACAATGTAATGTAAACCAGCTTGTCAGGTTTTCTCCTAGTTGGTACTCTGTTTTGTTTTCATCTATATTTGATAGTGTCACTATGTAGTTTCAGCATTATCAAACATGACATCATGTTGTTTCAGGCAGTGCACAGAAACTGAAAATGTACAGAGCGCTTTTAAAGGTTCATTGAGTTCATAAATGTTCTGAGCTTAAGATGTGTTCATCTGAGATTTTTGTTTGTATTTGGTCTACAGGTGTGCGTAGCTGGACAGTATTTGACTGTTTTGCTGGACTCTAATTGCTATGATGATTTGCTCGCTGACACACAGTCACTGGATCTGATTGTCTATAGTCAGCTTCTGATGGACAGGATCTTCAGCCTTCGTTTGCCTACTCATGACCAAGTGTCAGAGAGGATGAGGGTGGAGAGGTAAGTGTTGGCACAGCATTTGATTTTAATTTTTCTATGTGTTTTTAGTAGGTAAGCAGTTACCAAAACCAAATGTTTGTTTGAAAGCAGTAATCATGCTTAATGTATTTTTGATCATTAATTTTGGTCAGTTTTTTGTATACTGTAACTGCTGCCAAAGGCATACATTTTAATCACTTTACCACCTTTACTCCCAAGGTGGTAGTCTTTGCCTCCATTAAAAAAAGAATAGCAAAGCTTTTTTCATACTTCAGATGATAACAGATGATAAGCAGCTTTGTTTACAAAGTTTGCTGAGGGTATTTTAACCAAAATGGGCAGTAACAGCTGTTGGAGATTGAATAAACACTTTACTTTACATTGTCTGCTTTAAACCAGAGTGCAAGTCAAGCAGAGGACCAAACCTTGTTTTCAGGAACAGTGAGCTGCAAATGAAATGAAAGGCGGTGATTAGTACACTTTGACCTGTATTCAACCTAAAACATACAAAAACAAGATGTTTAATGTTTAACCCTATTTACTTCATCGCCTGCGGCATGTTCCAGGAAGTTGAGATGGCCTATTGGAGACTTGGAAAACATTTAATCCAGAGCCATTAATGCACACATGCTTGGGTATAAAAGGAAGCATCCATAAATTACTAGTCCTTAATAATTAGGACTAGTCCATTACAGCAAAAATGTGTTGAGGCTTGCCACTGTCAAGCAATGCATCAGTAAAAAATCCAAGAGCTGAAAAACTGTTTTATTAACAATCAATTTCAAGTATTATTTCATCCTTACAGTGCATAATATAAATAAAATCAGGGCATCTGAATTACAGTGCCTACCGAATAGCTATGGCTTATTATCCCTCAGAAGTAGATGTACAATAACTGGCCTGCTTCTATGATGGGTATCTCCACATCATCTCAGCAATGCTTTGACAAACCATTGCCAATCAACACCATGGTTGATTCATCCACAAGTCTAAATTAAGAATACTACAGAAATACTATACACAGTGGAAGCAATGTGACAACGTTGAGTAATGGTGTTGACTTTACTGGGCTCGGCCTGATGCTGAGTGGAAATTGCTGTATTCTGATGATTCATCCTCTCATACTATTTCACTTCATAAAGATAATGGGCATCTTGTTCTCTATGTCAAAGAAAACAAAGCCTAAGAAAAGCTTAAAACTAAAATAAACTTTTACATTTGGCATTGTGTGTGTCTCTCTTCCAGGTTCTTTGAACATCTAAATCTGTCTAGACTCTCAAGCCTGATGCACAGTAATCTTCAATCTCTCATGATGCCATGTAAAAACACCTTGAATCCAGCAGAATGGAAAACCGACGAACTTTTCAGCTTCTGTTACAGCCTGCTGTTCAAGTATGTTAACAAGTACAATTAATAGACTGTTTATGTGTTCAGTCTAAATTCAGTATTCACTTTCAGGCATTCTGCTTCCACAGAACATTTTTACACTTGTGAATTGTGTAACACGATCACACACAGTCATTTACAGAAACCGTGAGTCTTGGCGCAAGTATTTGTAGGGTGTGTCTTAGCTTTTTCAGGTCAGTGAAGAACTGAAGTTGAGTACTGCTGCAGTGGTGTTATTATCTATAAATAATTTGTCACTAACATGTTTTGAATATTGCTTTGAATATTTCTGAATATTGTTTTGTTGTGTTTGTTCCTTAGGGCTGGATATCTCACCCTGTTTGGAACAGATAACAATAACAGTGCTGAGTTAACAGAGGTTTATGAGGAGTTTCGTCGGTTTGACAAGATTCTAGCAAAACTTGCACGATGTTCAGCCAAGAAAGGTAATCTCTAGGAAAAAAAGGTGTCAGTCACTGGCATACGTAAGAACACTGTGTCTTTGTACTTCATGGATAATAGGTGTGCCCACTCTGGAACATGATGTACAGTGCCTTGCAAAAGTATTCAGCCCCCTTGAACTTTTCAACCTTTTGCCACATTTCAGGCTTCAAACATAACGATATGAAATTGTAATTTTTTGTGAAGAATCAACGACAAGTGGGACACAATCGTGAAGTGGAACGAAATTTATTGGATATTTTAAACTTTTTTTAGAAATAAAAAACTGAAAAGTGGGGCGTGCAATATTATTCAGCCCCCTTGCGTTAATACTTTGTAGCGCCACCTTTTGCTGCGATTACAGCTGCAAGTCGCTTGGGGTATGTCTCTATCAGTTTTGCACATCGAGAGACAGAAATTTTTGCCCATTCTTCCTTGCAAAACAGCTCGAGCTCAGTGAGGTTGGATGGAGAGCGTTTGTGAACAGCAGTTTTCAGCTCTTTCCACAGATTCTCGATGGGATTCAGGTCTGGACTTTGACTTGGCCATTCTAACACCTGGATACGTTTATTTGTGAACCATTCCATTGTAGATTTTGCTTTATGTTTTGGATCATTGTCTTGTTGGAAGATAAATCTCCGTCCCAGTCTCAGGTCTTTTGCAGACTGCAACAGGTTTTCTTCCAGAATGGTCCTGTATTTGGCTCCATCCATCTTCCCATAAATTTTAACCATCTTCCCTGTCCCTGCTGAAGAAAAGCAGGCCCAAACCATGATGCTGCCACCACCATGTTTGACAGTGGGGATGGTGTGTTCAGGGTGATGAGCTGTGTTGCTTTTACGCCAAACATAACGTTTTGCATTGTGGCCAAAAAGTTCGATTTTGGTTTCATCTGACCAGAGCACCTTCTTCCACATGTTTGGTGTGTCTCCCAGGTGACTTTTTATAGATATCTTTGAGAAATGGCTTTCTTCTTGCCACTCTTCCATAAAGGCCAGATTTGTGCAGTGTACGACTGATTGTGTCCTATGGACAGAGTCTCCCACCTCAGCTGTAGATCTCTGCAGTTCATTCAGAGTGATCATGGGCCTCTTGGCTGCATCTCTGATCAGTCTTCTCCTTGTTTGAGCTGAAAGTTTAGAGGGACGGCCGGGTCTTGGTAGATTTGCAGTGGTCTGATACTCCTTCCATTTCAATATGATCGCTTGCACAGTGCTCCTTGAGATGTTTAAAGCTTGGGAAATCTTTTTGTATCCAAATTCGGCTTTAAACTTCTCCACAACAGTATCTCGGACCTGCCTGGTGTGTTCCTTGGTCTTCATGATGCTCTCTGCGCTTTAAACAGAACTCTGAGACTGTCACAGAGCAGGTGCATTTATACGGAGACTTGATTACACACAGGTGGATTCTATTTATCACCATCAGTCATTTAGGTCAACATTGGATCATTCAGAGATCCTCACTGAACTTCTGGAGTGAGTTTGCTGCACTGAAAGTAAAGGGGCTGAATAATATTGCACGCCCCACTTTTTAGTTTTTTATTTCTAAAAAAAGTTTAAAATATCCAATAAATTTCGTTCTACTTCACGATTGTGTCCCACTTGTTGTTGATTCTTCACAAAAAATTACAATTTCATATCGTTATGTTTGAAGCCTGAAATGTGGCAAAAGGTTGAAAAGTTCAAGGGGGCTGAATACTTTTGCAAGGCACTGTATCTAAATCGATGTGTCAGCTAATTACAAATCTTTGTGTGTATGTGGGCATTAGATGAGATGAAAGTTGCAAACTCAGCACGACAGCGTTTGTGGCAGCTGTTGCGTCCAACCGGGTTTCCTAGTGGAACTGAGGCTCAGTCGTGGCTGCAGACCTATGCACAGCACCTGAAAGAACAGGGTCTGGATACAGACACCCAAAGGCGAGCCTTGCTTCTTCAGCTGTGGGTTACACAGGTAAGCTGTATAAACATACATGTTTTTGAAGGTTCATGACCCATCCATGTCCATGACTAAATACATCAGCTAATCACATTATAAGCTGTCTGCAGGCTATATAAGTGTGTAGTGACTGTTAAATCGTACAGCAGCTTAAAAAGTATTAAGTCCCATTAACTATTGTGTTTATGCATTTTAAATAGAGTATTTTAGAATTGATTTATAAAACTGCTTACTTTTATTCCAAAATAAAAAACCCAAAGCATTTTAACCGTAGAAATAAGTTAAAAGTTAGATTTTAGAAGTATTCACACTTTTTGTTTTGTTTATTCTGTTTATTTATTTATGTCATTTTTTACACTCTTTGGTTACATTCATGACAGACACACGGTAGTTACTCATTACACAAGGTTCATCACTTCTCAAGGTTATATCGAACACAGTCATGGCACACTTTTTGTAATTATCAAATTGACATTTTAAACAAGTCAGTGATCTAATAATAAAAAAAGCACCAGTCTAAAGAAGGATGCAAGACCACCCTTGTTACGAAAACGTAAAATAAAGCCACTGGGTCAGACCACCACTGCAAATGTGTATGCAATAAGCTAGACAGGCATTTGTTAGAGTGGCAACTGTGACATCAATGGTCAATTTAATGATGTCAGAGGATATGACCAATGGTGATGAAATCAACCATGTCCAAGGTGTTACACCACAGGCCTGTATGTAAGCTTTGTAAAGCACCTTTACTAAAACAAACTAAAGCAACACTTACCAGCTAAATGGCAGGACATCTTGTGGTCTTGTGTCTTGATGAATTGATCTCTAAATGTGTGTGATCTTTATCTAAAAAAACACATTGGCCAGGTATCAATCTCAACTGCAAAATACAGTGAGTGTCATTTGCATGACGTTATAGGGTTGCTTTTTGCTCTTTACATCGACCATGTGTTGTCGTCTTGGTCAGAACTTGAAGAATGTTGTTGCAATACATCTCTCAAACACAAGAAGGCAGTATATGTTAAACCACTGCAAACATTTTGCACATCTGCTTATTACCCTGACTCTTTACACAAGCAAATGGTTTAGAACTTGATTTACTTTAAACTGACCAGGTGCATTGGGGAAAACATGCCACAGAGTTGAGCAGTGGTGAAAAGAGTACTAAAATATTGTATTCAAGTAAAAGTACTATTACTTTAATGAATTTTTACTTAAGTACTAGTAAAAATACTTAAAAAGTAGAAAGTAACTAATTTAAAATGTACTCAGAGTAAACGTTACTTATTTACATTTTTAACTGGAGAGGATGTCTCTCCTGTGTAATGCAAACAGGACAAGTGGATATATCTCACAGTAGTTGTTTTTAATTAAAATATAATAGAAAAAAACATGTTGATACAACATTTAAAACATTTAGGGATGTGTAATGTGTCATTTTAGTACAGACCATCCCATAAAACTTTTTCAAACTGAGGTATTTTGCCACAACCAGCCCAAATTTCAATTCTTTCCAGCCTGCTTTTTCCCAGTTTGGAGATCTAATTCCACCCACTGCCCTGTCAACTTCTGCCTAATGCACAACATCTATTCTGGCCAAAGAGAACTAAAAACTAGCACATGCCCCATTGTACTTGTCTCTAACCATTGCCCACACAGAAATCACTATGACAATATTCAATATGGCCTTCCTTTTCTCAGATATGGGCCACTGAGACTCGAACTCAGGTCTCAGGGGCGGTGGGCTAGTGTAATAGACAGCTGCGCCACCCGAGTGCCTTCCAATGTGCTTTGATGCACACCATCATAACACTGAAAAGCTTAAGCAGGATTTAAAATTACCTGAACTGTTTTAATCTTGAACTTTATTTGCTTTCTGCAAAATCCGTTACTGTATTGTATGCATTTCTTAAAACAGTTGTTTTCATATGTGTAGGGTAATGCTGGCCCTGCTGCATTCTGGCTGCTGGGCTTTTTACTTACTCACCCTGAGGCTCTAAAAGCAGTAAAGGACGAGCTAAAGAAATCAAAACAGCTTAATTTAAACAAGAGAGATGCTACTCCAGTGCTAGGTAAGTGTACTTAAACTGACCAATCATTTCTTTATGAATATTTCTTGTGTCCAGGCAGTTTCTTACTGAAACAGTCCAAGTATGTGGCTTTAAAGATAATAATATAAAAAATATAATAGATATTTCAATATATAAATTTATATTTAAATATAAAAAATGTCAGGTGGCATTAAAAAGTAAGACAAATCCCTTACTTAAATTTCCTAGATAAAGTATCTATCTATCTATCTATCTATCTATCTATCTATCTATCTATCTATCTATCTATCTATATCCATCCATCCATCATCCATCTTTTTTTCCTTTCTATCTATCTATCTATCTATCTATCTATCTATCTATCTATCTATCTATCTATCTATCTATCTATCTATCTATCTATCTATCTATCTATATCCATCCATCCATCCATCCATCATCCATCTTTTTTTCCTTTCTATCCATCCATCCATCCATCCATCCATCCATCCATCCATCATTTAGGCATACAGTGTTATCTTACAATTACCCAAACCAATCTTGATTACTTTAGACAACAGATATCCACTACTCTAAAGTCTAAGGAAAACGTTGCTTCTGCTTAAGGATTATTATATAAAAAGACAGGTGCTCAATTGATGGCCTATGACTATATAATTGCCACTGAGGAAGGACTACTGGCATCCCTTAAAAGGTTGCCAGCCTGAGGAAGCATACGATGATAATTGTCTATGCTCTTTAATGTGTATACTATGTATGCATGAAGAATCAAGACTGCTGCTTTCCTATTGCCCATTCAGAATCTGTGGGTTGGGATCTGCGTTCCAGCTACCACACAGAAAAAATAATAAATAAGTTCTTAATTTATTAGAGACTAGGAACCAGTGCGTAACGATTGTGCATGCTAGGATAAAGCTTGTGTGCAGCTCTACAACTACTGAAACCCGATACATAAAGCTCCCAAAGAACAGTTGTTTTGCTTTGTTATTGTTTGCCAAGGCAGTTTGGAATTTGGTAGTGAAGCGCTACTTGCTTATATTTCGTATTTGATTAAAACTGTACATACAGTTGACCAGGGCAGGTGTAACAAGGCCAAAATTAAATAAACAATAAAGATTGCAAAACTTGTGCAGTGGCATTTTCCTGCCAGGTTTGTCTTTGTAGACTGTGTGCTTGTACATTGAAATTCAATTCACTGTGAAAAATTTGATTAAAATGGGTGTCCAAATACTTTAGGCCATGAAGCGTACATTACTGCAAACGCATAATATACATTGTATGTATATGAAAGAAATCAAATATATGAAAACACAAATCAACAGTAATGTGTCTGTGTTTTATTTAAAGATAGTGCTCTAAAGGAGACACTGCGCCTCACTGCTGCTGCCCTCATCACCAGAGATGTACTTCAGGACAAGACAGTTCAATTAAGCAACGGCCAGGAATACATTCTGAGGAAGGGAGATCGACTCTGTATTTTCCCTTTTCTCAGTCCACAGATGGACCCCCAGATCCACCATGAGCCAGAGGTAGCATAAACACATTGATACTGTTTACATACAGTGATATACACTGATCAGCCATAACATTAAAATCACCTCCTTGTTTCTACACTCACCGTTTATTTTATCAGCTCCACTTACCATATAGAAGCACTTTGAAGTTCTGTAATTACTGACAGTAGTTCATCTATTTCTCTACATACCTTTTTAGCCTGCTTTCACCCTGTTGTTCAATGGTTAGGACCACCACAGGACCACAGAGTAGGTATTATTTAGGTGGTGGATGATTCTCAGCACTGCAGTGACAATGACATGGTGGTGGTGTGTTAGTGTGTGTTGTGCTGCTATTAGTGGATCAGACACAGCAGCGCTGCTGGAGTTTTTAAATACCGTGTCCACTCACTCTATTAGACACTCCTACCTAGTTGGTCCACCCTGTAGATGTATACCTGCTCTGTGGCGGTCCTGTGGGGGTCCTGACCATTGAAGAACAGGGTGAAAGCAGGCTAAAAAGTATGCAGAGAAACAGATGGACTACAGTCAGTAATTGTAGAACTACAAAGTGCTTCTATATGGTAAGTGGAGCCGATAAAATGGACAGTAAGTGTAGAAACAAGAAGGTGGTCATAATGTTATGCCTCATCGGTGTATGTTGGTCATGTGACTGTGGATTGACACTTATTTTAATTATCTTAAGCTCTGTGTTGTCTTTATTTCTTTTTAGAAGTTCAAGTTTGACCGCTTCCTAAATTCTGACATGACTGAAAAGAGTACATTCTTTAAAGAAGGCTTAAGGATGATGTATGGCACCATGCCATGGGGAGCAGGGAGCAACTTGTGTCCAGGACGTCATTTTGCTGTTAACTCTCTAAAACAGTAAGTATACCTGCACATGTGTTCTACATTATTGAAGTTCTTTAACTACATTGTAGCTTGTATTAGATGTTATTATCCAATGTGATTGTAATTAAATTTTACAATTTTATTTACATAGTCAGAGATCCAATCTCAACAGTTACTAGTAACTTTGTGGCTTTGTAGTCAGTCTTTTGTATCTGTCTGTTTGTATTCATGTTTTGATTGATTACCATTCATTTCTAAACTCTTTTCACTCTTGTAGATTTGTGTTCATGATTTTGACAAAGTTTGACCTGGAGCTGTGTGACCTTGATGCAATCATGCCAGAGATAGACCCCAGCCGCTATGGATTTGGAATTCTCCAGCCGAATGGAGATTTGAAAATCCGCTACAGACTCAAGAAATAAACTGTGATTTCAAGTTTCAAGTTTAAATGTACATAAATTTGCTTTATCTTGTAGTCGTATTTGGTACGATTTTGTTGAACCTTTAATTTAATAAAAACAATTTACTTTACTTAAGCATTTGCTCATCTTATTGTGTTGTACAGTGTTGTTAGTAATGCCGCGCAGCCAAGTGGATGTTACACTAGCCCACCACCGCTGAGACCAAGGTTCAAATATCAGTGGTACTATCGGTCGGCTGGGTGACTACACAGAAATGATTGGCTGTGTCTTTGGGGTCAGGGGACGAAACCATGCAATAAATTGGCACACTGCTTAGGTTATTCCGGCCTTGTGCCCAGGGTTTTGTGGTGAAACCAGACCTGCTGGAATCGTGACCAGGATAAGGCGGTTAAATGTTAAGCATTGACCAAAGTTGGGGAGAAATGTAGGTAAGCCTGGTGAATTGAGGGGAGCAAATGTGTGGAACATCTTTCTTAATCTTAGAAATGGAAGAGTGGTGAGCCAACCATTTAGAGCTGTACATTTTTTCATTTCAGCAAGGTGACAGTGTGAACAGTTATTAAAACTTAGTAATTAACTAGCATTTCATGGGTGGACATTCCTCCATAAAGTGGTAGATAACCTCACAGAATGGTGGCCAATGAAATACTTCCAAAGGAGGACAAATACGTGTCTGTCCAGGCATTGCATCAGACTATGGACAGGCAGATAAAAAAAAAAAGGTCTGTCCAGAAGTTGACGGGAGATTGTGGAACATCTTTCCTAGTCTTCTAAATGGAAGGGTGATGACCCGACCACTTAGAGCTGTATGCTGTTTTTTGTTTTGGCATGCAGACAGCATGAATAATTATTAAAACGTAGTAATTAACTAGCATTTAATGGCTGGACGTTCCTCAATAAAGTGGTCGATAACCTCACAGGAAGTGTTGGCTTTAAACCAATAAACTACAAGTAAATTCTTTTGACATGTTTGTAAGAAAGTGACAGGCAAATTAATCACAATCGTTATGAGCATCCGATTAGCTTCCAAAGAAGGACAAATACACGTCTGTCCAGGCATTGCGTCGGACTATGGACAGGCAGATAAAAAAAAACGGTCCATCCACCCTAAAAACTAAAACACACACTTGAGGGGAGTGTGTGGAACATCTTTCCTAGTCTTTAAAATGCAAGGGTGGTGAGCCGACCACTCAAAGCTGTATGCTGTTTTTCGTTTTGGCATGTGGACAGTGTAAACAACTTTTAAAACTTAGTGGTTAACTAGCATTTCATGATGGGACATTCCTCAACAAAGTGGTGGATAATCTCACAGAATGGTGGCTTTAAACCAATGAAATACAAGTAATTTCTTTTCACATGTTTGTAAGCCAATGACAGGCAAAATAATTATGATCAGTACAAGCATCCGGTTAGCTTCCAAAGGAGGACAAATACGTGTCTGTCCAGGCATTGCGTCGGACTATGGACAGGCAGATAAAAACCGGTCTGTCCAGAAGTTGGGAGTGTGTGGAACATCTTTCCTAGTTTTCAAAATGGAAGGGTGGTGAGCCGACCACTTAGAGCTGTATGCTGTTTTTCGTTTTGGCATGTAGACTGGACATTCCTCAGTAAAGTGGTGGAGGACCTCACAGAATGGTGGCTTTAAACCAATGAAATACAAGTAATTTCTTTTCACATGTTCATAAGCCAATGACAGGCAAAATAATTATGATCAGTACAAGCATCCAGTTAGCTTCCAAAGGAGGATAAATACGTGTCTGTCCAGGCATTGCATCAGACTATGGACAGGCAGATAAAAAAAGTCTGTTTTCATCTTTCCTAGTCTTCGAAATGGAAGGGTGGTGAGCCGAAATGGAATGGAAGAGTGGTGAGCCGACCACTCAGAGCTGTACGCTGTTTATTGTTTTGGCATGTAGACAGTGTGAACAACTATTAAAACTTAGTAATTAGTATTTCATGGTTGGACGCTCCTCAACAAAGTGGTGGATTACCTCACAGAATGGTGGCGGTAAACCAATGAAATACAACTAATTTTTTTTACTTGCTAGTTACCAAAGGAGGACAAATATGTGTCCGTCCAGGCATTGCATCAGACTACGGACAGACAGATTTTAAAAAATGGTCCGTCCACCCTAAAATTGGACGCATGGACACTAGTTTTTTGGCCATGTGGTGCTCATGTAAACTTTCAACCTCACTTGTACATTTACTGTACAAATTAAAACTGGAGGGTTTATCTGAGTACTGTTTATTCACCTCACTGGCTGGTCATTCAACTTGGTGCTGTTGGTAAATAAAAAATGAGCAGTTAAAAGTGGCTACTGTTGTTTGTGTCGCCATTTTGCTTGGGGTCAGTGGGCCGTGGCGCAGGAGAGAAAAAGCGCTCGTGAATCAGCGTGGATAGTGAAGGGTTAATCACAGATCCAGCCTTCCTCACACTCAAGCTGCTCCGTTATATCTGCTTCTTACATTCGCCACCGCCGGACTTGTTGATTTTTTCTCTTCTCATCCTAAGGAAAGAAGGAGGAAGATGGATATGAAGAAAGCTGGCTTGTGATGAGAGGTAAATATGTGCGGGATGGAGGAAAACGGTCCTCCGCAATGGCTTTATTTCATACCAGACATGAGGAAAGAGCACTGACGGTTCTTCTCTTTTGGGCTTTCGCCACCACATACTCAGGTATGCTTTCACTTATCTTTCGTCAGAATTACATGTATTACTATTAATATTATTATTTTACTTGACTTTCACTACATATGCACACCTACAACACTATAAAACATCTTACTATTCTTGCATGTAGACAGAAATCTAAGAATCAAGCTCTGCTGTTGAATGATTGGCATCAATTGGTAAAGCACGTGTTTTGCTTTGCTTTGACTGATTTCAGTTCATCATTCATCACCACTATTTTTTTATTGGTCAGGATCTAGGTGGATCAGGCGCAGCCCTGACAGAAAAAACATCAGACTTCCACATACACACCTAATAGCAATTTAGAGCATCCAGTCCATCGTTGGCATGATTTAGGACATGACAGGAAAGTAATGTACCCAAGGGACATGCAGATCTCCTCACACACACTGACATGATGTGATGATCGAACCAGAAACCTCGGATCCCATGATGCTGTGCACTAATTTGTTGAACTAAGTTTGTTTATTCATTTCCACATTCTGGTCCATCTTGGATAGGGTCATCGTGGGACCATTGGTACGTGGAGATGCTGGTGGACCAGGCACCAATTCATCACAAGGCAACACATAGTCACTACCCAACTTGCTCATACTTAGAAGCAATTTAGAGCAGTGGCGGCTCCAGCCAAATCCCTCGGGGGGGGGGCTATTGTTGCGATGATGGCCAAGGTGACCCGTTCAATGGGTAAATTAAAGCTTAATATTTAACATCTTAAGTCATCTGTCAGTTTGTCCTCACAAATAACATTGAACATGTAGAGAGACCAGCTTTACCATTAATCATAAAATTAAAGCCTTCACACTAACAATTTAATTCTTCATCAGATAGCATTTTATTCGAGGTGCAGCAGATCCAGAATAAAGATTGGCATCGGGGCTGATGTGCAATAAATAAAGAAGTACAATTAAACAATTGGGGAAATACAATAAGTGCAATCACAATTCACAATTAAAAAATTACATTACTTACTTGTAATTTACTTGTAACTTATATGATTTCCCCCCTTTGTAGATACTTGATGTTTAAATTTGGTCTGGGTGGCCCTAATTCTTAAGTTGGTAATTTATCCTGATTAAACGATGGAGTTGCTCCGAACTGAGGTGATGGTAGTCATGGTGACGAGATCGCGACACCAGGTTACGTGTGACGCAAGCACGTAAGTGCGAGCCCTCCCGGAAGCCATTCAGAATGTATTGCAGCGCCTGCAGTTCGAAAAAAAGAGCCTTAACATGAGAGGCTATGAGAGTGAAGTCATCCCAAAAAGGGCGGTACTGTCTGGAACACAACTCGACGCTGATTGGACTACGATATTCAGAGGCAAGACAGACTCCAGAACAGTCACAGCTGTGATAGAAAAATGTCTTCCTTTTCGCCCTTTGGTGGTGCGTCGCCCAATCGCCCTAAGGAACGAGCCGCCCCTGATTTAGAGCTGCCAGTCTTCCTACCTATGTTTATGAACGCTGGCAGGACCACAGCACTCAGAGAAAATGCACACTTATGCAGGATGAACGTAAAAAACTTTTGTAAATAACTGGAAGCCCCCAGTCTCCAAGACCATGTTCCTCTACCACACCCACTCCATCAGCTGTGACACTGTAACCCCCCAGAAATATAATATTTAAAAATATTATATCTGAAAATATCTTAACATGGTTTAACAATGCACACACATTCTTTTCCTAAACAGCTGCTTTTCCTACAGCACTCCATATAGGCTGAATAATTTTAGCACCAGAATGTGGTGCTTCTAAACTGCTGTGGGTTGTTTGTTAGAGGTTACATTTGTTTAACTGTCAGGAGCTATTAAGCCATTCACAAAATGTGCACTTAAGGGGGACAATTACAGTGTGAAAGTTTGTTGGCCATCCAATTGGATCCCCCATAACCTCCCCTGCCAGTAATAAAATAGATAAGTCTAACTTGACCGTATTCAGAATACATGTGTTCCTCTTTTGTATTTAAAAGGAATATGTTACTAAATAAATCAAGTACAGTACAATTAATCATAGGGTTCTACTTTGTGTAGACCTTGTTGCTCAGCCATGTACAGGGGAAGCTCAGAGTTTGGGCATTTCTCCATTTACCCCTGTGTTTATGTGTATGATGTTTGCTTTTGTATATGTACCAAAAATCATTTATTTTTATCTAGTCATTCATAAGCTTTTTGGTCAATTCACAAAATGTGTTTTTCTACATTTGGCAGCTCTCATATATAGTGGTCGCCACAGTGGATCTGATCCGCATACCAGACCAGATCTCTAGCCGAGCTTGAGACCAGCGCTGGGAGCGCACTGATAAGTGTGACTCTTGATGTATAGGCAGTTTCAGCCATCCTGTTTTGTCCATGTAGCCAATCATTTTTATGCAGATGTCCGACTGATTGAGTTCATCCAGGGGCGTAACTACAGGGGGACAGGTGCACTGGGGCCCATGGCAGGGGGGGGGGGGGGGGGGGGTCCCTCCAGGACATGAACTTGACCAATCACCTCACTGCCCCCCCTATTGGCTGCACTTGCCAGGTCATTATTATTATATTACAATCATTTCGTTAAGTACAATTAAAATAACTAAAATTGTGCATTAAAAATACCAGAGCCAGGAATTTGGACTTGAAGTCTATATATGAAATTTGTTGAGGCCCATGAGCTCCTAGTTACGCCACTGAGTTCATCGATGAGATTAGAACCCTGGACCCCCAGATCTTTACTTTACCGCTGTAATACTCGAGCACCCCAAGTCAATCTATGAAATGTATTAGCTTAAATGTGCATTAATTGCACATTACTTGAACAATCTTAAGAAAATCTAGGTTCATGATGTCTTTGTATGTACCTATTTTTCTTTTATCTTGATGGTGTCATTCATGAGCACTTTTTAATCCATGCCTTTGTGAAAGGAACACTAGCCACTGTGGAAAGTGTGTCTGTGTAAAACTGACTTTTATTTTCTGTTCGTTCCTTTATCCTCTCACAAAAAAGGATTACTGTGTATCCTATTATTTTCTTTCTTTCCAGCAATGGATGAAAGCAGCTCAGAAAGTGAGTGGTAGCGCAGGATCAGTGGCCTGCCTGGAGTAAGCCCTAGCTGACAATACTTGCGGCCGTGTCAAGGAAAAAATGGACAGACCGTCCATCATGATGAACAAGGCTGGCTCTCGGTCAGCAGCCTCTCTGCCCCCGGAGTCGGTGGACATCATACGGAGCATGTCGTGTTACCGGCGGGTGCGCCTGAATGTGGGCGGCCTGCCACACGAGGTGCTTTGGCGCACGCTGGAGCGGCTACCACGCACACGTCTGGGCAAACTCCGTGCATGCACGACACATGAGGCGCTCATGGACATCTGTGATGACTACAACCTGGACGAGAACGAGTACTTCTTTGACCGGCACCCGGGCGCCTTTACATCCATTCTGAACTTCTATCGCACGGGCAAGTTGCACATGATGGAGGAGATGTGTGCACTTTCGTTCAGCCAGGAGCTGGACTACTGGGGCGTGGATGAGATCTATCTGGAGTCATGCTGCCAAGCGAGGTACCACCAGAAGAAGGAGCAGATGAACGAGGAGCTGAGGCGTGAGGCTGATACGCTGAAGGAAAGAGAGGGGGAGGAGTTTGATAACACGTGCTGCTCGGAGAAGCGCAAGAAGCTGTGGGATCTGCTGGAGAAGCCCGGCTCTTCTGTAGCAGCCAAGGTAGTTATTACAGAAAATGCCTTTTCTTCTTGGCTATGTCTGAGGGGGAATGTATTGGAGTCTAGTCCAGGGTGTGTTACTGCATAGTGCCCAGTGATTTCAGGGACATACAGTGACTATGACCAGGACAAAGAGCCGGTAACCATGTGGGTGGAAACCAGAACTCCCGGAGGAAACCCACGCAGACACAGGGAGAACATGCAAACTCCACACAGAAAGGACCCAGACTGTTCCACCTGAAGATCAAACCAAGGACCTTTTTGCTGTAAGGCAACAGTGCTACCCACCAAGCCACCATGCCACCCTTGAAAATAAATAATTAAAATGACCAGGATAAAGAGCCGGTAAACATGTGGGTGGAAACCAGAACTCCCGGAGGAAACCCACGCAGACACAGGGAGAACATGCAAACTCCACACAGAAAGGACCCAGACCGTTCCACCTGAGGATCGAACCCAGGACCTTTTTGCTATAAGGCAACAGTGCTACCCACCAAGCCACCATGCCACCCTTGAAAATAAATAATTAAAATGAATTAAATAAATAAAAAGAGAAGATTCTGGTTTAATATCTTAGGTGGTACAGGACATGATGCGCCTTTTAAATATGTCAGTGCACCCCTACAACCCACACCCCCAATGTTAATTAGTATCTCATTTACTGTAACACTTTGATGTCATTAAATGTTCATTTCCTACTTCAAACCCCAATCTCCCCTGGTTTTCCTGGGACCTCTGGCAAATTGTGGCCCTAATATTTAACACACAATCTTTTTAATATGACACCCCAGTGTGTATGCGGTAACCAACATCAGGTTGTAGAGATGGATGCTTGCAAACGTATGCCCTCACAGGTACAGAATTATATGCACACTGCTCCAGGCTTACAGCAACGCACTCAAATGCATCACAGATAGTGACCGGAGGTGAGGATTGAACCTTGGTCCCCATACTTTAGGTTGGGGTGTGAGACACTCGGCCAGCTAAGTTATAATGCTGATCTGCCCTTGCATGTGCTCATTCATATGCAATAACACATTCATGTATGCATAAATAAAAATTTTTGCGTATAATCCAACATGAAATTTTGTATGGCATCTCTCCAAAAGAGGTAGTAGCAGCAGTAGAGAAGATAGTAGCAGGAAAATCACAAAAAAAGAACATATACAGTACACGTGTGTCAACACTACTATTAAAAAGCCTTAAATGTAAGAATCAGTCTCTTGAGATCAGTGTTTGTGATTTATTTCAGCATTCTGTTTTACCCCGTGTCTTGTTGGGGTTTGACGTTTAATGGAAATGTAGGATCCGGCTTTTAGCCATGACACAACCAGTGTTGTCATTTCCTAATACCACTAGCCCTGATGCTTTGTGAAACCTTTCTCTGTGCCAAGATAAAATCGCTGCGTCCACATTTCTGTTATGGGCTTGGCTCATATATAAATGGGCAATTAACTTAAAAGGGCAAAGAAAAAAAGTGCTGTGTGTTAAATCACTTCAGTTTTGAGCTCTTTGGCAGTAGGTTCAACTCTTAGTGCATTTTTTGAACAATGCTGAACTATGACAATGTAGCATTGTGCAGAAACATCTGATCAGATGAAACCTGATGCATTTACAGTGAGGGAAAAACAAGCATATACATGCATGCATTTCTTTTTGCTTCTGAATTTATTATGCACTTTAACTAAATTAAATAACAAAAATGGTTGTGTCACTGGCTTGGGCAGCCAATTATGTATAGTTGAAGGGCATATCATGACTTGCAATTTCAATGTTTTTTCAACCGACACATGCATCTACTTACATTTGTTCATAGGATTATTGTAGGTGTTTGAAAAGTATAACCAAATCTGCTGGGCGAGAAATGTACAAACAGTGATTCAGTTTAATAATTTGGTGCTTTAAAAAGTCCTATAATGGAGCCGCTCAGGTGGCGCAGCGGTAAAAACACACGCTGGAACCAGAGCTGGGATCTCGAATACATCGTATCGAATCTCAGCTCTGGCTGCCGATTGGCCTGTTGTTCAGATATGGGCGGGACAAAGCCGGATGGGGTCTCTCTCCCATGACTGGTGCAATTACGACCTCTGCTGGCTGATTGATGGCGCCTGCACAGAGATGAGAAAAGAGTGCTCTCAGGGTGTGTCTCTCTGTACACAACGCTGAGCTGCATTGCACTCGTCAAAGTGCAGGTGATAAGATGCATATGGCATGCTGCCCACGTGTTGGAGGGGGCGTGGGTTAGCTTCGTTCTCCTCAATCAGAGCAGGGATCGGCATTGGTGGAGAGGAAGCATGACCTATAATGTAATTTACCTTTGCAGTCTGGGTTTTAATTTTTTGTTAATGTTGACTGTAATTGATTACAATTGGTGACTTATTAATACAAATAATATCACTTTGACTGCATTATTAGACAGAGCCACAAAGCCGACACTAAAAATTTTTATTGGGCTATTTATAAACACAGAAAGAAATATTTCTCCAAAGATTTCCAACCAAAACTATAACTTTCTGGGAGTCAGTTTTGTAATCAGATGAATTTTTGCCCTAATGACCAAACGTTTGTTTGGGGAGAAGAAAGGTAAGACATTCAAACCCATTCAAAACAGCACTGTACTTACTGTCAGTCATGTTGATGGTAGTAGTATCATGTTCTGTGGGCATTTTGCTGTAAATCTGAAGCATTACAGAAAGGAATAAGAAAGTATGGAATAATTAATTAAATCTAAGGGGGGCTCAAGTGGCGCAGTGTTAAATTACGCTAGCCTGCTCCCATTGGGATCCAGAATTCAAGTCCAAAGCAATACTGTTAGGCCTTTACAGACTTGGTTGTCAATGTCTGAAGGTGTGTTACTGCATTGCGCCCAGTGATTCCAGGAAAACCTGACCCACCGTGATTCTGACCAGGATGAAGCAGTGGTAAACATAAAAATAACTAATTAAAATTAATTAATTAAATGAAAAGGAAAGATGGTTTAAAGCCTCAGGTGGTATAGGACATGATGTTCCTTTTTAATATGTCAGTGCACCTCTACGACCCACACCTCCAATGTTTAATTTAGAGATGGAACGATCGATCGGCTATAAATTGATATCGGCCGATTTTTAATCAAAATATGCTATCGGCGATATTTTCCAAATGTAGCTGATCCGATCGTGTGATATATAAAGACCATGTTAAGCTTAACAGCTCAGTGGATTGATCCAGACTTTGAGCTACAAAGCACCAACCATCACATCACCATTCATCAACCATCGTACAGAAACCATCGTGAAAGCTCTTCACGACCTAAAATAACATCATTAACGTTGTGCATCATACATAGTTCAGGATCATCTGCTCTGACTGACAGAAAACTTTTAGCTCCACAGACGGAATGAGTCTGACTCGGTTCTGATATGTGGTAATAGCAGTTTAATTAAGCTTTTTAATGTAAGAGAGTCACACAAAATGTTCTGTAGTAGCTGGTGTTTATTTAAAACCACGACATTAATTAATAACAGTAAACATGGAGAGATAACTGAGAAAAGAAACTTACGCTTCGCATAAAATGAATCAACTCATGAATCACTTATATCGATACTGTGAACAGAGCGTCTCTCTTAAAGGCACACACACGTCAATGCTTCTGTCACCGGTTTATCTTCACTGTTCGTCCTATTTTTAAGGTTTTTTCAGACTGAACTGTATAACATCTAACGTGTGTGTGTGCATGGTTGGTTAACCAGTCTAACTAGTTAGACTAATGAAATGTGTCTCCCGTGGGTGAAAAATGAATTGCTTTAGTTTTAGAAGTAAAAAAATCTCACAATGCTGCCACACCCCCTCGTCAGGCACTTGCGCCCCACAGGTTGAACCCCCACGCCCCCCCCCCCCCCCCCCCCCCATTCGACATCGGCTATCGGCCGATCTCTCTGAAAAGAAATCGGAGATCGAAATCGGCGTCAAAAACCCTGATCGGTACATCTCTAGTTTAATTATTATCTCATTAACTGGAACAGTTGAGTTTGGAGAAGTCATAAACCCGGAGGTTTGCATAATGTAGTGTTCTGTAAGCAGAGTGACCCAGTGAAGGCATGCTGGTCCCATAATTCAGAGGTCGATGGATCGAAACCATCCTCTGCTATCTTCTACTTCTAGCCAGCTGTAGCCTAGTGGTTAAGGTACTGGACTTGTAGTCAGAAGGTCGCTGGTTCAACTCCCACCACTGCCAGGTCGCTGCTGTTGGGCCCTTGAGCAAGGCCCTTACGCCTCAATTGCTCAGACTGTATACTGTCACAGTACTGTAAGTTGCAGTAAAGACTTGACCAGTACAAATACTCTGGTGTTATTAGTTTAGACAGACTGTGCTTGTGTTTTATTCCGTCTTAATTTAAAAGGTTTCATGCATTTTCCTGCAACTGTATATGTTCATTTAAACTCAATTCCAAGCAGGTCATCATTTATCACTGGGCTTTTTTGTTTAATGACACTAGTGATATGATCAATGTTCCAGAGGGACTGACTAAGCTTCTGCTGTTGTCATAAATCTTGGCTCTAGTCTCAACGCTCCTCTCTATTTCCCCTACGCTCCCTCTATCTTCTGCTCGCCCTCCTTTCAGGCTCCTGCGCTGCACCTCAAGCTAAATGTCAGAGAAATGTCACATTAATTATTCTTACGGAGACTCTTTGTCCTTCTTTGCTCTTCGTTTACTACCTCTGTTTCACTCCATCCGTATTCCAACCAGCTCTGTGTACATCTGTCTCAAATCACATTTTACTGCATGGTTCTACCGCACAATGAGATTATAGCTGACCACGACCATATCATTGCAAATTAGAGTCTACTTACATTTCATCACTTGAACTCTTTTTTTTTTCTTACATACACTGATAGGACAGAACTGTGACCATTACTGGACACTACGTAATGCTCTTTCTTTGCTAGAAAGCAGAGGTTGTGTGGCTTGAGTAAGAGCAAGTACTGTAGATTAACGTCAAGAGTTCTTACACCTGTTATACACCGATCAGCCATAACATCAAAATTACCTCCTGGTTTCTACACTCACTGTCCATTTTATCAGCTCCACTTACCATATAGGAGCACTTTGGAGTTCTACAATTACTGACTGTAGTCCATCTGTTCCTCTGCATGTGACCACGAATGAAGGTCTAGAAGATGACAAACTCAAACAGCAGCAATAGATAAACGATCGTCTCTGACTTTACGTCTACAAGGTGGACCAACTAGGTAGGAGTGTCTAATATAGTGGACAGTGAGTGGACACAGCATTTAAAAACTCCAGCAGCACTGCTGTGTCTGATCCACTCATACCAGCACAACACACACTAACAGACTACCACCATGTCATTGTCACCGCAATTATTGTTTAATATATCACTTCAGCTGCTCAACAGTCCAGGGTCTCTGTTGTCAAAATATTGCATTCGTAATGCTCTATATGTTCATAGTAGGAGACAGGTCTGGACTGCAGTCAGGCCAGTCTATCACCTGCACTCTTTAACTATAAATTACGTTGTTTTACCATGTGTAGAATGTGGCTTGGCATCGTCTCTCTAAAACAAACATTTAATTAGCAGCAAAGATAATGGTTCTTTTACAGATGTGCAAATTCCTCATGAAATGCTAGCTTTTAATGTTTGCATTGGTAATGATTGCTATGAAAATATAAAATCCGTTATCTCCAAAAACATCTTGAAAGTTGGATTCTTGAAAGTTGGTCTTCCACTTTGCGTAGTGGAGGCATAACTTCCTTTTGAAGATGTAGCTACATGGGTTTTGCAGGCGTCACTGTTTAGATTGTTTACACAGCTCACACGTGATTACCTGCTCAATCTTAAACTGTATCTTATTTGCTACATAATGTTAAACTAGTCAAGTCAAGTCAAACTTATTTGTATAGCGCAATGGACAGTGTATTTACAGTGGACATTGTCTACAAGCAACTCTGCAGAATCCAGGACTGACAGACCAAAAACCCCGGTTGAGCAAGCAGAGGGCGACAGTGGAAAGGAAAAACTACCTTAAATTTCAAACTTCTTTAAAGGAAGAAACCTTGAAAGGAACCAGACTCAGAAGGGACCCCCATCCTCCTTGAATGGCCTGGAGGATCATTTAAATGAATAGGATTTACACAAATCATACATACACAAAATTAAATTGAACTAAAGTTATAACTAGGCGGCACGGTGGCTCGGTGGGTAACACTGTCGCCTCACAGCAAGAAGATCCCCAGGGTCCGGGTCCTTTCTGTGCTGAGCTTGCATGTTCTCCCCGTGTCTGTGTGGGTTTCCTCCGGGAGCTCCGGTTTCCTCCCACAGTCCAAAAACATGCAGTCACGTTAATTGGAGACACTGAATTGCCATGTAGGTGAATGGGTGAGCATGTGTGTATGTGTGTTTGCCCTGCGATGGACTGGTGCCCCGTCCAGGGTGTTACTGTGTGCCTTGCGCCCATTGAAAAGCGACCCTAATTGGATAAGCAGTTAAGAAAGTGAGTGAGTGAGTAAAGTTATAACTAGTAAAAATAGTAATAATAATGTTGACAATTGAAGTTCTTCATTATACAGTCCAGTCTGTGCTGACGTCTGTAGTGAGTTCTGGACATTTATGGTTCAAACACTCTAGGTTCCCGTCATATCTAAAAGGATCAGCATTTTTGGCACAGCAGTCTCGACTTGCAGGCTTCAACCTCGGGTGGGGTAAACAGGTTTCTGTGAGAACCACCTCGGGATAAAAAACTGAAAATGAAGTTAAAAGACAGTATATTAGACAATTGATTTATGTTCCCTACATAGTGCGCTAGATTGTATATCGGATAACGGATTTATGTTCCCTACATAGTGCACTAGATAGTATTTTAGACAATTGATTTATGTTCCCTACACAGTGAGCTAGATTGTATATCAGATAACGGATTTATGTTTCCTACATAGTGCACTAGATAGTATTTTAGACAATTGATTTATGTTCCCTACACAGTGAGCTAGATTGTATATCAGATCACGGATTTATGTTCCCCACATAGTGCACTAGACAGTATATTAGACAATTGATTTATGTTCCCTACACAGTGAGCTAGATTGTATATCAGATAACGGATTTATGTTCCCTACCTAGTGCACTAGACAGTATATTAGACAATTGATTTATGTTCCCTACACAGTGAGCTAGATTGTATATCAGATAACGGATTTAAAACGCGATCGGGGAAAAAAAAGTCTGTGTCGCGTGTGTGTGCGCTCTTGGCCGCTTATTCTAAATTCTAATAGCTTGGTCCCAAGCCTTTGTTCCCATCCAAGCCAAAATCTCCCATACAGATACAGTCTGCCCTTATAGGACTACTGTGGTGAACTTGTTGTGAACTCTTGACTTAGCCAGTTCATTAATGCTCATTAATGGTTTGTAATTGACCTGTCTTATTATGCCTGCTAATCCTGGTAATTAAGAGTGTTGAGCAGTAAAATAATTGGAGAAGTGTTGGATTTATTCTTTAAGGACAGGAGTTCATCCTGGGTGGTATAACCATTATGCACAGCACAGAAATGGAGGACATTTTTATTTCGATTGATAGGATGTAGTAATTTATCATTATCCCACCTGCTGATGGTTGCTGTGACAAATACCAATTACACCTTCCACCCCATTACAGCTGGAGAAAAGTCTTTATCTGATGTCTTGTTCATATTTGCTTTTCCTCCTCATACACTGGGGCAGAAACTCAAAGTTACAAAGATAGATGGTAAATCCTGGTGTATTAATAATAATTCTAACTGTAATATTTGATATAGGAAGAAAAGAACAGATGTGTTACTATTTGGCATCATAATCTTTTCCTGTCTTCTTATTTTATTTAGGCATAATGATATCATTAAAGAACTTGGACTGATTCATCAATTATGTCACACAAACCATTCAGTTCAGATCAGAAATTATTTTAGTTATTTACCACAACATTAAAACCACTTCCTTGTTTCTACACTCACTGTCCATTTTATCAGCTCCACTTACCATATAGAAGCACTGTAGTTCTACAATTACTGACTGTAGTCCATCTACATACCTTTTTAGCCTGCTTTTACCCTGTTCTTCAATGCTCAGGACCACCACAGAGCAGGTATTATTATTAGGTGGTGGATGATTCTCAGTACTGCAGTGACACTGACATGGTGGTGGTGTGTTAGTGTGTGTTGTGCTGGTATGAGTGAATCAGACACAGCAGTGCTGCTGGAGTTTTTAAATACCATGTTCACTCACTGTCCACTCTATTAGACACTCCTACCTAGTTGGTCCACCGTGTAGATGTAAAGTCAGAGACGATCATTTATCTATTGCTGCTGTTTGAGTTGGTCATCTTTTAGACCTTCATCAGTGGTCAGAGGACGCTTTCCACGGGACACTGTTGGCTGGATATTTTTGGTTGGTGGACTATTCTCAGTCCAGCAGTGACAGTGAGTGTTTAAAAACTCCATCAGCATTGCTGTCCTGTGGGGGTCCTGACCATTGAAGAACAGGAAAAGCAGGCTAAAAGCAGGCTAAAAAAAAGTATGTAAAGAAACAGATAGACTACAGTCAGTAATTGTAGATCTACAAAGTGCTCCTATATGGTAAGTGGAGCTGATAAAATGGACAGTGAGTGTAGAAACAAGGAGGTGGTTTGCACTGATTTATCTATGCACTGTACTAATCAAAGCTGAAAAGTGTCATGACATCTGTTTTACATTCTGAACAGTCACCCGTAGGGTCTCGTCTCTACATGATGTCATGAGCAGCCCATCTTTTTTAATGCCTCTATTGTGTGTAAAAGGAAATAATTATGTCACTAGATATTTACACCCTGAGAAGTCTGTGCTGCTTCAAATTAGCACTTCAAACCAGAGATCAGATGGCTGTTAGGCATGTGCATTCTCTAGTGAGGTTTTCTTTCATGGAGGTGAAAATTATATCATTTGAGGGTTGAATGAAAAAAATACTAATAAAACAGCTATGCAAATAGAGCCAAAGCTAATTTCCTATACAGCAGATGATCACCTAAACAAAACAAAACTGCCTTCTTTAATACTAGCCAATCTAGCTCTGAATAAACTAATATATTTATGACCTTTAGCAGACGATTTTATCCAAAGCGACTGACGTTTGTGACCAAATACAATCCATACTCTTAAGGATTAAGAACCTCGTTACAATGGCAGCAAGACAGTGTTGGGCCTTGAACCAGCAACCTTTCAATTACTAGTCCAGGACCAGGAGCTTAAACTCTGTGCTACCACTGCCCAATAAGGAATAGCATGAATTGGTCTAAATATTTATTATTGTTTATTCACTATTCAAATGTAAACAACTGAATAAAATTTCCACATTTGCTGCTTATTGTTACCATGACTATGTGTTACAGCGTTATGCTTAACTACACTGGTCAATCTGCTCGTTTGTCTAAGTATATTAAAATAATACATATACACAGATCAGTCATAACGTTAAAACCACCTCCTTGTTTCTACACTCACTGTCCATTTTATCAGCTCCACTTACCATATAGGAGCACTTTGTAGTTTTACAATTACTGACTGTAGTCCATCTATTTCTCTGCATGCTTTGTTAGCCCCCTTTCATGCTGTTCTTCAATGGTCAGGACTCTCCCAGGACCACTACAGAGTAGGTATTATTTGGGTGCTGGATCATTCTCAGCACTGCAGTGACACTGACACGGTGGTGGTGTGTTAGTGTGTGTTGTGCTGGTATGAGTAGATAAGACACAGCAGCGCTGATGGAGTTTTTAAACACCTCACTGTCCCTGCTGAACTGAGAATAGTCCACCAACCAAAAATATATCCAGCCAACAGCACCCTGTGGGCAGCGTCCTGTGACCACTGAAGGTCTAGAAGATGACCAACTCAAACAGCAGCAATAGATGAGCGATCATCTCTGACTTTACATCTACAAGGTGGACCAACTAGGTAGGAGTGTCTAATAGAGTGGACAGTGAGTGGACACAGTATTTAAAACCTCCAGCAGCGCTGCTGTGTCTGATCCACTCATACCAGCACAACACACACTAACACACCACCACCATGTCTGTGTCACTGCAGTGCTGAGAATCATCCACCACCCAAATAATACCTGATCTGTGGTGGTTCTGTGGGGGTCCTGACCATTGAAGAACAGAGTGAAAGCAGGTTAAAAAAGTATGTAGAGAAATAGATGGACTACAGTCAATAATTGTAGAACTTGTGCTTATATATGGTAAGTGGAGCTGTTAACATGGACAGTGAGTGTAGAAACAAGGAGGTGGTTTTAATGTTATAGCTGATCAGTGTATAATCACTATAAAGACATAAATGATTACGTGTATTTTTCAGTGTAATTCAGCAGTTAAAGAGTACTTGTGGACTAAAAGTTTGTTCTCTGTAGATGATCTTAAACTTTTGCATAAGACTATACCAGCATTCACTCTTCTGGGAAGTTATATACTAGATTATTGAACAAGACTGGGGATTTACCTCTGTTCAGTCATGACATCATAACTGAACAGTGCACTGATGTTAAGCCTGCTTGTATTTGGCCTTTCAGTTCACCTCAGCACTGTTTAATAACCTTACATTCTGTGCTTTTTCAAGTTAAGTTCTGCCACAGGCATCTACATTTGTGATAATGAAAAAGAACATCTTGAAGAACATGAAAAAGTACCTATACAACTTTTTAATTAATACTTTTTTCCCAAAGACTTGAAAAGGTGAACGTGCAAAGTAACCAGCATCAGATATACAGTGGGGGAAATAAGTATTTGATCCCCTGCTGATTTTCCCCTTACAAAGACTTGAACAGTCTATAATTTTATGGAAGGTTTATTTTAACAGAGAGAGACAGAATATCACCAAAAAATCCAGAAAAACTCAGAATGATTCTGAGAAAGGTGAGGTCAGTCCAGAATTACACGGGAGGAGCTTGTCAATGATCTCAAGGGAGCTGGGAGCACAGTCACCAAGAAAACCATTAGTAACACACTTCGCCGTAATGGATTGAGATCCTGCAGTGCCTGCAAAGTCCCTCTGCTCAAGAAGGCTCATGTACAGGCCCGTCTGAAGTTTGCCAATGAACACCTGAATGATTCAGAGAAAGCTTGGGAGAATGTGATATGGTCAGATGAGACCAAAATTGAGCTCTTTGGCATCAACTCCACTCGCCGTGTTTGGAGGCAGAGAAATGCCCGGTGGGGATGGTGTTCTTAGGGTCATATCCAGCATTTCTCTGCTCCCAGCTCCCTTGAGATCATTGACAAGCTCCTCCCATGTAATTCTGGACTGACCTCACCTTTCTCAGAATCATTCTTACCCCACCAGGTGAGATCTTGCATGGAGCTCCAGAGTGAGGGCGATTGACTGTGATGTTGTATTTCTTCCATTTTCGAATTATCGCACCAACAGTGGTCTCTTTCTCACCAAGCTTCTTGCTGATGGTCTTGTAGCCCATTCCAGCCTTGTGCAGGTCTACAATCTTGTCCCTGACGTCCTTTGATAGCTCTTTGGTCTTGCCCATGGTGGTTGAGAGATTTGAACGGAAGAAACTGATTCTGTGACAGGAGTCTTTTATACAGGGACAGGACTAATTTGTGTGCCTCATGGGCACATAACCGGTCTGTGGGGGTCAGAATTCTTGCTGGTTGGTAGGGGATCAAATACTTATTTCCCTTAATTAAATACAAATTAATTTATAACTTTTATTTAATGTTTTTTTTTCTGGATTTTTTGTTGATATTCTGTCTCTCTCTGTTAAAATAAACCTTCTATAAAAATTATAGACTGTTCAAGTCCTTGTAAGGGGGTAAACTTACAAAATCAGCAGGGGATCAAATACTTATTTCCCCACTGTAACAGTCATATTAAGTACAGAACATCATTAAACATTGTAAATAGCCTGAGTGACTCACAGATCTATGTCTCAGAAACATACATCTTTTCATGTCCTATTGTTCTGGTGAACAGTGATCAAGTAATGTTTTATGAATCATCTAACGCTCTGAGTCACCTCCAACACTGAATGCAGAGAGCCACAAGGGGGTGTGTTATTGGGCAATCAGATCTAATCATCCCTCTGCAGCGCCTCATTTGTGTCAGTGGGTCACTAAAGGGCTTTTTCATTTGCTTTTCAATTGCACTTAATAAAATAGGCCTCTTGTTTAAATTTGATGACTAAATATGTTTTAAGGAGGATTAGCTGTTGTTCAAAATGTTGAACAGCTGCAAGCTGTCATTTAAGGAAAATAATTTATGGTAAACATAACAATACAATTACTAGAAGATGGCTTACATTTTTTGTATTCATAGTATTCATAGTAAAATGAAATTTGGAACTTGGGTAATGTATTATTTTTCATATACATATATCCTAATGTATAATTACTTCATTCAATGCATTATGGTCTGATTTGTATGGATAGAGTGGATAAGGATACAAAGACAGGGGAATCATCATGGCTGTCTAGGCCCTCAGAGAGGGTCAAAGATATTCTACAATATATTGTGTCTCAGTTCAAATTTTATTTTATTTTCGTAGTTTTTTTTCAGACGGTTGGGGGGGTGGGGTCAGAGGGCCAAAGATTACAAGTCACGGTTTGCTACTGGTCTAAGACAATTAGTAGGAACAGTAAGAACATTTGTATAATGTTGAAATTAAGTAAAGTGCAAATCTCCAAATTCTTTGGGTGTGGCTGTGGGTATGCTCAAAAAAACTCTTGAAATTGTTCCGTGGGTCATTTAGTACCGGGCTGCACAGAAATAATAAATAATTAGAGATCGCTACAAGAGCAATTAAATTTCCAAAACTCTTTGGGTGTTATTGTCTCCAATCACCACTAGGTGGGAGCAGCGTCTCCGTGAGATCATATCTTATATGAAACCGGTCCGTGCTGCAAAAAAGGTTGGGGACCGCTGAACTACACCTAATTCATTATGAATTTTCACTTTCTAATAAAAATCCCAACAACACTGCTGCACCTGTATTAATGTACTATAATATTAACATATTAGTGTCATTGCAGCAGTAGGAATGGTTTACCACCCAAACATCATCAGGTCAGTAGGTGATTCTATGAAGGGCACTCTTAATTGATAAACAAAATACAGTGAGGGTGACAGAGCCACGGATAGACTGCAGTCAGTAATTTTATACCCACAATGTTTATTATGGTAGGTTGTAGCTTCCAAAAAAACATTGAACCTACATACCAGATAGCTGTACCTAATAAAGTGCTCGTGGCTGTATATGTTATGACTTACTGTGCATGTTTGAAGCTAAAGAATTGGTGTGAGTGTTGACAAAGACTGGATGTGAATAGAATGTTTTAAGTCTGCACCTCTAATCATAGCAAACCCATTCACCTACACTATTGACAACCAAGCTGTTGTTGCCATGGTGAACTACGTCGGATATCAGTGCTGCACTGTCCACTTTATCAGCTCCACTTACCATATAGAAGCACTTTGTAGTTCTACAATTACTGACTGTAGTCCATTGCATTTACATTTAACATTTTCAGCATTTAGCAGACGCCTATATCCAAAGTGACTTACATTACAGTTACAGTATACAGTCTGAGCAATTGAGGGTTAAGGGCCTTGCTCAAGGGCCCAACAGAAGCAACCTGGCATTGGTGAGGCTTGAACCAGTAACCTATTGATTACTTGTCCAGTACCTTAACCGCTAGGCTAAAACTGCCTAGTCCATCTATTTCTCTACATACTTTTTTGGCCTGCTTTCACCCTGTTTTTCAATGGTCAGGACCACCACAGAGCAGGTATTATTTAGGTGGTGGATGATTCTCAGCACTGCAGTGACACTGACATGGTGGTGGTGTGTTAGTGTGTGTTGTGCTGGTATGAGTGCATAAGCAGCGCTGCTGGAGTTTTTAAACACCTCACTGTCACTGCTGAACTAAGAATTGAAAAATATTCAGCCAACAGCGCCCCGTGGGCAGCGTCCTTTGACCACTGATGAAGGTCTAGACGATGACCAACTCAAAGAGCAGCAATAGATAAGCAAACGTCTCTGACTTTACATCTACAAGGTGGACCAACTAGGTAGGAGTGTCTAATAGAGTGGACAGTGAGTGGACACGGTATTTAAAAACTCCAGCAGCGCTGCTGTGTGTCTGATCCACTCATACCAGCACAACACACACTAACACACCACCACCATGTCAGTGTCACTGCAGTGCTAAGAATCATCCACCACTTAAATAATACCTGCTCTGTGGTGGTCCTGACCATTGAAGAACAGGGTAAAAGCAGGCTAAAAAGGTATGTAGATGGACTACAGTTTGTAATTGTAGAACTACAAAGTGCTTCTATATGGTAAGTGGAGCTGATAAAATGGACAGTGAGTGTAGAAACAAGGACGTGGTTTTAATGTTAAGGCTGATGGCAGTGTATATACAGTATATAATATAATATATAAAATATAATAATTTGTTTTTAACAGTGGGCGTGGCTGAATCAATAAATGTATGACTAGAATGGGTGTCAACATAACTATAACAATAGATTGTATATTTTGTTGTATTGTTGTGGTATTCTTGTGAATTCTTTATCAATGTCCTCCGATTCATACTCACCCTCACAGTCACATACGCACTCATTCACACTCATTCTTCCTCCACCATCTCTGCAATGCTAAAAAGCCTGTCGTCAGTGTCACCATGGCAACAGTGTCTTATGCGATGCTTGGACGCACAGCTGTCTCTGCCAAGATTAGCTGGTACACGTATGCGTTTGTGAAGGTGATTTATGTGCTTCCTAAATACTCCTAATGTTGCTTGTATGTGCACACAATGCTCAGATTATATTGCACATAAAGAGGAATAGTTGCAATTAGTGCTGGACAATAATTCGATATCGATATATATCGCGATAGAAAATGTTTCAATAACGGTGATATGATTTTTAAACAAATTCGATCGATATACATGACGTCAGTGCATGATGACGTACGCCACACGCACGACGCCAGTGCTCAGCGTTACCGCTCTGATTACACTACGCTACCTACAGGCACTAACGGGCTCTGCGCGTTCCACTGTTGCCAGATTGGGCGGTTTTCCTCCAAATTGGGCGGGGGTTTTTTTTTTTTGAAAAACAATTTAATAGCATTTAAGTAACACTTTAATTGAAAAGAGAATATTCAGTTTTAAGAAGCCCCAACATTGTAAAAGGCTATTAAAAGTAAAGTCAATTTTCTATGCTGATTTGGCTTAATAATGTTGGTCAGAATGTGTCATATTCTTGAAAGAAAATTTACATTTGTTTTCCATGCATTCACACTAGCATGTTCTGGGGTTCAGATGAGTCTCATCAGTACACACAAGTTTGCAGTCAAATGATCAAGTATTGCAAAGGAATATCTTTGAAATTCTTCCTCATAATGTTAAGTTTATAGGCTATATTTTAGTTTTTCACTTGTCAGGGAAAATGAGAAAAAATAAAAAGCTTATTATTGTAGGCTTGATGTAATTCTACATGGTACTCACTGCCATAGGTTAATGAGTGAGTGACCAAAACACTACTAGATCAACAGCCACTAGCCACATACAAAAAATAAGGTATCAGACAGTTTCTTTGCCACCCCTGTGTGAGCAATGGTCTCAGTCTGGCCACCCCTATGAAAATGGTCTGGCTCCACCACTGTCCACATTTGAAAAAGAAGCAGACGAAATAAGAGAGGAAGGACTAATTCAGTATTTTTTTCAGCTTGTATTTCTTGCCAGAAACCAGAAAAGAGGTTTGCAGGTACTGCCATCCAATTTTGGTGTTTTTGGCAGTTTTTCTGACATTTGTATTATTCATATCGATATCGGAATTATATCGTATCGACCGAGATTAGGAGTTATATCGTGATATAAATTTTAGCCATATCGTCCAGCCCTAGTTGCAATCTTTGCTCTGTATAAGCAGAATCTGGTATAAAAAAGTGGATGGGTAGTATTTACACATAAATGATCCCAAAATGATTTATTTTACTCTTTGTATGTTATTAGGTCTCAAATTGTGCTAAAATCAGCAGAGTGTATCAATCATGAGAATGTATGTTTCTGTCCTGTATGCTTCCTCTCCCTGTGACACAACATACGCTCATATCAATCACATGTGGATATGCAATATGTGCACGTGCAGAAAAGGCACTTCTTAGGGCTGCAGTCCCCCTTTGGCATTGCTATAAATAGCACTTTAACAGTCTAAATATAGACCCGAGAAAGGATTTTCCCCAATACACCCCCAGCAACATGAATAATAAATGAAAAATGTGGCTACGCCAGGGACATTTAGGTCAGCTGCCTGACAGCATGTAAAAAGCAGCTGCATTTGGGTTCATGTCTCAAGGGCTGCCAGGACACAGCTGAACCAATTTCAGCAGAGGTTAGAAAAACAAAGACGGGACAAGGATAAAGTCATCTAATGCACCAGAGTATCTTATGATAAAATCAAATTTAACATTATCTATGGAAAATATTTTGACTCTATTTAAGGGCTGACCGTTGTATGTTATTCCACCGCTTGCCTCAGAGGGTTTTATTTAGGTGTGTGGCTGTAAAGAAGAGCAAGTAATTTAACGACTTTTGATCATCAGCTCATGTAAATCAACATATCACATCTAAAGTTTATACCAGAGAGGCAAACAATGCACATGGTTTGGACACATTTAACTGTGCTATTATGGAAATTAGTGCACCCATACATTGTATTTGGTCAGTGTTACAAGAGCCTCATGCCTGGGCAGTTGCATTTATTAAATGCTAAGGAACCTTTATTTTTGATTATTTCTTAAGCAAACCATTAGATGTATCTGCATAGAACTGCATCTCGTGTGCCCACATGATGTTCCTGAGGTTAAGAACCAGCTAAAACCTAAATTCTATACTTATAAAACCTTGTACCCTAACCAGTGTTGCACTACAACTTGTGTGTCAACTACATTAACATTTACACCATTCATGACACACGTTTATCTAAAGCATCTTACTAAAGTGCTTTGTATTCTTCTCAGTAGATGTTTCCTCATACATGTCCAATGTGAACAGAGACCAAATTGATAAAATCCTGTAAGTTAGATATGGGAGTACTTAGGTAGTCTGAACACCAGGCATGCAGCTGTAATTTAAATCAGTTGCTAGGGTTTGATGGTGGACATGGGAAGACCTGCTAGACCTACGAGCTGCTCTTGTCCAGGCTTAAGAAGCTGGACGAGCTGAGCTGCGTTAATTAAAAAAAAGTGGTTGGATGCTTTTGATGTTGCAGAGATGGAATCAGCAAGACTGAGGCAGGTTGGCAACATGAACTGAGAACAATAGCTTGTTATCTAGAGTACTTTAAGGGCTTTTGCATTCATGGATCCTGGGAATTGAAATGTGGATAATTTATATTCCTGGATCTCCATGAATATAAATTATCTGAAAAGAAAAGTTCTAACAGCTGCCTAGTCTCATCTGGATTCATTCTGTTTAATTTTAAATAAAATTAGGAAACATTGTCACTTACTGTATATTAAACCAATGAAAAGATATAACAAACTTTGTTTATCATATCAATAGCACCAGAGCTAGAGGGCCAAACAGTGTGACGTCAACAGTCCATGCATAACTTATCTCAGCATCACCAGACACCTATTTTATAGGCCATTTCTTTTTAGATTTAGGTTTGCATATAATGTACTATAATAAAATTTAAAAAGTACAGTACAATTTATTGTTTGATTAAAAAAATAATGTAATCTAATTTTATAATAATTGGTATAATAATCTCGACATCTTTTTTTTATATTTTTGTTTATGCATTTTCTCCCTTTTAGCGCGTCCAATTGCCCGATTGCGTCATGCTTCCTCTCCACCAATGCCGATCCCCGCTCTGATTAAGGAGAACGAAGCTAACCCACGCCCCCTCCGACACGAGGGCAGCAGCCGTATGCATTTTGTCACCCACACTTTGACGAGTGCAATGCAGATCAGCACTGTGTACGGAGAGACACGCCCTGACAGCACTCTTTTCCTGTCTCTGTGCAGGCGCCATCAGTCAACCAGCAGAGGTTGTAATTGCATTAGTTATGAGAGAATCCCTATCCGGCTTTAATATCCCACCCCTATCTGAACAACAGGCCAATCACTGTTCATGTGGCAGCTCAGCCTTAGCCGGCCGGCAGAGCTGAGGTTCGATACGATGTATTCGAGATCCCAGCTCTGGTGTTCTGCGTGTGTTTTACCACTGCGCCACCTGAGCGGCATGTAATCTTGATATCTAAATGGTACAGTAGCACACCAGAAGGTATTCAGCTCAGCCCCACGCTCTAAAGTTCAATCCTTAGCTCTAATTACTGTCCATTTGGAGTTTGGCTTGTACTCCCTATGCTCTTGTGAGTTTCCTCTGGACAGAATGGTTTCTTTCTACCATCTAAAAACAGGCCAGTAGTTGGATTATCTACACTAATTTAAACAAGTAACTGGGTTATGCCTTGTGATGGTTGACACTTTACCTTGGTGTATTCTCAGTGTATGCACGGTGTTGACTAAATTTGCCAGGGACCAGTCATTTAGGTCAGCTGTCTGACAGCTTGTAGTGCGCAGCTGTGTTTTGATCCATGTCTCAAGGGCTACTAAGACATAGCTGAACCTCTGCTTTCAGGAGAGGTCAGGAAAACAAAAGAGAATGAACAAAAAGAGAACAGAAACCTACTTTTAGTCATAGGACAGTTTCTGGGTAGTTAGTTCTGTGTATGAGCGATTATGTGAATTTGTGGGAAAATATAGAAAATTGACTTGACTTGATAGAGACAGTGTCACTTTGTGAAGGGCCTGATAGGTTGAAAAGTAAAAGTACTACTCACAAACCAACTGTCCTATTTAAGTATTAAGATGTAATGTTAAATGTGGACAAATAGGGTGCCCAGGTGGCACAGCAGGATAATACGCTAGCACACCAGCGCTCCTTGGTTCGAAACTCGGCATTGCCATCAGCTGGGTGCCATCTAGCGGCCATAATTGGCAGTGCCTGCAGCAGACACGTTTTTGCTAGGGCGGGATTACCAAACTTTGTTGTTGGGGTCTTCAAAACGCTATGTAAGGACCCTGATTAGCAGATAAAGAGGCATATGTGCAAAGTGCATAGGTGAAAAAGGGTTCCGCTAAGGGAACCCAGTCAGGTATCCCCAAGCAGCGTAAGACAAACTGACTACGCTAAATTGGGAGATAATGGGATAAAAATGCATACATAAAATAGAAAAATGTGGACAAGTAATCGTTTAATAGACATTGATACAAATAGTGGAATGGTACTGTGGTTGGAAGAGATGTAGAGCAAATCCCTATACCCAACCACACACACTGAATATACTGAAGAGTGCAGAAAACAGACACTTATGGGTCACAATGCACTTACTAACTCTGTCTAAACACTATTAATTTCAGCCCATAAGAACCTTATCTGCCATTTAGTAACAACTTAGAACCTCTGAGCCTTGGTAATGGTTTTTATCCTGTCTGTAAATTAAGAGTTGCAAATAGGATTGATAACAGCTGACTGCTCCCAGGTGAGAAGTGTGTAAGAGCATGACAGCTGATCCCTTGGTGATCTGGAGAATGTGAATTAAAGTAAATAACATAGAGTAAATCATTAGAAAATTATTCCTCTCGAACTCATGTCTCTTACCCCTCTTTAGGGGCTGATTTTTATTTTTGCCTGTAAGATGACAGTTTCCACTAGGAGGTAGAGATGGGACGATCGGGGTTTTTGGCACCGATTCCGATCTCCGATCTCCTTTCAGGGACATCGGCCGATAGCCGATTGCGATCGCGGGGGGGGGGGGGGGTTAGCAGTAAAAAAATAAATAAACTTAAAAAGAGCCTCACAGTGAAGATAAACCGGAGCAGTGCGCGCGCGCGTGTGTGTGTGTGTGCGCCTTTAGAAGAGACGCTTTGTTCACAGTATCGCTATAAGTGATTCATTGATTCACGAGTCATTTTTCGCGAAGCGTAAGTTTCTCTTCTCAGTTATCTCTCCGTGTTTACTGTTATTAATTAAATGTCGTGGTTTTAAATAAACACCAACTACTACAGAACATTTTGTGTGACTCTCTTACATTAAAAAGCTTCATTAAAAAGCTTAATTAAACTGCTATTACCACAGATCTGTAACCGACCGTCAGACTCGTTCCGTCTAATGCCAAGTTCACACTACACGACTTTCCAAGTCGTCAGGTCGCTGTACAGTTCACACTACACGACTGAATCTCTTGCACCGGGGAGTCTTTCAGTCGGTGTATATTTCACACTACACGACTGATCGGCGATAGGGGGTTTCACACTACACGATCCATCACCAACTGGAATCTCAGGCGAGCTTCTCTGGTCTCCTTTTTTTCTTCTTTTAAACAAAAACACACGTGAGAAGTGACGAGGGTTTTAATGACACCACGTCCAAAAATGCACGTCAACAAGCAGCGAGTGATCAAAGCTGTTTGTGGTCTGATGTGCAGCGTAAAATCAAAGAGGAAAAATAAATGAATCTGAGTGGATTTGGCAACACAAACAGTATATGGCTTGTTCTGCAGTAAAGTGGATGTTAATTAATAATTTTGTAATGCAGCGTGGGTGTTATGTTTTGTAGAGGACGATCAAATCAGAAATACTACGTGTGTGTGCCGGTGTATCCTGATATAAACTATATCCTCTCCTGCATTTCCCCTCACACCGCATCCTGTGTTCTCATTGGCTGTTCGACATGTCACTCATTCCCAGTCGCCCATCTGAGATCAGATATCTGACGTGCTAGAAAACTCGATCCGGACCGCTCGCCGGTCGGGTCGAGTTGTTGGATAGTTCACACATAGCGACTGAGAGCCGAGTTTTGATCGCCGAGTGAACGCTGAGTTGCTCCCGACCCGGAAAATCAATCGCCGACCAGTCGCCGAGCAAAAATCAGGGCAAAAATCGTGTAGTGTGAACTAGGCATAAGGAGCTAAAAGTTCAGCAGATGATCCTGAACTAACGAATTTGGTAATGAATAAACTTTTGCCTCTGATTGGCTCTGTAACGTCTTCTGTTCTCATCTACATCACAAGTAAGAACCGCTTACGATTTACCAAAGTGAACCAGGAGTTTATATAACGTGCTGATAGAATCGACTCAGATGTGACCGGGTTGAATTATCTTTTTAAAGTAAATATTACAATCAGCAAAATTACATCGTATGTATGATGCACAAAGTTAATGATGTTATTTTAGGTCATTAAGAGCTTTCACTGTGGTTTCTGTACGATGGTTGATGAATGGTGATGTGATGGTTGGCGCGTCGTAGCTCAAAGTCTGGATCAATCCACTGAGCTGTTAACTTAACATGGTCTTTATATATCACACGATCGGATCAGCTACTTTTAGGAAATATCGGCCGATCGCCGATAGCATATTTTGATTAAAAATCGGCTGATACCGATTCATAGCCGATCGATCGTCCCATCTCTACTAGGAGGCATTAGAAAATTAGATCTGTTCAAAGTGTATTCCTATCCTACACCCAATAGTTCTGTAGGGTGCCAATCCCACTGTGATCCTAATAAGTATGATGAAAAATAATAGAAATAATCCATAATAACAAGAAAAACTGTATGGGAGCTACAAACTCTGTTTCCAGAAGGGTTGGGACATTTTGTAATGTGCAATATAAAGAAGAGTTACACCGATCAGGCATAACATTATGATCACCTTCCTAATATTGTGTTGGTTGTGTGGTGTTTTACTGCCCCACATGCAACAAACTGTGATGCACTGTGTATTCTGACACCTTTCTATCAGAACCAGCATTAACTTCTACAGCAATTTGAGCTACAGTAGCTCGTCTGTTGGGTCGGACCACACGGGCCAGTCTTCGCCCCCCACGTGCATCAGTGAGCCTTGGCCGCCCATGACCCTGTCGCCGGTTTACCACTGTTCTTTCCTTGGACCGCTTTTGATAGATACTGACCACTGCAGACCGGGAACACCCCACAAGAGCTGCAGTTTTGGAGATGCTCTGACCGAGTCGTCTAGCCATCACAATTTGGCCCTTGTCAAACTGGCTCAAATCCTTACGCTTGCCCATTTTTCCTGCTTCTAACACATCAACTTTAAGGATAAAATGTTCACTTGCTGGGCGCCCAGGTGGCGCAGCGGGATATTCCGCTTGCACACCAGCACAGAGTTTCTGAACTCCTCGGTTCGAAACTCGGTGTTGCTACCGGTCGGCGCCATCTAGCGGGCATAATTGGCAGTGCCTGCAGCAGATACTAATTGGCCACCGTATCTGCAGGGTGGGGGCCGGACTATGTGTGGGTGGGTGGGTCTTCATACGCTGTGTAAGGACCCTGATTGGCGGAAGAGACGCCTGTGCAGAATGCAGGGGCGAGAAGAGGAGGGCTGTGCACGTGTCGGAAGAGGCGTGTACAGCGACGTGCTCTCCTCGGATGCAATCTGGTATCTCTCAGCAGCGGAAGACAAAATTGAGTGCGCTAAATCAGGAGGAAAATTAAATAAAATAAATAAATAAATGTTCACTTGCTGCCTAATATATCCCACCCACTAACAGGTGCCGTGATGAAGGAATAATCAGTTTTATTCACTTTACCTGTCAGTGGTCATAATGTTATGCCTGGTCAGTGTATTTTGGAATAATATTGTTCCTTCTGCACTAATTGTCTTTTCTGTTATCTGTTATCCACAGATTTTGGCGATTATTTCCATACTGTTCATTGTGCTGTCTACCATCGCTCTGTCTCTCAACACCCTTCCAGAATTGCAAGACATTGATGAGTTCGGCCAAAGCACAGACAATCCTCAGCTGGCCCATGTCGAAGCAGTATGCATCGCCTGGTTTACCATGGAGTATCTTCTTCGCTTTCTTTCTGCACCCAATAAATGGAAATTTTTCAAAGGTCCACTTAATGTCATTGACCTGTTAGCCATTCTGCCATACTATGTCACTATCTTCCTCACCGAGTCTAACAAGAGTGTGCTGCAGTTTCAGAATGTGCGGAGGGTGGTGCAGATCTTTCGGATTATGCGAATTTTAAGGATTCTTAAATTAGCTCGTCACTCTACCGGGCTACAGTCACTGGGGTTCACGTTACGACGAAGCTACAATGAACTGGGTTTGCTAATCCTCTTCTTAGCAATGGGCATCATGATCTTTTCTAGTCTGGTCTTCTTTGCTGAAAAGGATGAAGATGACACAAAGTTTAAAAGCATACCTGCCTCCTTTTGGTGGGCTACTATTACCATGACTACTGTGGGATATGGAGATATATACCCAAAAACGCTGTTAGGCAAGATTGTGGGTGGTCTCTGTTGCATTGCAGGAGTGTTGGTCATTGCCCTTCCAATCCCTATCATTGTAAACAACTTCTCTGAGTTTTATAAGGAGCAAAAAAGACAAGAGAAAGCCATAAAGAGACGTGAGGCTCTGGAACGAGCAAAACGCAATGGAAGCATAGTATCGATGAATGTTAGGGAAGCGTTTTCCCGTGGAGCAGAGCTTCTTGATGTGGTTGTGATGGAGAAGGGTGAGAGGCCTCAGGACAGTCATCTGTCACCTAATCGCTGGAAGTGGTCCTCAAAGCGAGCAGCATCTGACACCAGCTCCAATCGCTCTTTCAATCCAGAACTAAGCTCCCCAGGCAAGGGCACAGTATCCAGCCCTCAGAGAATCAATCCCCAGGAACTGGAGGAAATGTACAACCAGATGACCAAGACCCAGTCACAGCCCAACCTCAACACCAAAGACAGGAGTTCATCCAAAGCAGTTTGCAGCAGAGATGAGATAGAACTTGGCACCTTGCCGGTTCAAAAATCGGCCCCATTTGGGGGTCGTGAAGGAGTCCTTGACATGAAGAGTCTTTCCAGTCTTGACAGTTATATCAGCTGTGCCACAGACTTCCAAGAAAACCCACGATTCCCTTTCAGTCCAGTGGGGGTCTTGTCACTTAAAGAGAGCACTCGGTTTTCTCACAGTTCTGGTTTGTCAGGACGCGTCAGTGCTAACCCGAGCCTTCAGACCACTATGGAGCATGAACCTATGCTTACTCCACCGTGCTCTGCTGCAAAGCCTTCTGACACAGACAGTACACATCAACAAGGAGGAAACTCTTTGAAAACACACTCTATCCGAGTCACTCATTATGGGTTTGGGGAATTGGGTCCAGCCTGTGGTCCTCTTTCAGACAGTTCAGCTGATCACTCGCTTATCAGCCCTGAGACATCGATCTATTCTACAGCCAGTAGCAGGACTCCACCAAAGACACCTGAAGGAATTGCCTTCACACCTACTGTCTTCACATTTCATGATGCCTCTATTAACAGGTACATTGATGCTGACACAGACGACGAAGAGCATCTTCGTGAATCGGACCGCCTACTCGGAGGTCTGGGCTCCAAACCTTACCAGGGGGGTACCAACCACCTTGAAGCTGCACATAGGTTCTTGGGTCAGAACTGTCGCTTCCCACTGGGAGGCACTCCAAGTGGAAGCCATGAGAATCACGTGGCACTGGATGCTTTACGTAGATCTAAAGGGGAAAGAGGACGTTCCAGAATCTGTGACGACAGCTTCTGAGCATCTTGACCCTACTAAGCTACTTTGGAAGATGTTAGAGAAGAGAAAGAGGCCAAGGTACTTTAAATAGGACAGATGAAATCTCAGTCCCTGAAGTCAAATTGGCAAACAGTGGTCAACCTACTGTGGACATACCACAGATTCTTAGTCTCTACCTACTGTGTGTTTGCTGTGTTAGTGTTAGCTAGCCTTCAGTGGCATGCCACGAGGTTGATGGGCGCAGATCTAAGTGTTGCCAGAATCTGAAACAGCCAGTTTTGGGTGATTCTGTAAAGGTATAGCCAGGGACAGTCATTCACTGCCTATCTAAGCTAGCCATTATCCAGAGCCCGCTTTTAAGATTAGGCTTTAAAGAACAAGGTAACAGCCTGTTTACAAGCGCATCATTGCCCATATCTCTTAAAAACTGGCCTTAGTTAATTGCAGGTATGGGGAGTAATTGCTGGTATGTCCATTAAGTTTGAGTGCAAGTGTATGAATGGGTGTAGTATTAGAAAAGCTATATGTGTGTAACAGATGACATTCCTGCACACTCTTAAATATGTACACAGAAAGTGGGATTTATTTTTATATAGACATAGAAATGTAGACATTTTCACCAGTTTGTGTTGGGCCAGTCAATTGTGTTATTACTATGAATGTCGTTTACACAGATGGGGTGCAGATTTGTTTAAATTTAGTTCTTTATTTTTCATTCTTATCTTATTTTATTTGCACACTCAAGGCCAGGCTAGTAGCAGAAACAGCATGTCCAGTGAACACAAGTGCTACTGAATATGGGGAACTACTACTTGGGAACACTGTGCTCATATGTGGTCTACTGGAAGACTGTCTCTATGGGTAATACAATATGATTAATCACATAAACAGATTCTAAAAGCATATCAAACCATTTCCTTTTTCTTCACACACGTATTTTCACACAATGGCTAAAAGTCTGAGATCACTACTGAAAATGCTCCTTTTTTTCATTTAATTCAAATTTAATACAGTCTTTTCCTTATAAACCAGTATCACAACTGGAAGAAATCGCTGAATATCTAAAAAAAATAGATACATTTCACAATTTTGTAGTATTTGACACCACTGTGCATTGTTCCATCAGACCCTCATCAGAAGACTAAGTTGAAACGTGCATAGTTCACCCATTATAAATATAATTATTTAAATGCAATTGTGATTCTATGATTTTTAATAAAAACACTTTGTATGACATTTGTAACTAAAAGCATTTTATCAGTGGTTTCAGACTTTTGGTCCACACTGTATATGCTGCAGGGATTTACAGGTACAAATGCAGGAAGATGTTTGTAACCACCTTGGAATTACATGAATTTCAGATTTAATGAACTTACACATATTAGTCTTTCCTTCACCTAAGTCATAATTATATACAAACACATTATGCTGAATTTAACACACAAACAGTTATGTTTTACGTGTCTATATTGAGCACATCAGTTACAGTCCAAGCTAGAAAAATGTACACTGACTAGGCATAACATTATGACCACTGACAGGTTCATCATGGCACCTGTTAGTTGGTGGGATATATTCGGCAGCAAGTGAACATTTTATCCTCAAAGTTGATGTGTTAGAAGCAGAAAAAATGGGCAAGCGTAATGATTTGACAAGGGCCAAATTGTGATGGCTAGACGGCTGGGTCAGAGCATCTCCAAAACTGCAGCTCTTGTGAGGTGTTCCTGGTCTGCAGTGGTCAGTATCTATCAAAGTGTTCCAAGGAAGGAACAGTGGTAAACCGGCGACAGGTTCATGGGCAGCCAAGGCTTATTGATGCACGTGGGGAGTGAGGGTTAGCTCGTCGTGGTCTGATCCAACAGCTCAAATTGCTGAAGAAGTTAATGCTGGTTCTGATAGAAAGGTGTCATCACGTGGATGGCCGGGTGCATGTGTGTCACTTACCTGGGGAACACATGGCACCAGGATGCACTATGGGAAGAAGGCAAGCCAGCGGAGGCAGTGTGATGCTTTGGGCAATGTTCTGCTGGGAAACCCTGGGTCCTGCCATCCATGTGGATGTTACTTTGACACGTACCACCTACCTAAGCATTGTTGCAGACCATGTACACCCTTTCATGGAATTGGTATTTTCTGATGGCTGTGGCTTCTTTCAGCAGGATAATGCGCCCTGCCACTAAGCAAAAAGAATGGTTCAGGAATGGTTTGAGGAGCACAACAATGAGTTTGAGGTGTTGATTTGGCCTCCAAATTCCCCAGATCTCAATCCAATCGAGCATCTGTAAGATGTGCTGAACAAACAAGTCCGATCCATAGAGGCCCCACCTCGCAACTTACAGGAGTTAAAGGATCTGCTGCTAACATCTTGGTGCCAGATACCACAGGGGTCTAGTGGAGTCCATGCCTCGACGGGTCAGGGCTGTTTTGGCAGCAAAAGGGGGATTAACACAATATTAGGAAGGTGGTCATAATGTAATGTCTGATCGGTGTATGTAAACCATTTATACATTATTTTAGGATAAAGTCAAACTCTTACATTAAAGGCTAGAAGAGCAAAGGTTACAAGGTGCAATGCCAATCTGCCCAGCCTGCAAATGCAATCAGTGTTTCCTTTGCTTTAATGTGGAATTTCACTAAAGGTTGATTGCCTATGGATCCACCTTCTAATTCTGCTTTGCTTAACATACAAATAACTCCTGCAAAATGGTTAAAATGGGTAACTAGTAAACTAAAAATGGTAAACCAGTAAGCTGGTAAACTTTCAAACATGATATAAATGATATAAATAAATATATATTTATATAAATCAGCCTGCACCCACAGTAAAGTTTATTGGGATTGGGATAGGAACATATAAACAGATCTTTAGTGGTGCAGAGTAAAACTTTGTTTGATTTTTTATAAGGTCACCTTCAACCCACTCTCATCTTATTAACTGGAACCCAGAGGTTCTCATCCCTTTTATATCTGACCTGTGAATGTTAAGTCACTGTGGTAAATAATGACATTAAAAGTAAATTGATCAACTAGCATTATGAATGAAAATCAGACTGAATTTGAGTAATTAATGCAGAAATTCAGGTAACTTCAAAGGGTTCCTTTTGCTACTGCATGTATACGATGTCCTGTTAATGACAGCAAGCAGTTTCTATGACAACCACAAACCCTTGTCATTGTGCTTATCAAGGCATTGGCTCTAAGGGTAGGATGATTTAATCTATTGAAATCATATGCTTATACACAATAAATAAGACGTGATGAAGTGACTGGATAATTGAATCAATCTATTAAGTTGTTTTCATGCATGGTACCATCTTTATCTAAGCTATTCAACAAACACAAATGTGAACTGAATAGCAACACAGCAGGTTATTGCAGCCAGTTTGTAAAAAAAAAAAGCATTTATTAGGCGGGTTACTACTAAGGTACTTAATTAAATGTTAGGCTATGTTAATTTTACAGGGATTGAAGTTTAAGCTGTTTAGGTAAGCAAAGCAAATGCATTATATTTATTTTTCAGACCTAATCTGATTAATAGGAATTAATTTGTTGTACAGTCGACCTATTAGCAGAGCATTATTTTATGACGCGGTGTTTGTTGAATTCTGTAGCGGATGTTTTACAGCTGCTTTTATACTATGAAGTATTTTCAAATCTTATAGATATCATATAAATGTATGATATTTTCAGTGTAAAATATTTAACGTGACACTCAACAAAACAGTGATGACAATCAGTTATTTAACAATGACTAATGGCTGTGTTATTGGCAAGTTACAGAATGTTCCTGACGACGCACTCACTAGTCTAGTTTACTAAATTACATACAAAAAAAATCCTTCATAAGTAAGACTGTGATTAAATATTCAAAATTATTTATCCTCCAGTTCAATTTATGGTTTGAATGTAGCATTAATTGGAAAAAAAACAGTGCTTTATTGTTGTTACTATTATTATTACTTTACATAAGACACTTTAGAGTAGTTGTGATCTTGTTCATTTTATTTAAAATATGCCTTAATTTAAAAACATCATCTATTTAATTTACAGGGAACAAAACAGAAGAGAGCATTGTTTACACCCCAAATCCCCTAAAACTCTTTTACAGTGTTGTTTGTAGGACTAAAGGGGGTGTGTTTTGTAAAATTTCTACCTGTCGACTTTCTATGCTGGTGTTTCTGCTGTTATGTGTTCTGTCGTTTAATGCACGTAGTACCTCTGAAGATCTTGTTCTGTATGTGATGTTACTTTGTCTTGAATAGAAATGGGAAAATGTGTCAAAATGTCCTTTATGTTTCTTTTCAGTAAAATGAACCCCTGCCCCTTTTGACTGGCTGAACATTAAATAAATGATTAAAAAATATTAAAGGTTTTGTTTATCATTTTCTATCCCTTTTTATCTAAAAAAGCAGATGTACAAAGTAAGGCTAACATTAAAAGGAAAACAGACCATGTTGTGTTTATGTTTAATAGGATTTTATTGTCATGTTTTACACTTTGGTTACATTCATGACAGGACAGGTAGTTAGAGGTTACACATGATTCATCAGTTTAAGTTCAATCTGAAACACAGTCATGGGCAATTTCGTATCAGTTCACCTCACTAGTATGTCTTTGGACTGTGGAAGGAAACAGGAGCTCCTGGAGGAAAGCCACACAGAACCGCTCCACATAGAAATCAAATTGAATTAAATCAGCTACTGTGCCAGTCCAATTGACCATTAGCTTGCTGGACATCTAATTTCAAGTCCTGTATATACATGGGGTTTCACTTCGCAAAAACACACAGTAGGTGGCTTGGCTGCTTTAAATTGCCTCCAGGTGTGAGCCAGTAATTAAGTTAACGTGTGGGTAAGTGTCAGTTTGCATTAGACCCTTTTCAGGATCTATTTTTGGCTTGCAGCCATTGTTTCTGGGTGGTACCGAGCACATCGCCAGCCTGATTAGCATGAGGTGGTTAATGAAAATAAACCAATAGTGATTTATTGTTACACAAGTGAACTAGAAGTGGTGTGGATTACACAGCTCTTTGCTTTAATTGTGTAATTTTGTTCCTATAGCCTGCAGAACAAGTAGGGTTTACGGTGAGGTTTACAGTAAATTAGTCTTACAATGCACCACCAAAAGCATTGTGCTTACCAATTATGCTACCTATTAATGCTATGTTACCTATTAATTTGGCTACTCTAAGCTCTCTCAGGTCTGGATAAGTGAATGATGATATGCCTTTGCATTGTCCAGTGTGTATTCCTACCTGTTACCTGAACCCAGTTTAACTCTGGCAATTACAATGCAGTTCTTAAAATCAAATAAATGATGATTAGTTGGCCTACCACAGGATGGTGCTTTACAACTTATATGTGGTAAGTATGTAACTGCTGGGTACTGCTTCTGTGTGTTAAATGAAGAGAAAGCTGTGTACAGTGGGGCAAGAGCAGAAATGTTGGCGGCGAATGCGTCTCCAAAGCCCTCTGCACTGCGGGTTACCCATGGCCTGCCACTGCAGAGACATGCTTCTACAAGAAGAAAGAGTATTTAATATTTGTCCACTGTTAGAAAAACACAAAACCTAAACTCCCAAACTATAAGTAGGGCTATAAGTAGGGCCCTACTAAATTCGTTTTTTTGTGTCGTTTTTTTGACACACCATCCTCTGCTTCTACAGAATCGGTTGGGAGTTTTCCAAACTCAGTTACCCGAGTCATGTTTTAGCTGCTTGAGACTGCGACATCTTGAACATTTTGTCTAACTGACTTCTAGTGTAATTGAGCATCTTTAGAGTTTGCTGCGTTTATAAAGTTAGAAATAAGCTGTACACAAACTATCGCAGTAGGTCATCCGGGTACTTTTTCGAATAGGCATAACATTATGACCACCAACATGTGAAGTGTATAACACTGATTATCTCTTCATCACAGCACCTGTTAGTGGGTGAGATATATTAGGCAGCAAGTGAACATTTTATCCTCAATGTTGATGTGTTAGAAGCAGGAAAAATGGGCAAGCGTGAGGATTTGAGCGAGTTTGACAAGGACCAAATTGTGATGGCTAGACAACTGGGTCAGAGCATCTCCAAAACTGCAGCTCTTGTGGGGTGTTCCTGGTCTGCAGTGGTCAGTATCTATCAAAAGTGGTCCAAGGAAGGAACAGTGGTAAACCGACGACAGGGTCATGGGAGGCCAAGGCTCATTGATGCACGTGGGAAGCGAAGGCTGGCCCGTGTGGTCCGATCCAACAGATGAGCTACTATAGATCAAATTCCTGTAGAAGTTAATGTTGGTTCTGATAGAAAGGTGTCAAAATACACAGTGCATCACAGTTTGTTGCGTATGGGGCAGCAAAGGGGGGACCAACACAATATTAGGTGGTCATGATGTTATGCCTGATCGGTGTAAATCGCTGAACACAAACCTTAAATTTGGACTTGTACAGCAAATCGCATATTACACGGAAAACTGCTCATTTCACGGGAGATGGCTCATTGCACGGTCTGTGACACGATTTTCACGGCTGTGAATTAGGTAGGGCCTTAGCTGTAAGCATCAAAGAGCTGTTTGTTCTGACATGTCAAAGTTCAAAGCACGATTAGAAAATGCAGTCACCTGAAGGCAACAATGTTCTGTCAAACACATATTGCTCAAAATGCCAGGATCATGTTTTCACATTTTTGGCTAGTGGTAAATTATTAACAAATAAAAAGAGGAGAAACATGGTAAATATTGTGCTGGCCATTTATTTGGTGTAATTAGACAGACAGTTTTACTTGTCCATTTTACACTGACAGACTGTGTATCACATTCAAATGGCATTGCAGACAACTGTATGTATACAATTTTGGATTGAATCTGTAAACGTTATACAGTATATGAGGCATTCAGTAAATGCCATCTGACCAAACAGTCTCACTGTGCCCTCTACTGGCACATGCGCAAAATGTTTCCTTTAAATAAATCATTTTTGTTTTTTTTAGGATTTTAACGTCATGTTTTACACCTTGGTTCCATTCATGACAGGACACGTAGTTACAGGTTACACATGATTCATCATTTCAAATTCAGTGTATAACACAGTCACGGGCAATTTTGTATCTCTAGTTCACCGCACTTACATGTCTTTGGACTGTGGGAGATAACAGGAGCTTCTAGAAGAAAACCCACACAGACACAGAAAGAACATGCAACCCCCACACAGAAAAGAACCTAGACACCACTCCACCTGGAAATCAAATCAATAAGCCAATGTGCCAGTCCAACTAACCATGAGCTTGTTGGACATCTAATTTTAAGGCCTGTATATACAGTACATGGCTTTTCTCAATATACACTGATGAACCAAAACTGATGAGCATCTCCATATAATCATGGCAACACTAATTTTATAACTATGCATGTCATGGTCAGGGATATATAAAATGGTAGGCTAATGGTAGTTACTCGTAGAACAACTGCTGAATGCAGCAGATATTGTCTGTCATAAACACCTGACTGACTTTTAATTTAATTAAGAGCCAAACTGTTATGGTCAAGACAACTGGGTTGCATCTTCAAAATAGCAAGAGGTGCTCACAAGCAGCTGTGGTGAGTATTTACTGACAGTGGTCCAAGGAAAAACAAACTATGAGGTCAACAAAGGCTGTTGTGTTTGGTGTGGACCAATGTTTTTTTTAACTGTTCATTCATTAAGTCTGGCACTAACTGGTGAGCCACAACCTATAGTTGCTTGCAAAGACTGGGTATAAAAGAAGGATCATTTGAAGGCTCAATCATAATTACCTCAACTGTTGCCAGTTCTAATCGTGGAATACTTCAAAACAGTGTAGCTTAAATATTAAATTAATAAATATTAAATAAAATATTCTGTTGACCTAATGTAATCTGTTAATATTTAATTGGCCATGTCCCAACTACTGACTCTCTCTCTCTGATGTTCAACTGTATTATATCCATATACCTACTTACAGTATGTATCAGTAGCAAAAAATTAATGAGCAGTCTGACCTGTCTTGCTCCACATTCTCTCCATCTCCAGTACAGTGCTTCTGGTTTGCTGCCAGAGCTGGCGACTGACATTCCATACAGACCCTGTGTCCCTCACGTAGGTACAGCATCCACTGTGTGTGAGGGCCAGTACTGTGGTGGCAAGCCACGGTCACTGAGATGAGATCGAACTCTACACAGTAGCTACACAGAACACACACATGGGTAACACGGGCTGTTAAAAAGAATGACTACCACAAATATGTAGAAGAATAATGTCTTACCCCGTGGCATCACTTGTATTAGTAACTTCTCTCTTCTTGCGGGCACTGCCATAGCCCCCAGAAGTTATGAGCGCAGGTACTGGAGTTCATAATGACAGAACAAAATGCTTGTGGGTTTTTATCAAAAATGAGTAAAGCCAGAAAACGTAACATGATATGAATTGACTTTATTTACCCAGGGATTTAAGGCAGTGTCCATGCTGATGATGATGATACTCTGCACAGCCTGCTGTTTGCTGAAGTGGAGGACACGGTTTACCTCCATTCTCTGGCTTCTGTAGCACTGACCGCTGCCTCACACGCACAGAGACCTTACATGGCTCTGAACAGCCTGACCACGCACTCCACTCACTCACTTCACAAGATACATCTAACCCAAGCACACACATACACCCAAAATGAAATCAATAGACATGCATTTAGAACTGATGCTCATTACTGCCAGCCCTCCAAAAGCTAAAATGACTTGGTGCTCAGGTTGGCTGCCAACCATCACTGAGCTCTCAAGCTCTCAAGTTCTAATCATAGCTGTGATATCAACCTGGTAGGACATCTAACAGGCACAATAAGCCAAGGGACGGGTTCCTCATTGATGCTGCAATTTAGGCCTTTGCAGGCTGGTTAAGGCACGTGCACAAGGGATCGTTGATTCACTCACAACAGGTCATGTTATGTACTCATTACGGCTCTCGGAAGTGGCCAGCAAATGTGCATATGTCAGAGGAGACCCATTATAGTCTGCAGCTCTCCTCAGGTGAGGGCCTGCATCAGATGAGGAAGTTATAATTGGGGAATTAAATCGTCACTGAGGAAAAAGGGGAAATGCAAAAATATAATTGAAAATAGTGTTCAACAATGTGAAGAATATCAACAGAAAGCGCTCTTGGAAAGAGTGTGGGTGTCAGATGTCACAATGCAAAAGTAAATATTTATAAAATTGGGACTAAAAAATGCAGCACTGGTCCAGTTTTCTTTGTTCTTTTCTCATAAATGGTTTTGAGAAACAGATTCCTCTCAAGTGCTAGCAAAACCTGCTCTACACTTTTGTAAAGTCCTGTCATGTCATTCTTCACATATAAATTCACCCTCAGTGCTGTTGTCCTTGAGTACTGCATACTTATCATATTTGATCACTAAGCTTCATATTATCACATGCCTGAATAAGCTGGCACACACTGCATTGTTCTTATTACAGTAAACATGATAAAAAAAAGTCTAACAACTGATCTAAACTTTCTATCTTAACAATCTGACACCAAGTATAGCTCATTTATAACCATTTGTAAGAATTTGGTTGGGTGGTGCAGTGGTAAAGTACACTAGCCCACTACTGCTGAGATCTGGGTATCCAGGGTTTGAATCTTAGAGGTGCTCTCAGGTGGCCGGGTGTCTGCATGGACACGATTGGCTAATGCCCAGGGGGAATGGTCGAAACAGCCTAGTTATTGGGAGGCACATTCAGTGCTGGCCACAAGCCCGGTTAGAAATAGTGGGTAGCGTCAAAAAGAGTGGTATGTGGTATACAATATGAATTATTGCTTAGGTTAAAAACAGCAGAATAGCCAGTACAACCAAAATAATATTATTAGAAGCACAATTGGTTCTAAGAACTGAAGTGCAGAACCTAGGTGTTTGAAACATTAAAATGATCCAAAGTGGCCTACTTAAGACTTCCCTTCTCTTTTCACACTGTTCATTTGACACAAATACACATCTGAGTGCAATAAAAAGAATGGCTTCTTAATCACACCTCAACCAATGTATTATTACGTGTTATGCAAACTTATTGACCATTTCATACCCAAAAGTAAAATAAAACTACATAGGCGACAACAATATTCAAAATAAAGTTGCACAAAGATCTTTGAGTACTCATTTTTTACTAGTAATATTTTGGTATTAATTATTTCATTGCAGCACCAATACAATTATATAGAATTAGTCATAGCCATAGTCTTTTGGCATCGCAGTTAACCCTTTGATGCACAGGCTAAGCAAACCCCTTCTAATGCACAACATGGGTCAAAAATTACCAATATTCATCCATTCAAGAATATTCAAGTATTTGCTGTCTTAGCTAATAAAAACTATCTATACTAGAATATGTAAACAGCTAGCAAGCAAATAGTATTGGACATATTCAAGATTCAAGAGCCTAATCTTTGGTTGTCTTTCAAAAGATCAGTAAATATGTTTTTGACTACAAACACTTACAAATGTCAGTAGTTTCTGTCAAATTCCATAGTAGATACATAAGGGTCATTTTTGACCCATGTGCATTAGAAGGGTAGTGATACAAAAATGATTTTTATTAAAAATAAAAAATATAAAACTGAAATAAGGATTTGTGATGATCAGAAACAAGTTAATTGAAGAATTCATGGAAGCTTGAATGACGAAATTAATTTATTGCAAAGATATAGAAAATAAAAACTCAGTTGGGTCACTTTTGACCCAGGTTGTGCATCAAAGGGTTAAGAACTTTACTGTTAGTGTAGAGTACTGTGTACCTGGGCAGGTGAGGTGATAATCATAACAGCAGTCCAGAGTCCTTCTGCAAGCCTGATCGCAGTAACACTTCTCCTGAACGCGCTCTGACATCCAACCTTTACCCACACATGTGGCATTCCGATCGGCACAGCAGAGACTGGCAGCATGGCATGATCCTGCAGCTTCGGAGCTCACAGCCAGTGTTATACACAGGGTTATACCCAGCGGTACATACAGCTGCAGGAACTGGAACAGAGAGCGGTGAGGAGTGATGCGCACAGACATGCCGAACCTCCCGATCCTACATGCGCACTTTCTCCAACACTGCGGTGTAATCAACCGAACTAACGCACCACACCGAATTATCTTCCCCCCACTCCAAACTTCACAAGAGGGTTATGGAATAAGTGATGTGCACCAAGGCTGCTGAACAATTCAGTGACCTTATTAGGTTCGTTGAAAATAACTGCAGCACACACATGAGCTGCTAAAGCATGAGATAAATGATAAGAAAAGAAAAACAATGTGATTGTATCTTGTCAAGTTTATAACAAAACACACATGTAGAAACCCATTCTAACTATATGGCCAAATGTATACTTTATGAACACTCATCAGTTATTGAATTCAAGTGTTTCAGCCTCACCAATTGCCAAAAGAAATACAATCAATCATTTCATTTTTACCTCTTCTTTATCCTTGTCAAGGTCATGCTGGATCTAGTTTCCCCAGAAATGTTGGGCAGAAATACACCAAACTATTACAGGGCTTTCTACATTCCCCCAGACACGGCCAATCATGTCTGTACGCCAAGCCGGCTGATAGAACCTGAGCTAGATGATGAGCTAGGGTAACAGACGGCTATGCAACCCAGGCACCCTACTGTCAATGATATAAAATAAATGTTTCCAATGCCCTTTCCTGTTCCAGTTTGACAGCACTTCTACGCACAAAATGAGGTCCATAAAAACATGGTTTGTTGTGGAGGAACTTGTGTGAAGCACTGTACAGTCTGTACACCCCTGACATTCTTGTTCCTCTGCCTTTGTCCCGTTTTTCGATTACGGGGTCAGCTTTTCCGGCTTCTTCCTGTTAGGGGTCGCCGGCGGGATTTGGCACAGTTTTTATGCCGGACGCCCTTCCTGACACAACCCTCCCTATTCATCCGGGCTTGGGACCGGCACTACAATGCACTGGTTTGTGCATCTAGCGGCTAGGTATCTATAGGACAATTCAGTGTTTCCAGTTAGCCTGGTGGCATGTTTTTGGACTGTGGGAGGAAACCGGAGCACCCGGAGGAAACCTCGTATACGCGGACACGGGGAGAACATGCAAACTCCGCACAGAAAGGACCCGGACCGCCCCAACTGGGGATCTAACCCAGGACCTTCTTGCTGTGAGGCGACAGTGCTACCCACTAAGCCACCGTGCACCCCTTTGTACAGCCCTGACATTAACCCCAACAAACACAAATTTGACCTCACAAATCCTCTTTGGACTAAATGGGCGCAAATTCCCTCAAACACTGCAAGAAATGGGATGCTAAATTTGGTGTCAAAGAAAATCACCTGTACCTTATTTCCATTCACTGTCTTTGAAAAGTTTGACATGTTCTCCCAATGTTTGCATGTGTTTTGTCCAGGTATTGTAGTTTATTCCTACCTTTCCATAACATGGGAGCAAGTAGATCTGCTCTAACCGTCTGTAGGTGTAAGTGGACAGATATGTGGTGCGCCCAGGTACAGGCAGTCATGTAATTATATAGATGCCTGACCAGCCAATAGCAAAGATTTAAACCCTGGCTCTTAACAGTAATTTACACGAACAATTCCTCACAAATAGTTAGCTGAGACAAGAACTGACACTGGTTCGTTACTAACCGGGTCCGTTAAACAATTCATCACTGATCTAAAAGGATAAATTGTAGGCCTACTTTTTGCTTTGTTTAATTCTTAAGCATGTATACACACCTATACAGTAGTGTTAAAAAAAATAGCAGTGATTTCAAAAAACTGAATAAAGCACAAAATCATTATAATAACTTTTATTTCCATAAATGTAAATGCATTGAAAATACTACACTTTCAATTCTAAATCAAAACATTATTAAAGTTTAGCCAGTTTGCGTTCATCCTTTACAGAAAATTAAGAAAAATGAATATTAGGTTGTTAAAAAAAATAGCAGTGCCAGCATTTTTCTTAAAAATACTAAAAAAAATTATCTATAACATGAAAAAATGTTTGAGGTTTCACTTTACTTTAAATTACTGAACTAATATTTAATATAACAATTGTTTCTAAGATCTGTGTTGCATGGAGTCGACCAACTTCTGGCACCTCTGAACAGGTATTCCAGTCCAGGATGATTAGACGACATTCCACAGTTCTTCTGCAATTTTGGGTTTTGCCTAAAAAAAAACATGTTTCAGATATCAGCCCACAAGTTCTCTCTGGGATTGAAGTCAGGGGATTGGGCTGGTCACTCTATTACCTCAATCTTGTTTGTCTGTAATCAAGATGTTTTGGTTATTGTCATGTTGAAACACCCATTTTAAGGACATTTCTTTTTCGACATAGGGCAACATGATCTCAAGTGTTCTGATATATTTAAACTGATCCATGATCCCTCGTATGTGATAAATAGACGTAACACAATGGTATAAAAAACATCCCCATATCATCATTTTGTACCACCGTGCTTTACTACCTTCACAGTGAACTTGGGCTTGAATTCAGTGCTCAGGGGTCGTCTGACATACTGTCCACGGCCACTAGACCCAAAAAGAACAATTTTGCTTTCACCAGTCCACAAAATGTTGAGCCATTTCTCTTTGGACCAGTCAATGTGTTCCCTGGCAAATGTTAACCCATTCAGGACGTCTGTTTCTTAACAACGGGACTTTGCAAGGAGTTCTTGCTGGTAAATTGGCTTCACTTAATCATCTTCTGTACTCACTGATAACTTCAGATGTTCCTTGATCTTTCTGGAGGTGATCATTGACTGAGTATTTGCCATTCTGGCTATTCTTCGATCCTTTTGAACAGTAGTTCCACACTTCCTTCCGCATCTTTCAGGTTTTGGTTGTCACTTCAAGGCATTTGAGATCATTTTAGCTGAGCAGCCTATCATTTGCTGCACTTCTCTGTATGTTTTTTCCCTCTACAATCAACTTTTTAATCAAAGTACGCCGTTCATCAGAACAATGTCTGGAACAACCCATTTTACCCAGTATTTCAGAAGGAAATGTGCTATGACCAAGCTGTGCAACATTTGCCCCCCTCCTACCTTAAATAAGGGCCAAAATTGACACCCGTTCTTCTGCAGAATGAATGACTTCACCAATTGAACTCCTCACTGCTATTATTTTGAACAAGCCCCTTTCAATCAATGCTTCGATTACTCAGAGTGAGTGGCATGCATGTCCTAATTGTTGGGTTTGTTTTGTTGTCATTACTCTACTACACTTTCAAGTAAATTTTTTGCTATGCAGAAATATCACTTCTACTAAAAACAGTGATTTATCAGGTTAATGGTGTTGGACTGCTATTTTTTTGAACACCACTGTAGATACGCGTGACTGTGTATTGTCTGAATGAGCGTCAGGGTCAGGTGGAAGTTTACATTCTATTCTAGGACTGCAGGCTCTTTGCTGACCTAGCTTGCAGTTTTGTCATGTCACTAAAAATGCTGATAAACTACACACACAGACACAATGACCCGCAAACATATACAAACATTCATGACACACACAGACCAGGAATTTCAACTCAACCTGTCTGAGCTAGAGCCTGTCAATTTCCATGCTTTCCACTAAGGTTTTTTGACTTTGTACATAAATGTTTAATAGGAAATTTACAACCATGTAAATGTCATTTCAGTAAATCCATGAAATATTTTTTCAGACTGCGTTAGTATGATTTGCATAAAATACTGTGAGCTCTGAAAATAATTTGGACTATGCATTTTTTTAAATGAAATGCTCCATTTTCCAATGTCATGAAGTTTTATATGGTATCCTTGACAAAGCTCACTCTGTAGCCAACACACTTTACTATTACACAGTCAAGTCACAATATTATGACCACCAGCTAATATTCAGAGTAACCACCCTGTGCAGCACAGACAGCAGCTAGACGGGCCGGGAGTGACTCAACAAGGTCCTGGTTAGTTGTCACAGGTATCTGGAGCCATGCTGACTGCAGTGCATCCCACAGCTGCTGGAGGGTTCCTGGGGGAGGATCCACAGAGTGAACATGACGATCGAGGTGGTCCCACAGATGCTCATTTGAGTTTAAATCTGGGGAATTAGGGGACCAGGAAAGTTCTTGGAAGTCTTTGGTCATGCTCTTCCAACCAATGTCGGACATTTCTAGCCTTGCGACATGTCGCATTATCTTGCTGAAAGAACCCATCCACTCCTGGAAAGACAATTTTACCAGTGGTACTTTTCTCCTATGACAGCAATGAGAGATATATGTGCAGACAATCAGACACCTTATATACCCACCAAGCCAGCTCACGAAACGGTGATAATAATGCGACTTGACTGTGTATCATTTCATACTCACCATCTCTTCTTTTCCAGGTAACCTGAACTATTTTAACCAAGCCCCCGTCCCAAAAAATTTGATACTTTGGTATGAATCATTCATTTAAATTCATGTTGAATTTCATATTAAACTCATGTTAAATTTTAGCTCTGGGTGGCTCAAGCACGATTAAAACGATAAGGTCATGGTAGTTTGACACTATGTTCCTTAGCTTCATCTATGTTCCTGGCATTTCACATCATTCACTGTTCTTCACAATAAAACACAAAGCGGCAGCGTTTAGAACACAAAATGCATTTTACTTGCATTCCATGAGGAAAACTGGCAAAATGGGTTGGGTTACACTGAGGGAAAGGGTGCATCAGTTTGACTATACGAGAAAGTTATGGGTCGTGCTTGAACCGAACATTCGGACACTCAAACAGGTCTGTTACATTCCCTCACACACACATAGCTAGGTGATTATAGGACACTACTATAAATCAAACACCTTCCCGGTCCTACATGGAAATGCAAATTAATGCTAGTTTTATGGTTGCCACTTTAAAAGCACTGGAGAAAAATCAACACGACAGAGAGCTCCTGCGTTAGCTTCATCATATCCTCTCATGCGGTTTTATAGTGCACGTTACTACAGCTTTAGCACAACAATCCCACCACATTCTCTATGGGTGCTCACGGAAACAGCATTTAAAAAAAAAACAAGCATGACATTAGAACATTAGGCTTCATTTTAACAGAAGAAAAAAGTCACCATTTAAGTGATAACTCTTAAACACTTTTTAGCAATCAATAACAAAAATAAACAAAACCACTACTGGATATGATGAAGCAAAAACAACTATGAGTACAATTAAACAACATCAAGGAGCAGAGATCTCTCAGTAAATCTTGTTTAACTGTGAAACACTTTAGAAAGATTTAAAATCAACATGAACTCTGCATCTGTCTTTTCTCTAGTGTTTCCTAAATGGCATGACCAATCAGATACTCTAGACAGTGCCGTCCAGACTTTTTCCCATGGTGTTTGAGTTAGCCGGTTTGAGCAGCAAGTCGCCTTCAAGCTCTTGTTTTCCACACCTGCATTAGAGAAAAGAAGTGTGAAAAACGTGTAACAACAAATACACATGATCAAATATTCATTGAGAAGTACACCTCTTTGTAAAGAGGAAGATGTAATAACATCTATGGATTTTTTGGAAAGCAGCTGACAAGTCCTGTTGACTTTACATAAAGAAATAAGGAAAGAAGGGATAAGCATAAACGTTAAGTCGGTTGATCAGATTAAACTGAAACACAAATAAACTGATGTGAAGCTTCTGATATTAAATTCATATTTAATTTTAAAGGGCCTTGATAAAGACAGACTTGTATTTGTATTAGTGATAAGCACAGATTTGTTAGGAACATTCATTAGTGGTTGAAATTAAAATGTGAAATACTCTATGTAGAAAAGGTATGGGCCTATTTCTGGTTTTATCAATTTGATCAATATTGGTAAGTAAATATAGCAAGTTATATCAAATATCTGTATTGACAGTCCTGTGAATTGCAAAATGTCACTTTGTACTACACTTACTACACATTTTACATTTAAATTATTATTTTTAGCCAAAGCAACTTACAATGGTGACAGATACAATGCAAAAGTAAGGTTAAGGGCCTTGCTCAGGGGCCCCAACATTGGCAACTTGGCTTAGTTTGGGCTTGAACCAGAGATATCCTCATTACTAGTCCAGTACCCACTAAGCTTGCACTGCGACACAGCATGCCCAATTGTGCTTGTAGGTTAAACGTGTAAAACAAGAATTATATTGATTTACATTCATGGCACATATTTTGAACTGATAATAATTTCCTCTGCTAAATCACAAACACACAGTTGAACTTTATAAGAAGCTCTGCTTAAAAACCATAATACATACCAATTTAAACTACAAGCATTCAAATAAACACAATGCCAATACACTACATGGCCAAAATTTGAACAACTGACCATGTGGCTGAAACACATGAAGTCAATAATTATAAGGGATTCTCCAATGCTTTTGTCCATATAGTGTACCCTATATTAACTAACATTGTAAAATGTTTACTTTACTTTACTAATTTAAGTTTTGGTTGCAGGGGAAGATAAATCAAAATCCTAATGTATTTTAAACTGAATCACAAATTCTTGAAATAGCAGTAGTTCTTTATAGTAACAAGAATGTTGAAAAATACATTGAAAATTTTGGCAGTTGTAGTGGTTAAGGTACTGGACTAGTAAGTAGAAGATCGCTGGTTCGACCCCACCACTGCCAGGTTGCCACTGTAGGGCCCTTGAGCAAGGCCCTTAACCCTCAATTGCTTAGACTGTATACTGTGGATAAAAGTGTCTGTTAAATGCTGCAAATGAAACAAATGAATGAGCAGTTGTAGCCTAGCGATTAAGGTACTGGACTAGTAATCAAAAGGTCGCTGGTTCAAGCCCCACCGATGCCAGGTTGCCACTGTTGGGGCCTTGAGCAAGTCCCTTAACCTTGAATTGCTTAGACAATATATACTATTACAGTACTGTAAGTCGCTTTGGATGAAAGCATCTGCTAAATACTGTAAATAAAATGACTAAAATAAACATGAAAAAAATCAACCTGGCTGCTGGTGGCCTAGCACAAATAAAATTCAGCTTTCATTGAGTCAACTCAATTAAACCCAACTTCCTTAAACCCTATCGTAAACAGACTGACCCAGAAATTGGTCCGTTGGCTGGACGATCAGCAGACTGCTGGTCCAACTCTGAGAGCAGCTTCAGGATGTTAAATGCAGCCTGTGAAGATAAAAAAAAAAAAGCACTTAATCTCCTTAAAAGTGAATCATGTGATTCACAAAGTAAATACATAAGACCTAGTGATTATCTGGCCCATTACCTAAAAAGGGAATATCACTGTCCAGAATCCATTAGAACATAGAAAAAGAAAAGTCTAATGCCATACTTACCATGTCATGACAAGACTCTATATCCTTTCCAATGCCATGGCTCATCAGAGGCGGCTGAGTTGAGCAGTTGATCAAAGACACAAACTCGTTTTTGTTGTTCTTAGGAAAATCTGTGTACTCCACCTGTGATGGGCGTATGATTAAGTGATAAATCTCTTATTTTAATGCTACTCAATTTAAACCAGCTCTTTTATGAGTGGGTCTGTATTAGAGATGGACATTTCTAGTATTTCAACTCAAATAAACACATGTTATAAAACAGAATGTCTGACAAGCTCATGATCAAGTGTCCACATACTGTGTCTTGTAATCATAGCTTCAGGCTCCTTTCACTCTTGGTTGTGTATGTTTAAGCTGTTTTTTTCCGAATTTGTACTTTGATTTTTTTATAGTGTGTACCTTTATTGCTGTATAATGCTACTGGGACTATAATTTTCTTCGGGATCAATAAAGTACCTATCTTTCTAGTATCTAGTATCTATCTTTCTATTATTAACATGGAATGTAACCGGCACTTGGTAGAAAGCAAGTGAATCACCAAGTCTTTTCTATTTCACAATGCAGTGAAGTCTTAAGCCAGGTGTACATACTCACAATATTTAAACATTATTTTAAAATGTCCTGTCTGATTTTAGATGACACTGTGTGATATGTATACTCAGTGTCAGATAATACATCAAAATTCTTGAACTATAAATATGCAACTAGAAAGTCGTGTCACATCAAGCCAGGTGCAAAAAAGTAACAATCACACTATGAGACTTTGATCCAAAAATTTATGAATTCATGAATGACTTTCTGTGCGGCTGTCTTTGGTGGCAGCAGCACATCATCAGCTGCCAGTATGCATGTTATATTGTGGGTTCCAAGACCCTTTTTTGTTTTAAAAAGTAATTGCTTCTCTAAAATCCACTATTGGTGCCAGCTTTATTGGCAACAACTGCAGCCAAGCACTTACCTATCTAGAGATAGGGATATCTAGGGGATTACAGGTATAAGGGAAAAGTATAAAACATGTCCATTTTGTGTTTTACCAAACAATAAGGTGGATACACAACAAATGTTTGTATATTTAGTTGAATACTACGAACCTGTAGCCCTTGAGCAGTGGCTAGGTAGGCAAGCTGTTCGGATGGCCTAGTGAAGGGTCCGTGGGATCTTTGAGCCAGGTTTTTGTTTTCCTTCAGTATGCCCTCAGCCGTGTGGGACGTGCCAGCATAAAGCAGCTCATTGGCAATCGTAGCTGTAACTGAGGCTTTAGCCTGGTTGGGGCGGCCATAGTCCTTGATGTGAAGTCCTTGGTTGGCACCAACCGCTTGTGCAACCTCAGGTACCATAGGTAAAATGCCAGCAGGGAGCGGCTGATGGCTGTGAAAGGGCAGACGGAAGTCTTCCTCCTTTGGAACTACATTCAGAAGAAAAAGATTAAGATACTTCCTAACAGCTACGATTCAAAGAGAAAGATGTTAGGTTGTAAATACAAATCACTTCTTGAAATTTAAATGAAATTAGTACATCACTGTTCCATATTTAAATATCACTGCACTACTGATCCTGACTTTTTGTCTAATGTTATGTAAGTCCTTATAGCAGGCCATGCCTTGCGATGCTAAAATTAGCAGACAAACCTCATAACTTTTAAACCATGAACCAGACCTGATAAAGATCATTAAAATGATTTATGCTTAATCATGGGTCTTGCATAATAAAACCAGATCAGATAACAATTTTTCCTGGCTGCTCCCCTGCTCAGGTATGCAGATAACTCTAGTCTGCATACCTAATTTTATGCCAGATGCCCTTCTTGACGCAACACTTTTTTTTTTTTAGCTGGGCTAGGGACCGGCACTTAGAAATTGAGAATGAGTTTATTAGAGGAACAGAAGAGGTAGGATGTTTTGGAAACAAAGATAGGGAGACCAGACTGAGATGGTTTGTGCAGAGCAGAGCAGAGGAGGAATGACAGTTCTTTTGGGAGAAGGTTTCTGGGGATGGAGCCACTTTGCAGAAGGAGAAAAAAAGGCCAAGGAGGAGATTTATGGCTAGGGTGAGGAAGGACGTGCAGGTGGTTAGTATGATGGAGGATGTTCAGGACAGGGCAAGGAGGAGACGAATGATCGGCTGTTGCTACCTCCAACAAGAGCATGATATTTTATCCTTACTAATATTATGGGATATTTTGTCAGTTTCTGGTTCATAGGTTTTCAATTATATGATAGCTGCTTAGAGTATTGATAAGATGGCAGTCATGGAAAGATTTTACTATTATTATTTTCCACATATAATAAATATTACTTTGGAAGCGAGTATCTAATTTGTCCCCCTATTAAGTATTATCAAATAATCTTTTTGAACTAGATAATGTAAGCAGATGTTAAAACATATTTAACATTTTACAAAACATATTTGGGGATGCTTACCAAGACTTCCCTCCTCCCCAGAGCCTGGCTCAAAAAAGGTCACTTTACGCCCATCTCCAGGTTTTTTTGGAGGGATCTGTGCAAAATACAGAATAGAAAGACATCAACAAAATTAACACTTTAATTTTAACAATCCACCAGGCAGAAAACCTTCAGTGTTGCAGTTGTAGTCTAGCAGTTAAGGTACTGGACTAGTAATTCAAAGATTGCTAGTTCAAACCCCACCACTGCCAGGCTGCCACTGTTAAGCCCTTGAGAAAGGCACTTAACCATAATACAATAACTGTCACAGTACTGTAAGTCGCTTTGTATAAACAAAGCGTCTGATAAATGCCAAAAATGTAAATGTTAAACTTATTTTAACAAAACCAACCAATTTTGTTGCATATTTGCCCCTGTATCTTTTTGCCTGCTGCTCTGTACTAGCTGTACCAGTGAATCTGAAAATCCCTTAGAAACACACACGGCTAACAAATGAATAAAGGATTGTGAGTAAACCTTCTCATCAGTTTTTAATGCAGGTTTGGAAGGCTGAGGCTGAGGCACTTTAAACCCCAGGAGTTCCAGCATCTTCTCAGCAGCGTTACGCTTGGCCACCTTCTTATTAGGGCCCATGCCCTCCGCAGTCTGCCCAGCAACTGACACCTGAGAGACAATGCAGGAAAAACTACTTTATTTACAAAGGACATTTTTTGATAAATTAATTGCCGACATTGTAAGCAGCAAAAAAAAAGCACAAACCTGCATGACAAACTCCCTACGCCGAGGCAGTCCTCTCTCCAGCACAAGGATGTACTCTGGCTCTTTCTCTTTCTTGGCCTGCTGGATCTGAGCCAATCTGCTAATTGGGTTGATGCCTTGGCCATATTCTGGATTGGTCTGCAGCTGAAAGCAAAATGGATACAGTATATGTAACTAAACAAGTAAACATGTTCAATTGTAAATAAAAGGATCCTCTTATTACATTAGCTTTTATTTGTGTCTTACTAAGTATTACTATATGACTTGATAAATAACACCCCAGTCACTTACGTTACTCAGCTCGGCATTTATTTGTTTCTTATTTGTAGTCTCAGCATTGAATACTTACATGCAGTATTCTTGGGGCACTCACAAACAGAGGCAGCTGTACCATTCAGCTTAGTTACAGGAGTACTATTCCTGGAGCTAGAGCAGGGGTTAGCATAGAATTGTTCTTCCCTGGATTACTGTGTACATTAATGGTTAAAGTTTAGGGACTGTCATGTTGGGGTTTTACGATTTGGGTATATTGCCTTGAATATTTTTCTTTTTTTGATTAATCTTAAGGGTGATTAATTTACTGTAATGGAGTGGCCCAAAGGCGGGGCTAAGGCTATTTAAGTAGGTGGCACTTAGAGCCGGTGGGGTTAGTCTGTTTAGGCCACAGAGAAAGTAGTTCATACTAAAAAAGATCTTTTGTCCAGGTCTGGTGATATAGCCTGGATTGTTAGTAAGCCAACCAAGGCAGTTTTTCCCCCTCATCTAATTATGGTAATTAGTTCTTACTGTAAATATTTGCACCTTCAAAAGAAAAAAATAATAAAAAAAATGCTGTGTTGAACTCTGCTGCTGGCAAATCGGACTAAGTGAACTTTCTGCTACTGCCGCCGTGGAAAACCTGCTAACACTTAACCTTACAAAATACATAAAATATGGTGTAAAATGTACAGTACAGGCCAAAAGTTTGGACACACCAGCCAAAAGTTTGGACACACCTTCTCTTCAATGTTTTTTCTTGATTATTTTTATTTTCTACATTGTAGATTAATACTGAAGACATCCAAACTATGAAGAATTATGTAGTGAACCAAAAAGTGTTAAACAAACCAGAATATGTTTTATATTTTACCAACTCTACCTCTGCACAACCCAACTGATGGTCTCAAACACATTAAAAAAGCAACAAATTCCAAAAATTCACTCTAGACAAGGCACAAACATTCATTGAAAACCATTCCAGGTGGAAACCTAATAAAGCTGGTTGAGAAAATTTCAAAGAGTGTGCAAATCTGTCATTAAAGCAAAATATGGCTACTTTGAAGAATCTAAAATATAAAACATATTCTGGTTTGTTTAACACTTTTTTGTTTACTACATAATTCTATATGTGTTCCTTCATAGTTTGGATGTCTTTAGTATTAATCTACAATGTAGAAAATTTAAAAAAATTAAGAAAAACCACAGGAATGAGAAGGTGTGTCCAAACTTTTGGCCTGTACTGTATATCATGTAAAAAAATCTAAGGCAGATAAACGATCATTTAGCTCACACCTTTATAATAGACTTGGTTTTCTTTTTAATGCGGGGTGGCATCTTGTCTATTACAGGCAGCTGTGGCAGCTTCCGCAACTCCTCCAGAACAGCAATGGCAGCCAGTTTCTTGGCAATCTTCTTGCTCTTGCCCTCCCCTTCTCCTGTGAACTCTCCTACAATCACTTTGACCACGAAGCTCTTCATATGAGGGGGTCCTGCTTCTTTCAGCACCTAATCAAAAAATTTTTTTTTACAAACAAACAAATCTGATTGTGCCAGACTATAAAAAGCTTTATAGCTGACTATGTGATGCAATGATGCAGGAGCTGTGGTGAGCTGTGGAGTACCTCAAAGTTCACAGGCATGTTCCGCTTCAGTGCAATTTCAAACACTTGGCTAACCTCAGATTTGTTAAGGTTTTCTTCTTCAGGTTCTTGATTTATCTACAGAAAAAATATACATGTAAACATTATTTTAGTGTGCTCTGCATTAACTCACTAGCAAATGGCACATTTCAGTATAAACAGTGACAAGAATTTAACTTTGTTATACACTATATAGGTGGGCAAGGGTAGCTTTGTAGTTAAGGTACTGAACTAATGAATGAACATTCAGAAGATTGTTGGTTCCAGCCCCACCACCAGTTTACCACTGTAGGACCACTAAGCAAGGCCCTTAATCCTTACACTGTATTTGTTCAAAAAATGTAAATCGCATGAAGTAGCCAAACCCACAAATTAAAAGCACGTCCACATACTTTTGCCTATGTATGTTATTTGTTCTAACCAATGTAGGATTTCTAGGAGTGAGCATAAGGGATTACCTACCTCAGCTAACTGCTGGAGCAGTGGCTCTTTTTGCAAAGATTTAACAGCTTTAGCAGCAGCATCATGTTTAGCAGCCTGGCGAGTGCGGCCTTTTCCATGAAACTGCTGCCCTCCAATGGACAGCTCTATATGATACAGCACCGGCGCCACAGGAGGAAATGGGTAGTAATACCTAACAAGAAGTCAAAGGTCAAATTATTATTTTGAAATAGACCTTAGTTCATAATATTAATTAGTTTCCTTACATTTAACACCTTTTAACACCCAAATTGTTGTGCATTTGTTGAGAAAAAACGGTTAGTTGCTGGTCATTTGTCTGCTGTTTCTCACCTTTTTATTTAAAATTATGCCATACTTTGGCTTAACTAAAAACTATGTACACTTACAATAATGATGTATCGAGACCAAACCTAAGAACTAAACTATGTACCATACTCTGGTATACTGATGATACACACTATTCAGTATAAGTGTATGTAGTTTAGGAAACAATGACCTCTTTAGATTTATCTGCCCAAAAATCTATAGTTAACCCTTAGTGAAAATCTTCTGCAAAAAAATTACTTAAGACACCTCACGTTCTGTCCCCCAAGATTAGAAACAGCTGTTTCAATCAAACTCACCCATAATCAATGCAATTTTAAATTTCAAACTTTAGCTCTTTTTTATTATCTTCTAATTGGGAGAAAGGCACAATAAACATGTTTTATACTGGTAGAAAAGAAACCAGCCCCACTGTGCTCACCACATCATTTTTCTCCTCATGTGCATGAAGTGAAATCTTTCTCAATTTTGTTACTTTGTAGAATCTGTAACTTTCAGATGCTTTGCAGGGCTACTAATGTAAATGCAGGGTTACTAATGTAAATGCAGGGTTAATTATACACCGTGTGCTCATTGCATTCTTCTGTATGTTAAAACATTAAAGATGACTGAACAAATGTATTAATTAAATGTAATTTCTGATTCATAAACAGTGATGAATAGTTTAAAAAAGGATGTACATACTGTTGCATGGAGCGGGCATATGGCCCCGGTGCTCTGACATTGTAGGGCAGTGGAGGTCTCATCCCCTGGTATGGGTCTATAAGTTTATAGATTGGTTTTTTCCCCAGCTTCATACAAAGTGCGTTCAGCTCCACAGTGTGCGTCATGCTATCTGTTATGAAAAAAAAAAAAATTACGTAAAAGAAATAAAAATTCATGTGAACAGTAGGGCTGTCGCGGTGAAAGAATTTCCCCTTTCGGTATTTAGCGCGGCTCAACAATATCATTGCTCAATAATATCATGTATGCGATATTATTGCCATATATATACAGTATATATATATATTTTTGAAAACTACTTAATTTATCTGGATTTTAGAGCTATATAAACAAGCTTTATTGTTAGGCTATGATTCGGTATATTATTGCTTTATAATGACAAAGATGAGACGGCTTTAGGACAAATCAAATGCATGTTTATTGTTAAATACAGAACAGAGGCAGAGCTAAGATGCGCAATAAGAATGCACGTCTTTTCTCTATTAGATATACACTGTAAAACGAAAAAAAAGTGTTTAGGCTAAATATTTTAAATGCACATCTAATCAAAATATGGTAAAAAAAAAAAAGAGAATAAAGAATAAAGTCTGTAAGACCTTAAACCTGCGTTATCATGCGCGCTAGAAAAACCAACATGTTCACCTGATGTGGTTCCAGAGAGGATCCGAGTGGGGTAGCGATGTTCCCGACGGCACTAAATACTCTCTCTGATGGTGTGTGTGCTCGCTGCACTAATACACACGTACTGTACCTGCATGCGACTTTAGAAAGCAGAGGAAATCTAGCCTGGTTGTCACGCCACTATTAACCATCTATTTAGTAGGTATAATTAACATAACAATATATACTACATTTTAAGTTATTATTCGTTTCAATACATTTTTATTCAACGAAAAAATACATTTAAATCATTCCAGCAAGCCAGCAAGAGAATATTTGCAGGCTGCAATGCCATATTAACCGTCATTAAGTGTTTTAGTACGCCAAGGCTGTTTAAATATAGTCTACATTACAAGTATTTATTGAGTGTGAACTCAATTTGATCATTAATAAACTTGCCTATAATTAATGTTGCCATTGTTTCCATTTTAAAACACAAAGCCTGACACTCAGCAGCAACGGATGCGAACAGGTTGCGGGAAAATGACGCTCTTAGCTCATTTTCATTATGAATTCATTTAACATTTATTCATTCATTCCACAAGATGGACCCTGCAACAAAAAAAAAAAAGAAAAAAAAAAAAGAAAAAACGTGAACATCGCGGTGTTGCGGTTGCTTGGCATGCCCTGCGGTTGGCTGGTCTATACCGCGGTATTTCAAAATTGCGGTTAGCGCGACAGCCCTAGTGAACAGTATAACATGCAGAATAATAACACTAGAACTAAAGCAGTTACCACAGTAAAAAGCAATTCAATTTCTTTTAAACGATAACCGATCCTAATCAATAACCAACAAGCAAACAGTGCCCCATTAAAATATAATATATATCAAGAAATCTGCATGCGTTATTAAGGAAATACAGCTCAAAATAGCAAATTTAATATGCCCAGTTCTATCTCTACACTGGAGCATGAAGCAAAATAGCCAAAAAATGTTTACATACATCCACATGTGCAGAGAGTAATGCACACTTGTCTTTTTGGACAGTTTTCTGTTCAGTTAAGAGCAGCAGTGTGATCTTAGAGTGAGGGTGAGTGTGTAAACACAACAGGCACATGCACACTGAGAATGTTCATTTTTGTATAAGAGACCAGCAGAAGCTGCAGATGAATGTGGATTACATACAGTTGTTAATTGGTTATTGGTTAATCGATTAATTATAAACATCCCTCTTCAGAACCAAGTTATTTAAGTTATTATTTTAAAAAAAGTAAGTAAGAAAGAAGTAAGTAATAGAACATACACTCTGATCCTCTGTAGAACCCACCTGGGTTCCTGCTGTGGTGGCGAGGGACTCTGCTGCTGGGTTTGGGCAGCGTGGTCTGGGTGAGAGCAGAGGATGCTGCAGAGTGCTGAGCTTTTTTTATGCTGGTGCCCTCTGCATCCCAGTGCTGTTCACCCAGAGTTAACCGCACTGTGAATATCTGCATCAGGAAAGAAGAAAAGACAGTTAACCACCATGTATGTTAATAATTGAATTCAACTGATAACAATTAAAATATTCAACTGAGACAAGTTTTTTCTTCTCGAATACAGAGTTGAATCTAATTGAAAAAAGAAATTTGGAAAACTTGCACAAAGCAGCCATCATTTGGAGCAGTTTAACAGACAAACCATAATCAGCTGCAACATGACATGCTTGAGCTTTGATTCTGGACTTAAACTTCAGGTAAAGAATGCTTTTTTTAATACTGTGTAACATAATAGCTGTTGAAAGTGATGGGCTGTGAACATACTTTTTTTTGGCTACATACCAATGGCATTGATCATGGGTCTAAATGATTCAAACAAATAACAAATTGGACAGCCATTACATGTATGGTTTTATTAATGCTAACATTTAAAATAGTCATTTAAATTTATTTCTAACAGCTAAAGGTTAAAATGAATTGAGAACGGAGATACAGATATCACACACACTAGCAACATACAGTTGTGAGTTGATGTACACCAGTGTCAAATTTTGACAGAGACCAGACGTCACATGCTTAATGCATCACGCTTTGAGACAGTGGTTGGATGTTTATTTAATTAGCATATTTAGATATAATAGACTGATGGATAACAACAAGTGAGGACACAATAAGAGAAATAAGACAAAAGTGATAAGACTGATGTACCTTGGAATGAGCTGGTCCTTGCTCACTGAGTAGCTTGTACTCAGGCTGGATCTTATTATAACGGGCTAACTCATTCACCAGACACATGGGGGTCTTCTCTTTAGGGTTTGCCATGTTAGTTGCTGCAAATAAATTTAAATAATATTAATTTTTATCCTAGCACTAATCAGGTAAACTGTTACTATTTACCTCACATTTGCGTAAAGGTTGTACCAAGTTTTCACCAACCTGTGGGGTTGCAAAAGGGTGTGGCAGAAGCAGAAGGCAGGGCAGAGTTTCGTAGTGGATGACTGGCACTCTCTGAAGGTAAAGAGCCAGTGGGAGAGGGAATGCTTAACCCGGGTTGAGGCTGTGGCAGCTGTACAGGGGTAGAGCTGGACACAGGATTGCCAGAAGACTGGAACTGAAGCTGTGACATTTTGACTGGTGGCTGATTGGAAAGATGCTTTGCAGTCTAGCAGAAGATTCTCAAGAACGAGGGTACAAGTGATTGCAGGAGAAAGTAGCAAAGTGGCTTGTGTTAAGTGAAAGCAGACTGCAAAACACTGCCTGTAATAAAAATGAAAGAAAAAAAGGGCTAAGGATTATTTACGATTTTTAAAACATTATCCTACTATGTACACCAGAATGAGGCATGATATTTACAAAAATGTGTACACATCATTCTGCAATAGTAAAGCAAAAAAATATTAAAATAAAGACAGCAGTAATAAAGTGGGTTGTTATATAGAGAAGAAAGGCACATAATTAGGTGCCT